>NC_040076.1:129278259-129903259 GCF_003369695.1 Bos indicus x Bos taurus
TCGGAAGGGGGACAATGTCCAGGCTGGGTCCTGAAGGCTTAATGACAATTGGGCAGTTGCAGAGGTAAAGAAGGAAAATCCCAACCTGGAGGTTAGCATGTCCAGAGGCCTCATGACCACTGCTTGGTGGCTGGGGGTCCAGCGGGGTGCAGGGAGAGAGAATGATGAGATAAAGAAGGTGGTGGTGGGAGCTAGATTGTGGGAATCTTGGGTGTAATGTTGATGATGTGAGCTTTCTGCTTGAGTCCAGAGTTTTAGGCAGGCAGGTGCTATAGTCAGACACACGACTTGCAAGGTTTTTCCTACTGCTCTATGGAGAGTGGGTGGAGTGGGGGTGGGAGAGGAGACTGGAGCTTATGGAATCATTTGGGAAGTTACTGAGCAGTCTAGCCAAGAAGAAATCAGATGTTGGTACCTGAGGTGGAGGAGACTGTTAAGGACAAGCCTGAGTTTGTGGGTCGGGCAGCTGAGTGAGTGATAGCACCAGTCCCTGGGTCTAAGGTGAGGAGGAATTGATGCAAATGCTTTTGAAGTGTGGAGGTAAGATATCTGCTGGACACTCAGGTGGAAACCTATGAAGGTTTGGAGCTCAGAGGAAAGAGCTAAAATACAGGTTTGAGAGCTACCCGCGCATCAAGGGTAACAGAAGCCAGGACTAGGAACGTGATCCTACAAAGAAGGTGGAGCAATGGGAAGAGAGTTCAGGAAGCACTTCTAGGAATCCCACAACTCGAGACTGGGCAAAGAAAGACCCCCAAAGCTGATGAAAGAGCAGCCAGAAAGGCCAGTTCTGGGGGTGAAAAAACTGCACAGCCATTGGCAGGGCTAGTCATTCAGTCATTCAACAAACATGTATTTGGGAGCTTGTGATTGAAAGGCATGCAGAGCAGAGCTGAGAACTGCTTCCTGCCTAGGGAACTCAGTCATCCACTACAGCCCGCCTTGGTCAGAGATCACTCCAAACCCGGTAGCAAAGGGGCTCCCACAGCCCTTCCGCCCACTCTCCTTCCTCCCCAGACCATTTGTCCCCTTTGTGCCTGCAGATGGTGTAGCTTCTGGAGTTAGACTACATGGACTGAATCTCATCTCAGCCACTTGCAAGTTCTGTGACCCTTGGCAAATTACTTAACTTCTCTGAGCCCTAATGATCCCATCTATGAAATGAGGACAATGGCTGATTCTCCAGGTGTTTAGATGATCAAGGATTATATATATCAGATCAGATCAGTCGCTCAGTCATGTCCAACTCTTTGCGACCCCATGAATCGCAGCACGCCAGGCCTCCCTGTCCATCACCAACTCCCGGAGTTCACTGAGACTCACTTCCATCGAGTCAGTGATGCCATCCAGCCATCTCATTCTCTGTCGTCCCCTTCTCCTCCTGCCCCCAATCCCTCCCAGCATCAGTCTTTTCCAATGAGTCAACTCTTCACATGAGGTGACCAAAGTACTGGAGTTTCAGATTTAGCATCATTCCTTCCAAAGAAATCCCAGGCTGATCTCCTGCAGAACGGACTGGTTGGATCTCCTTGCAGTCCAAGGGACTCTCAAGAGTCTTCTCCAACACCACAGATCAAGAGCATCACTTCTTCAGCGCTCAGCCTTCTTCACAGTCCAACTCTCACATCCATACATGACCACAGGAAAAACCATAGCCTTGACTAGATGGACCTTTGTTGGCAAAGTAATGTCTCTGCTTTTGAATATGCTATCTAGGTTGGTCATAACTTTCCTTCCAAGGAGTAAGTGTCTTTTAATTTCATGGCTGCAGTCACCATCTGTAGTGATTTTGGAGCCCAGAAAAATAAAGTCTGACACTGTTTCCCCTGTTTCTCCATCTATTTCCCATGAAGTGATGGGACCAGATGCCATGATCTTCGTTTTCTGAATGTTGAGCTTTAAGCCAACTTTTTCACTCTCCACTTTCACTTTTATCAAGAGGCTTTTGAGTTCCTCTTCACTTTCTGCCATAAGGGTGGTGTCATCTGCATATCTGAGGTGATTGATATTTCTCCCGGCAATCTTGATTCCAACTTGTGTTTCTTCCAGTCCAGCGTTTCTCATGATGTACTCTGCATATAAGTTAAATAAACAGGGTGACAATATACAGCCTTGATGAACTCCTTTTCCTATTTGGAACCAGTCTGTTGTTCCATGTCCAGTTCTAACTGTTGCTTCCTGACCTGCATACAAATTTCTCAAGAGGCAGATCAGGTGTTCTGGTATTCCCATCTCTTTCAGAATTTTCCACAGTTTATTGTGATCCACACAGTCAAAGGCTTTGGCAAAGTCAATAAAGCAGAAATAGATGCTTTTTTGGAACTCTCTTGCTTTTTCCATGATCCAGCAGATGTTGGCAATTTGATCTGTGGTTCTTCTGCCTTTTCTAAAACCAGCTTGAATATCAGGAAGTTCACGGTTCACATATTGCTGAAGCCTGGCTTGGAGAATTTTGAGCATTACTTTACTAGCGTGTGAGATGAGTACTATTGTGCGGTAGTTTGAGCATTCTTTGGCATTGCCAGCACCCAGTAGAGCTCCTGGCTTCATATCCTCTCTTCTTTGTTTGAACAAACATCCACTGAGTGTCTCCTACGTTTCCAGACACTGGACCAAGCCTGGGAATACAAAGATGAAGACCAGGATTGCTTCTCGTAGGGAACTAACAGTTCAGTAAAAGAAACAGCAAATAACCGACAATGGATGTCCAGTGAGATCTCTGCCCTGGAGCTGAAGCTTGGAGCGGAGGTAGGGGGGCCCTGGGCTCTACTCCAGTTCTCCTCTCACTTGCTGTGCGACCATGAGCAATAACTTAGCCTCTTAAGCTCCAGGTTCATCTGTAAAACAGAGATAATCACACCTGCAAGGTACTGGCCACTGTGAGGAGATTCACAGGAAGGAGAGGTGGTTGAAATGTCCAAAATTCAGGACATTTATTTCAGTTTCTGGGAACTGTGAGGAGACGCTGAAATGGAGGCAGGAAGTAACAAACAATTGGAAAGAGAGAAACATAGCCAGCAAGAGAACAAGCCAGGGATCATTGCCCTCTGGCTCCCACGGCCTCTGTCCCCAGCTCTATCGACATTAAAGGGAGAGCTGAGGACTTCCCAAACCAAAAGGGAAAACAAGTGCATTCTTGAGATTAGCTGAGGCAAACAAGAGCCAGGAGAGCCTCACGTTCCCATGGACCCCGCCCAGGCCATCCCCAGGAGAAGGCCTGGGGCAGCAGCAGGGTGGAGGGAGGCCAGGGTTGTGGAGGGGCCACACCGGTGAGAGAGTACCTCTGGCACCCACTCTGGCCCCAGGAGCCAGGTTCTGAGCTTCTGTTCTGTTTTCCATGGCCCAGGGCTCCGTGCTCAGCTGGGCTCAGCAAGTATTTCCTGATAGCTAGACTCCTTCAGCCTCCAGACACCTGTCGTGCCTGCCGGGGACCAGAGCAGAGCTGGCAACAGTCTAGGGGGACACAAACACAGCAACCAAGCCATGGCTCTTTTCAGTTCCCTGAGTCCCTGTGTGCCTGCGAAGTGGGGTGGGTCTGGCCTGAGATGGGTTTAAGAACCTGGGATCAGAAGGAGCCCCAAGGCTTACTTCCCAGCAAGGGCAGTCACAGAAAACCCCCAGACCCCAGACAAGTAGAGGACTGCTGGTCAAGATGGATGGTCAAGGAACTTTCCTGGTGGTCCAGGGTCTAGGACTCTTCACTTGCAACGCAGGGGGCCCGGGCTCAGTCCCTGGTCAGGGAACTAGATCCCCCATGCCACAGCTAAAGGTCCTGTGAGCCTCAATGAAGATCAAAGATTCAGAGTGCTGCTGCTAAGACCCAATTCAGGCAAATATATATATCTATATATAAAAGATGAACAGTCAAGGGTCCACTGCTGACCCAGAGGTCAGCACCTCTGGTCTCTGAAGGGCTACTGCAGCCCTAGCAATTGTCATCTCTGGCCATTTCTGGGCAGGGCACCCTGTCTGGGGTGGGAGGAAGAGGGCTGAAGTGGGGAGTTTTGACCCTGGCTCCTCTCACCTCTCCAGATTCCAGCAGTGCCCCAACTCAGCAGAAAAGTCAGAACTATCATATTTCTTCCCCCGTAAAAAGGGTTAAAGACTTCCCCAGCTCCCCTCTCAGGATGTAGTGTCTGAGAAGAGCACAGGCCCTTCTCTATGGGCTGTCATGGAAGGAAAGGCCCCTACCTGTTATTCTCTTGAGCCAGAATGGAGCCCTGAGAATCCCAAGAGAGCTGAAGGGGCAAGCCCCATCCTTGAGTGACCATACAGGCGACAGACAACAACAGACCAAGGGGCTACCCTATGTCTCTAGAAACAGCCTTGTGCCCATGGGGAAGGTTGGGTGGGGCAGCCTGAAGCACATCTCCAAGACAGCAATAGTAACAGCAGTGCCCCAGGAGAGTAACAAAGAACTAAGGGCATGCTGCCTTGGCTGTGGTGAAGCCATTAAAAGAATTCTAGCGTGCTTCTCACAGGCAGGTAGCAAACCTTAAGCTTCTGAATGCTGGGTTTCTTCTCCCATGGGGAATTCAGAGTTGTGTGGTAGGAAAACCAAAGAGAGAGATGTTGCCTGGAGTCAACATCAAATAAGCTTTGTTTTTAAAGGTCCACATTTATGGAGGTGGACATGGGATAAAGAGGAAGAGGAGAAAGAAGTATAGCAGAAGGGGAGAAAGAAGAGGGAAGGAGGAGGAAGGGAGGAAACGAGGAAGGAGCAGGGCAGGAGGGGAAGGGACATGAGGAGAGATTCTGAGACCTGGTGATCAGAGTTCTGTGGGTAGAAGAAGGAAGGCGTTCAGTCCACTGGTGCACAAAGCTGTTGTGACAGACCATGGGGTGGCCATAGGGCTGTCCAGACTTTGAGTTCTAAGTCCTGTGTCCTTGCCAAACACAGAGGAGGTCCCTGTGGTAAGGCTTGCTGGGGGAGATGGAAGCATCTGATACAAGTGAGCAGAGCTGCTGCCTTTGAACTGATGTGGCGGGTCCTTTCCCAGGGGGTGTCTGGGCAGCTGCCATGGGATCTGCAGAAAAGAGGCCTTGTCACCATAAACTTCTGGGGCTGCAGAGCCCTGGGGTCCTGCTTCTCTCAGGGGAGGGAGAAGGAGCCTGAACCCATAAAAAGTGATCTTTCTTGGTTCACAGGTTTTGTACATCAATTCACAGGTTTTGTACATCAATTCACAGTTGTTTTATACTCAGTGGATACTGAGTTACTATTCTGTGTGGTTTCTATCTGCTGGATATTTAATAAAAATATATTTAAACAATAAATTAATTTTTAATGATAAAATAATAATGGAGATTGCATCAAGATGGCACATTGAGCACATGTGTCTGCCTGTCCTTCCATAAATCCTTAAAATGATCAACACACACATGTGCACACATGCACACACACGCACATCACTAGAAGTGGTGCCAGTGATGACCAGAAATGAAGATAAATTTTTAAAAGACAGAACACAGACGGGATTAGACCAGTGGAAAGAAAACCAGTCAAAGACATTCAATGGGGGACCACTGTGAAACTATGGCACAATTCCAGGGTTGCTCCAAGCTCAGGATGAGTCTCCATATTCCTGTCTGTTGTTGTTCAGTCGCTCAGTCATGTCTGACTCTTTGCAACCCCATGAACTGCAACAGGTCAGACTTCCCTGTCCTTCACCATCTTCCAGAACTTGCCCAAACTCATGTCCATTGAGTTGCTGATGCCATCCTACCATCTCATCCTCTGTTGTCCCCTTCTCCTCCTGCTTTCAATCTTTCCCAGCATCAGGGTCTTTTCCAATGAGTCAGCTCTTCACATCAGGTGGCCAAAATATTGGCGCTTCAGCTTCAGCATCAGTTCTTCCAATGAATATTCAGGATTGATTTCCTTTAATATTGACTGGTTTGATCTCCTTGCAGTTCAAGGGACTCTCGAGTCTTCTCTAGCACCACAGTTCAAAAGCATCAGTTCCTTGGCATTCAGCCTTTTTTATTGTCCAGCTCCAACATCTGTACATGACTACTGGAAAAACCATCGTTTTGACTGTATGGACCTTTGTAAAAGGCAAAATAATGTCTCTGCTTTTTAATATGCTGTCTAGGTTTGTCACTGTTTTTCTTCCAAGGAGCAAGTGTCTTTTAATTTCATGGCTGCAGTCACTGTCCACAGTGATTTTGAAGCCCAAGAAAATAAAGTCTGTCACTGTTTTCATTGTTTCTACCATCTAGTTGCCATGAAGTGATGGGACCAGATACCATGATGTTCATATTTTGAATGTTGAGTTTTAAGCCAGCTTTTTCACCCTCCTCTTTCACCTTCATCAAGAGATGCATACCATTTTTACACACCTCTCTTCTCTGTACTCACATTTATCCCTCCTTCTGAAAAGAAATTACCAGAAGCAGAACAAACAGCATCTACAGGTCAGAAGACAGGAAATCTCAAAATCAAAGAAAAGTACACATAGAAGAATCACCAATATATGAAAGAAAGACACCAAAGTCAACAAATGGTATGATATCTGAGGAAAGACAGTTAACAAGCAATCTGAAAGCAGCCATAAAAGTATATAAATGTCCTCAGAGGGATAAGAGAGGATAATTGAAATAATTAATAATTATTCATTGAAATAACTGAAAGCAAAGTATTGAAACATAAGCAACAAAAGTGACCATTACAAAAGACAATCAAAGGTTTTGGAAATGAAAAATATGACCATCAAAGTTTTAAAACAATTAAACACACTAAGTCTAAATCCAAAACGGACAAAGCTGAGGAGTAAATTTGTATGCTAAAAGGATGTTCTGATTTCACAACTTAGGACCAAAGTATAAATGACAAGAAAGTATAAAAAGAATCATTATAGTCAATTCTTATATTTAATATTATTGTATTGTACACTTGAAAGTCGCTAAAAGAACAGTCTAAAAAACTCTGACAAGAAAAAGATGTTTTTGGTAAATATGTATGGTGATGAATGTTAGTTAACTAGACTTACTGCGGTGATCATTTCACGCTGTGTTCAAATATCAATTCATTACATTGTACACTTGAAGCTAATGTGAATTAAAAAAGAATAATTAAGAAATATGTATAAATTCCAGTATCTAGTAAGAGTTCTAGGAGAAGAGAACAGAGGCAAAAAGGGGGTGGGGGTGAGGCAATTGTTGAGGAAGTAGAAGATACAGCATCCTTCTAAAAAGGCAAGCCAACACAGATGCAGGCTCATGCTCTGGAACCCACCCCTGGAGACACCCCAGAAGTCAAACAGCAGGTGGTAAGACTTCCAAACTGATGTATAAACTCTGAGATGACCACACCACTCCAGGGCAACAAAAGGCAGTTACATTATGAAGTGTGTGTTGGGAGAAGGGGGATGAAAACTGGCAGCTCAGAGCATAAAAGTGAAACAACATGAATGGGAGACAGGATGGGGGGAGGTTTTGGACTGTCCTTTTCTCTCTCCCACATTTCTCTGGAAATAAAACGTCTTTTCCTTGACTCCTATAAGGCAGAAAGACAGGAAAGTGAAAGTGAAAGTGTTAGTTGCTGGGTCATGTCCCACTCTTTGCAACAGTGGACTATAGCCCACCAGGCTCCTCTGTCCACGGAATTTTCCAGACAAGAATACTGGAGTGGGTTCCCATTTCCTTCTTCTGGGAATCTTCCTGATCCAGGAATAGAACCTGGGTCTCTTGCTGTTCAGGTGGATTCTTTACTCTCTGAGCCACCAGGGAAGCCCAGAAAAACAGGAACGAGGTACTACTGAGATGGCTTTCAAGTCCCACTGGGGTGTGGAGTAGTAGTAGAAATGGGTGAAGAAATACTGGCTGGCTTCTGCTTTCTCTCCTCCCCTCCTAACCTCCACAGCCAAGTGGCCAGATGGTTGCAGTTTATATGGTCAGGTTGGCACAAACCAGCAGTGCCAGGGTACAGATGGAGACTGTAACTCCAGACATCCCTTGCTCTGTAACTCACCCACCTCATCTCCCCCTGTCCAAACACATTAGGAGAAGGGACAGAACTACTCTCCTCAGTTACTATCTCCCCGTTTCATCAGTGTAGCTAAATAATACTCCCAGGGATTCATAAGGACAAATACGAAGGCGTCTAAGGAGCATGACTGCTATAAGGAAAAGACTGACCAATCTCTACCAGGTACAACAAAATGATGGGAAAATAAAATGACTTGAAATAGATATATTAAACTTCTTCAAAGACATGTGGAAGATACTGGAAACAAAAAGCAGGAACTAGATGGCCCAAATGAAAATCACCTGAAAATCTTGGGTAAGACACACATAGTAATTGGAACAAAGAACTCAATGAACAGATGGGATAGCAGAATAGTTACAGCTGAAGAAAGAATTTGCATATTCAGTGACCACGTTGAGGAGCTCACCCAGAAGGTATCATGAAGGAATTGGCAAATATGAAAGATAGGTTCAGAGATTAAAAAGTAAGAGGAAAAAATATCAACCTATACAACAAGTGAACGCCCATAAATAAGGACAAAAATAAACAAAGGAAGAAATACTTGAAGAAATAATGACTGAGGATTCCACAGAATTAGAGAAAGATAAGATCTCAGGTGGAAAGGACATGCAAATTGAAAGCAATGTAAATAAGAAAAAAAAAACTTTTCACATTACAATGAAAATAAAGAATACCAAAGACAAAAAGAAAAAAATTTTAAGTAGCTAAAGAGAATAAACAAATTATCTACAAAGAAACAAGAATCAAACTGCCATTAGCCTTCTCAACAACAACATGGAATGCAAGAAGATAAGAGACCATTATTTTCAAAGTGCTGACATCAAAGAACTTGAACCCAGAATAATATACCTAACAAAACTGTCATTTAAATGTGAGGGTGGGGACTTCCCCGGTGGTCTAGTGGTTAAGACTTCACCTTTCAATGCAGGGATGTGGGTTCAATACCTCACTGGGGTGCTAAGATCCCACATGTCTCATAGCCAAAAAACCAAAACATAAAACAGAAGCAGTATTGTAACAAATTCAAAAAAGATTTTTTAAATGGTCCACATTTTTTAAAAAAAATCTTAAAAAAAAAATGTGATGATCAATCATACAAAAATCTGCATACTTTACCACAAACCCTCACTGAAATAACTCCTGGAGAACATACTCAGAAATAGAGAAATAGGTACTGGAGAATTCTATAAAATATGAATAGAGTTGTCAAATATAAGAAAAAACACAGAAACAACAACACCACATCTGGCTAAATATGAATTTCAGATAAGCAATAAATATTTTTTAGTATAAATATCTCATATGCAGCATTCAAATTTAACTGGGTATCCTGTATCTTATCTGGCAACCCTAGATATGGGATATAAATATGGATAAATAAATTAATAAAGTTAATTATAGTCTAAATAAGAAAAGCTCTAGTAAGTCAAAAGGGGTATTCATGGAACTCCAGAATTAAAATTCTAGATGAAATATATGATGAGAGGTAGAGGGAGACAACCAAAAGGTAGTAAAAGAGGACTAAGGAAATTGTCACATTCAGGGGAAAGATGGAGAAGACTGGCAATTAGCATAAGTTGACAAGTTAGAGGCAAACACATAAGAATAAATATAGGATGCACAATATTCACATCAGCAGCAGAAAATTCGACTTATCCAATGGCATTCAGGAAAGGAGAAAACAGAAACAATACAAATGGAAAGTAAATAAAAAACAGGACACACAAAAGTCAAAATAAGTCCCAACATAACATTAGTTGTAGTAAGCTGTGTACTCAGATTAAATTCATCAATCAAAAGACAGACTATCAGAATGGATCTCTTAAAAAAATCAAATAATATATTTCTCAGAAGAAAATATTTCAAACAGAAGAATATATAAAATTTGAAAAAAACAGGGTTGAACAAAATACTATATGCAAATATGAACCAAAAGTAAATCAGACTGTCAACTTTAATATGAGATTAAGTAGATGTTAATACAAAAATTTCATAAACAGAAAAAAAACTACAAGATAGAAGGACTATTAAATCTATAAGATTATTAAAGACTATTAAATCTATAAGAAATTATATATATGTAGATAAAGATATACAAAATATATCAATGACCTCAAAATATACAATGACCAATAGAGAAAAATAGATGTCAACAATTTTAGTTGGGAGATTTTGATATACTCTTCTCAGAAACTGATATATCAAGCAGAAATAAAAATATTAGTATAACTAAAGATTAAAATTTACAGTTAAATTTTATGGAAGACTTGTATCTGATTTCTAGTACATGTAAAACCCATAGGCCATAGCTAACTGGTACTTAGAAAAATTTTTAATAGATTTAAATACATTCATCAGACTACAAATGAAGTGTAGGCATTAAAATTAAGAAGCTTGAAGAATGTATATGTACTTTCAAAGCAAAAATAAGAAAAATAAGGGTAGAAATCAGTAATAGAAAATACAAATAAAACAATAGAAAATATTTAAGCTGGTTTTTAAAGACACAAATAAAATGGGCAAACTCATCAAGACTAATAAAGGAAAAAAGAGAAAAGTATAAGCAAACAGGATGAAAAAGGAAGAAATAATTACAGTTACAACAGAGATTATTATTATTTTTTTTAATCTTTTGGCCATACCACATGGTATGCAGGATCTCAGTTCCCCGATCAGGAATCAAATCCTCAACCCCTGCATTGGCAGCATGGAGTCTTAACCACTGGACCGCTAGGGAAGCCCCAAAATAATTTTTTAATAAAGAAAAATATGTGACAGCAATACAGAAAGTTGGAAAGAATTTACATTGTCAAATGCGGTAAAAGACAAACTGAAAATAAAATAGACGTTAAAAAACAGATATTATATAATGAAAGACTACTTTCGTTGCTACTGCCTTCTTCAACTACCAAGAAAAATCTGAGGCTTACATGACTTTAAGAAGAGGCCAACACAATTAAGAAATTGTTAAAGTCTGTATTATACAAGTTGTTCTAAAAAAATAGAAAGAAGGAAGGGCTATCCAACTCATTTCGTGAGACTGGAATCATTTATCCATGATTTCAAAGCCAGATATGGACCTTATAAGGAAAGAAAATAAGACAGTAATAGCTAGTACTCTGAATCCAAAAATGTATTTAAAAGAATACATTATAATGAAATAAAATTTTAAAATTAATGTATCCATACATTAATGGACTGAAAAAGAAAATTACATTATTCTGTACTTAGGTGCAAAAAAAGCACAGCCTAACCATTTATGATAAAAGGCCTCAGAAAACTAAGAAGAGCTGGAACTTCCTTACCCTGACAATTATTATAGATTATAACATGGAGTAAACCTTAAACTCCATTGAAAACATTTAGACACATCCTCTCTAATACCAGCAAGCAATTAAAGATGTCCATCATCACTGCTTTAACTAGGTATTACCTAGTTCTGGCAGTCCCAGCCTGCAGAGTAAAACAAGAAAAAGAAATGAGGTAAAAGACAGGAAGAGAAAGAATAAGACTCATTATTTGCATATACCTTGATTATCAGCATAGAAAATGCAACAGAACTAAATAAACAATAGAAATAATAGGAGAGTCTGGCAAAGTTGCCAGATACAAAATCAACTTCCAAAAAATCAATACTATTCCCTACAGCAGCAGCAATCAACTAAACTACAATAATAAAACAAGATGCCATTCACAGTAGCAGCAGAAAGAGCAAAGTATCCAGGGATTATCCTGGCAAACAATATACAGCAAAAGATACCCTGGAAAAAGTGAATATGCTGGAAAAAGTGGCAGGCTGGGAGGAGATATTTGTAGCGATTAATATCAGAATTTTAAAGGAACTATTGCAAATTAAAGAGAGCAATTAAAACCTGGTTGACTAACAATTTTATGAAAAGATATTTAACCTCATTAGTAATTAGAAAAAGATCAATCAAACAAAATAAGAGAGGCAACAGAGTAGTAAAAATCATAAAATTGAATAATAACAAATAACATAAATGGTGTGCACAGGAAGAAACTCGGTTTCAGCACCTACACTTGGGTAGTACACTAATGCTGAAGAATAATCTGGAAGCAATTAATGAAATTTGGTATGCATATTCCCTATCAACTATCAGCTCCATTCCTGATACTTCTCTGGCAAAGTCGGTGCACAGCTCCATTACACATTATAGGAGTGTGTACACACTGCTATATTTAAAACATATAACCAACAAGGACCTACTATATAGCACAGGGAACTCTGCTCAACATACTGTAATAACTTAGATGGAAAAAGAATTTGAAAAAGAACAGACACTTGTACATGTATAACTGAATCACTTTGCTCTGCAACTGAAACTAACACAACATTGTTAATCAACTACACACTAATATAAAATAATTTTTTAAAAATAAAGTTAAAAAAAAACATATATAAGGATGCTTTTTCACACCGTTATTTCTCATAGGGGACAAACTAGGATTTAACCACTAAGAAAATGGACAAACAAAACATATGCAAATAGCAAAAGGAACCATGTTGGGATACATATGTTTGAAAATGTGTTGAGTGACAAAAAAGAAAAGAAACTGAAAGAGGTCTGCACCTTATCACTTATGTAAATTTCAAATACACACATACACACAAAATACACAGCAACTGTTAAATATTTCAAAAGCTTATCCTTCCAAAAGCCCCAGGCAAGGACAACCAACAGAAACAATAGACAAATATTAAAACTAAAAGAGAATTTAGCAAGTTAGATATAATATCAAGTTACAAAACTCAGTAGCATTCTCTAAACTAGAAACGTGACAATAAAATAAGACATCACTCAGGATTGTAACAAAAACTCTCCTTTAAGAATTATCTTAACAGGAAATGTACAATACCACCACTGAAGGACATGCAGAAGATCTGAATAAATACACGTCCCACACTTGTACTTGGAAAACTATAAGACACTGAAAAAAGAAACTGAAGATGACATAAACAGATGGAAAGACATATTGTGTTCATGGATTGGAAGAATTAATACTGTTAAAATGCCATACAAATTCAATGCAATCCCTATCAAAATACCAATGGAATTTTTCACAAAACTTGAACAAATAATTTAAAAATATGGATGGAAACACAAAAGATCCCGAGTAGCCAAAACAATATTGAGAAAACAGAACAGAGCTGGAGATATCACAGTCCCTGGCTTCAGACCAAACTACAAAGCTATAGTAATCAAAATAGCATGCTGCTACTGCTGCTGCTAAGTCGCTTCAGTCGTGTCTGACTCTGTGTGACCCCATAGATGGCCTCCTACCAGGCTCCTCTGTCCCTGGGATTCTCCAGGCAAGAACACTGGAGTGGGTTGCCATTTCCTTCTCCAATGCATGAAAGTGAAAAGTGAAAGTGAAGTCTCTTGGTCGTGTCTGACTCTTAGTGACCTCATGGACTGCAGCCTACCAGGCTCCTCCGTCCACGGGATTTTCCAGGCAAGAGTCCTGGAGCAGGGTGCCATTGCATGGTATGGCATAAAAACAGACACAAAGATCAATGGAATAGGATGGACAGTCCAGAAATAAGCCCATGCACTCAGGCCCAATAATCTATGAAAAAGGAAGCAAGAATATACAACGGAGAAAGACAGTCTCTTCAATAAATGATGCTGGGAAAGTTGGAAAGCTACGTGTAGAAGAATGAAATTAGAACATTTTCCCTCACCATTTACAAAAAAAAACTCAAAACTGATTAAAGACCTAAATGTAAGACCTAAAACCATAAAATTTCTAGAAGAAAACATAGGCAGAACAGTCTCTGACATAAGTGTAGCAATATTTTGTGGATCTGTCTCCTAAGGCAAGGGCAACAAAAGCAAAAAATAAACAAATAGAACCTAATTAAACTTAAAACTTTTTGCACAGCAAAGAAAACCACTGACAAAACAAAAAGACAACCTACTGAATGGGAGAAAATATTTGGAAATTATATGACTGACAAGGATTTAATATCCCAGCATGTATACAGCTCATACAACTCAATATATAAAAAATAAGCAACCCCATTAAAAATTTGGCAGAGGACCTGAATAGATATTTTTCCAAAGAGGATATACAGATGGCAAACAGGCACATGAAAAGATTCTCAATGTTGTTAATCATCAGAGAAACGCAAATCAAAACAAAAATGAGATACTTGTCAGAATGGCTATTATTAAAAAGACAAATGTTGGTGATGATAATAAACACTGGTGAGGATATAGAGAGAAAGGAACCCTGTACTGTTGGTGAGAATGTAAATAGGTATAGACACGGTGGAAACAGCATGGAGTCTCCTCAAAACACTAAAAAATAGAATTACCATATGATCCAGCAGTTCTACTCCTGGGTATAAATCCAAATAAAACGAAAACACTCATCTGAAAAGATACATGCACCCCAATGTTCATAGTAGCATTATTTACAATAGCCAAGATAGGGAAGCAACCTAAGTGTCCATCAACAGATGAACTGATAAAGAAGATGTAATATATCTGTACAATAGAACACAATTAAGCCATAAAAAAAGAATGAGATGTTCCCATTTACAATAACATAGAATGACCTGGTGAGTATTACACTAAGTGAAATAAATCAGACAGAGAAAGACAAATACTGTATGCTATCACTTATATATGGAACCTAAAACATAAAGCTAATTAGTGAACATGACAAAAAAGTTTAAACAGATTCACAGATACAGACAACACACTAATGGTTACCAGTGGGCACAGGAAAGTGAGGAGGGGCAACATAGGGGCATGGGACTAAGAGGCACAAGTTAGTACGTATAAAAGAAATATGCTATACGAGTATACTGTACAGCACAGGGAATATGGCCAATACAATAACTATCAGTTCATTTCAGTTGCTTGGTCTTGTCCGACTCTTTGCGACCCCATGAATTGCAGCACGCCAGGCCTCCCTGTCCATCACCAACTCCTGGAGTTCACTCAAACTCACATCCATCAGGTCGGTGCTGCCATTCAGCCCTCTCATCCTCTGTCCTCCCCTTCTCCTCCTGCCCCCAATTCCTCCCAGCATCAGAGTCTTTTCCAATGAGTCAACTCTTCACATGAGGTGGCCAAAGTACTGGAGTTTCAGCTTTAGCATCATTCTTTCCAAAGAACACCCAAGACTGATCTCCTTTAGAATGGACTGGTTGGATCTCCTTGCAGTCCAAGGGACTCTCAAGAGTCTTCTCCAACACCACAGTTCAAAAGCATCAATTCTCCGGCGCTCAGCTTTCTTCACAGTCCAACTCTCACATCCATACATGATCACTGGAAAAACCATAGCCTTGACTAGACGGACCTTTGTTGGCAAAGTAATGTCTCTGCTTTTGAATATGCTATCCAGGTTGGTCATAACTTTCCTTCCAAGGAGGAAGCATCTTTTAATTTCATGGCTGCAATCAATCTGCAGTGACTTTGGAGCCCCCCAAAATAAAGTCTGACACTGTTTCCCCTGTTTTCCCATCTATTTCCCATGAAGTGATGGGACCAGATGCCATTATCTTCGTTTTCTGAATGTTGAGCTTTAAGCCAACTTTTTCACTCTCTTCTTTCACTTTCATCAAGACGCTTTTTAGTTCCTCTTCACTTTCTGCCATAATGGTGGTGTCATCTGCATATCTGAGGTTATTGATATTTCTCCCGGCAATCTTGATTCCAGCTTGTGCTTCTTCCAGCCCAGCATTTCTCATGATGTACTCTGCATATAAGTTAAATAAGCAGGGTGACAATATACAGCCTTGACATACTCCTTCTCCTATTTGGAGCCAGTCTGTTGTCCCATGTCCGGTTCTAACTGTCACTTCCTAACCTGCATACAGGTTTCTCAAGAGGCAGGTCAGGTGGTCTGGTATTCCCATCTCTTTCAGAATTTTCCACAGTTTATTGTGATCCACACAGTCAAAGGCTTTGGCATAGTCAATAAAGCAGAAATAGATGCTTTTCTGGAACTCTCTTGCTTTTTCCATGATCCAGCAGATGTTGGCAATTTGATCTCTGGTTCCTCTGCCTTTTCTAAAACCAGCTTGAACATCTGGAAGTTCACGGTTCATGTACTGTTGAAGCCTGACTTGGAGAATTTTGAGCATTACTTTACTAGTATGTGAGATGAGTACAATTGTGCGGTAGTTTGAGCATTCTTTGGCATTGCCTTTCTTTGGGATTGGAATGAAAACTGACCTTTTCCAGTCCTGTGGCCACTGCTGAGTTTTCCAAATTTGCTGGCATATTGAGTGCAGCACTTTGACAGCATCATCTTCCAGGATTTGAAATAGTTCAACTGGAATTCCATCACCTCCACTAGCTTTGTTCATAGTGATGCTTTCTAAGGCCCACTTGACTTCACATTCCAGGATGTCTGGCTCTAGGTCAGTGATCACACCATCGTGATCATCTGGGTCATGAAGATCTTTTTTGTACAGTTCTTCTGTGTTTTCTGAGTCCCTTGGACTGCAAGGAGATCCAACCAGTCCATTCTGAAGGAGATCAGCCCTGGGATTTCTTTGGAAGGAATGATGCTAAAGCTGAAACTCCAGTACTTTGGCCACCTCATGTGAAGAGTTGACTCATTGGAAAAGACTCTGATGCTGGGAGGGATTGGGGCAAGAGGAGAAGGGGACGACAGAGGATGAGATGGCTGGATGGTATCACTGACTCGATGGACGTGAGTCTGGGTGAACTCCGGGAGTTGGTGATGGACAGGGAGGCCTGGCGTGCTGCAATTCATGGGGTCACAAAGAGTCAGACACGACTGAGCGGCTGATCTGATCTGATCTGATCTGTGTTTTCTTGCCACCTCTTCTTAATATCTTCTGCTTCTGTTAGGTCCATACCATTTCTGTCCTTTATCGAGCCCATCTTTGCATGAAGTGTTCCCTTGGTATCTCTAATTTTGTTGAAGAGATCTCTAGTTTTTCCCATTTTGTTGTTTTCCTCTATTTCTTTGCATTGATCGCTGAGGAAGGCTTTCTTATCTCTCCTTGCTATTCTTTGAAACTCTGCATTCGGATGCTTATATCCTTCCTTTTCTCCTTTGCTTTTGGCTTCTCTTCTTTTCACAGCTATTTGTAAGGCCTCCCCAGACAGCCATTTTGCTTTTTTGCATTTCTTTTCCATGGGGATGGTCTTGATCCCTGTCTCCTGTACAGTGTCACAAACCTCTGTCTATAGTTCATCAGGCACTCTATCTATCAGATCTAGTCCCTTAAATCTATTTCTCACTTTCACTGTATATTCATAAGGGATTTGATTTAGGGCATACCTGAATGGTCTAGTGGTTTTCCCTACTTTCTTCAATGCAGTATAATGTATAAAATTTTTGAGTCACTATCTTGTACACTTGAAACTAATATTGTAAATCAACTGCACCTCAATTAAAAAAAAATTAAAACACCAGTGCTCAGAGAAATTAAGACACACAAGCTTTGAAGTGTTAAGGGTATAAGTTGAAAACATCTTCACAGATGAACAAGCCTACACATTTTATAAGAGCACATAGAAATGTCCAAAGATGAGGAGAAAGGAGTTGAAGTAGTTGAGGGAACAAAATGGAATAAATAAAAGAAGAGGGGTGCCCTGAAGAGACAAATAATGATAATGTTCATGGACTGAGGAGTCTGATAAATTCACTTCTGCATTTGAGGTCTAGAAAAAGAGGAAAAAATATGCACAGAAACAAACACACTGTATAGGACAGGGATACACACCAAAAGCAGTGGAATGTATGCCAGAGGAGAGTGGGGGTGGGAGTGTACATTAGTGATAGAAAGTGAAAGTGGAAGTCGCTCAGTTGTGTCCGACTCTTTGCAATCCCATGCACATGCAGTCCACGGCCAGACTACTGGAGTGCGTAGCCTTTCCTTTCTCCAGGGGAATCTTCCCAACCCAGGGATCGAACCCAGGTCTCCCACTTTGCAGGCAGATTCTTTATCAGCTGAGCCACAAGGGAAGCCCAAGAATACTGGAGTGGGTAGCCTATTCCTTCTCCAGGGGATCTTCCCAACCCAGGAATCGAACCTGGGGTCTCCTGCATTGCAGGCAGATTCTTTACCAACTTAGTTATCAGGGAAGCCCCCAGATTAGTGATAAGAGAGGGGGGAAATGGTGAAACTAAACACCAAATGTTCAAAGAAAAGGAAGAAATAGTAAAAGACAATTTCCCAAAGTTAAAGACCCCAAAATTAAAAAGATAAAGCAAGTGCTAAATTGGCTGAAAATGAGTATCAGTGAATGCAATGATAAATAGTAAATAAGTGGTAAATAATTCTCACATCATAGTTTCACAAAGAATTCTTTTTATTTCTAGATACTCTCAGAGAAGAAAAAAATAATACGTAGAGGAATAAAAACTGTATTAAGAAGAGACTTTTTACAAGCAACACTAAATGCAAGAAAATAATGGAGAAATAATGTATTGTGGATTAAATTAAATCAAATAAAAGATGTTGAATCTAAAGTTGTATACCTAGCCAAACAATTATTCCAATGTGAAGGCAGACTACAAGCATTTTCATATATCCAAGGATTCAGAAGGTATTTCATCTATAGAGCCCTCTCTAAATAATAGAAGATGGACTCCAGAACAAAAGAAAGATGTTACCAATGCTATACATGAATGGAATATCTTTACATGTTGGCAATAAAAATTTATACACAACCACAGAATAAAAATGAAGCTAAGGAAACTTTATCAGTACAACAACAAATAAGGAAGAAAAACACACACACAAAAGACAAGATGTTAGGAATGCATTCATAAATTTAAATAATTTGATAAATTTTAAATAATTTTAATAAATTAAAATATTTTCTTCAAAAGTACAGATCTGATGGCAAAAAGAAAAGGAAAGTATCAAAGGAATGGAAAAACAACATTCCCCTCCACATACCCTGCCCCAAAAGAAGTGAAAAAGTGAAGAAGTGAAGTTGCTCAGTCGTGTCCAACTCTTTGCGACCCCATGGACTGCAGCCTCCCAGGCTCCTCCATCCATGGGATTTTCCAGGCAATAGTACTGGAGTGGGTTGCCATTTCCTTCTCCAGGGAATCTCCCAGGCCAGGGATTGAACCCCGGTCTCCCGCATTGTAGACAGATGCTTTACCATCTGAACAAGAGGAAAGTTTAAAGGCCAATAAGCATGTTCAACTCCATGGAAATGCAAATGAAAACAACAAACAATATTTTGTTTTTCATCTGACAGATGGGCAAATATTTTAAAGTAGTAACAAAATCGAGTACTGATGAGGAAGTAGAGAGAAGGGTCTTGTTTTGCTGGGGGGACAGTGGTACAGCCATTAGCAGAATTCACTAGAAGTGCAAATACAAAATATATTATTACATGATTCAGAGATTCCACTTATTGGTACACACCAAAGAGATGCCCTCCCATGTGTAATCAGAGAGGTGAATGATGCAGTGTCTGGAGAAAGATCTAGCAATATTTAGCCATGTACAAGGATGTATCTGGCAGCTTTGTTTTTAATAGTAGAAAAATGAGAAACTACGTAAATGTCCGTCACTGAGTAAATATACAAATAAAAGGTGGTGTTTTATTATAAGAGCATTCTGTGTGCTGTGTGTTGTGCTAAGTCACTTCAGTCTACATAGATGTTAAAATAAAAGAAGAAGATCTATATATACCAACAAGGTGAGTTTTTTAAAAACAGAGTGTGAGTTTAAAATGAAATGGGCAGAATGCTACATCAAGTATAACAACACTTATGTAGACTTAAAACTATAAAAATCTTACTGTATACTATTTAGGAATGGCCTGAATACTGTAAAAGTGCAAGAAATACATGGAAGGAGCATCCACCAAATTCATGCTAGTGGGAGCTTCAGGTACTCTGGGGCAGACAGGGAATGTAAGTGAAGACACCCTTTAGGTCTAACTGTGATGTTTTATTTCTTAACATAAAAGAAAAAGGAAGATGTCAATGGTTATTGATTATGGGTTGTGTGAATCCGTGTGCCCTTTATATCTTTGTACTCTTCCATTTTCTTTTAAAAAAGAAACCTTCTCAAGAGAAAAAAATATATATAAAGCAAATTATAAAGAAAACAGATGTGACAGTATTAATATCAGAAAACAGAATGCTTGACCAAAAAGAAAAAAAAAAAAAAGGGACATTTAAAGGGACAAAGAGGGATGTTTTATACTGATTAATAAATACCTTGAAGATTTATATCATGAATCTTTATACACCTAACTCAAAAATTAAAAACACATAAAGCAAAACCAGAAAGCAAAAGGAGAAACAGACAAATTATCAAAATAGGAGACTTTAGTACTTTGCCCTCAGAAATCAACAAATTGAGTAGAAAAAATAAGTAGAGGCATAAATGAATAACTTTCTTGCTCTAATAGTTATAAATAGAACTTAATAATCAACAAACTAACAATATCCATTTTCCCCAAACATACATGAGCAATTAGAGGAAATTAATCATCATGCTACAGAAATTTTTTTCACAATTCCAAAAAGCAAAATCATATGGATCTCATTCATTGGTTTACTAGTTACTGGAAAAACAAAGTGAGGAAAAACAGAAGACGGAAGAAGAGAGTAAAGCAGGAAAGAGAAGCTACACCATAATTTAATATGGGTTCCAGGAGCTTCAAAGAGGAGGGCTGATACTGTGCACAACTTCACTGTTCCTCCTGAGGAGCCCTCTCTTAGCACCATCTTGGTCTGGGTTCTGGGGACACACGTATGGACATGATACAGTCCCTGCCCTCAGGGAGCCCACAGGCTAGAGTAGGAAGAGAAAGCAGTGCCCCACACGGCACAGGGACCAAGAAAGTCATCTTCTATCCCCTGAAATTGACAGCAGAAAAGCAACAGTAGAGATTCTGTTGTGGTCCTCACACAGGAGCTCCAAAATAAACAATTGGAGCTTGCCTAAACACTGCCTCCTCAGTTCTTACTTAAGATCTAAATGGTTGTTGGAGAAAGGCAGAAAAGTTTCTAAACTCTTAATGAAAGTTAGACTTTCTAAGGGAAGGGGTTTGGAGGTGGAAGGGTGGAGAGAGAAGTGAT
The DNA here is from genome assembly GCF_003369695.1 of Bos indicus x Bos taurus. Lineage (NCBI taxonomy): Eukaryota > Metazoa > Chordata > Mammalia > Artiodactyla > Bovidae > Bos > Bos indicus x Bos taurus. The sequence goes on from NC_040076.1 coordinate 129,299,318, forward strand.
AAGAGAAGAAACAGACTTATTGATACTCTAACAAGAAATAAACAAAAATTTGGATTGGGCTCCATTCCAACCACCTCCCACTACATCTCTTCCTGTTGGGGAGAATTTTCTGAGTAAATGTACCTGTAAACAGCTAACAATTTTGGTTCTGTTCTAAATGCCTGAAATATTCTCTCATTACTTCTTGACTGGTTCAAGAATCCCAAATACTTCACTGTGGTCTAAGATTCAGACACGATGGGAGGAGCACTTTATGGAAAGGACACTGGGCAATTTCTGGACTTAAAGAAAGTAGCCCATTCCTTCAATTCTGGGACGTCTATTCCACACTTCAGTTCAGTTCAGTCACTCAGTCGTGTCCAACTCTTAACGACCCCATGGACTGCAGCAGGCCAGGCTTCCCTGTCCATCACCAACTCCTGGAGCCTACTCAAACTCATGTCCATCACATCGGTGATGCCATCCAACCATCTCATGCTCTGTCACCCCTTCTCCTCCCACCTTCAATCTTTCCCAGCATCAGAGTCTTTTCCAATGAGTCAGTTCTTCACATCAGGTGGCCAAACATCAGCCCTTCCAATGAATATTCAGGACTCATTTCCTTTAGGATGGACTAGTTGGATGTCCTTGAAGTCCAAGGGACTCTCAAGAGTCTTCTCCAACACCACAGTTCAAAAACATCAATTTTTTGGTGCTCAGCTTTCTTTATAGTCCAACTCTCACATCCATACATGACTACTGGAAAAACCATAGCTTTGACTAGACAGACCTTTGTTGGTAAAGTAATGTCTCTGCTTTTTAATATGCTATCTAGGTTGGTCATAGCTTTTCTTCCAAGAAGCAAGCGTCTTTTAATTTCATGGCTGCAGTCACCATCTGCAATAATTCTGGAGCCCACGAAAATAAAGTCTGTCGCTGTTTCCATTGTTTCCCCATCTATTTGCCATGAAATGATGGGACTGGATGCCATGATCTTAGTTTTCTGAATGTTGAGCTTTAAGCCAACTTTTTCACACTCCTCTTTCACTTTCAAGAGGCTCTTCAGTTCTTCTTCACTTTCTGCCATAAAGGTGGTGTCATTTGTGTATCTGAGGTTATTGGTATTTTTCCCAGCAATCCTGATTCCAGTTTGTGCTTCATCCAGCCCAGCATTTTGCATGATGTGCTCTGCATATAAGTTAAATAAGTAGGGTGACGATATACAGCTTTGACATACTCCTTTCCTGATTTGGAATCAGTCTGTTGTTTCATGTCCAGTTCTAACTGTTGCTTCTTGACCTGCATACAGATTTCTCAGGAGGCAGGTCAGGTGGTCTGGTATTCCCATCTCTTTCAGAATTTTCCACAGGTTATTGTGATCCACACAGTCAAAGGCTTTGGTGTAGTCAATAAAGCAAAAGTAAATGTTTTTCTGGAGTTTGCTAATTCACAATAAGGCCCCATGGCATGAGGCCATATGTTCCTGACATAGATTGACACAGAGACACAGAGTAGGTACTCATCAATGTTTTATGTTGTTGCTGCCTTTTTTTTTGGTGTGGGGGCGGGGGGGCGTTGCACCTTATGGTATGCAGGATCTTAGTTCCCCAACCAAGGATTGAACCCACACACCTGCACTGGAAATGCAGAATCTTAACCACTGGACCCCAGGAAAGTCCCTGAGGGAGGAATGAAACACAGATTCCAGAAACAACAGTCTCTGATGTGGCCTAATGACTTGGCTGCAACCTAGTCTGTCTTTGTTTCCCAGGAAGTCTGTGCCACTAAGACTTTTGCTCCCTCTGACTTGAGCCCCGCATCAGAGACACTCACATCACTAGAGAGACTGAAGGACCAGATTGATCTTAGAATGGGAGATGGCATCAGGCTTGTAGGGTCATAGCTTCTCTGGGAAGACCTTCCCATGAGGACAGACTCATGCTCTAAGTCTTGGTAAAGAATTATCTTGGTCACTGAGAGCCCAGGAGAAAGCAGTGGGTGAAACTGGAGGAGATTCTAATGGAGTCATGGGTCTTTAAGTGTTTCTCCATGGTCACGTTTTTTTGATATGGAATCACATGCTTTGATAAGGAACAGCCCCAGGAGGCACTGGGGCAATGAACTCATCTTGCTCTCCAGCTGCCTTTGCAGAAGAACCTTTATTTTCTTCTACCAAAGCAATGTTATACACATTGAACTAAAATATTTCTCTGCTGATGGAGCTAATGCCCTATCACAGACAAGATCCACCAGTCTGATTTGACAGAAGGTCAGTAAGTAGAGAATAGCTTACATGGCAATAAAGTTATGGGAGAAATTGATTAAAGTCAGTCCTACACATGTGCAGTTACAGACCAAAGTTTAAAAAGAAAAAAAAAAAAAAAAAAACTCCCCTTGGAATGAAACCAAATGATCGCCTGGATCCTAAAGTGAAGCGATATTGTTCCAATTTTTCCTTTATCAGACAAAAGGAAAGGTCTTTCCACATAGCCTTTTGACATAGAGCTAATTTAAAGAAGATTTGGGAGTATGATGCCGGATCAGATGCCTTTACCAAATTCCTTGCTGTTTTCATTTGAAATCTCTCATTTATGCTCAAATTTCCAATTGGAAATTTAATGACTTTTTCTTTAAGGGAAGTTGGCAAGCTGAGTTGGTTTAAATACAAATCTCCCAAAGGTAAAAGATCAGACATCATTATAAAAATAGAAAATATTCCCATTGTCCTTTCGAGATGTTTCTCCTAGAAGACGTGAAGATGTTTCTGAACAGCAGATGCGTTTTGGTAAAACAAAGTTGAAAAATATGTGAAACTCTTGACACTGGAATTGCTTCCTGAGCTGTGTCAAGTTATGTGGCTGCCCAGAGTAACTGAGACCATTCTCTTTGTGACCATCCTATTCTATTTATATAAACTCATTGGAAAATGCCCCAGTTCCCTGGTGGTTCAGACGGTAAAAAATCTGCCTGCAATGCAGGAGACCCAGGTTCCATCCCTAGGTCAGGAAGATCCCCTGGAGAAGGAAATGGCTACCCACTCCAGTATTCTTGCCTGGAGAATTCTATGGACAGAGGAGCTTGGCAGGCTACAGACCATTGGGGCACAAAGAGTTGCACACAACTGAGAGACTAACACACACGACAGAAATACTGGTCATTTGCTGCCTGATGATTCACACTGCCACTCCGCAGAAGTCCTTTCCCTCCAGCAGCCCCATGTGTCAAATGGGAAGGCTGGTCCATAACATTTAGGGGCTCTTTAAGCATGGACATCCTCTGAGTTCATGGCATTTAACATATCAAATGAGTTTTGCATTCATCTATTATGGACCTTTTTATTTTCAACTAGCAAAATATTAAATTGTTCTATAAATAAACAAATATAAAAAAAACTTTAAAAGTCAAATTGTTGACTCTTTTCTCAAATTAGATATGGGTCATTCGGAGCAATCAAATAACAACCAGTCTTCCACTAGCAGCTCAAACTGTCCTGAGATGAAGTGTTTCTCTGCCTCTGCCCCACCCAAGCTGGTTTAAGCCCAATTCAAAACCCTGATTATTTTAAAGAATAAGGAAATAAATGAGATATGTTGAAATGGCCATTCTAGCCCCTTATTAACAGAGACTGCCTCAACATTTATACAGAAGAGGATCAGGGCAGAAATTTGTTAAGAACACAGGGAAGTGGCTAGGAGATTTGCCTCAGAGCTAAGGTTGCTTAATAAGGACATGGAATTGTCTTAGATTGTAATTTACTTCTTTATTTATTATTTATTTGACCTATTTATCTACCTGAGACTTTACTTTCGGTGGTTGGGAGGAAGGTGCTGATGGAAATTTGGAAAGTACTCTTCCCAAGCCTCCCCTTGACTCCACGCATGATAATTGATGGTGAGGTGGCTGAGGATTTCCTCGCAGGGTGTCCCACCCAGAGATATCTAGGACAGATAGGAAATGTCCTTTCTTTTCTGTCTGCATAGTTCCAGATGGCACAGTCATCGAAGTCAAAGGGAGTGCTGTGTTGGGGGTGACTGTGTGCGCATATGTGTTGCCGGCAGGGGCCAGTGCACAGTGCTTGCTTGGGGGGCTCAGTGGAGTAAAGGACAAAACAGAAGGAGGGCTGCAGCGGTGGGCAGAGCTGGGTTTGATCCTAGGTATTGGGGGCAGGTTCTGCTGAAGACCTTTATGCCATCAATGAGCCACTTAATCTTCTCATCTGAAAGAAGGGAGTCCCCTCCCTCCCCCACAGGCTTGTCTGGTTACCTAGATCTCCACAAATGGTTGAATCGTGTCCCACGTTCCTCTCTTTGTTATATGGGCCCGTCTCATGCCGGCCTCCCCAGCCTCGTGGCAGGCTCTGATCTCCTCCCACAAACACAAGGAACACATTTTCTCTGTCCTCCCAAAGCAGTCGAACAAGTCCATGCAAGTGACCCCTGACTTTACCTAAAGTGGAGCCAGGGATAATCACAGTCACTCTGTACCTCCATCAGGGGACACCGGGCACCCGTGCACAGAAGAGGGGAGAGTCAGTGAGGGTGGAGGAGTCCTGGGGCAAATGTTAGGTCAGGACAGACAGGACCTCAAATCGGTTTTGCCACTCAGACACCAAGGATCCTTGAGTCCTGACAAACCTGGCCTTTTCAGACCCTGCTGATGATGACTGGGGTTGGGAGAGTCAGGTTAAATTTCCTGATCTGCTTGTCCCAGCCTGACTGGGGCCCTTTCTCATTCAAACTGCAAGTCCCAGCGAGGGTTGTTGGTGTGTCCGTGAGAGTGTGTGTATGTGTACAAACACACATGTGCAGACACCCGTCTGCACACAGATATGACAAACATGACAGCTTCTCAGGTCAAAGCTAGTTTCAACCTGTTAACAAAAGAGGGAGAACACAGCAAAGATAACCCAAAACACATTTGCACTTAGTGCTTATTTGAAATGAAATTAGAAAATCGGCTTCAAATATGAAAAACACCTTTGTGAGATAAGAGCTTTAAAAAAACCCCTCAATTTTAAAGAAAATAATTCCCTGATAAACTGACCAAACAAGAATACTAGAAGCCATAAAACAGCAATATTTTGAAACGTTAGGCAAAAGGTACGTTTAGAATATATCCACGGAATTTACCAATGTCATATATACCACATATGTACCAATTAAATACAATAGCTATTAAATAACACTGAGATCAATAATCACATCATCCCTTTCTTCTGCTGTACTTTCATTTTGTGGGGCACCTTTTCATTCGGCATCTAGTAAACTTTTGCAGCCCTCCAAAATGCAAGCTGATCAAATTAATATGATGTAAAATGAATGCAATATCCTTATAAATATTTATATGTAAAGTCTGAACTTGGAGGCCAGAATAATGTTACATCGACTCTGAAAAACCACTGGGTTTGCATCTTCCCAGCTCATTCTAGTCTTCTAGCACCGTGTGGCAGCAATGTGTTTTCTCAGAAAAGTCAACTAATTTTAGAGAAAATTCATCTTTTTTCATTTCTTAACCTGGCCCATGAGAGATAACAGTTCACCTAGGTTTCAACATCTGCTGAGAGGAAGATTAAAAACAAAATCCTAATTTCTGGTGTGTTCTTGTTGTTGGAAAAAAATATCAGCTAGCGAGTATTATTAGCTATCTTCGAGTTGACAAGAATGCAGGATTAAGTTTCTTTAAGGCAATTACACTTTTGATGACCCCTCTGCATATAAAACATGTTAGCTAATGGGGGTGCAGAGGGGCAGCTTAAGTGTTTGATCAGGAAATCCTGCGTGAGCATATTGGATGGAAATTTGATTAGTGGCCTTAGTGACGGGCGATCAGATCCTCCGGGTCTGCACAATCAGATCTGGCAGCACTTGCCTTCTTGCCTCTTTGAAGGAGGCGAACATTTGTACAGAATCAAGACAGTGCTGGGTCCTTGGGTTTTGGTTTTTTTTTTCTTCTGGGTCCTTTCCTTTAAGTTATTGCAGACTAAAGCCTGAAAAGTACCTTTTATTTTCTTTGAACAATATGTTTGCAGTTACCTTCATGTTGTAGAATAAAATAAAAATCGGCCTTTCTCTGAAAATTTGAGGTCAGAGGAAGCAGAAATGAAAAATTGAGAGTCAGAAGGGACCTCAAAGAACATCCTTGTAAGCAAAGCTAACACTCACACAGTACTCATTACACCTCACTGCCACCTTGCTGCAAAGATATCCACACATTCATCCTCACAACGCCCCTGTTTTACCGAGGAGGAAATTCACACAGTACAGTGAAGTGACCCAGGGTCATCTGGTGGGGATTCGAACCCAGGCAGCTGGGCTCCTGACCCGGGCTCTTGACCACTCCACACATTCTGCACTTCTGCTTCCCCAGTGATATAAGTGGGAAAACTGAGCTCCCAGAGAAGATATGAATCTCCCAGAGTGAATCAGCTATGATTTAAACTACAATCTTTTTTAATCGTTCGATGTTCTTCTCTCATGCCACCTGAACTTCTAAATTTCACCTTCCTCTGTTAACCTGGACAAAACAGAATCTGTTCTAGGTGCTTTCCATCCATCACGCCAGACAGTGTGCAAATGACCCCCAGAAATGGATACTATTTCTGTTTTACAGATCAGAGAAGCTGTGTCTTAGAGAGGTTACGTGACTTGTCTGTGGTCACACAGCAAGAAACAGAAAAGAGATTTCATCTCACATCCGTCTCACTCCTTTCCACTTTCCTTCTGAGAAAAAGTGAAGCTGGGAGGAAAGAATAATCCCAGCAATATTTAGGGGTCAAACAGGAGCTAAAACAGTTAGTTTGCATTGTGCAAATTTCATGCATTTGTTTAGCATGAGGAATAGGACTTCACGTTAGGTGTATTGTTTTTAGTTAAACCAATAGGTATTCTCCATGTGCCTAAACCCCAGTCAGCCAGGTGAGGCATGGCATTAGCAAGAAGTAATGGCCAGATTCAGCCTTTAAAAGATGCATTTAAAAAAATGCAGGAAAAAAAGTCACATGCGCATAGGCACGCAGGACGTGACACATAAACATCATACAGTCTATGTTTCACTCTATTTTTCATATGGACTCTAAGCTTCCCAGATCCTCCCCTCCGGTGTGAACCATATAACTGGATACTTTTACAAAGGAAATGAAACAAAACAATCCTGAAATCTCTTAGTAACAAAAACGATCCAGGTAGGTTCTGGCATCAGACTGACCCTGAGTCACAGAAAAGTCAATTAATTGTGATGGCCATAATGGATCGATTATTCTGGGAAATCTCCGACATGACTTCAGCCCAGCAGGCTGACAAGGAGACACACATCAAATGAGCTAGCCCTTTCCAAGGGAGCAACAGCAGGGGGTGGGAGACCCACGAGCACGGCCACTCACCTCAGACAGTGTGGTCCCGACACTCAGGGAGATCGGCGCATGTCCCTTCCTCAGCTGGGAGGCTGGATTCTGCCACTTTCAAATATCTTGCTTCTTGTCAGTTAATAATTATGCAAGTGAAATATATTTTGCAAAACCAATACAATATTGTAAAGTTAAAAAATTAAATTAAATTAAAAAATTTAAAAAAAATACAATACGAAACTAAAACAGCAACTTGTATTTTTTGCAGAGTGATGGGGCAACACATAGATTTTAATCCATGCCCAAATGACTCAAATTCATTTTCTTCAGATTTCAATGTTTCACTTTTCTTTAATGTTTTTTATCTACTATAAAAATAACTCAAAGAGCAAAAGATGAAAGGCTCATCCATCTAGATACCCAGAGAGAACCACCATTAACATGAATAGTGCATTTTACTCTGGACATTTTCAGTCTAATATATAATTATAATCATTGGGCATAATCACAATTGCTACACTAATTTTTGAAAAAGCATTGTTGATATTTTTCTGATTATAAAATCAATATAAGCCCTTAGAGGATGTTCAGGGTAAGTAAACAGAAGAGTATAAAGATGAAAATTCCCTGTAGCCTACCCCTCTACAAGAAGCCCTCCTAATGAGAATCCCTGGCTCTGAACCGCTCCCCTCTCCAGCCCTTGGGTCCTCAGTTCCGGGGCCTGGCTGTGCCATCCGTCTCCATGTCCTGGGACAGGGGACAAGGGGGCTGTCCTCACATCAGTGCTCCAAGCGCCTCCACCAGGTCCAGGCTGCCAGCCCCTCAGCCCTGGGGCCACACACCCGCCCTGCGGTCGTTCATCTTCTTGGCTACCTTATGTCAAAATATTCATACTTGTTTTTGCCTTGTTAGCTAATGTCCTTTGCCGGCCACTACCCCCTCTGCGGTCGTACCCCATTTTAAATATTATGGTCCTAATTACAGCAGATGATTGTTGAATGACCAAACAGGGCGGACAGACCGTGATCACACTCCAGAGGCCCAGCCTCTCTCTTACAAAATGGGACTCTTTTTTTTTTTTTTTTTAACACCATCCAATGATGTCACCCGTTTGCGGTTTCTCTGGGACTTTATTAAAATGTTTGTGACGGAGCCAATGTAAACCATCCTAAATCCAACACAGAGCTGAAAGGACTGATTTTAGGGAATGTGAAGATATGGATCATTGGGCCTGTCGAAGCCCCATCTTGAGCCAATTATTGGTGTCATCTTGAGCCAATTTAATCAATCCAAGAGGGATTGGGGGGTAGAAGGGGGCTCGGGCAGGGGTTGTGAGCGTTGGTCAAATGTGCTGGCTCAAATGTGTGTGTCATGAAAGCAACTGGGCCCCCACTTTGTGGATTTCAGTCCCTGCTTTACTTGCACTTTCATCCCAGGGTACCCGCTGATACCCAGTTTCAGCCTCATTATGGGGTCAGTTTGAAATCCTTGAGTAGTCCTGGCCCAGATTTGAGAAAGGAAGCCCCCAAATCTTCAAGACCATTTCTCATTGGGGAGAGAATGTCAGGGGTGCAGAACCCACTAGACACTACCGACATTCAGGTCATTGAGGGGACCCAACTGGACCACAAAAGGGCCTGCAGCGCTCACAGTGGAAATGCTTAGAAACAGAACCCAGCCGCGAAGCAGCCTTGAGTACTTACCTATTGTTGAGTTGCTCTTTCTTTTTATCTTTTTTTTTTTAATTTTTATTGAGGTACAGTTGATTACAATGCTGTGTTAGTTTCAGCTGTACAGCAAAGTGAATCTGTTATACATACACATAGATCCACTCTTTTTTAAGATTCTTTCCCCATATAGGCCATTACAAAGTATTGACTAGAGTTCTTTGTGCTATAGAGAGAGTCCTCATTAGCTATCTGTTTTATATGTAGTGTTGTGTATATGTCAAGCCCAATCTCCCAATTTACCCCTCCTTCCCTTACCCCAGTAACCATAAGTTTATCTTCTATTGTCATATTGAGTGAAGTCGGTCAGACGGAGAAAGACAAATATCATATGATATTGCTTATATGCGGAATCTAAAAAAAGGCTACAAATGAACTTATCTACAAAACAGAAATAGAGTTTCTCTTTATCTTTTAATTGAGTGGCCAGCACTACAAATCATAAACTGGATGGTTATCTTCACTTAAAACAACAACAACAACAAAAAAAAAAACATTGACTGGAAAGAAAAGACCCTGAGACACCAGTACCAGAAATATTTGGTGTCAGGAGCGGAAGCCACATCAGCCTCCAGTTTTACACTCTGTGCCTTGAGTGGGTGACATAAATACAGGTAAGACAATTTTACTTTTTTCTTTGCAAATCCACAGAGAATGATCAACATCTGTGGCATGCAATTATTACTCATATCTTATTTCTCCACAGATATATTTTTACTTCTCCATGCCCCAGAAAGGATGTAAAGAGGTGGTACCCAGACCTGGCATATTTGATTAGCTGCCCCATCCTGAGTTCTCCCATCTATCTAGGTTTCAAAGGGCTGCTTCTCCTTCTTCTCCAGAGGCAACTCTTCACATTTTTTTATGATATAAAAAGAGTGCAGGCTGTCTAGTGTGTGTACTTTCTGTGTTTTGATGGCTAACATCCGTGAGTATGCTCAGTCAGTTCTCCAGAACCGGCTATTTGTCTTGGATATAACGCTGTGCGAGGCTGCGCGGTTTGGAAAGGTTACCACGGCAGTGAGCCTTGTCACAGTGCATCTCTGTGCAAGCTCGAGTCGATGGTGTGGAATGTGCACCGATAACACAATTGTTTTCAACCCACAAAATTGACGAGAAAGGCGCTCTTCAGTTCTGGAATGCAGGCTTGCTGTCAGTTCACAAAGGAGGTATCCAAAATCTTACGCCAGGAATGAAAGAATACGAGTCAGACAATCGCCTTGATGTTCCCAAATTTAATTACTTTAAAGAACTCTGCTTCCCCATCACCAAATTATTTTTCAGAAAACAATGGATATTGGATTCATCTCTTCCCATCATATGTATTCTGAAAGCTGTTTGGATTAAAACTGACTTTCCTTCTATTTTTACTTGTTTCCAAAGACTTTGATTGCTAAAGTTTTCATTTTTGTAAACCTAATGGGCTTCTGGAACAATCCAGGAGCATTGTTTACTCTGAACGTGCTCAAAACAAATCCCAAAGCAACTTTAATCGTTGCCACCTCCAAGGAAAGATGAGGAAACACAATTCTGGGATGGGCTGGCTTGGTTCATCAAATCAGTATCTCCACTGGAGAATGTGTTAGTCTGTTTAGAAGTCAGGCTAATCCTACCTTTCAGTTATGGAAGGAAATGGATTTTAGATTCAAGACTCAAGGTGGGTCCTCTAACTGCAAGATCAAATGTTCTGGTGCTTTCAACAAGCAAATGCTACTGCCTTTCTCAAGGCAGAGGCCAGCCGGGACTGCGGGCTTCATAAACAACACTCTGCTATTTATTGGAGCTGCCCACCCGAATCCAAATCTTCCTCTCTTCAATCGCGGCCTGTTTACCGCAGCTTAAACGGGGTTCTGCAGCCCTGCCTGGGTCTGCAATTTATTACTTGCTGAGAGAGCTCAGACCCAGAGTTTAAATGTCCCTAGCTGAAAGTTTATACCAGTCAGGACAGAAAATTATTCTCTCTGCCTAGGTTGAAGCACATTACTTCTTTATTGAATTAATTATGATAAGGATCATAACTTTAAACGAGGGGTGAGGTGCTGGCTTTCCGCTGGGATTGCTTGGAGCAATTTTCATCCAAGCATTTTTGTGGAGTTATTGAGTCTGGCAGGTCTGAACTTTGGAGAGGAGTAACTTTCTCCAGAACTTGAAAGGGCTTGGACATTGATCCAGGCAAAGCTGTACCAGATTCCATGTTTTGAGACAGGGAAATTTGCACTGCATGCTGAACAAATAACCGCGGGACCGGATGAAAGACAGCTCGGGAACTCCTCATGTGGCCTTGAGCTTGGCCTTTCCTTGACAGAGCTGGCCTGGGGAGGGCAAGGACAGACAGGGACAGGCAGGTCCCCAGCAAGCCCATCTTCCCCTGCCTCTTAATTCTAGAAGGGCTGCAGGGCTGTGCAAGCAGCGGGCTGGTCCTGATGCACAGACGATGGTGGGCTGAACAGCACAGGACGCTTGCTCCAAGGTCAAGTGGATCTGGGTCTAATTCTGCTTTGGCCACTCTCTAGTGCCGGAATACGAAGAGTGTCCCTTCCCTTCTTTGTTTCACCCCACATCACTGGACTATTTACAGAAGTCAGTTTGTTTATGTATAATATATGTTTTTTAGAATATATGGGGCTTCCCAGGTGGCTCAATGGTAAAGAATCCGCCTGCCAACTCAGGAGACACAAGTTCAATCCCTGGGACAGGAAGATGCCCTGGAGGAGGAAAGGGCAACCTGCTCCAGTATTCTTGCCTGGAAAATCACAAGGACAGGGGAGCCTAGCGGGCTACAGTCCATGGGTTGCAAAGAGTCAGATACAACTGAGCACGAACACACACAATATAGAATACATAGATGTTCTGTATACACACACACGCGCACACACACGTATATCTAGTACTTATTTGGGATTATTTAAAGGTAGTCATGGTTACTACTCTCATTATGTTCAGGAAAATGGAAAAGTTCAGCCAGACCAATGTCTCATATCTCTTCCAGCTAAAATCTTCCACTCCCACCCAGGTGACAAAGCTTTGTAGGTCTCTGGCTCCCAGTCCAGGAACACGCTGTCCATAGTCCTCACCCTTGGGTCCCTGCCTTCAGTAGTTCGGGGCCTGGCCTTGAGTTCCAGCCTCCTCAGAAGCTCAGCTCTACTCTGAGAGAGGAGCCTGCCACCCCAGGAGCTCAAACCAGCAGATCCTGACCGTGGCAGTTCCATTTTGGAGAGGTTTTATTTCTGCTGCTTCTGAGGGGCGGTATACCTCCAAGTCCCACCCGGAGACCTGCCTGCCGCGGATCCACCAGTGTTGTCCAGAGCAGGCCAACCAGGCAGTCAGCCAGTTAGCCAATCCAGGGGCCAGTGGGCGGAGCGGTCTGGGGTTCTAGCTGCTCAGCTGTGAACAAGTCCACCCTGAGGCCCCCTGCAGGCAGGACATACACTGTTGCCACAACAGCTCTTCCCTGTACCCCCACCCCACCACCTCAAAGCGCACTTTTCATCCCATAATTCATGCCCCCATCTTTGGAGTCTACATGGGTTATTGGAGCCTTCTCTGAATGGGGTGATCCATGGTTTTAATCTGTCAAAAGGAGGGTACCACAGCTGGGATCATGGCAAGGGCCAGGGACAGTGAACAGGGGCTAGGCTCAGGTGTACTGCCAGCAGCCTGCCCGGCACCCCCCGCCACTCCCTCAGGGCCAGGCCCTGGCTCCTCAGGCCTGCCCCAGCCAAGCCTCTGAATGAGGAGGGTCCCTTCCCCTCCACAGGGTTAGCCAGGGGTGAATGTGGGACAAATATCAGATTTCTCAGTGTCCTGCAGTGCGAGGCAGACGACAAGATTATTACCTCTCCAAGGGGATACAGGCTGAAAATATCAGCAGGTTCCAGGAGGGTTTTGAGAGTTTTGTGGAATGCGATAGCGTAGGAACATGACTGATCCTGGACGGGGTGTCCTGCCCTGTCTTTTAGCACCTGTTCTCATTCAAGGGTCCAACCTTCTTTGAGAAAGAAACATATAAAGGTGTTCACACTAAAATGTAAATGATTCTTCATGTGTTACACTGCATAAGGGTTTTTCACAGAAAACATATAAGTAGAAATTTTCATTGTAATTCTGCAGTCACTGCCTTCTCTGATATACAAATGTGCAGAGACACACACTGACATACACAAACCACACACACAAACACATATGCACATACAAACACACATGTCTCTCCATCCAAACCCTTACCCCAACCCTGAGTACCCTGGACCCTCTCTCCCTACTGGCATTTACCCCATGGACTGTAGCCCACCAGCCTCCTCTGTCCAGGGAATTTCCCAGGCAAGAATACTGGAGCAGCTTGCCATTTCCTCCTCCAGGGGATCTTCCTGACCCAGGGATCAAACCCACGTCTCTTGCATTTCCTGCACTGGCAGCGACAATATGCCCTACAATCCACTAAAGCACCCCCCTACTTGGTTTCCCTAATTTTCTTCAGTGCATCCTTCAATCCTAGCCCAGTTGCCATTTCCCAGGAAGCTCTCAGAGACTCTCTCTCCGTCTCTCTGGGCTGCATTAGCAGTTGTTCCCAGCCCGCTATGCTCATCCAGTGCAGCCCTCCCCACCCTGAGTGATCATCATTTGGTTCCCGGCCTCACTCTCCCATGAAACTGTCAGCTCCTGAAGGCAGAACCGGGGTTTCATTCTGCATTTCATCCCTAATGCTTCTTTCTTCCTAAGAAATAAAGTCAGAACTCCTGGCAGGGATGTGGAGCAAGGCACACACAGAGGCACTCCTGAGTGTGACACAGTTATGCACCCAGAGGCACCCCAAAGACAAAAAGGCACTCACCAATTTCCTAAAAATCTTTCCGACCATAGCTCTGACAAAGAGAACGAAAGCTTGAAGAAGGACTGACGCTGAAGCTGAAACTCCAATACTTTGGCCACCTGATGCAAAGAACTGAGTCATTGGAAAAGACCCTGATGCTGGGAAAGATTGAGGGCAGGAGGACAAGGGGACGACAGAGGATGAGATGGTTGGTTGCCATCACCGACTCGATGGACATGCATTTGAGCAGGCTGTGGGAGTTGGTGATGGACAGGGAAGCCTGGCATACTGCAGTCCACGGGGTCACAAAGAGTCAGACACAACTGAGTGATTGAATTGAACTGAACTGTGCCTCTCAGCATGTCACTGGGGCTTCCCTGGTGGCTCAGATGATAAGGAATCCACCTGCAATGCAGGAGACCAGGCTTTGAATCCCAGGTTGGGAAGATCCCTTGGAGAAGGGAAAGGCAACCACTCCAGTATTCTTGTCTGGATAATCCCACAGAGGAGCCTGGTAGGCCACAGTCCATGGGGTCACAAAGAGTTTGACACAACTGAGCGACTAACACTTTGCTTTAAAAAATAAATTAGCTGAAAAATGTGAAAATTGGCCAGTGAATAAATATGTGGTACTAAGCTGTGACCTCTCAGACCTGTGGCAGCTCCCACTCCTGCAGATGGAGGGCTCCCAGCCCATCCACCTCACTAAGTATCCCTAGAGGCAGATGGACAGCTTCTCAGGCCACGCGCGTTAACTCATGATTTCACAACAGCACAGCCTCCCTTGTTCTGTCACCTGGACCTGAAACTTCAGCTCCTTCCTTTCTGCCACCCTCAGCACAAGGCCTGCTCAGAGCCATCCTCAAAGATTTTTAGGATGACGGGCTGCCAGGGCAGACCTGCCACAGGCCACCTTTGGCCATGCCCACCTGCCCACACACCACACTCAGGCCTGGGAGACTGTAGGGTAAAAGGGCCAAGAGCATTGGCCCTGGAGGTGCTCTGCTGCTGCTGCTGCTGCTGCGTCACTTCAGTCATGTCTGATTCTGTGTGACCCCATAGACCGCAGCCCACCTGGCTCCGTCGTTCCTGGGATTCTCCAGGCAAGAACACTGGAGTGGGTTGCCATTTCCTTCTCCAATGCATGAAAGTGAAAAGTCAAAGTGAAGTTGCTTAGTCGTGTCCGACTCTTAGCAACCCCATGGATTGCAGCCTACCAGACTCCTCCGTCCATGGGGTTTACCAGGCAAGAGTACTGGAGTGCGTTGCCATTACCTTCTCTGAAATAAAGATCAAACACCCCATAAGGTTGGTTCTAATATGATTCCCATTTTTCAGATGAGGAAACAGAGGTATATAGAAAGCATCCTTGCTCAAGGATGTTCCACAGCTAGTTGTGAAACACAGCAAGGGTTGTCTAGCCAAGACCCTCCCCACTTAGTGAAGATTGGCCCAGAGGGACCTCAAAAGCCAGAGCAGCTGCTCCTTCATATCCCTGTAAAGGACCAGGTCATAGACAATCAGTGGAAGCTCCTCTCCAAGTGAGCTCTGCAAGAAGTGAGCAGGGTGCCCGCTACCTCCTCCCCGCCCCCACCCATCCTCATGGCTCTTGGCCCAGCAGCCTGTGTTTACATTTCTCCCTCAATCTGGAGACTGCAGATTGAAATTATCTCCTCTCGGCTATGTCAGCCTGTCCTGAGCCTTGCTCCCAGCCCCAGCACCTCCCAGTAAGCCCAAGGCAGCCACAGCTGGGGTCTGATAAAGTCAGTTCTGTCTCATAGGTTTCTGATGGGTTGGGAGAAAGAAGACCGCCCCCCCTTTCCCCAACACTGCAAACGTAACTTCTCAGCCAGCAGCCCTCCCTGCCTGGGGACTGAGGGGAAGCAGAGGGCCACCCACCCCACCCCAGCCCCAGCACCCTCTGGGAGCCACAGAGGTGCTCATACCAGGACCGTCAGGAGAGTAGTCTGTGGCTGGCCCCAGGCCCCCATACTGCAGCCCAGGTCACCTAGTGGGCAGGTGATTTCCAGGGAAGTGGAGAGATTCAGTGCCCCCTCACTTTAGATTCTCTTTTCTCATGACCTTTCTCACTATCTCTGTGATACAAGCACTTGCTGTGAAACCTGGAGGCAGTTCCCTTCCTTCTCTGGGCCTCAGTTACTTTATCTATTCAGTGAGGGACTAGGGTAGATGTTTTGGGGGGATGTGAAGGGATCTGCCTTGAGCCAGGCTCTTTTAAGCTCCCTGAGGTCGGTCTTCATGCCCAACACCTAGCAAAAAACCTGGCACTCAGTAGGTGCCCAAGGAGTGTTTGTTGATGGAATGAATAATGAATGTCCTACCTGTTCCCCTCCTCTGCCAGCGATGACTTCTCTTTCTCTTCTCAGCACTCTCATGCACCCCACTATACCTTGGAACCCATCTCTAGGCCATATCTTGATCTATGGAAAGATCTTTTCCCATTTCTGTTCTCAGTATGGGGTCTCAATAAAAATCATTTACTGCATTGTGGGAACTTGATACACTCTGGCTGTTACCATCATTAAAATGTCAGATATCCTCGTCCATACTAAAATTTTAATAGTTAATAGACAATGAGCAGGTCTCTCTTTTTTATTCTTAGTGTTTATTCTTGTTGTAGAGTTTCCAAGTCAGTTCTATTTATTTTCTTTCTTAAAATTTTATTATCGGGGTATAATTGCTTTCAATGTTGTGTGGATTTCTGCTGTACAACAAAGCAAATCAGCTGTGTATATACATGTATCCCCGCCCTCTTCAGCCTCCTTCCCACCATCCCTCCATCCCACCCCTCTAGGTCATCACAGAGCCCCGAGCTGAGGTCTGTTTTCTACAAGGCTTCTAAGAAGGGCCAGTCCCAGAGAACAAGTCTCTAAGCACATCTCTCATGTGCTACAGCAGGCTCTAGCCTGGTTCCCAGGTGTGGGAAGGAAGGCAGGCTGGTGTTCCTGCGGGAACACAGGGTCCTAAGGCTAAGGTCCATGTCTCAGAAAGCCAGAGGAGGCAGAGCAAGGGCAGAAACTTGTCAGCCAGCCAAGCTATAAGGAAACGTCCCTGTGATGAGAGACCACATACTCACCATCCCCTGAAACAATGATGATAATAGAGCCAATTGTGGAAATGCAGGCAGAGAAGCCTAGGATGGGGTCAGCCCAAGCTAAGCCAGGCAAACAATTTGTAGCAGGAACCTATGCCTGACCTAGAACCAGGCACCAAGTCTGAGGAATTTGCAAAGAGCTAAACCAGGCTCCCGAACAGCTTCTCAGGTGGCGCAGTGGTAAAGAATCCGCTTGCCAATGCAAGAGACACAAGAGTCGCAGGGTTCAATCCCTGGGTCAGGAAGATTCCCTGGAGTGGGAAATGGCAACCCGCTCCAGTGTTCTTGCCTGGAAAATCCCATGAAGAGAGAAGCCTGGTGGGTTACAGTCCATAGAGTAGCAAAGAGCTGGACACAACTGAGCATGAGCACACACACAAACCAGACTGTTTGCCTGGCTCAGCCCGGGCTGACCCCATCCCAGGCTTCTCTGCCTGCATTTCCACCATTGGCTCTATTACCATCACCGTTTCAAGGGATGGTGAATACATGGCTTTCTGAGACATGGACCTCAGCCTTAGGAGGAAGGGCCATGGTGAGTACATGGCCCCTCAGCACAGTGATGGTAATAGAGCCAATGGTGGAAATACAGAAAGCCATTCATTGTAGCTTGGCTGGCTGGCAAGTTTCTGCCCCCGCTGTGCCTCCTCTGGCTTTCTGAGACACAGACCTCAGCCTTAGGACCCTCTATTCCTGCTGGAACGCTGAGCAACATGTCCATAATATAAAACAATTATAGATGCAATGGTTGAGTGCTAGACTACGGCATGGTTGGTACTGAACTCCTACCCTTACTTCAAAATCCTGATAAGGATTCCTGCTCCTGGAGGTATTATGGATTTGATATTCTAAAGATAAACAAACTTCTGGTTTTAAAAAATAAGTAATGGATGAAATATATCAAACAATCTTTTTAAAAGCAGAGCTGAACTTGGCAAAAAACAAAGACTCTCCAAAGGTCAAAGGAGAAGAGAGGCTTCCAGCCTGGAGAGCCAGTGCCACACCAGGCCAGCTCCCCAGTATTTGCTGATGCCAGCACACTGGAACCTCAGGGTTTACTGGCAACAGAGGGGACAAGGCCTTGGGCACATGTGTGATTGGATCCCCTACGCCACTCCTCTCCCACACACAGAAGTTGACGTCTTTGAAAGGTTATACTCTCAGTGAAAGGTTAAACTAGAAAAAAAAATCTGCCCACCATCAAAGAGAGACAAGATAGCTTAGGCCCAAGATTTGATCTTAGGCTTGGATCCAAGTGGACAAAAAGGAAAAGTAAAAGAATAAAGGCTGCTGACAATTCATAACCATATCCCTGAACTCCACAGGTCTGGGTCAAATTTATACTATCTGCTTGGTCCAGGAAACCCCAAGTCAAGAAATTAAAGTAGTCCCAGACCAGCAGTGCTCTGTGGCAGCTGGCAGAGGAAAGCAAATTCCTCTGGAGGAATCAGTCATCAGTCCAGGCCCCACAGGTTCCTCCCAGGTTTACAGTGGTCAACAGAGCTTGCACTCAGTCAGAAAGGTGTTAAGACACATGAGAGACAGTAAGTGGGAATCATCAGAATCTGGAGTAGAATTATACTCAGAAGGACTTGAGACATTGGAATGATTAGGTACAACAATATGAAATAAGTAAGTCTAAAATGTTCAACAAAGTAAAACAATGAATTGAAAACTCAAGCAGAGACTAATAAAAATGGCCAGTCTATTTGATAAACAGATGGATGAATAGACAGATAAAATTTCTTAAACCGGAAATTCAAATACTTGAAATTTAAAGCCCAATGAATTGGTTAAACAGTTGAATGGAGAATTCCTGAGCTGTAAGACAAATCTAAAGAAATGTTATTCTGATTGATTTGTGGATAATGGAAGAATCCTTGCATCCCTGGGATGATCCCATTCAATCGTGGTGTATGATCCTTTTAATGTATTATTAGACTTGGTTTGCTAGTATTTTTGTGTCTATGGGCCTGTAATTTTCTTTTCTTTTGTAATATCTTTGTCTAGTTTTGGTATCCAGGTGACAGTGGCCTCATAGAATGAGCTTGGGAGTGTTCCTTCCTCTGCAATTTTTGGGAAGAACTTCAGGATACGTGTTAACTCTTCTCTAAATGTTTGACAGAATTTGTCTGTGAGGCACCTGGTCCTGGACTTTCGTTTCTTGGGAGTTTTCAAATCACTGTTTCAATTTCAGTACTTGTGATTGGTTTGTTCATATTTTTACTTCTTCTTGTTTCAGTATTAAAAGGTTGTATCTTTCTAAGAATTTGGCCATTTCTTATAGGTCATCCATTTTATTGGCATATAGTTGCTTGTAGTAGCCTGTTATGATCCTTTGTATTTCTGTGGTGTCAATTGTAACTTCTCTTTTTTGATTTCTAGTTTTATTGATTTAAGCCTTCTCTCTTTTTAACATCAGTAATTATTAGAGATTGGAGAAGGAAATGGCAACCCACTCCAGTATTCTTGCCTGGAGAATCCCAGGGACAGAGGAGCCTAGTGGGCTGCTATCTATGGGGTGGCACAGAGTTGGACACGACTGAAGCGACTTAGCAGCAGCAGCAGAAATTATTAGAGAAATGCAAATCAAAGCTACAACGAGGTATCACCTCACACTGGTCAGAATGGCCATCATCAAAAGTCTACAAACAATAAACACTGGAAACGGTGTAGAGAAAAGGGAACCCTCCTGCACCGTTGGTGGGAATGGAAATTTGTACAACCACTACGGAGAAGAGTATGGAAATTCCTTTAAAAACTAAAAATAGAACTGCCTTATGATCTAGCAATCCAACTCCTAGGCATATATTCAGAGAAAACACTAACTTGAAAAGACACATGCACCCCAGTGTTCATAGCAGGACTATTCACAGCAGCTAAGACATGGAAGCAACCTAAATGTCCCTCGACAGAGGAATGGATAAAGAAGATATTGGCTTCCCTGGTGGCTCAGGTGGGAATCTGCCTGCAATGCAGGAGACCCAGGTCCAATCCCTGGGTGGGGAAGATCCCCTGGAGAAGGAAATGGCAACCCACTCCAGTATTCCTGCCTGGAAATCCTATGGACAGAGGAGCCTGTTGGGCTACAGTTCATTGGGTCACAAGAACTGGACACGACTGAGCAACTAACACACACAGTGGCATATTACTCTGTCCTAAAAAAGGATACAGTAGACTTCCCTGGTGGTCCAGTGGTTAAGAATCGCCTGCCAATGCACGGGACACAGTTTCAGTCTCCAGTCTGGGAAGATCCTACACGCCTCGGGGCAATGCACCACAACTACTGAGCCCCTACTCTACAGCCTACAAGCCACAACTACTGTGCCCAATGCCTGGAGCCTGTGCTCTGCAACATCAGAAGCCATGGCAACGAAAAGCCTGCACACTTATCAAAGAACAGCCCGCACCTGCCACACTAGAGAGCCCACCAGCGCAACTGATCCAGTGCAATAAAAGAAAAAAGAATGAAGTAATGCCATTCATAGTCACACAAATGGATGTAGAGATTGTCACATTAAATGAAGTCAGATAAAGATAAATATCATATGATATCACTCATATATGGAATATAATTTTAAAAAATAATACAAAATGAACTTATTTTTAAAAAAGAAACAGTTATAAATTTTCAAAACAAACTTGTTACTACAAAAGGAGAAATGTGGAGGGGGGAGAGATAAATTAGGGGCTTGAGATTAATGTACATACACTACTATATATAAGATAGATAACCAACAAGGACCTATAGCACTGGGAACTTTACTCACTATTATGTTATAACCTATATGAGAAAATAATCTGAAAAAGAATGAATATACATATACATATAACTGAATCACTTTGCTGTACACGGGAAACTAACACAACATTGTAAATCAACTACACTCCAATACAATTTTTTTTAAAAAAGAAATGTTATAGTGCAGCCCAGAGATTAAAAACATGAAAACTATAAGAGACACTTAGAGACATGGAGGAAAAAATAAGAAGATCTAAAGTATGGCTAATTAGAGTTCCTGAAGATACAATTTAGGGGCAAGCAATACAAGAGAAGACTCTATACATGGACATCACCAGATGGTCAACACTGAAATCAGATTGATTATATTCTTTGCAGCCAAAGATGGAGAAGCTGTATACAGTCAGCAAAAACAAGACTGGGAGCTGACTGTAGCTCAGATCATGAACATCAGATCATGGCATCCTTATTTCCAAATTCAGACTTAAATTGAAGAAAGTAGGGAAAACCACTAGACCATTCAGGTATGACCTAAATCAAATCCCTTATGATTATACAGTGGAAGTGAGAAATACATTTAAGGGACTAGATTGATAGACAGAGTGCCTGATGAACTATGGAATGAGGTTCGTGACATTGTACAGGAGACAGGGGTCAAGACCATCCCCATGGAAAAGAAATGCAAAAAAGCAAAATGGCTGTCTGGGGAGGCCTTACAAATAGCTGTGAAAAGAAGAGAAGCCAAAAGCAAAGGAGAAAAGGAAAGATATAAGCATCTGAATGCAGAATTTCAAAGAATAGCAAGGATAGATAAGAAAGCCTTCTTCAGTGATCAATGCAAAAAATAGAGGAAAACAACAGAATGGGAAAGACTAGAGATCTCTTCAAGAAAATTTGAGATACCAAGGGAACATTTCATGCAAAGATGGGCTCGATAAAGGACAGAAATGGTATGGACCTAACAGAAGATGTTAAGAAGAGGTGGCAAGAATACACAGAAGAACTGTACAAAAAAGATCTTCATGACCAAGATAATCACGATGGTGTGATCACTCACGTAGAGCCAGACATCCTGGAATGTGAAGTCCAGTGGGCCTTAGAAAGCATCACTACAAACAAAGCTAGAGGAGGTGATGGAATTCCAGTTGAGCTATTTCAAATCCTGAAAGATGATGCTGTGAAAGTGTTGCACTCAATATGCCAGCAAATTTGGAAAACTCAGCAGTGGCCACAGGACTGGAAAAGGTCAGTTTTCATTCCAATCCCAAATAATGGCAATGCCAAAGAATGCTCAAACTACCGCACAATTGCACTCATCTCACATGCTAGTAAAGTAATGCTCAAAATTCTCCAAGCCAGGCTTCAGCAGTACGTGAACTGTGAACTTCCAGATGTTCAAGCTGGTTTTAGAAAAGGCAGAGGAACCAGAGATCAAATTGCCAACATCTGCTGGATCATGGAAAAAGCAAGAGAGTTCCAGAAAAACATCTATTTCTGCTTTATTGACTATGCCAAAGCCTTTGACTGTGTGGATCACAATAAACTGTGGAAAATTCTGAAAGAGATGGGAATACCAGACCACCTGACCTGCCTCTTGAGAAATCCGTATGCAGGTCAGGAAGCAACAGTTAGAACGGGACATGGAACAACAGACTGGTTCCAAATAGGAAAAGGAGTTCGTCAGGGCTGTATACTGTCACCCTGCTTATTTAACTTCTATGCAGAGTACATCATGAGAAAGGCTGGACTGGAAGAAGCACAAGCTGGAATCAAGACTGCCAGGGGAAATATCAATCACCTCAGATATGCAGATGACACCACCCTTATGGCAGAAAGTGAAGAGGAACTCAAAAGCCTCTTGATGAAAATGAAAGAGGAGAGTGAAAAAGTTGGCTTAAAGCTCAACATTCAGAAAACTAAGATCATGGCATCTGGTCCTATCACTTCATGGCAAATAGATGGGGAAACAGTGGAAACAGTGTCAGACTTTATTTTTGGGGGCTCCAAAATCACTGCAGATGGTGACTGCAGCCATGAAATTAAAAGACACTTACTCCTTGGAAGGAAAGTTATGACCAACCTAGATAGCATATTGAAAAGCAGAGATATTACTTTGCCAACAAAGGTCTGTCTAGTCAAGACTATGGTTTTTCCAGTGGTCATGTATGGATGTGAGAGTTGGACTGTGAAGAAAGCTGAGCACTGAAGAATTGATGCTTTTGAAGTGTGGTGTTGGAGAAGACTCTTGAGAGTCCCTTGGACTGCAAGGAGATCCAACCAGTCCATTCTAAAGGAGATCAGCCCTGGGTGTTCACTGAAGGACTGATGCTAAAGCTGAAACTCCCATACTTGGGCCACTTCATGCGAAGAGTTGACTCATTGGAAAAGACTCTGATGCTGGGAGGGATTGGGGGCAGGAGGAGAAGGGGACGATAAAGGATGAGATGGCTGGATGGCATCACCGACTCAATGGACATGAGTTTGAGTGAACTCCAGGAGTTGGTGAGGGACAGGGAGGCCTGGCATGCTGCGATTCATGGGGTCACAAAGAGTTGGACACAACTGAGCGACTGAACTGAACTGAATAAGTACGGCATGAAAGATGGGATGAGGGTGATAACCTTCAAGCTTGGCTATCTGTTAAAAGTTTAAGAGTAGCCACTAAAATGAGAGTCAAACTTCCTAAATCAATTGAGAAAGAAAGCAGAATTTTTAAAAAAAAATTTGAATAAAAGTTAAGCAAGACACGAATAGTCCTGACCTTGAGGAGTTCAGAGCCTCCTCAAGAGGACTCTGAGTACAAGGGACAAGCAAATAAGGACATAATTCTGCTGATAATATTTTAAATGTGTAAGGTCAAGTGTTGATGAGAACATGGAAACTATGGGGAAGTAGGTTGTGACAGTCACAGCCCCCATGCGTATAAGTTGTTCCGGTTGCTTGCGACGGTCATTTGCCATTTCATCCCTGGAATCCTCCTCTCACTGCCTGGCCCCAAAGCCATTCACCCACTTGCAGTTGTCTGAAGGGGGCATACTTAGGCATTATGTGAATATCAAAGCCCCTGAAACAAGCTAAATACCTGTGAACAAAGAATGGACAAAACTGTAGTTTAGCTATAACATAGAATATTTCTCCACAGTGAAAAGGAAGACCGGATAGATCTACTATGGTCTAATATTAAATATCTAATATCAAATACTCACCCGATACACACACACACACACTCACCCGCCATACCCCACACATCACATGCCAAACAGCACTCTCACAGGCCCAGGACAGGACCCTAGCACTTCACAACTGTGCAATAAACATGGATGGACTGAACTGAACTGAGTTGGGGGAAGTACCACAGAGAGGAATCAAGAGAAACAGATTATGAGCCAGGAGGAGCCTCCAGCAGCAATAGAACAAGACGGAAGAAAGTCCCCGGCTGGCACTACAAGGATGCTTCATCCCCAAGTGAAGGGGCAGAAGCAGAGGAGAAACCCACAGACCCAAGCACATCTGGTGCCCAGGTGCTTATACTCCCCCCAAGCCCACATCCGAGGTGATCTGGAGTTGGGGACGAGTCCCAGGCTGGCTGAGGCTGGGAGGAGAAGGCTGGAAGAGGCTCAGGCAGCAAGCCCCAGCCTTGCCTCCTCCCTGCACTATCAGCCCTTGTCTTCCTGTTTGACCAAACTTGTCAAGTATGTTTTTGAAAGCCCCTATCTTTGGGAAGACTTATGGGGAATGAGGGGGTCCAAATCTCTCAGCAGGCCACTGTGACCACCCAGCCCACGGCTCTGCACCTCTGCTCTGAGCTCCCAGAGGCTGGAAGGTCTGCAATACTTGGACCACAGTTCCTAGCAGGCTTCTCTCCCGAGGGAAGCCTGCAGAGTTATATAAATCAGGCATGTGAGTGTGAGCGTGTGTGTGAGTCTGTGCATGGGTGTTCACGCACACTCTAACTTGGTTGCTACCCAACCACATAGAAAATAATACCACATTATGTTCTGGGCACATAGTGGAGATGAATCAGCTCCTTTCCATGTTCCAGTCCTGACTACTGGTCATGACTTTTCACTCACCGTTCTGTACATCCTATGGAACATTATTATATCCATACACATAACAGACTGTTTCTCATTGCTAAGCTTTTACTCAGAGCTCTTTCTCCTGCCTGGAACTCCTTTCCACTCTTACCTGGTTAGCATTTACCTGTCTTTCAGGTTTGGCTTCTGGGAGGTTTTCTTTGTCACCCCTCCATGCCTAGTTGGACTAGATGTCTCTTTAGGATTTCCATCATGCCCTGGATTATGTCTACTGTGAAACTTACAGCAATACTAAAATCAACATTTATGCAGCACTTTCTGTGTTCCAGGAGTGGTACTAAACAGTCAACATGCATTAATATTTTTACTCTCCATAACATCCCTGTCAAATGGGATAGCTTCTAGTTACCTTCCTGAGTCATTTTCTCTCCTTCTTTACTAACTTAACTCTAATTCTGTTGAGAATATGAATGTGCCCAGCTTAATAATCAGTTAATAATCACCAGTCCCATCACTTCACGGCAAATAGATGGGGAAACAACGGAAACAGTGAGAGATTTCATTTTCTTGGGCTCCAAAATCACTGCAGATGGTTACTGCAGCCATGAAATTAAAAGACACTTGCTCCTCATGAAAAAAAGCTAACACAAACCTAGACAGCATATTAAAAATCAGAGACGTTACTTGACAACAAAGGTCCATCTAGTCAAAGCTATGATTTTTCCAGTAGTTATGTATGGATGTGAGAGTTAGACCATAAAGAAAGCTGAGCGCTGAAGAATTGATGCTTTTGAACTGTGGTGTTGGAGAAGACTCTTGAGAGTCCCTTGGACTGCAAGGAGATCCAACCAGTCAGTCCTAAAGGAAATCAGTCCTGAATATTCATTGGAAGGACTGATGATGAAGCTGAAGCTCCAATATTTTGGCCTGATTGGAAGAACTGACTCATTGGAAAGGACCCTGATGCTGGGGAAAATTGAAGGTAGGAGGAGAAGGGGATGACAAAGGATGAGATAGTTGGATGGAATCACTGACTTGATGGACATGAGTTTGAGCAAGCTCTGGGAGTTAGTGATGGACAGGGAAGCCTGGCATGCTGGAGTCCATGGGGTCTCAAAGAGTCGGACACAAGTGAGCAACTGAACTGAATAGCTTAATAATAACATTTCATATTCATAACTCTGCAATTAAATTCTGACAATGAGATGCAGGTAGAAGTTGCTGGGGGAAAATTATGGGACTATCTTTTAAAGGGTGGCTGATGCAGCTGGAAAGCACATGTTGCCCTTCCTCTTTCATAGTCCTTGCAGCCTAGAATGCTAACATGATGGCTTGAACCACGACAGTCATCTTGAAACCATGAGACAAACACTCTAAAAAAGGTGAAGGAGAAAAAGAGGACTTTCACCTTTGATACAACCAAGTGAACTCTTACTGGACCCAGTGATAATCCAATAACCATTAATTCTGGACAAAATTAAAAATATTAATACAACTATCGAAAGGTACTGGAGAGTGACCAAAAGCAAGCAGATTCTAGAGGAGAGTTGGCATGTGGAAGAAAGGATGGGGCATAAGTCATTTCCCATTTTTATGGCTTTTAGCTTGAAGACAGTTCAAAGTCAACTTGAACAGACACTGAGCCATGTCTGAGCTGTGATGAGCCATAAGCACCATGAGATGTGACCAAATTTCTTAAGGAAAATGCATAGTTTTCTGACTTAAAGAATCAGAAGATACAGTTCAGGAAGACCTTAGCTGCTGCAAAGTGAAAGGGGAATCTCCTTTCTAAGGATAGATCTGAAGACAAGGAGCTGAATTCTATACATAAATTCTGTCAAACCATGGGTCACTGCTGACCCATGCACTCATGGAGCCGGATCAAAGCTGCCTAGTTGAGGATAAAAGAACTCAGTGAGATTTGTGTTGCTGCCCCAGAAAAAGAGTTTGCAGTTTGAATCCAACCCAGTTAATGACTAGCTAAAACAAACAAACAAACAAAAAAATCAACGTTCTCCATAAGAACGTAACAAAATCCAGTGCCTCCACAATATTATACTCACAGGGTGTAGGATACAATTAAAAATACATTACTTAACATATGAAGAACAGGAAAGTGTGATCAATTCTCAAGGAAAAAGACAAATAATGGAGATGTGTATGTTGGGATTAGCAGACAAGGATTTTAAAGCAACTATTATAATTAGCATGAAAGATGTAAGAAGTATATGCTAGTAATGAATAAAGATGGGAACAGAAATTTGCACTGTTGCCTCTGGCCTGAGTGACTCTGAGCAGAGTTGGGACTGAGAGAAGACAAAGGGAGAAAGATAGGGGAAAGAAAAAGAAAAGGAAGGAAAAGGAAAAAGGAGAGGTGAGGAGTAGAGAGAGCAAATTGGAGAGAAAAGTGCAAGGACAGGGAGCCCATCAGTTGCAGTGGCCGGAGAATAGTGTCCTGGGAAGGGATGGCCAGTCCGCCACAGGTCTCCTGACCCCTGTGACCTGAGAGTCGCCCCTCATCAGGATGCCTCTGTCCTCATCCTGTCACCCTGTACCACGCTCAGGAGCATTGCTTACTCTGTGACCTCCAACTCCACCTTCCTCTAATATTGCTACACCCAGGCAGGGACATTCCAATACTCATCCAAGTGCAGGGAGAGGAACAGGGAAACAAAGGCAGATTCTACTATGAACTATGAGAGCCACAAGACAGGACTCATTCTGTACAGCAGCAAAGCCCCTTCTCATCCTTGCTTCTAGCTCCCATCTATGAGGTGGACACCATCAAGCCTGAACTCATGTAGACTTGCTCCCAGGAGGGCTCTATCTGGACAGCTGGACCCCCAGCCAGCACTACCCAGACATGCCTTCATTGTGAAGGGCAACAAGACTACAGTGTTGACAGGGGTCTTGGGGTTCTGGGAGGACTCTGGGTCTACTCAGAGAAATGAAGAACCTCAAGGTATGTTTTCTCCAAATGCAGTCATAGCCCTTTGTCCACTGGCAGTAGCAAACAGAACAAACACAGACATCAGCACCTAAGCCATGTTTGCATCCCCTTCTCCCAGGCAACTTCACAGCTGATTTCTGTCCCTCATAATGGTTCCAGAGGGTTGCCAGAACACAGGGGTTCCCTCCCACTTTACATAGGTGAAAACTGAGGCCCTCGGAAGTTAAGAGGTGAATATCAGTTTGCACAGTGATGTATAAAACATAGCAGATGTAGGCCTACAACCTAGAAGTCCTGTGCCCCAGCCTGAGCTCTGATCCCACTAACCAGAGAGTCAGGCACCTCCCCTCCATCCCATTTCCCCACACTCCTACTACTGCATGCTCATTTCCAGTCAGCTATGAGCTCTGAGGGCTTCCCTGGTGGCTCAGTGGCAAAGAATCTGCCAACGCAGAAGATGCAGCTTCCATACCTGGGTTGGGAAGATCCCCTGGGGAAGAAAATGGCAATCCACTCCAGTATTCTTGCCAAGGAAATCCCATGGACAGAGGAGCCTGGTGGGCTACAATCTATGACTCGCAAAAAGAGTCAGACATGACTTATCAACTAAATTACACCAACAACATGAGCTCTTAGAAGGTAAAGACTGTGTCCCTTCACGGCTGTCTCCAGCAGCTAGCATGGAGCAGACTGAGACTTTGGAAGAATGATATAAAAGCTGAAATCAGCCTTGGAAAGAGAAGACTAAACTATAGTGAAAGGTGGACATTTTCTAGTAGTCACTCCTTCTCTCCAAACGAGCATTTGACTGCAACCCACTCCAGCACTGGAGACCACCAGCATGAACACAACACATGACATCTTTAGGCAAAAGAAATTGAAACCAACTCATTCGGTTGGCCGCTTTCTTTTTTTTTTTTAACATCCCTCTAAAAACAGGCAGGCAAAGCAATTGGCTCAGAACCTGGAGAGCTGGAATGCATTTAGGGACTCTGAAATTGTCCGACCGGAACCTACACATCTAGAGACCCCACCTCGTTTCCCAGGCCCTGACAAGCTGATTGAGCTGCGACAGGAAGAGTATCTGGCGGGTGATTGCAGACTATCCAGTGTCAGCTCATTGTTCCTGGAGGAAGCTGTCAGGACCAGACCTCCCGGGAGTGCCCGGGGCCTCTGGTTCTTATTTTTCCCTTTGTAGGTGGGAAGATGCTAGAGGTGGCAGTGGGGCAGCCATCATCCTTTCTCCCACCCAACTGGACACTCCCAGTCAGATGTCATCAGGCCAGGGTCTCCACACTCCCAACTCCCAGAGACATCAGATAATGGGAAGAGGGGTGACCTACGCTGTTTTCCCCTGGGTTCCCTTAAAAACAAAAGTGGTGTGCTATTTTATTGTGGTAAAAAAAACCACCGTCTTAAAATGTTAAGTGCACAATATAATACTGCATTGTTGACTATAGGTACAATGTTGTGTAGCAGACCTTTAAAACTTGTTTATCTTGCTTAACAGAAAAATTTATGACTGTTGATTAGTAATTCATTTCTCCTTCCTCAAGCCCCTGGCAATCTCCATTCCACTCTTTGATTTAAGTGGAATCAGGCAGCATTTGTCGTTCTGTGACTGGCTTATTTCACTTTGCATAATGTCCTCAAGGTTCACCCGTGTTGTTGCACATTGCAGGATTTCCTTTTTTGAGGCTGAATAATATTACATTGTATGTGTATACCATATTTTCTTTATTGATTTACCTGTAAATGAACATTTAGACGTTTTCACATCTTGGCTATTTTAAATAGTGCTGTGGCAAACACGAAAGTGCTAATATCTTGTCAAGATCCTGATTTTAATTCTTTTAGATAAATACCAGAAGTGGGATTACTGGTTCTATTTTTAAAATATTAAGGAATCTCCATACTATATCTTGTAGTGGCTGCATTGTTTTGCACTTCGAGAAACAGTATGCAAGGGTTCCATCTCTCCACATCCTCACCAGTACTCAAATTGCCAGCATCTGTTGGATCGTAGAAAAGGCAAGAGAGTTCCAGAAAAAATCTACTTCTGCTTTACTGACTACACCAAATCCTTTGACTGTGTGGATCACAACAAACTGTGGAAAATTCTTAAAGAGACGGAATACCAGACCACCTTACCTGCCTCCCAAGAATCTGTATGCAGGTCAAGAACCAACAGTTAGAACCAGACATGGAACAATGACCTGGTTCCAAATTGGGAAACGAGTGTGTCAAGGCTGTATATTGACACCCTGCTTATTTAACTTGTATGCAGAGCACATCATATAAAATGCCAGGCTGGATGAAGCACAAGCTGGAATCAAGACTGCTAGGAGAAATATTAATAACCTCAGATATGCAGATGCCACCATCCTTATGGCAGAAAGCGAAGAAGAAGTGAAGAGCCTCTTGATGAAAGAGAAAGAGAGTGAAAAAGTTGGCTTAAAACTCAACATTCAAAATACAAAAATCATGGCATCTGGTCCCATCACTTCATGACAAATAGATGGAGAAACAATGGAAACAGTGTCAGACTTTATTTTGGGGGGCTCTGAAATCACTGCAGATGGTGATTGCAGCCATGAAATCAAAAGACACTTGCTCCTTGGAAGAAAAGCTATGACCAACCTAGACAGCATATTAAAAAGCAAAGACATCACTTTGCCAACAAAGGTCCATCTAGTTAAAGCTATGGTTTTTCCAGTAGTCATGTATGGATATGAGAGTTGGACCATAAAGAAAGCTATGCGCCAAAGAATTGACGTTTTTTACCTGTGATGTTGGAGAAGACTCTTGAGAGTCCCTTGGACTGCAAGATCAAACCAGTCAATCCTAAAGGAAATCAGTCCTGAATATTCATTGGAAGGACTGATGCTGAAGCTGAAGCTCCAATACTTTGGCCATCTTATGGGAAGAACTGACTCATTGGAAAAGACCTTGATGCTGGGAAAGATTGAAGACAGGAGGAGAAGGGGATGCCAGAGGATGAGACGGTTAGATGGCATCACCAATTCGATGGAATTGAATGGACTTGCTTTTGGCAAGCTCCGGGAGTTGGTGATGGACAGGGAAGCCTAGAGTGCTGCAGTCCATGGGGCTGCAAAGAGTCGGACACAACTGAGTGACTGAATTGAACTCACCAATATCTTTTGTCTTTTTTTTAATATATATAATAGCCATCCTGAAGGTGTGAAGTGACATCTCATTGTGGGTTTGATTTACATTTCCCTGATTAGTGATGTTGAGCATCTTTTCATATACCTGTTGACTATTTTTATGTCTTTCATATATAGCAAGGATACCCCCTCTCACCACTTCTTTTTTTTTTAGAGAGTTAAAGATCAAATATCTATTTTCACTTCAATATTAAAACATTCTAGGTTCACAAAGTTTTCATGTATTTTTTAAACATTTCTCATTCTTTCTAAAAAATTTTTACTGGAGTAGTTGATTTACAAGTTGTGTTAGTTTCAGATGTATAGCAAAGTGAATCAATTACCCATCACTTCTATTCAACATAGTACTGGAAGTCCTCACCAGAGAAATTAGTCAAGAAAAAAAAATAACCCAAGGCTTAAATGTTGGGGGTTTTGGACAAATATGTTTTTTTGTAGTTTTCTGTGTCCTATTTAAGAACCTTGTCTTATTCCAGGGTCATGCAAATCTCTATTTTATTCTAGAAGCTTTTGTTTTATTTTTATTGACTGATAATTGGCATGCAGTATTATATTAGTTTCAGGTGTACAACACAGTGATTCAATATTTTTATATATTACGAAATGATCTCCAAATATCTAGTTACTGTCTCTCACCATGAAAAATTATTACAATATTATTGACTATATTCCTTATGTTGCATATTATATCCCTATGACTTCTTTATTTATTTTCTAACCGGAAGTTTGTATCTCTTAATCCCCTTCACCGATTTTACCTGTCTGCCTCCTTCTGTCACCTCCGGCAACAACCCATTTGTTCTCTGTATCTATGAGTCTGTTTCTGCTCTCTTGTTTGTTCATTTGTGGTTTTTCTTTTATTCCACATATAAGTGAAATTGTATGGTATCTGTCTTTCTCTGTCTGACTTATTTTACAGAGTACAATGCCCTCTAGGTCCACCTACATTGTCCCAAATGGCAAGATGTCATTCATTTTTATGGTGGAGTAATATTCCATTTTATACATACCATAATTTCTTTATTCACTCATCTAATGAGAGACACATAGGTTGTTTTCAAATCTTTGTAAATAATGCTGCAATGGACAAAGCTCTCTCTATATATATATTTGAATTGTGGTTTTGTTTTCCTTGGATAAAGTACCAGAAGTAGAAATGCTAGATCGTATGGTAATTCAATTTTTAATTTTTTGAGAAACCTCCATACTGTTTTCCGTGGTGGTTCCATCAATTTACATTCTCATCAACAGTGCATGAAGGTTCCCTTTTTCTCCACATCCTTTCCAATATTTGCTATTTCTTGTCTTTTTCATAACAGCTATCCGACAAGTGACATTGTGATATCTCATTGTGGTTTTGACTTGCATTTCTCTGATGATTAGTGACTTTGAACTTCTTTTCATGTGTCTGTTGGCTATCTATATATCTTCTTTGGAAAAATGTCTCTTTTTTAGGTCTTCTGCTCATTTTTTAATTGGGGCATTTGGTACTTTGCTATTGAATTGTATGAGTTCTTAAATATTTTGCATATCCATGCCTTATTGGATATATTGTTTGCAAATACTTCTCCGATTCACTAGATTGTCTTTTCATTTTGTTTTGTTCACTTTGCTTGCTTTATTGATTAACTTTCCACCTTTAGGTCTGTCTTCCTTCTTAATTTTATATAGTGTGATGTGTTTTTTTCTTTTGCTTTTGTTTTAATTTGTGCTTTCTATACAGACATCCAATTCCTTTAGTATTAGTTATGGCAAACATGATCCTTTCCACCACCAAATTGCAGTGGCATCTTTCTTGTAAATCAAGGAACCACATATTGGGTCTTTCTATTTTGTTCCATTAGTTAATTTTTCTATCCTTAAACCTGAACTGGGCCTAAAGAAGAATCAGGAAAGAACCCTCCCACACACACACCTCTCCCTTTCCTCCCAGCAGGTCTCTGGGACCTCCAGGTGTCCCCTTAGCATTCAGAATGGACTCTGCAAGCCCCATCCACCTACTTCCTCACCTCCCTTCACCCAGAGCAGGACATAGGAGATGGGCATCACTTATGTGGGGTGGGAACAAGAGTGGGATGGGATGGTATACTGCCAGTGATCTAGAGGTCGAGGAAAGCTGACCTCACAGGGTGCCCCTCCCAGTCCAGACCCAAGGACCTGATACTTTCTTCCCTGGGATCATGTCATACTTGACAGAATTTCAAACAATCCTGTTTCAGGGCTTAAGAAGTATAAACTAATAAACACTTTAACACCTTCAGATGCTGCAATCTGGGTATAAAGAGTCACAGGAAAGACCAAAGAGGGGAGACAAGGCCTCCTGCCCAGACAAATCAGAGCTCTTTTGTAGATCTTGCCAGTTCAAGGCCACCACTCTAAACTCACTCTGAGCCACTGGGAATTACCCCATAGCACTCACTCTATGTCCAGTAACTTAAAACTACACCCTTTGTCATCCTCATTAAGTCTTGACCTAAAAAGCCTCTCCCTCCAGACACAGTTCAATACAATGCCTGGACCACATGGATTCTACCTGGGTGTTACAGAAAACAGCTTGGTATCCAAACTGAACCAAACCAGATAAGCTCCTTTTGGAGCTGATGGTCTTGCTGGTATGTTCTATATTTTCAACCATGGAGCCTGGGACTGGGAATTCTTCTCTCTTATCACCATCCCTTCTCCCAAATCCCAAACCCATACCTACACTGAACCAATGGTCCCAACTGGTAGCTGACCATTCTCAGCAACTGAGCCCCACTCATTCGCCCAGACACTGGAAAGTGACCCATCCTTCAAATGTCTGTCTCCCCACAAAGCTTCTCTGATGACTTCAGTGGGGGCAGCAAGCCACTCCCTGAATTCAGGGACCATGATATTCCTTTCTCATAGTACACACTGTCCTGTAACTATCCTGTTTGTTTTGTTCTGTTTGTGCTTCTTGAGACTAGGGGCCAGGTCTTCCTATTCTTAGTAACAACTTCTGCTCCTTGAACATTTCTTGGAACATTATGGAAAGACTGACAGACTAAGTACTACCTCCTGGATCATTCCTGCCCCCTCACCATGCCTGCAAGGTCCTGTGGGCCGGTCCCTTGGATCCCCAGCAACCCTGGATAGCAAGGTCCTTTGACAGTCAGTGGGAAGCTGTTAGTCTAACTCTGGGTGAGGAACACCTTTGCTCAGGAGCAAACTCAAAGAGTGGCTATTTGGATAAGCCTTTGTCTAGGTCTGGCAACTCCAAGGAGCTGGGCCAGAGGAAACCCCCCAGGGGTGTGTGGTATGGACATCGAATTTGGCATACAGCATGCTGGAGGAATCCAGCCAGAAAGGCAGCCTGCCTGCCTGCTCACTGGCCTCTCTCTCCTAAGTCCAGAACATTTGCAGAGTCAGGAGCTTTGGCACAAGGCGGCTCCCACCCTTGCCGGCATGGGTTTATGGATATTAAAAATGTGCTGATGTGAATCACCATGCAAACACGCTTCACTAGAAGCACTGCGTGCGGGAACACTGGTCCTTTTATCGTCTCCTCCACCTCTGTTGGAAACACTCACCCACGGATGATGCGGAGATTAGTGGGGCGTCAGGCTGCTCCGTGTATTTAGGCCGCCTGTCAGCTCCCATCAGCCACGGCTAGGAGGGCAGAGAGGCTGGGACACACCTCAGTGCCCCTGCCCAGGCCCCGCGGGCAGAGTCTGGGGCAGGAGAGTGGCTTGGGAGTGGAGACAACATTCCTAGTCCAACATTTTCTCCGGTATCCAGGCTGCAGCCATTGACATAGTAACATGGCGGCCGGCACCTCTAAAACACAATCTGCCGGCTTGGCAGAGAGCATCAGTAAAAGTTCAAACCCTTCTTCCTATGGGACAGCCACTTGGACCCTCCCTTCTCTGTGAGGTTGCCAGATACAACATAGTCCCATGAGAAGGGTGGAAGATGGGCTAGACAGCCCTGCCTTCCAGGAGGCCTCAGTGTATGCAGGAAGGTGTCAGATCGGGACACAGACATTCTGAGAATGCTGCAGTGGAGGATTTAGTTGTTCAGAGGTCCCCTCTGCTGGGAAATCTGGGAAGGCAACATGGAAGAGGATGTGCTGGAACTGAGTCTTGATCCACAGCTAGGTTTTAAACAAACTGAGACAGGGAGATGGCATTCCAGGTGGCAGGAAAGGCCTGAGCAAATGTGGGGAAGTGGGAGAGCACCGCATCAGGGACCAAGGGCTTTCCCCTCTCTGTGCATCCATTCTCAGTACCACCTTGGCCCCAGGCTGCCTGCCATCATCCTGAGCATCATATCCAAGCCCAATCATGACCAGAAGCAGAAGAGATTTCTCTTCCTGTGCATCCTGGAGCTGCCCCACAAGGGCCTAGAGCTTCTTACCCGCTGGGAAAGGAGGCCAATCTGAGGGAAGAGTCATGGGCAGGGGGAAGGGGCCTGTCTGGACCTATCTCTGACTAGGGTCCTCCTGGACCATCTTGGACCAGGGTACTCAGGGAAAATCTGGCCCACGCTGTCATGCCTTATCTAATGCCTTCCATATTCACGCTGTGGTCCAGACTCCCCAGGTACCCTGCTGAGGGCACAGGCCATGTCTCATCCATTGTTGTTGCTGTTTTAGTCATGAAACCATGTAGTCTGACTCTTTTGTGACCCCATGGACTGTAGCCTGCCTGGCTCCTCTGTCCACAGGATTTCCCAATCAAGAATATTGGAGTGGGTTGCCATTTCCTTCTCCAGGGGATCTTTCCCACCCAGGGATCAAACCCACATCTCATGTATTGGCAGGCATATTCTTTCCCGCTAAGTCACCAGGGAAGCCATGTCTTATACATATCTGCCCACAGTGTAGCATGCTGTTTGGTTCATAAGAGACTCCAAGGACCTCATCTGGAAATCAGGGGGTCATGATGCCCATACCCATGGGGTTGCTGTTAGCCGCTACTAGGGGTCACTGTATCACACGGCTGCCAGAGCCTGTATCCACAAGGAGGAAAATGGGAGCTGGGGTGTTTGCCACACGTAGCGGTCAAGTGAGTGGGGGCCAACATTTATGGGGCTCTTACCATGTTATATTGCAGCCAAACTATTTCAATCAACACTTCCAATCCTTAATAGAGAGGTGGGGCTCTATATTATCGCCACCTGAGGAAACGGGCACAGAGAGTTAAATATCCTAATGTCACACTGGTGGCCAGGGGCAGGGTGGGATGAAAACCCTGTTGGTTGGCCTCGGAGCCTGTGTGCTAAGCCATTGTACTCCTCAACCCCAGAGAAGACCACACACTGGACATGTGTAGAAAGTACCTTCAAAATCCAGACCCTCAGAAGAAGCAGACATACAGCACAGCAGAGCCAGCAAGGGCACCCTCCTCACCTGCCTATCCTGCCGCTCTATTTCTCAAAGACCCCCCACACTGGTCCTGCCCAGCTGTCTGTCTTGGGCCCGGTGCGCTTGCTCTGTGCCCCCTGCCTTTCCGAGAGAGAGGCCCCACCTGCCCTCCATGAGAGACATGGGGATGGTTGGTAGCTACATCAGGGAGGTGCCCACAGGGTTGATACAGCTCTGGGCATGAACCTGGCCAACTCTCTTGGCCCTTTGCTGATGACTGGGTACAAGCTGAACTGAGGGCTCTTTTTAGGATCTCCATATAGAGTGCCCCTTATAGGAAGCACTAACCAGACTCTTAGAGAAGCCAATGGCACCCCACTCCAGTACTCTTGCCTGGAAAATCCCATGGATGGAGGAGCCTGGTGGGCTGCCATCTATGGGGTCACACAGAGTCAGACACAACTGAAGCGACTTAGCAGCAGCAGCAGCAGCAACCAGACTCTAAAGCCCCTGCAGGGAAATGAATCTCCCTCCCACCACCCAAAAGGAGGGAAGAGGAGGAGCTAAACCTCAGAGTCCAGAGGGGGTTCATCAAACGTCTAGAACTCCCCTGAGGGCTTGCCCTGGGCCCAGGGACTATCATGGGAAGACCAGGGCATCCAACATTCACCCTGTATGTGTTAAGTTGCTTAGTCATGTTCAACTCTTTGCAATCCCATGGATTGTAGCCTGCCAGGCTCTTCTGTCCATGAAATTCTCCAGGCAAGAATACTGGAATGGGCTGCCATTTCTTTCTCCAGGAGATCTTCTGGATCCAGGGATCGAACCGGGGTCTCCTGCCCTGCAGGCAGATTCTTTACCATTTGAGCCATCAGGGAAGCCCTAACATCCACCATAGCTAGAAGTAAACACATACCCCTTGGTCGGCAGAGAGGAGGGGATGGGAAATTTCACTATGTGAAATTCTTTCCTTTGGGTTAAACCCAATGCATATCAGTTAGGGTCTTTTCTTTAAGGTAATTTTGAGGCATTAGAGAAAAGGTTGGGCTTTCTAGGTGGCACTAGTGGTAAAGAACCCACCTGCCAATGCAGGAGACATAAGAGACATGAGTTCAATCCCTGAGTTGGGAAGATCCCTTGGAGGAGGGCATGGCAACCCACTCCAGTATTCATGCCTGGTGAATCCCATGGACAGAGGAGCCTGGCAGACTACAGTCCATGGGGTCGCAGAGAGTCAGTCATGACTGAAGCGACCTAGCACACATGCAGAGAAAAAGTGAAGGGCCAGTGCATTTTAAAAAGGACAACAAGGTCTTCAAACATTCCAACATAGAACTTAGGTTAAGTTTTAATAGAAAAATCATGTTTTTAACTACCTACCAGTTAATGAACTTTCAACCAGACATCTCCAGGTACATATGATACCCTAGGCAGATGAGTCCTGTTAATAACTCTTGGCTTCCAGAACTCCTCCACACTTGGTTGTGCATCTCTGGTGGTGCGGCCAGAGTTCAGAACCAATTTTAGGACTCAGAATCTCAGAAACAGAAAGAATCCCAGGGGTCACTCAATACAATAGTCATCATCTTGTCACCATTTTATTCCTGGGAAATCTGATGACATCAATGCCAATCACCACTGGTTGGACGAGGACAGGCTAATCCCTGGGACTGTGCAGAGCTGTGGTCCAATTTCAGCCAACCACCAAACTGCCTCAGATAACCTGGTGCTCCTCGTTTGGGTTAAACACAGGATTTCTGATCAGTTTCTCAAAACATTAATACTAAAAACAGTTTCATGCTACATTTATTTCCATCTAGCAACCCCAAAGCATCTTGGACCTGGCCTAACCAACTCCAGAGACTGCCCAGCAGCCCTGGAGCACATCAAGACTGTGTATGGAAGCCCTGCAAACACACCATGTGGCCATGTGGCCCACAGAAAGAGGTTGATTTCAGGCCATCAGCCGCGGCAGGGACAGGAAGGGACTGGGCGTGGGGTCAGACACAGGCTTCCCGGAGCTTTCTCACTTGAGACCAGTTTGGTCCCTTTGAAGTCTATGACTGCTGAATTTCCCTCTTCATCTGGCTTCCTGGCCAGGCCACTGAGATAGACCAGGTGGTGGGGCTCTGTGACTGTCTTCCAAGCCAACACCCAGCAGCCGGGGCCAAGTGTGAGAGAACAGGCTGTGGAGGACCAAAGTCAAAGCTGCTTAGGGACCCAAGTGCAGCAAGGGGCATTCCTTTCATTCTAGGAGAGAGCAGCTCTGGAATGGCTCAGAGACACATGGAGGGAAGGACCACCCGAGGCTAAGGGCGGACTGTGGGAAGGCCCCCTTAAAGGCAGACCCAGGTGATACAAACGTCTTCTCAGCCTTTCCTGAGGCCCACTCCTCACCCTGCCCCCAGATGCTGTGCCAAGCGCCTCTGGTACCTTCTGTAAGTTTCCCAGGCAGTTTGCTGTGTGGATCCCAGGTCTTTGCTACAAGCCAAGAAACCTGCGTCCAGGTCTTAGATTTGCCCCCACTCTTACCATGTGACCTTCAGAAACTCTCTTTTCACTCTCCAGGCCTCAGTTTCCTCAGGAATCAAATACAGGAGTGAAGGAAGCAGGTATTATACATATCAAAGTATAGGTATTCTCTGTTAGATGCATTCGCTGTACCTGTTGCTTCACGTGCATTATTTTTTTGATCTTGATTAAAAACTTTCTTTGTATTAAAAACAAAAGAGATCTTCATGACCCAGATAACCATGATGGCATAATTACTCACCTAGAGCCAGACATGCTGGAATCCAAAATCAAGCAGGCCTTAGGAAGCATCACTATGAACAAAGCT
The DNA here is from genome assembly GCF_003369695.1 of Bos indicus x Bos taurus. Taxonomy (NCBI): domain Eukaryota; kingdom Metazoa; phylum Chordata; class Mammalia; order Artiodactyla; family Bovidae; genus Bos; species Bos indicus x Bos taurus. The sequence goes on from NC_040076.1 coordinate 129,338,370, forward strand.
AGTGGAGGTGATGGAATTCCAACTGAGCTATTTCAAATCCTAAAAGATGATGCTGTCAAAGTGCTGCACTCAATATGCCAACAAATTTGCAAAACTCAGCAGTTCCAGAAAACTGGAAAAGGCCAGTTTTCATTCCAATCCCAAAGAAAGCCAATGTCAAAGAATGTTCAAACTACCACACAATTGCACTTATCTCACACGCTAGCAAAGTAATGCTCAAAATTCTCCAAGCCAGGCTTCAACAGTACATGAACCATGAACTTCCAGATGTTCAAGCTGGATTTAGAAAAGGCAGAGGAAGCAGAGCTCAAATTGCCAACATTCGCTGGATGATAGAAAAAGCAAGAGAGTTCCAGAAAAACATCTACTTCTGCTTTATTGACTATGCCAAAGCCTTTGACCATGTGGATCACAACAAAATGTGGAAAAGTCTTCAAGAGACAGAAATACCAGACCACCTTACCTGCCTCCTGAAAAATTTGTATGCAGGTCAAGAAGCAGCAGAACGAGACATGGAACAACAGACTGGTTCCAAATTGGGAAAGGAGTACGTCAAGGCTGTACACTGTCACCCTGCTTATTTAACTTATATGCAGAGTATATCATGCAAAATGCCAGGCTGGATGAAGCACAAGCTGGAATCAAGATTGCCAGGAGAAATATCAATAACCTCAGATACACAGAAGACACCACCCTTATGGCAGAAAGCAAAGAACTAAAGAGCCTCTTGATGAAAGTGAAAGAGAAGAATGAAAAAGCTGGCTTAAAACTCAACATTCAGAAAACTAAGATCATGGCATCCGGTCCCATCACTCCATGGCAAATAAAAGGGGAAACAATGGAAACAGTGACAGACTTTAATTTTTTGACTCAAAAATCACTGCAGATGGTGACTGCTGCCATGAAATGAAAAGATGCTTGCTCCTTGGAAGAAAAACTATGACAAACGTAGACAGCATATTAAAAAGCAGAGACAATGCTTTGCAACAAAGGTCCATCTAGTTAAAGCTATGGTTTTTCCATTAGTCATGTATAGATGTGAGAGTTGGACCATAAAGAAAGCTGAGCACTGAAGAATTGATGCTTTTGAACTGTGGTGTTGGAGAAGATTCTTGAGAGTCCCTTGAACTGCAAGGAGATCCAACCAGTCCATCCTAAAGGAAATGAGTCCTGAATATTCATTGGAAGGACTAAGCTGAAGCTGAAACTCCAATACTTTGGCCACCTGATGGGAAGAACTGACTCCTTGGAAAAGACCCTGATGCTGGGAAAGATTGAAGGCAGGAGGAGAAGGGGACGACAGAGGATGAGATGGTTGGATGGCATCACTGACTTGATGGGCATGGATTTGAGCAAGCTCTGGCAGTTGGTGATGGACAGGGAAGCCTGGGATGTTGCAGTCCATGGGGTCACAGATTTGGACACAACTGAGCAACTAAACTAAACTGAAAAACTTTCTATTAATAGAGCTTGATATTTTATGAGGGTTTACCATTAGCCAGATACTGTGCCAGGCACTTTATATGTATTAACTCACTTCATCCTCACAACAACCCTCTGATGAAATCCTATTTTTCTGTCCTTTTATAGAGAGGAAACTGGAGCACAGACATTTCAGTGACTTTCCAAGTCTTACTGATATGGGTGGGGAACTTGAATCTGGGGGTACAACTCCAGAGCTAATGTATATGACATGGACCAAAAAAGAGCGCCCTCCTCAGGTAGTCGTGAGCATGAGATGAGTGGTAGAGAACTTCATACAAGATACAGACATGCTTAATGGCTGTGATCTCTTTGTCTCATTGTTATGCTCATTTTCCCCTTCCTGTTCAGAGGGCAAGGCAGCAGACCCAGGTGTCCAACACTAACAGCAGTGCCCTCTTACCTCACCTGCCTCCATTCATTCAGTTCTAGGTTTGGTTCAGTCATGTCTGACTCTTTGCAACCCCATGGACTGCAAAACTCCAGGCTTCCCTATCCAGAACCAACTACTGGAGCTTGTGCAAACCCATACACATCGAGTTGGTGACGCCACCCAACCATCTCATCCTCTGTTGTCCCCTTCTCCTCCTGCCCTCAATCTTTCCCAGCATCAGGGTCTTTTCCAAGAAGTCAGTTCTTCCCATCAGGTGGCCAAAGTATTGGAGCTTCAGCTTCAGCTCAGTCCTTCCAATGAATATTCAGGACTCATTTCCTTTAGGACTGACTGGTTTGATCTCCTTGCAGTCCGAGGCACTCTCAAGAGTCTTCTCCAACATCACAGTTAAAAAGCATCAATTCTTTGGCGCTCAGCCTTCTTTATGGTCCAACTCTCACATCCATATATGAGTACTGGAAAAGCCATAGCTTTGACTAGATGGACCTTTGTTGGCAAAGTAATGTCTCTGCTTTTTAATATGCCGTCTAGGTTGGTCATAGCTTTTCTTCCAAGGAGCAAGTGTCTTTGGATTTCATGGCTGCAGTCACCATCTGCAATGATTTTGGAGCCCAAGAAAATAAAGTCTGTCACTGTTTCCATTGTTTCCCCATTTATTTGCCATGAAGTAATGAGACCAGATGCCATGATCTTAGTTTTTTGAATGTTGAGTTTTAAGCCAGCTTTTCACTCTCCTCTTTCATTTTCATCAAGAGGCTCTTTAGTTCCTCTTCACTTTCTGCCATAAGCGTGTGTCATATGCATATCTGAGGTTATTAATATTTTTCCTGGCAATCTTGATTTTAGCTTGTGCTTCATCCAGCCTAGCATTTCGTATGATGTACTATGCACATCACCCTAAAGGAAATCAGTCCTGAATATTCATTGGAAGGACTGATGCTGAAGCTGAAACTCCAATACTTTGGCCACCTGATTTGAAGAACTGACTCATTGGAAAAGACCCTGATGCTGGGAAAGATTGAAGGAAGCCAGATAAGGGGACGACAGAGGATGAGATGGTTGCATGGCATCACCGACTCAATGGACATGAGTTTGAATAAACTCTGGGAGTTGGTGATGGACAGGGAGGCCTGGCATGCTGCAGTCCACAAAGAGTCAGATATTACTGAGGGACTGAACTGAACTGAACTAAACTCTGGATATAAATTAAACAAACAGGCTGACAATATACAGCCTAGATGTACTCCTCTCCCAATTTGGAACCAGATTTCCCATTTTGGAAACACAATAAAGGATAGAAATGGTATGGACCTAATAGAAGCAGAAGATATTAAGAAGAGGTGGTAAGAATACACAGAACTATGCAAAAAAGATCTTAATGACCCAGATAACCACGATGGTGTGATCATTCACCTAAAGCCATACATCCTGGAGCACGAAGTCAAGTGGGCCTTAGGAAGCATCACTATGAACAAAGCTAGTGGAGGTGATGGAATTCCAGTTGAGCTATTTCAAATCCTAAAAGATGATGCTGTGAAAGTGCTGCACTCAATATGCCAGCAAATTTGCAAAACTCAGCAGCGGCCACAGGACTGAAAAAGGTCAGTTTTCATTCCAATCCCAAAGAAAGCCAATGTCAAAGAATGTTCAGACTCCACACAATTGCACTTATCTCACACGCTAGCAAAGTAATGCTCAAAATTCTCCAAGCCAGGCTTCAAGAGTATGTGAACCATTAACTTCCAGATGTTCAAGCTGGATTTAGAAAAAGCAGAGCTCAAATTGCCAACATTCACTGGATGACAGAAAAAGCAAGAGAGTTCCAGAAAAATATCTACTTCTGCTTTATTGACTATGCCAAAGCCTTTGACCATGTGGATCACAACAAAATGTGGAAAACTCTTCAAGAGATAGAAATATCAGACCACCTTACCTTCCTCCTGAGAAACCTGTATGCAGGTCAAGAAGCAACAGTTAGAACCAGACATGGAACAACAGACTGGTTCCAAATAGGGAAAGGAGTACGTCAGTTCAACATACCCCCAGCTAAGACCAGTAGTGTACCCCACTACCTGCCTGATTTCCCCATTTTCTACCCTTCTGCTTTGGAGATTCCTCCTGGGTTCACTCCCTCTCCCCAAGGTCAAAGGCCCTTCCACCAAGGAGACACATGATTACCACCCACTCTGGTAGAGCAGACCTCTACCAGACTGACCACAGCTTTGAGAGATCTTTCTATAGGAGCACATCAGTCCTGGAGAGAGGTACTGGTGAAGTTCCAAGAGAGGGCTCCCAGGAGCAGCAAGGGCAGAGGTGGTAGGGAGGTCTCCTGGGAATGTCGGTGACCAGGGTCATCATCTGAAAGCCCAGCAGTCCTTGAGCCTGGGAAAGCACTTGGCTTCAGGGTTTTTGGTAGAGGAAGATTTTCCAGTTTGGGATTAAAAAAAAAAAAACAAAACCAACTCCTTTTGTGTTTGTGTGTGTATATAGGCAGATGGATTGTTATTGTTGTTTTTTAGTTGCTAAGTCATGTCCGACTCTTTGCAACCCCATGGACTATAGCCTGCCAGGCTCCTCTCTCCATGGGATTTCCCAGGCAAGAATACTGGAGTGAGTTGCCATTTCCTTCTCCAGGGGATCTTCCCGACCCCCCTAGGGATCAAGCCTGAGTCTCCTGCATTGGCAGGTGAATTCTTTACCACTGAGCCACCAAGGAACTCATATAAATACACATGCCAAGAAAGAGAGGAGAGAGATCTTAAAAATCACTATAATCTTCTTTAATATTATCGTGTATATTCTCCTAGACTTGCTCCATGATAAAAAGGAAACCTCAAAAAATTAAAAATAGGACTACCATATGACCTAACAAGTCCACTTCTGGGTATTTATCTGAAGGACACAAAATTGCTATCTTGAAAAGACACCTGCATCCCCAAGTTCACTGCAGCATTCTTTACAATAGCCAAGACATGAAAACAACCTAAGTGTCCACGGACTGATGAACAGATAAAGAAAATATGGCATTCATATACAATGGAATATTATTTAGCCACAAAAGGAAGGACATCCTGCCCTTTGCAATCACACAGGTAGAACTTGAGAGCATTATGCTAAGTGAAATAAGTTAGAGAAGACAAATACTTTATGATCTCACTTGTACGTGGAATCTAAAAATAAAAAAAACTGAACTCGTAGAAACAGATTAGTGGTTGTCAGAGTCGGGAGTTGGGAGGTGGACAAAATGAGTGAAGGTGGTTGAAAGGTACAAACTTTCAGTTACAAAATGAGTAAGTCCCTGGGATGCAATTACAGCATGGTGACTACAGCTAACAGTACCACACTGTTGACTTTAAAGTTGCCAAGGGACTCTCCTGGTGATCCAGTGGTTAAGAATTTGCCTTGCTACTCAGGAGACTCAGGCTTGATCCCTGCTCAGGGAACTAAGGTCTCACATGCTGCAGAGCAACTAAGCCACACACCACAACCAAAGAGTCTGTGGGCCACAAAGAAGGATCCCACATGCCACAGTTAAGGCCTGACACAGCTGAATAACTAAATAATATTTTTTAAGTCCATAAACAATAAATGCAGAGAAAAGGGAACTCTATGCTATGCAAACTAGTATAGCCACTATGGAGAATAGTGAGGAGATTCCTTAAAAAGCTGGAAATAGAACTGCCATATGACCCAGCAATCCCACTGCTGGGCATACACACCAAGGAAACCAGAATTGAAAGAGACATGTGTACCCCAGTGTTCATTGCAGCACTGTTTACAATAGCTAGGACAGGTAGGCCTTGCATGCTGTGATTCATGGGGTCGCAAAGAGTCAGACATGACTGAGCAACTGAACTGAACTGAACTGAACTGAGGACATGGAAGCAACCTAGATGTCCATCGGCAAACGAATGGATAAGAAAGCTGTGGTACACAAACACAATGGAATATTCAGTTCAGTTCAGTTCAGACGCTTAGTTGTGTCCGACTCTTTGCGACCCCATGAATCACAGCACGCCAGGCCTCCCTGTCCATTACCAACTCCCGGAGTTCACTCAGACTCACATCCATCGAGTCAGTGATGCCATCCAGCCATCTCATCCTCTGTCATCCCCTTCTCCTCCTGCCCCCAATCCCTCCCAGCATCAGAGTCTTTTCCAATGAGTCAACTCTTCGCATGAGGTGGCCACAGTACTGGAGTTTCAGCTTTAGCCATCATTTCTTCCAAAGAAATCCCAGGGCTGATCTCCTTCAGAATGGACTGGTTGGATCTCCTTGCAGTCCAAGGCACTCTCAAGAGTCTTCTCCAACACCACAGTTCAAAAGCATCAATTCTTCAGCGCTCAGCCTTCTTCACAGTCCAACTCTCACATCCATACATGACCACAGGAAAAACCATAGCCTTGACTAGACAAAACTTTGTTGGCAAAGTAACTCAGCTATTAAAAAGAATGCATTTGAATCAGTTCTAATGAAGTGGATGAAACTAGAGCCTATTATACAGAGTGAAGTAAGTCAGAAAGAAAAACACCAATACAGTATAATAAAGCATATATATGAAATTTAGAAAGATGGTAACGATGACCCTATATGCGAGACAGCAAAAGAGACACAGATGTAAAGAAGAGACTTTTGGACTCAATGGGAGAAGGTGAGGGTGGGATGATTTGAGAGAATAGCATTGAAACATGTATATTATCATATGTGAAATAGATTGCCACTCCAGGTTTGATGCATGAGACAGGGCGCTCAGGGCCGGGTGCACTGGGACAACCCTGAGGGATGGGATGGGGAGGGAGGTGGGAAGGGGATCAGCATGGGGGACACACGTATACCCATGGCTGATTCATGTCAATGTATGGCAAAAACCACCACAATATTGTAAAGTAATTAGCCTCCAATTAAAGTAAATACATTAATTTACCAAAAAAAAAAAAAAGTTGCCAAGAGAGTAGATCTTAAAAGTTTTCATCACAGGGGAAAAAGTAACTATATGAAGTGATGGATGTTAACTAAACTTGCTGTGGCAATAATATTGCAATATGCTGCTGCTGCTGCTAAGTCGCTTCAGTCGTGTCTGACTCTGTGCAACCCCATAAGACAGCAGCCCACCAGGCTCTGCCGTCCCTGGGATTCTCCAGGCAAGAACACTGGAGTGGGTTGCCATTTCCTTCTCCAATGCGTGAAAGTGAAAAGTGAAAGTGAAGTCGCTCAGTCGCGTCCGACTCGTAGCGACCCCATGGACTGCAGCCTACCAGGCTCCTTCATCCATGGGATTTTTCTAGGCAAGAGTACTGGAGTGGCTTGCCATTGCCTTCTCCAATATTGCAATACATACATATATAAAATCATTATGCTGTATACCTGAAACTAATACACTATTATATGTTAATTACATCTCAGTAGAACTGGAGGGAGGGATAAAGATATCATTTTTTTTAATTAGAATAATATTGTGGTTACAGTTTTGTGTCCAATTTTTTTCTTCAATAAATTTCACATTGCCTGAGATTTTTCATATTACTTAACAATTTCTAGAGTCTGCTTTGTTGTGGCAGACACTACAGACTGGCTATTCAACAGTCACTTGGTTTAATGACTACCCCTCTACTCCCTTAACTTCCTCATTAAAGAATCTGGAAAGCCACAAATTCTTACCTTCCCAGACTCCTGCAGGTAGGATTGGCCATGTGACACAGTCTGGCCAATAGGAATAAGCAGAACTCACTGAGTGGGCCCCTTATAAAAAAGACATAGACTCGTTCCCATCTGTTTCCTGTTTCTTCTTTCTTCCTTTCTGGAATGCTAGTCATATCTGGAGGGGTGGTAACCATCCCATGACAATAAGGATGAAAAGAAGGGAACTAGATGGAGTCTGGTTTCTTAACCATATCCTTGGGCTGCTGCATTAGCCTGGAACTGCCTACTTCTAGACTTCTTGTTATCGGGTGATGAAGACATCCTAGGTGTTAAAGCTACTGTTAGTCACATTTTCAATCCCTTGCAGATGAATGCAACCCAAGTGCATAGCATTCTATCATATAATTGTATCACAAGGTAATATTAAAAATTCCCTGCTGATTTACTGCTACTATAAATAACTTTGTAATGAATAACCCTCAAAACATCTTTAGGTGTTTCTCCAATTATTTACTCTGGCTTTGTTCCTAGAAAAGGAATTACTAGTCTAAAGGGCAGGTACAGTAGTCCCCCGTTATCTGCAGTTTCACTTCCCATGGTTTCAGTTACCTGTGGTCAATGGTAGTCCAAAAATATTAAATGGAAAATTCCAGAAATAATTCATATGTTTTAAATTTCGCGCCATTCCGAGTAACAAAATGAAATCTCACACCCTCTAGCTCCATTCTACCCAGGATGTGAATCATTCCCTTGTCAAGGGTTTCTCTCCCATTAGGGATTTACAGGAGAAGGCAATGGGACCCCACTCCAGTACTCTTTCCTGGAAAACCCCATGGATGGAGGAGCCTAGTAGGCTGCAGTCCATGGGGTGGCTAAGAGTCTGATATGACTGAGCAGCTTCACTTTCACTTTTCACTTTCACGCAATGGAGAAGGAAATGGCAACCCACTCCAGTGTTCTTGCCTGGAGAATCCCAGGGACGGCAGAGCCTGGTGGGCTGCCGTCTATGGGGTCTCACAGAGTCGGACACGACTGAAGTGACTTAGCAGTAGCAGGGATTTACAGGTGGTACCGTGGTAGGAAGTGAAGAGGAACTAAAGAGCCTCTTGAGGAAGATGAAAGAAAAGAGTGAGAAAGCTGGCTTAAAACTCAACAATCAAAAAGCAAAGATCATGGCATCCAATCCTATCACTTCATGGCAAATAGATGGGGAAAAAGTGGAAACTGTGTCACATTTCATTTTCTTGGGCTCCAAAATCAATGTGGACAGTGACTGCAGTCACGAAATTAAGACTCTTCCTCCTTGGAAGAAAAGCAATGACAAACCTAGACAGTGTATTAAAAAGTAGAGACATCATGCCAGAAAAGGTCCTATAATCACAGCTATGGTTTTTCCAGTAGTCATGTATGAATGTGAGAGTTGGACCGTAAAGAAGACTGAGTGTCAAAGAATTGATGCTTTCAAACTGTGGTGCTGGAGAAGACTTGAGAGTCCTTTGGCCTGCAAGGAGATCAAATCAGTCAATTCTAAAGGAAATCAACCCTGAATATTCATTGGAAAGACTGGTGCTAAAGCTGAAGCTCCAGTACTTTGGCCACCTGATTCGAAGAGCCAACTCATTGGGAAAGACCCTGATGCTGGGAAAAATTGAGGGCAAGAGGAGTGACAGAGAATGAGATGGCTGAATGTTGTCACTGACTCAGTGGACATGAGATTGAGCAAACTCAGTAAGATAGTGAAGGACAGGGAAATCTGGTGTGCTGCAGTCCACAGGGTCACAAAGAGTCGGATATGAGTGAGCAACTGAGCAACAATACAGGAATGCAAGAGACGATCCTTGGGTCGGAGAGATCCCCTGGAGAAGGGAATGGCAAACCACTTCAGTATTCTTGCCTGGGAAATTCCATAGACAGAGGAGCCTGGCGGGCTACAGCCCATGGGGTCACAAAGAGTTGAACACAGCTTAGAGTCTGAGCACACGCAGTCATTTAGCAGTCATCTTAGTGGTCAAGTCAACTGCCATGGAATCATAGGGCTTGTGTTCAAGTAACCTTTAATAATGGTCCCAAACTACACGAGTAGTGATACTGACTATTTGGATATGCTAAAGAGAAGCTATAAAGTGCTTCCTTTAAGTAAAAAGGTGAAAATTCTAGACTTAATAAGGAAAGAAAAAACTCCCATGCTGAGATTACTAAGATCCATGGTAAGAACAAGTCTTTTATCTGTGAAATTGTGAAGAAGGAAAAATAAATTTGTGCTCGTTTTGCTGTTTGCACCTCAAACGGAAGAGTTATGGCCATGCTGCATAAGTGATTAGTTAAGAAGGGAAAGGTGGTGGGGGGACTTTTATTACAGTATACTGTTATATTGTTCTATTTTATAATCAGTTTGGTTGTTAATCTCTTACTATGCCTAGTTTATAAATTAAAGTTTATCATAGGTATGTATGTATAAGAAAAAAACACAGTATGTGTAGGTGTCAGCACTTTCCAAGAGTCCATGCATCCACTGAGGATCTTGGAAAGTATCTCTTGTGGATAAGGGGGGTTACTGTAGTTTGGGGGATATTTTGTTTATTTGTTTTTACCTCTTAATCTTTCAAATGGCCACGCAGGCATATTGTGCCTATGTGATTCCTACCAGTTGTAGGTCAGTCAGGATGACTTCTAGGCCACTTACTGAAGCAAGAGTTAAGGCAGCCCTGCCTGTTTAAGGTGAGTGTGCCCAGGATTGCCCTGACAAGGAAGCTTGCTTGTTATCTGAGTCATGGATGGGCTGGTTCTGACTGCAGAAGGCCCCGTGCTCCTCCTGCTACTGCAGCTTCTGCTAAGGTTTCCATCCCCAAAGGCTGAAAAATCCTAACCCAGGGTGTCTCAATCTCTGCACGTTGAGGTTTGAAAATGGATAACTTTGTTGCAGGGGCATCCCATATGTTACAGCATGCTTAACAGCATCTCTGGCCTCTATTCAATAGATGCCAGGTGCTAACCTGCTTCCCAGGTATGAAAATCATAAATATCTCAATAATGTCAAACATCCCCTGGGGGTGCCAATTCAGCCCCAACTGAAAACCAGTGGTCTAACCAATCACCCACATAAGGAATAGCTGTGTGTGTGTGTGTGTGTGTGTGTGTGTGTGTGTGTGTGTGTGTTGTGAGCATGCACGCATGTTAAGTCACTTCAGTCATGTCCTACTCTTGGTGACTCTATGGACTGTAGCCCACCAAGCTCTCCTGTCCATGAGATTCTCCAGGCAACAATACTGGAGTGCATTGCCATGCCCTCCTCCAGGGGATCTTCCTGACCCAGGGACCGAACCCACATCTCTTACATATTCTGCATTGGCAGATGGGTTCTTTACCACTAGCACCATCTGGGAAGCCCTAAGGAATAGCTCAATTCCCAAAAAAAAGAAAACCTGGCTCAGTGCAGAACTAGGTAGATTGTACAGAGGTAGAAAAAGCTGTAAATGGTAAGAAGGTTGTCTGGCAGGCTGGCATCAAAGAAAGATGGAGCATCCAATGACACCCACGGTAACTGCGTCTGAGACTAAGAGGTCCCCAAAGGCACACCTGTAAAGCAGTGTGGCATGAAAGGAGTCCAGAGCAGTCTGCTCTGGGGCCCACACAAGCATTCGAGGACACCTCCATAGTGACTGATGGAGTTACTACAGGCATGTTTAGTGTGGTTTTGAATCTTTTAACACCTCCAATGTGTTGCCAAAAGTTCTTGTGTTTAAAAGCATATTGGGTTGAAAACCAAAATTTCAGCTTGAGCTCTGCTAACCACCTTCCACCCTTTGTAATGAGGGGTTATCTTCATCAGCGAATGAACAAATGTTCATTAAGGGCTCTGGGCTGGGCTGCAGCACCATACACACCTGACATGATCCTTGCTTCCCCAGAGTCCACAGTGAGTTGAGGAAATTGGAATATTAAACAAGAGACTGCAAGGATGAGACAGATGATCTGGGTTTTGGTTTGCTCATTCATCAAGTAGCAAGAACAGTTCACAGTTCACAGTTCTCCACCTCACGGGGTTTCTGGGTTGCATGGGGGTGCTCTGAGACCTCAGTAAGGGATGCTATACCCTGAAGAAAAACAGACTGACAGAGATGAAGCAGGAAGTGGGAAGAGACCACGGCTACCAAACTCTGCGAACACAAAGAAAAGGTCAGGCCTGTTCTCCCCATGAAGCAAATGAAGCCAAACCCAGATCTGTCCCTGATCCCTGGTGTTTAGGGTGTGACTAGGTGCATTTTCTGAGTATCAGCATCTCTCCAGAAACCTGAAGTCTGGTGGAATGATAAATTACAAGCAATTAGAGCAACAGAGTGTATTGAGACAGAAAGTCAATGTTTGCCTGTCCCTCGATTTCTCTTTCCCCAGGCCTGGCCCTAAACCTGGTGTCCCCTTTCTACCTTCAAGAGAGGTGTGTGTTGCTAGATGCCAGATACCTAGCAGAGGCAGATGTCATCAAAGATAATCTCTCTTTCTGACTCTATGGGCTCCTAGGTGAGTTATATTTCAAACTTTCAGTTGTGCATGAGAGCCTAAAATCTAAATGACTTAAATAAAATAGACGTTTATTTTGCTTTCATCTAAATGTCTGAACCCAAATGGCCTCTCTGCTCCCCAAAGTCACTGGGACCCGAGCTGGTTTTCTCTTTTGGTCTATCACTCCTGGGGTGTTGCCCTCATCTGTCTGGTACAAGACAGCTATTGATCACGTCTTCATTCTAGTCAGCTGGGAGGAGGAGGAGGGACAGACAGTACCCCTGTCATTACCTTAAAGGAATGAGCCAGAAGCTGATCTAATGAAGTGCGGGGGCTGGATCCCACTGGTTCCCAGAGATGACTGTGCATAGCATCAGCCATGGTGGGAGTATTTACACCACAGAAATTGGCAAACACTGCCATCAGGGCTTTATTTTCCCTAAAGAACTGGTTATTAAACAATAACCAGCATAGCCCTCATGCATCTTTTCTGTTCATAATCCCTTGGTGAGAACTTAGTGACAAGGTTACTCCTTAGCTGCAAGGGAAGCTAAGAAATACAGTCTCCACCAATAGGGTCGTGTCGCCAGCTACAAATCTTATTGTTGTGGAATAAGGGTAGAGCAGATACTAAGAGCAACTAGCAGCCTCTGTCCCCAGGCTTGTTTAAGGGATTGTGCCCAGGAGATGAGGTCTGGATTCCACATGTGGAGCTGGTTTCAGAGACGCCTCCCAGGCAGACCTCTTGGGCAGCAGTCCAAATGGCTGCAGTCAGGTCCTCGTGCACATGGCACAATCTGGCCCATGGGAAGCACTCACAAATCCTGACCTGACACTTCCAGACACACACCCCTCTCACTGCCACAGGCCACATGGCCCTAAGTTCTCTCAATGAGACTTGAAGCCCTCCTGCCAGCTCCAGACATGCCCTACTATCCTGTTTAGGGTTCACTCACTCCAGCAGCCTTCTCCAAAATCCTCCATTCTGAAATCTCCCTTTCTTTTCCAACTTCCTCCTCCAGGATGAAGTGTTTTAGAGCAATGAAACCAGTTCTCCAATTCCTTTTGAAAAACTCATACACATCCTGGGCTGCCTCACACTCAGTTTGGTATTTGTCTCCTTCCTGGTCCTCTGTTATTGTCAGCAGTTCACGAGACCCAGTTATTACGGACAAGTGTACATAAACGATTCAAGCCCTAGACACCACTGGTAATACTGAATGGTAATGCTGATGACCAGTTTGGGGGTCAACCCCCAAAACTGACAGTCACCACAGTTTCTGGATCTCCCAGTCAGAGTCTCTGCTTTCTGAGGGTCTCGGCTCTGTCACCCCAAGTCCATCCACCCACGTGAACAGACTGCTCTTAGACTCAGGCAAGGGGGGCCTCCTGCCCTGGGCTCCACCCCCTAATTCAGATGGCACTGCTCTGACCCTTCTCTGATAGCAGCCCTGCTCCCTGAGTGAGGGGTCCACAGGTTCAATACGCCATGATGTCCCACACGTGACTCCCTTCCAGAATACACTTTGGGCCCCTAAGACTCTAGAATTCTCTGAGCCTCCTTGCAGGGTCTGAGTAAGGGTTTTCCCTGGTTCTGTCCTCCAACAGTAAAATGAGCCTCTGGTCTGTATACCTCTTGGCCCATGAGATGATCAAGTGTGGCTGTGTGAAGGTGTCCACAGAACCTGGACACCTGGACTCTGGAAGGTCCACAAGACTGTATGCAAGGCCAGTCACAGAGCAAGGCCAAGCAAGGGTGGGAAGAGAAGAGGGGTGGGCTGTGGGTGCAGGCTGGCTTGCCCTAGGCTGCTGCATTCCAATGCAGAATTCTAAGGAATCTGAAAGTTCTAAATTTAAATCTAGCCTTCTGGATCATTACAAAGGGGCAATTGTCAAGGCAGAGGAGAGAAACATACTTTATTTAACTTTGTTAGCTTGATTTATAACTTATAAACATAAAGACATGTGGAAGAAGGACCACCATTTGTACTCTGACCATAGGCTTCCATAGGAGCAGCCCACCCCTCAGAGCTCCTTTCTTTTGGCCCCATGTCATTCAGACCAGAAAATGGCATTTGCAAAGTATTGGGTTGGCAAAAAAATTGGTTCAAGTTTTCCATAACATCTTATGGAAAAACCCAAACAAACTTTTTGGCCAACCCAATACCTACATCTCCAAGTAACTTATCTATCAGGCCATGTGAAGGCAAGAACCAGTACCCGGTTTGTGCTTATACTAAAAGGGGTATTTCTTTTGCATCTGTAAGAATATTTGCAAAGCATGAAGCAGGTGGGTCCATGAGGGTGAGGGAGGGCAGGCTTGGGTCTATCTTGACAGAGACATGAAAGCCAGCAGGATCACTTAGGAGAAGAAGGACAAGCCAGAGTCAAGACAATGGGAAAAGCAGGGTTGAAGATTCACTATTTAAACGTGCCCCTCATTGAAGAAAAGTGTTCACTCTGGCATAATCCATTAGAATATTCTAAACAGAAACCTTAGCCATAATCTTGTCCAATAGTTTCCAAGCTTCTATTTAAAATCAGCAAAATTTTTAAAAATTACCAAAATGAAAACTTAAGTGAAATCCTAATATTAAAGGAACCAAAAGTTCCTCAGATCATTTAAATCCTTATTGACTTTTGGAAAATCCTTTATTGCTTACAGATATTCCTGAAGTTGCTCCTCAGAGGTCTGGGCATCCCAGAACAGAGATGCAAAACCACTAACCTAGCAGTGGTGGGTGCCAGTCGTTGGGCTGCCTAACCTAGGTCTGCTCACAGCCCTTCCTCCCTCCACCTGGTTGCAAAGGAGCATGTCTCCATAGCCCCCACTGCCCAGCCAATCAGAAGGCACATGACCCAGGCCTGGCCAATCATTATGTTTCACTCTTGACCACAGTGATTGGTTCAGAGAAAGAAGGTGATCATAGAAGGGTAAACTGGAGATACTCCCAAGACTTCTGCCATAGGGATAGGATAGGGAGAGTTGCTCTCTTCCTATTAGGTCTTCTAAAAGGATAGGCAGTCAGAGGAAAGCAGACACAGAGATGGAGTGAGACCTGATCACATGTGGGAACCCCTGATCCATCCATGCACGAAGCCAGACTGCCCTTGATTTGTCATTTACATCAGTGACTGCAATTTCCTTCTCCAGGCCAATTTGGCTGGACATTGCCATTTGCCAACAAGATTGTCATGACTGACCCAACCCCTGTGTTTTACACATGAAGATACTAAAGCCCAGAGTGGGGAAGGAGCATTCCCCAGGGCCAGCAGGATCTCAGCCAGGGCTAGGACCCACCTTTCCACATAAATTATGACTTGTGCATATTTAACTTCTCCATGTCCTTTTTTGATTTGCTAACTCTGACTATGAATTGTGCGTGTGAATGAGAACTCTAGGCAGGGGAGAAACAGTGAAAAGAAGCTTCCTGAAACTCAGCCAAAGGAGGCCAGCCCACACTCAGGAATAGACTAAGCTTTCCATGAAGGTGGAATGCTTTGGTGTCATCTGAGAGCCTGGGTAAGTCACATGTCCAAATTAATCTCTTCTACCTTTCCTGCTGCCTAAAGTTCCACCAATAAGATATCTTTCTACTAGATTAAGCATTGCACCCTTCTTCAGACTTTTCTTTTAAAATGCTACCCTGCTGGGCAGGAGTGACATCATCTACCTCTGATTCCCTCATGGGAAGAAGCTGTTCAATACCCTCCCAGACCAGAGGGCCCCAGGGAAGCCTCAGATCTACCATGCTGGGGGAGAAAAGGCACCACAGGGGGTACTCACAAAACTTGGGTAAAGCAAGCACAGACAACATGGAAGAAGACAGATTTCCCCATTTCTTCTCAAATGACAGCTTGACAGGCTATCAGATAGTCCCAAAGAAGCAACAAGGGATAAAGTGAGGCAGACCTGGGTTCAGACCCTATTCCAGCCAATGTCTTCTCAGATAATGCCAGGCAAATCATACATTTAACTTCTCTGGGCCTCAACTTTCTCACTCATGAATTAAAATACAAATATCTGTTTGGTGAAGGATGCAATGAGTGTAGAAAAACCCAGAAGATAGAAGGTGTTTAATAAATGTGTTCCTTTTGCTCAAAAGAAGAAAGCAACCATCTCCACCATAGTGAGTCATCTCTGGAATTCTAGCACTTCTATTATACAAAAATGATGAGTTTTCAGGGTAAGAGCTGCTTCCCAACCAGCCCCAGCTCTGCACATCCCATGGACACCAGAGCAGCCAGTCTGGCCAGGGGCTTGTGGAAGGGGCTGGTGGTCACCACCATTCTCACATCAGCCTTCTTGCACTCTTCAGGCAGCATGCCTTCTCTCCGGCCCAGAAGGCAGAAGGGTTCCCCATCCATAAGAAGCAAGGTGCCCTAGGTTCATGTGTGCTAACAGGTGGCATCCAAGGGCCCCAAGGCACAGACAGGAGGGGTCTTGGCAATGGTGATATGGTAGCTTGAGGAACTAGGGCTCAGAGAGGTTAAGGACTTTGTTGATTGCCATCCAGCAAGTAATAGCCAGATAAGGCTTAAAAACAAACGTATCTATCCTTTCCCTGGTCACCCTATCTAGGGTGCCATTTTCAATACTTCATAATAGACCATCTGGGAAGGACCTTTTATAAATAAGTCTGTTGGAATCAGAAGTAAAAATATGGTTGTGTTATGGAAAAATGAAAACCATAGAGTAGGCCTACTAGTCTCTTCCTTTCTAGGGCTCCCTCATCTTCCCACAGTTGGAGGAAATGACAGAAAATTCTTCTCATGCTCTGATATTGAGAATTTCACATGTCACCCTCATCTGTTACTCTCCCAAGGAATCTGCATTGGAAAAAAGAGCCAAGGACAGTGCTTATGCCAAATGAGGGTGCCAGGGGCTTCAGGGGACAGTCCCTATGCCTCAGCACCTTCTCTTTCCACTGAGGAACCAGCCTAGGGCTGAGCACTCCTCCAGCGCTCCCCTAGTATCTAGACAGCTCTGTGCCTGGGATGGGGCCTGAGCTGGGGCTGCAGGAATTGCAGCATGTTCAAAGATGTGTCACCAAAATAATGGAATGCCCCAGCCGCGGGCCAGGCTGACCTCCCAAAGTATGTGTTTGGGAGTTTGCAGCTGGAGCCCAACTGCTTGAAGAGAGCCAGGCCCACCCGGATGCAGGCGGGCGGCAGCCCTTTCTACTCCCGCCCCTGGGCCAGGAGCAGATGGGGCAGGGGAGAGCAGGGGACCCGACCTAGCTGGGGGCTGCAGTGGGCACGGGACGGCACCGCGTGGGACACCAAACAACCAGAGCAGACCCAGATCCTGAGTCAACAAGGCTGGCTGAGAGGAGGATGCAGGGGGTGGGGGCCCAGGCCCCTAGACAGCAGGGAGGACTGATGAGATAAGAAAGGACAAGAGGGCCCTCAATGGAGCTGAAGGCAGGCCTGCCCGGGATCACTGGGAGCCCCCATGTTCCTACTCCTAACACCTCTCTTACCCCACCTTCTATTTCTCCACAAGATGGGCTCTCATGAAGTTTAAGTTCACTGCTGAATAAAGGGGGTTTACCTGGAAAATTCCATAGACAGAGGAGCCTGGCAGGCCATAGTCCACAGGGTTGCAGAGAGTCAGACACTACTGGGCAACTGAGGATACACACACACAGTCCCAGGAAATGTTCTGGATAGTTGGTCATCACAGGCAGTGGTGTTCTTAAGAAAGCAGGATTCAGCTGTGTGGGTCTTTGACCCAGCGGACCTCCATGTGGGACAGAGATCTGCTGACAGAGGTGACCTCAGGAGCCACTGCTCAGACCTGGGGGACTGAGGTGGGCTGTAGGGACATCACCCAACATGCAGTTCCACGGCTACCCTCCCTGCCCAGGGCCTTGGCACCAGGACCGCCGCATAGATCTCATGTCCCACAAACACTATGCAGCTCACTTCTGCCACAAAGGCCATGCAATTACTCAGACCACACAAGAGGCAGCCTTGGAGCCATCGGAGGAGCAAGGGCTGATGAGAGGGCGATGGTTTGAGTCACAGCCCAAAGATGGGCTCCACCAAAAGATGGTGGCTCTGAGCCCCTAGGCTGGCCTCTCTTCCTTCTCTGGGGTCCCCCAGGGTGTCCACCAGTCACTGCAAAGGCCAAGACTTCAGAGGCTCTCAGTTTCCGGGCAGAATATGAGGCTCACCTGACCAAGCAGCCCTCCCCTCACTCCCAGCCCACAGCAGCACCTAAGCTCAATGCCAGAAAGGGCAGGGCGCTCAGCCCTTCTTCCCAGGGACCGGCAGAACCGTCTCACCCTCCTGCCTGCCTGCCCGCAGCTGGCCTACCCTTCCTGCCTCACCAGACAAGGACTCATACTGCTAAAGCCCCACAGCACCCTACAAACACATCTTCACACTTAACAAAGACTGACAGACACACTAACATATCCATATACACTCACACACGTTCCCAGAGCTCACTCTAATGCTTAAACACATTCACACCAACACACATTAACACGAACACACAAATATTTGCGTGCTCTCACACAGACACATAAAACATCCCCACCCAAGTGGTTATTTAAATGTTTGCATAGAATCTGGAGAAGGAAATGCAACCCACTCCACTGTTCTTGCCTGGAGAATCCCAGGGACAGGGGAACCTGGTGGGTTGCCATCTATGTCGCACAAAGTCAGACACGACTGAAGCTACTCAGCAGCAGCAGCATAGAATCTTACATAGGAACATAAATTCACATAAATATACATGTTTACTCATAAACACACACAAACTCATACCCTCACATGTTTGACCATTCAAGGTATCTACTGCTATCTTCACAAAAAGGGGTCATGGAGGGCAGGAGCCATCAGCTCCTAGGCTCCAACTTGGTAATGGTCCCTCCTCCCTTTCTCCTACGACTGCCTTCCCCATGATTCCCTCCCTCCCCCAGTGGCCCTTAGTCTGGGTTCCTCTTTGCTATCCCCTCATTTCTGCCCCATCTCACCTTCATCAAGCTGTTCCCCTTGCCTGAAAGCCCTCCCCATGGAGTCCCACCTAGCGACTCCTACCCAACCTGCAAGACCCCAACACAGCCCTGTCCCATGAAGCACCACCACCAGCACTAACCTTCTAGGGGGAACCTTGTACCTGTGGTGAGAGTGCTCACCCATGCAGGTGTGCCCTGCCCCCAGGTTCCCCATGTTTCCTGGGTGTGAATCCTGTGTCACTGATGAGACAGCAAGAGCCTTGAGGCCCGAGGAAAGAACTGAGCCCCACTCTCCTTACCCTCACTCTTGTGGGCCTGGAGCATACAGTAGAGAGCTAGGCGCTCAGCTCAGCTCTGCCTGGGTGTGCTGCCCCGACTCATTCTATTATCATTTAGGCCCCTCCAGTTGAAAGGCATCCACTCTGGGACAGACATACCTTGCTTCAAATCCCAGCTCCACCATTTCTAACAGTATAACTTGGGCAACCTCCTTAACACCACTTGGCCTTAGTTTCTTCATCTAAAGAAGTATGAAGAGTAATTCCCCCTTTGTAGATGTGGAGTGAGGAATGGCTACGAAGAACCCTGCATGATGCACAATGGCTGGCACACAGTAGGTGATCCAACATGGCACCCCCTTTGTTGCGCCTCTCAGCTCTCCTTGTCCGAAATTCCAAGGGCCTCAACCCCTAGGATGGAGTGGTCAGGGTGGGATCAGGAAAGCTAGGGGCACCTGGCTCCAGTCCACATCCCCCTCTCCCGGCTGTGTCTAGGTCTGCTCCCCTCATGTGGAGGCCCAGAGCTTCAGGACATCTTTGATTAATAAGAAGCGGAAAGATAAGTCTCATGATAATTAATAAATCATTAGCAGTGTTACTTTTCATCAGATAAGTCCATTAATTGTTCCCATTTCCTTAAGAAAAGCCCAGACTCAGGGGCCTCTTGCAGTGGGTTGATTTTATGAGAAACCCAAACTTATAAAGAAAAGCAGGTCCCACCTGCAGAGGCACCGGAGACACTGTCTGCCCAACCCACACCTCTGAGCTTTGGAAGAGCAGAAACCAGAAGACACACAACAACCCCTGCCCCATAGGAAGGGCCCCAAAGGAGCTCGAAGACCCCTAACCCAGAGCTGGCACAGCACCAACTGATCACCAGTGTTTGCTGCAGCCATACTCAACAACAACAGCAACAAAGCCACATCCTAAATGAGAGGGGGAAAGCAATGCCTGGCAGGGCCACGGGGCCAGGAATGAAGGCACAAGAGGGAAGTCCATCCATTCATCCTTCATCAAGCAAATGATTAGTGAATGTCAAATGCCATGCAAGGGGCTGGGATACTGTGCAGATCAAGAAAAGACACAGTTCCTGC
Organism: Bos indicus x Bos taurus; assembly: GCF_003369695.1. Lineage (NCBI taxonomy): Eukaryota > Metazoa > Chordata > Mammalia > Artiodactyla > Bovidae > Bos > Bos indicus x Bos taurus. Next base: position 129,358,726 of record NC_040076.1, read on the forward strand.
TCTCATGGAGTTTATATCTGCCTTCTCTAAAATCCCTTGTCAGAGGAGGAAACTGAAACAGAGAAGGGACTTCCCAAAACCATACTGAGGGTCAGTGGCAAAACTGGCTACAGCTCCTCACTGTCCCCTTCCCAGCCCATCCTTCCCTCAAAGAAGCAGCAAAGGGATCCTGGCTCTCTATTCCCCTGACACCCAAACACAGATGCTCTGCCAACTTCTCACGCACTGATCCCCAGACTCTGAGGATGGCAGTGTGTTCTCATTCACTCGGAGAAATGTTTTGAATACCAATCATGTACAGAACACTGAACTGGGGTGCACAGAAACTGTCCCCAGAAGCTGGCTGGCTAGTAGGATAGAAAAGGCTTCTTTAAAAATAATGATAACAAAGCAAAACAATTAGGCACAATAGGAGCACTTAATAACGAGCTCTGAGAAATTGAAGGCAAAATGCTTCCTTGCAAGTTGGAGAATCTTAGAAGGCTCTCTGAAGGTGGTGATAGCTTAGGAAGGAATCAGAAAGAAGGTGTGGAGACAGATCCTAGAGGGCTTAGAAGGCACTGATTGGAAGCTCAAATTTGTTCCTTGGGGCTTCACTTGTCCCCTCTGAAGGCATACTAAGAGGGGACCACTGGATAAATAAATGGTTTATCTTCGATGGTTTATCTTCCTATATGCCCACAATGGGAATGGGAAAGACTAGAGTCGGAGACGACGGAAGCAACTTAGCAGCAGCAGCAGAGATCTCTTCAAGAAAATTAGAGATACCGAGGGAACATTTCATGCAAAGATAGGCTTGAGAAAGGACAGAAATGGTATGGACCTGACAGAAGCAGAAGATATTAAGAAGAGGTGGCAAGAATACACAGAAGAACTGTACAAAACAGATCTTCATGACCAAGATACTTACGATGGTGTGATCACTGACCTAGAGCCAGACATCCTGAAATGTGAAGTCGAGTGGTCCTTAGAAAGCATCACTACAAACAAAGCTAGTGGAGGTGATGGAATTCCAGTTGAGCTATTTCAAATTCTGAAAGATGATGCTGTGAAAGTGCTGCACTCAATATGCCAGCAAATTTGGAAAACTCAGCAGTGGCCACAGGACTGGAAAAGGTCAGTTTTTATTCCAATCCCAAAGAAAGGCAATGCCAAAGAATGCTCAAACTACCACACAATTGCACTCATCTCACATGCTAGTAAAGTAATGCTCAAAATTCTCCAAGCCAGACTTCAGCAATACGTGAACCATGAACTTCCTGATGTTCAAGCTGGTTTTAGAAAAGGCAGAGGAACCAGAGATCAAATTGCCAACATCTGCTGGATCATGGAAAAAGCAAGAGAGTTCCAGGAAAACATCTATTTCTGCTTTATTGACTATGCCAAAGCCTTTGACTGTGTGGATCACAATAAACTGTGGAAAATTCTGAAAGAGATGGGAATACCAGACCACCTGACCTGCCTCTTGAGAAATCTGTATGCAGGTCAGGAAGCAACAGTTAGAACTGGACATGGAACAACAGACTGGTTCCAAATAGGAAAAGGAGTACATCAAGGCTGTATATTGTCACCCTGCTTATTTAACTTATATGCAGAGTACATCATGAGAAATGCTGGGCTGGAAGAAGCACAAGCTGGAATCAAGATTGCTGGGAGAAATATCAATAACCTCAGATATGCAGATGACACCACTCTTATGGCAGAAAGTGAAGAGGAACTCAGAAGCCTCTTGATGAAAGTGAAAGTGGAGAGTGAAAAAGTTGGCTTAAAGCTCAACATTCAGAAAACGAAGATCATGGCATCCGGTCCATCACTTCATGGGAAATAGATGGGGAAACAGTGGAAACAGTGTCAGACTTTATTTTGGGGGGCTCCAAAATCACTGCAGATGGTGACTGCAGCCATGAAATTAAAAGATGCTTACTCCTTGGAAGGAAAGTTATGACCAACCTAGATAGCATATTGAAAAGCAGAGACATTACTTTGCCAACAAAGGTCCATCTAGTCAAGGCTATGGTTTTTCCAGTGGTCATGTATGGATGTGAGAGTTGGACTGTGAAGAAGGCTGAGCACCGAAGAATTGATGCTTTTGAACTGTGGTGTTGGAGAAGATTCTTGAAAGTCCCTTGGACTGCAAGGAGATCCAACCAGTCCATTCTGAAGGACATCAGCCCTAGGATTTCCTTGGAGGGAATGATGCTGAAGCTGAAACTCCAGTACTTTGGCCACCTCATGCGAAGAGCTGACTCATTGGAAAAGACTCTGATGCTGGGAGGGATTGGGGGCAGGAGGAGAAGGGGACGACAGAGGATGAGATGGCTGGATGGCATCACTGACTCGATGGATGTGAGTCTGAGTGAACTCTGGGAGTTGGTGATGGACAGGGAGGCCTGGCGTGCTGCGATTCATGGGGTTGCAAAGAGTCGGACACGACTGAGCAACTGAACTGAACTGAACTGATGCCCACAATGAGGGAGACCTGGGTTTGATCCCTGGATTGGGAAGATCCCCTGGGAAATGACAACCCACTCCAGTACTCTTGCCTAGAAAATTCCGTGGATGGAGGAGCCTGGTGGGCTACAGTCCATGGGGTCACGAAGAGTTGGACACGACTGAGCGACTTCACGACGATCTTCCTATACAATCAAGCTTACTCATAGATTTGAAAGTGCACTATTTTTAATTAGAAAGTTCTTAAAAGTTTTGTCATACTGACACAAAAATAAATTCCACATAAAGAGCTAAACACTGAAATGAATAAAACTATGAAAATACTAGAATAAAATATAGGCGTATGTTTATATACACTTTGGATAAGAAAACTTTCCAAGCATGGGACAAAATTAAGGTGCCCTAAAGACAAAAACAAGTAGATTTCTCTACATAAAAAATTTAAATTCTCTGGTGCAAATGACCTGAAAATTTGAATTAAATATAAATATCAGATGGGGAAATATATACTAAAAAAAAAGATTAAGACCTCCAAAACATAAAGAGTTCACCAAAAAAAAGATAATCAATAGGTAATTCACAGAAGAAACACAAGTAACTAATAAAGCAGGATTTCTAAACCTCAGCACTATTAACATTTGAGGCCAGTGATTCTTTCTACATACTAAATGTCAATAGTACCCGTGCCCTCACACCTCGGGGTCTTAAGAATCAAAACATCTCCAGACATCACCAAATGTCGTGTGAGGCCAAAATCAGCCCCAGTTGAGAACCACTGTTAAAAAATATATGAAAATAGACTCGATTTCTGAATAAACAGATCATCGCAAATTAAAACAACAATAAAATGTCATTTTTCTCTTATCAGATTGGGAAGATTTTAAAGACAGACAATAACTACAGATGACAAGGGTTTGGGAAGAATGATGTTCTCATTCTATGTTGGTAGGACTATAAATAGATACAATGATTTTGGAAGACAATCTGGTGCATATATCAGTTTCTTAAATCTGCAAACTCAATGACCTCACAATTTCACTTTTGGACTCTACCCCATAGCGGGGGAAAGAATGCATAGAAGTACACAGGACATGCAAACAAAGGATGTTCACTGGGGACTCTTCTGTAATAGTGAAAACTTGGAAACAAGTGTCAATGAGTTTTTAAAAATTGTTAAATTCTGGTACATCGATACAAATCAGACAATAAAAAAGAGTTGCCAAGACATATAGCTGAGAAAAAGAAAAGAAAGCTGCAAAATCATATGATCCTGTATTTGTTTCGTAAGTTAAAATGACATATTTGCACGTGTTTGTGTATACCATTAAAAAAGAGTGGAGTGATAGAGGATCTGGGTAAATAAATAGTAAATTATTGATAGTGGTTAATCTTAAGGAGAAAAGGTGGTGGGGGGAATGAGAGTAGTATGTATAAGGAGAGAGAGGAATTTCATTTTTTGCCTTACAGAGTTCTGTATTGAATTTTAACAGTGAGCATGTATTCTTTTTCAAAAACTTTACTGCGCTTAAGTCATCTTTTCCAAAGTCTAGATAACAGAAAAGTGGCATGTGCAGTGAGACACAGGACAAGTTGGTTGTCTCGGTTAGCCTAGCTTTCTCCTGGAAAGCCAATGCCTTCTAGTTAAAGTGGACCAAGTTCACTGCTGCAGCAAACCAGACATGGCCGAAGTCTCAAGCACAGGCTAGGCCGGGCAGGGCATGTGTTTTCTCAACAATTCTCTGAAATGCTTTGAAAAAACTTAAAACCAATCATATTTTCACTGTGACCCTATAAATCCATGAACCTCCTAAATCTGTTCAGCCGCCTGCTATTGTTGCTCTTGATCACATATTCTGTTTACCAACAGCACTGGGCATCTTTCCACTTCCCACCACAGCAAACTTTCCCCAAACACAGAGAGACCAGAAGGTCTGGGGTGTTGGTTATTTTTTCATTTCTCTTTTTAAAAGTATAGTAATTTTCAAATTATGTTTTCAACATAGAACATGGAACTGTGGTTAAAAATAGGACATCGGAAGCATAAATGTGTAACCAGTGAAACTATGAAGCTATCAAGGCAAATTCTGAATAGAATGAGTCAAGATAAATGTGCTGCTGAGCTTGCAGTCCACCACATGACCATGACAGCTATCGGGGCCAGAGCTCCGCCCCAGCTCTGTCTAGTGAATTGGTGGCCAGCAACTCCCTAAAACCAGAGAAGGCAATGGCACCCCACTCCAGTACTCTTGCCTGGAAAATCCCATGGACGGAGGAGCCTGGTAGGCTGCAGTCCATGGGGTCGCTAGGAGTCGGACACGACTGAGCGACTTCACTTTCACTTTTCACTTTCATGCATTGGAGAAGGAAATGGCAACCCACTCCAGTATTCTTGCCTGGAGAATCCCAGGGACCGAGGAGTCTAGTGGGCTGCCGTCTATGGGGTCACACAGAGTCAGATACGACTGAAGCAACTTAGCAGCAGCAGCAGCAACTCCCTAAAACAGGGAACAGTGGGAGTTGAGGGTTTTATTTTAGGGGAGTTTTATTTTAATGGAGTTACAGATGAGCACATGAAATAATGGACGAAAGCCACCTCCCTGCCATGACATTCAAAAAGTCAAGTATGTAATTTCAAAGAAAAAAATCACAAAATAATTTTAAAGCCTAAAAGAGAAAAGACTTGACTAAGAGCAATAATGCATAGGAACTGTCCAATGCTGTAAAGACCAATATTGCATAGGAACCTGGGATGTCAGCTCCATGAATCAAGGCAAATTGGAAGTGGTCAAACAAGAGATGGCAAGAGTGAACATCGACATTCTAGGAATCAGCGAACCAAAATGGACTGGAATGGGTGAATTTAACTCAGATGACCATTATATCTACTACTGTGGGCAGGAATCCCTCAGAAGAAATGGAGTAGCCATCATGGTCAACAAAAGAGTTTGAAATGCAGTACTTGGATGCAATCTCAAAAACAACAAAATGATCTCTGTTCATTTCCAAGGCAAACCATTCAATATCACAGTAATCCAAGTCTGTGCCCCAACCAGTAATGCTGAAGAAGCTGAAGCTGGATGGTTCTATGAAGACCTACAAGACCTTTTAGAACTAACACCCAAAAAAGATGTCTTTTTCATTATAGGGGACTAGAAGGCAAAAGTAGGAAGTTAAACACCTGGAGTAACAGGCAAATTTGGCCTTGGAATATGGAATGAAGCAGGGCAAAGACTAATAGAGTTTTGCCAAGAAAATGCACTGGTCATAACAAACACCCTCTTCCAACAAACAAGAGAAGACTCTACACATGGACATCACCAGATAGTCAACACCGAAATCAGACTGATAATATTCTTTGCAACCAAAGATGGAGAAGCTCTATACAGTCAGCAAAAACAAGACCAGGAGCTGACTGTGGCTCAGATCATGAACTCCTTATTGCCAAATTCAGACTTAAATTGAAGAAAGTAGGGAAAACCACTAGACCATTCAGGTATGACCTAAATCAAATCCCTTATGATTATACAGTGGAAGTGAGAAATATATTTAAGGGACTAGATCTGATAGACAGAGTGCCTGATGAACTATGGACGGAGGTTCATGACATTGTATAGGAGACAGGGATCAAGACCATCCCCATGGAAAAGAAATGCAAAAAAGCAAAATGGCTGTCTGGGGAGGCCTTACAAATAGCTGTGAAAAGAAGAGAAGCAAAAAGCAAAGGAGAAAAGGAAAGATATAAGCATCTGAATGCAGAGTTCCAAAGAATAGCAAGAAGAGATAAGAAAGCCTTCTTCAGTGATCTATGCAAAGAAACAGGAAAACAACAGACTGGGAAAGACTAGAGATCTCTTCAAGAAAATAAGAGATACCAAAGGAACATTTCATGCAAAGATGGGCTCAAGAAAGGACAGAAATGGTATGGACCTAACAGAAGCAGAAGATATTAAGAAGAGGTGGCAAGAATACAGAGAAGAACTGTACAAAAAAGATCTTCATGACACAGATAATCACGATGGTGTGATCACTGACCTAGAGTCAGACATCCTGGAATGTGAAGTCAAGTGGGCCTTAGAAAGCATCACTATGAACAAAGCTAGAGGAGGTGATGGAATTCCAGTTGAGCTATTTCAAATTCTGAAAGATGATGCTGTGAAAGTGCTGCACTCAATATGCCAGCAAATTTGGAAAACTCAGCAGTGGCCACAGGACTGGAAAAGGTCAGTTTTTATTCCAATCCCAAAGAAAGGCAATGCCAAAGAATGCTCAAACTACCGCACAATTGCACTCATCTCACACGCTAGTAAAGTAATGATCAAAATTCTCCAAGCCAGGCTTCAGCAATATGTGAACCGTGAACTTCCAGTTGTTCAAGCTGGTTTTAGAAAAGGCAGAGGAACCAGAGATCAAATTGCCAACATCCGCTGGATCATGGAAAAAGCAAGAGAGTTCCAGAAAAACATCTATTTCTGCTTTATTGACTACGCCAAAACCTTTGACTGTGTGGATCACAATAAACTGTGGAAAATTCTTCAAAGGATGGGAATACCAGACCACCTGACCTGCCTCTTGAGACACCTATATGCACGTCAAGAAGCAACAGTTAGAACTGGACATGGAACAACAGACTGGTTTCAAATAGGAAAAGGAGTACATCAAGGCTGTATATTGTGACCCTGCTTATTTAACTTCTATGCAGAGTACATCATGAGAAACGCTGGGCTGGAAGAAGCACAAGCTGGAATCAAGATTTCCGGGAGAAATATCCATTACCTCAGATATGCAGATGACACCACCCTTATGGCAGAAAGTGAAGAAGAACTAAAAAGCCTCTTGATGAAGGTGAAAGAGGAGAGTGAAAAAGTTGGCTTAAAACTCAACATTCAGAAAACAAAGATCGTGGCATCTGGTCCCATCACTTCATGGGAAATAGATGGGGAAACAGTGGAAACAGTGTCAGACTTTATTTTGGGGGGCTCCAAAATCACTGCAGATGGTGACTGCAGCCATGAAATTAAAAGACACTTACTCCTTGGAAGAAAAGTTATGACCAACCTAGATAGCATATTGAAAAGCAGAGACATTACTTTGCCAACAAGGGTCCGTCTAGTCAAGGCTATGGTTTTTCCAGTGGTCATGTATGGATGTGAGAGTTGGACTGTGAAGAAAGCTGAGCGCCAAAGAATTGATGCTTTTGAAGTGTGGTGTTGGAGAAGACTCTTGAGAGTCCCTTGGACTGCAAGGAGATCCAACCAGTCCATTCTGAAGGACATCAGCCCTGGGTGTTCTTTGGAAGGAATGATGCTAAAGCTGAAACTCCAGTACTTTGGCCACCTCATGCGAAGAGCTGACTCATTGGAAAAGACTCTGATGCTGGGAGGGACTGGGGGCAGGAGGAGAAGGCGACGTCAGAGGATGAGATGGCTGGATGGCATCACTGATTCGATGGATGTGAGTCTGAGTGAACTCCGGGAGTTGGTAATGGACAGGGAGGCCTGGCACGCTGCGATTCATGGGGTCGCAGAGTCGGACATGACTCAGCGACTGAATTGAACTGAACTGAACTGAAGAGCAATAATGAGAAACAAATGAAAAAAAGCAAATTAAGGATCTCTTAAAGATTTCTCTATCAGCCCCGGTGGCCTAATGGATAAGGCCTCCTAAGCCAGGGATTGTGGCTTCAAGTACCACCTGGGGTAGAAGGAGTTGTATTTTGGGGGCTTCCCTGGTGGCTCAGATGGTAAAGAGTCAGCTTGCAGTGCAGGAGACCCAGGTTTGATCCCTGGGTCAGGAAGATCCCCTGGAGAAGGCAACAGCAACCCACTCCAGTATTCTTGCCTGGAGAATCCCATGGTTGGAAGAGCCTGTTGGGCTACAGTACATGGGTTGCAAAGAGTCGGACACAACTGAGCAACTTCACTGTTACTTTCAAAGATTTCTCTAATCTGTTTCAGATATCTCTCAGAAGTCACAGCTTGAATATAGGAGTGAACTTTAAGGGCTTCAATGTGGATAGAATCACACCTCTATTTGCCTCAAAAGAAGCAGCCAATCTGGAAAAAGTGTCCTTCAGACTGGCATTGTCTACCAGTGCATTTTGTGAGTGCTCAGTCACTCAGGGGTGTCCAACTCTTTGCGACCCCATGGACTGTAGCCTGCTAGCTTCCTCTGTCCATGGGGCTTCTCCAAGCAAGAATACTGGAGTGGGTTGCACTTTTCTACTCCAGGAGAATCTTCCTGACCCAGGAACAGAACCTGCGTTTCTTGCATTGGCAGGCATATTCTTTAACGTGACTGCAGCATCCCAGGCCTCCCTGTCCATCACCAACTCCCAGATCTTGCTCAAATTCATGTCGATCAAGTTGGTGATATCATCCAACCATCTCATCCTCTGTCACCCATTTCTCCTGCCTTCAATCTTTCCCAGCATCAGGGTCTTTTCCAATCAGTCAGTTATTCACATCAGGTGGCCAAAGTATTGGCGTTTCAGCTTCAGCATCAGTCTTCCAGTGAATATTCAGGACTGATTTCCTTTAGGATGGACTGGTTGGATCTCCTTGCTGTCCAAGGGACTGACTCTCAAGAGTCTTTTCCAACACCACAGTTCAAAAGCACAAATTCTTTGGCACTCAGCTTTCTTTATAGTCCAACTCTCACATCCATACCTGACCACTGGAAAAACCATAGCTTTGACTAGACAGACCTTTGTCAACAAAGTAATGTCTCTACTTTCTAATATGCTGTCTAGGTTTGTCATGGCTTTTCTTCCAAGGAGCAAGCGTCTTTTAATTTCATGGCTACAGTCACCATCTGCAGTGAGTTCAGAGCCCAAAAACATAAAGTCTCTCACTGTTCCCATTGTTTCCCCATCTATTTGCCATGAAGTGATGGGACTGGATGCCATGATCTTAGTTTTTCGAATGTTGCATTTTAAGCCAACTTTTCCCCTCTCCTCTTTCACTTTCATCAAAAGGCTCTTTAGTTCCTCTTCACTTTCTGCCATAAGGATGGTGTCATCTGCATATCTGAGATTATTGATATTTCTCCCGGCAATCTTGATTTCAGCTTGTGCTTCATCCAGTCTGGCATCTCGCATGATTTACTCTGCATGTAAGTTAAATAAGTAGGGTGACAATATATAGTCTTGACATACTCCTTTCCCAATTTGGAACCAGTCTGTTTTTCCATGTCCAGTTCTAACTGTTGCTTCTTGACCTGCATACAGATTTCTCAGGAGGCAGGTCAGGTGGTCTGGTTCCCATCTCTTTAAGAATTTTCCAGTTTTTTGTGATCCACAAAGTCAAAGGCTTTGGCATAGTCAATAAAGTAGAAGTAGATGTTTTTCTGGAACTCTCATGCTTTTTTGATGATCCAACGGATGTTGGCAATTTGATCTCCGGTTCCCCTGCCTTTTCTAAATCCACCTTGAACATCTGGAAGTTCACAGTCCACATACTGTTGAAGTTCAATATGAACTTCATATGAAGTATGATGTTTAACATACTGTTGCTCCCCTGGATCATTGCAATTATCTCCAAAAGGTCTCCCTCCCTCTATCCATGACCCCTACAGTCTGAATGCACACAGCAACACACAAATCCCATCAAACCATTCCTCTCTGCCCCAAACCCTTCCAGTGTTTCCATGTCAGCATAAAGCCTTATCCTTGAGCTAAAAGGTCCTACTGAGTCTGGTCCCTGCTTGCCTGCTGACATTGGAAAAGCCAAGGGATATGGGTGTGACAAACTGTGTCTGCTGCCCCCAGTAATATGGGAAAGAGACTACAGGTGCATGTCCCAACCAGAGCCAGAAGGGCTCTGAGCATCCTCCTGCCCCTCTTCCTCCTCCCTGACATCAGAGGTCACCTTAGGACCCTCCCCAGGATGCTCTCCCTGAGCTCTCAGTCTTCCCAGAGCCAGAGTCCTAACTTGTGCCCAAGGAAACCTCTGCTTTTCTGTTATCTGGTGTTCAAAGTGGCAATTCCCAGCCCCTTGGCAGTCAGGCCTCAACCATCCCATCCTTAATATCTCTGCCCAAATGAGCTTTCTAACATTTCCAATTTTAAAATTATATTCCCCAAGAGAATAGATTTATTTATCCTCTGAATTTTGAGCACCTCCCATATGCCCCACAACTGCTGGCTATCTTGGAGCAGGAGATGTTTCAAAGAGTAGAGGATAAGCTATGCAGACAAGGGAAAGTAACTAAAGGTTTCTGTGCCTCAGTTATCTTATCTGAAGATGAGCAAACTTTCCCCAAGAAGATCATAGGCCTCCATTGTCCTCAGTGGAACAAGTTGCCAGAATTCATCAGTTATTTAATATGCATGTTAGTCCATGAGGATATAGTGGTCATTTCTTTTGAGCACCCAGTAAACACAGAGAAAATGTTATTTTATTTATTTCAGTGATTATTCAGTATTAAGTATTATGTGCTACCTGAAAACCATAGAGGAAGTAGAGATGAGTTAGACTGTCTCACCTCCAAGAAGCTGACAGCTTAGTGGAGATGATCAAGGCACATCAAGCCTATATAATGTCTGTAAGAATGGGCTACCACTGATGGATGAACCAACCTCACTAGTACTCAGAAGGGATCATTTAGCTGCCTGGACAGGTCAGCCTCCTCAGGGGACAGGACACTTGGATCTGGAAAGATGAATCTACTTGCCTCTCAATCCCTCCTGAGAGAAGAGCCTGCATGAAGGCAGGGTGGTATGAAGCAGCACAGAGGCAGAGGGAACCATGAGCAGGGAGGTGGAGGGCTGAGGGTGAGGAGAAGCAGAGTGAGGCCAAAATCCCAGGCACAGTTGGGTCATGGAGGGTTTGGGGGGGCGGGCAGGCTAAAGAATTTGTGCATCAGTTTGAAACTGTTGAGTAACCCTGGGGAGGCTTATGCAGGAGTGATTCCCAAGGAAATGGAAGTATTATACAACAGTTAAGACCACAGGTACTGGTAGGACATATTTGGATTCAGATCTTAGCTTGTGTCACCTACAAGCTGGGTGAACGTGGGAAAGTTATTCTGTGCCTTAGTTATCTTATTTGTAAAATGGGCATAATAATAGTATTTACCTCAAAGGGTTATTATCAGGATTAAACTAGTTAATTCTTATAAAGCTGCTGACCTTAAGAATGTGCAACATGAGAGCTATGAATTAAGTTTCATTTGGGGGAAAATGAGGACTATAGCCCGGGAGACAGCATTTCAGATGTCTCTGAGAAATTCCAAAGAGGTAGGAGGGAAGGTCAGTATATACACAATTTTGGTGAAGGGGGAGTACATGTAATCAAGCACATACTTTTTGCAGAAGATTTCTGACAGTCACAAGGAGCAGTCATCACCATGAAAGATCTAGTGCTTTTCTAGATGTGAGAAGGTGTACGAATTGGGCTCATAAAATTGACCCCTTGAATATCTATCTGAAGACCTGTTCTGCAAGTTTTTCCCCAAGCACAGAGTGCCTCATTCCTGTTCTCTACCTTGAACTCCTTTCAGCGGGTGTTGAAGGTCAGCAGCTACAGCAGCACGTGATTTAATCCTTGTAGAGGTAGATGGCAAGCGCCAATTTGTAGTCAACAAACTGTTTAGAACTGTGCCTAGTATGTAGTAACCATTTAATATATTTTACTATTAGCATCGGCTTCCCAGGTGGCTCAGTGGTAAAGAATCCACCTGCCAAGGCAGAAGATGCAGGAAATGCAGGTTTGACCCCTGAGTCAGGAAGATCCTCTGGAAGAGGGCATGGCAACCCACTCTAGAATTCTTGCCTGAGAATCCCCATGGACAGAGGAGCCTGGCGGGCTGCAGTCCATGGGGCCCCACAGAGTCAGACATAACTGAGCACAGCACAGTGGCAGTACTAGCATTATCACTTATTTAATTATCTAGATCTCCTACTAGACTGCCATCCAGTTCATCAGGACAAGAAACTGTTTGTCTTGCTTATCTCAGGGCCCCAGTGTCTAGCAAAGGGCCTGGCACATAGTATGCGTTCAATTAACGTTCAATTAATGAAAAGACAACAGGAAGCCTGGATGGGCTGGTCCCTCTGTGCCATGGGGCTTCTCAAGGCCCTAGAGGCCCCAGAGGCAGGTCCAGGTGAGGCTGTCACAAGGGAACAGGTCACCCATTCGTCCCTACAGACTATCTCAGCTGTAGATACATACCTACCAGGGCCTGCCTACCCCAGGACACAGCCTTCATCTGGGCCGGGAGTCTGGCCCTCAGGGCCCTCAGATGATCCTACGGCCACCTATCTCCTCACTCAGGAGTCTAAAACCACGTCATTCCCAGGAAACTTCTGCTTTCCAACAATTCTTAATCCTTTTGCAGTCAGTCCTTTCCCTAGCTCTCCCCAAGTGAGCCTTTCACATCTAAATCTATACAGGTCACTCCTGTACTTAAAACCCAACCCTGCTTTCATTTGTCTTGAAGATAAGGTCCAAACTCTAAAGTACTAAGCTACTTAGCAGACCCTACACAGTCAGCCCTAGACACAGGTTCCCAGCCTCCCTCCTTCCCGTTATCACCCCTAGTCCCCTCCCCCGCTTAGCCAGGGCCTACATCTCCCCCAAATGCTCCAGTCTGTACACCTCTGCCTCCAGCTCCCTTCTCCCCTGTGCTTTCTGGAAAGCTCTTCATTTTGTAAAACCTGCTTCAGTTATGATCTGCTCTATGGGACGTCTCCCCAGACGCCCTGCTAACACTAAAGAAATCTCATAGCTTCTTACAGTTGTCCGTTTACATCTCTGTCTCTGCCACAGGACTGAGAAGGCTTGAGGGCTGGAACTGTCTTTTTTTTTTTTGGATCCTTAAGTCCCAGCCCAGAATCTGGGATGCAATATAAGAGTCCATCAGGAAATGTTTATTAGTTGGTCAGTCCATTGGCAAAATGAATGAACAAGTGAGTGAATGAATGAACAGCAGGTTCTCTGTGCCCCAGTGATCCAGGCATGTAGTTGGGGCACAGGGAGTTAATTATTCTTGTGTGAAACCCTGAATAAGATACAGCTCCACTGACCTTCTATATTTATTTTTTCAGCACCAGCTCCTCTCAACACATCACACACACACACACACACACACACACACACACAGCTCTTCCATCTCTCCTCCAACTTTTTCTAAAAGAATCTCTTTATAAGCATTGACTCATAAGATAAAAAATTCATATATATATTCAAATTTATAAAGTTTCCAGAAGTTCTTCTCAAAAAAACACGGACCAAGAATTGCCAAACAGTCCTGTGAAATGCCACACCAGGACAGCCTCTGAGCAGATGTTCTTTCTGGGGAGACCCAGGTGCCCTGCCTCTCCCCATCCTGCTTTATGCATGGGAGGCCCCAGTCCAGCCTCCCTTCCTTGGCATTGAGTGGACACCTGCAACTGGGCTGTAATCCCAGGTAAGCCGCCTACACACAGCCCAGCACCACCCCCACTCCTGGTCACAGGGACTTGAATAGCCGGGTGCACCTGTGGGCCAGGCAGCCACTGATCCGAGGGTGGAGCCCAACAGGACTGAGGCCTCAGCTTTTGAAGCACTGACAGGGTTGCCCTGCCGAGCCTGACCTATGACCTACAGGTGGGCACAGCCATTGTCCCCACAGGTCCCGACTGCTGTCTGTCCTGCTGCAGGGACCCGTGAAAGTATCCATTTCAGGTCCGTGCAAAGCAAAACAAACAGAGGGGCCAAGGGGCAGGGGTTTGTGTGAAGGGCTTTGCCGGGTGGGAAACCATTGTTGCAAGTACAGGTATAATCCGCGCCAGGCAGGCCCCACCAGCTGGCAGGACTCCACCTGCCACTGGGCTATTTATAAATACACGGCCAACCTGGAGCTCCAAAACAAGAGCCTCTGGAAATTAGGGGGCTTCACAGGATTGGGAAGAGGCCTCAGTATCAGAAACCAGCACCTGCCTCTCACTGAGCCTGTCAACCAGGAGGAATGAGGTGAGGGGTCCCTTCCTCCCTGCCATAGAGTGGAGGCTGGGGCCAAGCCGGGTCGGGCGGGATAGAGCTGGTAGATGCCACAGGAGCAACAGTGGCAGACAACAGCACTGTCAGACCACCTGCCACTCGCAGAGGCTGAGGCAGCTACGGTCATCACAGCTCTGGCGACTGAAGGTTGCTGCTGACAAACAGGAGAGTATTTGTGAATGGAGGCTTCAGGGGAGTTTGTGTTATTGTGTTACTGTGAACAGGTACAGACCTTGGTTAGATTCTAATTGTGGTACAGCTGCAGACTCTCTGTGTGAACTCAGGCAAATGACCTAACCTCTCTGAGACTAGTTAATTCACCTATAAAATAGGCATGTTGATAACCAGCCTGGAGGGATATTGTGAGGATCAATTTTGTGCTAAATCTCTTGGCCCCACCTCCAGCCTCCTACTTCCTACAGTCCACCTGGCTCAGGCAAGCAAACAGGATTTTCTAAAACACTGAGACTTTTAAAACATTTTTATTGTTAAATAAAATACACATTCAGAAAATACTCCAAGCATCAATGTATGACTTAACAAATTACTGTAAAAAGAATATCTATGTGCTCCTCACCCAAGTGAAAAAAAAGTGAACATCTCCTGGACTCCAGAAGCCATCACAGATGACTTTCCAAACATGAAAGTGAAGTGTTAGTCACTCGGTTGTGTCCAACTCTTTGTGCGACCCCATAGCCTGCCAGGCTCCTTCGTCCACGGAATTCTCCAGGCAAGAATACTGGAGTGGGTAGCCATTTCAATCACAGTCATCCCTTTCACCCTAATAGTATAAATATTTAGACTCACACAGTCCGTATGGCTTCTAAAGGCTGCCTTATATATTTTAAATTGATTGGTTGTTATGTGTAACTTAATTCTTTTTCATTGTTTTATAATATTCCAGTATATGGATTTACCATACACAGCTGTTATAAGGATTCTTACATCTATCGTAGAGCACAGTGAAAGGAAAAACTATTTTTTCTCTACACAGTCATAGAACATTTCTGGACACTCAACATGCAGGGGTTTTTCCCACACCAACCAATTCTCCAACACCAGCTTAGTGTCCTACAATTCAATTCTAATCCTACTTACCTTGAGTTAGTATTTAGTCCCATAGATTAAGGACCCAGTCCCACAAGACTGCCCCCACTTTAGACACCAAGTGGGTTACACTCACTCACGTCCAACTTGACTGCAAATCAAAGGTTCCCCGGAACCCCTCCTCAGATTCAATAATTTGCTCTAATGGCTCATAGAACTCAGGGAAATGCTTATGTTAACCAGTGTGTCATATGATAAAGGACACTGTAAAGGATACAGATGAATAGCCAGATGGAAAGGTTTATAGGGCAAGGTCCAGAAGTGGCCTGCACAAGTGCTGTTTCACTGGTGCTGGAGTGCCCCACTCTCACAGCACAGAGATGTGTTCACCAACCCAGAAGCTCTCCAAAGCCATTAAGAGACTTGTCCATGGATTTTTATAGAAGCTTCCTCACACAGGCATGACTGATTATTCACTCAATCTCTAGTCCCTCTCCCCTCCTCAGAGGATGGATGAGGGATGGACAGCTGAAAGTTCCAAGCTTCTAATCACAATTTGGTCTGTCTGGTAACCAGGTCCCATCCAGGAGCTCAACAAGAGTCACCTCATTAGAATAAAACATGCTGCTATTACCCAGGAAATGCCAAGGACTTAGAAGCTCTGTTATCAGGAACTTGGTCAAAGACCAACTGTTAGAACAAAAGATGCTTCTAACACCTTTATGGATTAGGAAATCATAAAAGTTTTAGGAGCTGTGGTCAGGAACCAAGGATGAAAAACAAAATAAGTATTTATTATATCACAATGTCACACACAGGCACACGTTTATTTTGGATATCTATGGGAAAGGAACTTCTAGGTCATAGGCTGAGTATCTTGCATTCTCTGGATAATCCCTCACTCTTTTCCTCAGTGGTTGTACCAATACATCACTCTTTCCGAGTGATATAAAGAGTTCCCATTGTCCCACATCCTCACTAAGACTGATGTTGCCAGATGGCTTAACTTTAGCTATTTTGACTGAGTATCTAATTGTGGTTTAAATATCCATTTCCCTTATTATGAGTGAAACTGACCAGCTTTTAATACATGTATCAGACATTTGGATGTCAACATTTGAGGGGTACTTGTTTAAGTTCTTGGTTCAGTTTCCTACTAGGCTGTTTGTCTTTTTCTTGTTGATTTGTAGAAGTCCTTTATCAGTTTTAGAGATGGACTGTTTGCTATATGTCAGGTATCTTCTGTTCTGTCACTGCATTGACAGAATATTCTGTTTCTTACAGTATCTTTTGATGAACTGAAGTCCTTGATTTTAATGTAGTTTTTCCCTTAATGTCTAGTGATTTTTATGGGCCATATAGAAAACTCTCCTTATCCTCAAAGTCATGAAGACATTGTCCCATTTTATTTTCCCAAAGCTTCTTTGTTTTACACTTATCATTTAGATACACAGCACATCTAGATTTTATTTTTGTGTGTGATATGAAGTAAAGGTCTAGTTTCTTTCTTTCTTTTTTTGATACCCAATTTCCCCAGCACCATTCTTTCTTGCTCTGCAGTATCACTTTTATCATAAATCAGTGTCTACATATGCATGATCTCTTTCTGGATTCTCAAAATCTCTTCCATCACCATATCTGTCTATCCTTGTGCCAGTAACATTGTCTTATTATCACAGATCCTAATAAGTGTCCAGGAAGTATTATATACTTGTTTCTTTCTATAAGATTGTGTTTGCTGCTCTTGTCCTTTTACATTTCCATATAAATTTCAGAATCACCTTGTAAAGCTCCACAAAAACAAAACACTTAGGACCTTCGTTGGGACTGCATTGAGTCCATATATCACTGTGAGAACTGATTAAGTCTTTCAATCCATGAACATTGTATGTCTCTAGTTTTTATTCTTTACTTCTTTATTTTCTTTCAATAATATTTTCTAGCTTTCCCTATAGAAGTTTTGTCTATGTTTTGTTAGGTTTGTTTTAGGTATTTGATATTTGTTGATATGTTTAAAGTGGTAGTTTTTATTATCTGTTTGTTGCTGGTACACAGAAATAGGACTGATTTTTTTTTTAACATTGTCTTTACGACCAGCTAAACTTTCTTATTAAGCCTAATGTTTTATCTGCAGATTCTTTTTGGATATTCTACACATACACTCCTATCCTCTTTAAATGTTGAGAATTTTGTTTATTCCTTTCATTCACTCTTTCTTTTCTTACCATTCTGCTTTGGCAGCATTTTCAAAACTTACTTGACTACAGATGCTTCGGTTATAGACCTCCTATTTAATCTCTAAAAAGCTTCCCACTAAACAAAGTCTTGGGAAAGGTAGAATAAGGGGGAAATAACAAGGAAATGACTTAGAACTCAAAGACCTACGTCTGTCTCACATTTAGTAGTTATGTGACCCAGGAAAGCTACTTAAGGACCTATCAGAGTAAACTTTTAACACAGATGGAAGCAAAAGGTGACAGCAACTGTGAGAGATTTCTCAGAAGTAAAATCAAGTTATGAAATCAGTGCTTTTATAAATCCTGGGCCCAACATTGCAGAATACACATTATTTTCAAGTATCCATGAGATATATATGAAAATTGTATACACTGAGGCTTAAAGTGAGTCTGAAAATTTTTAAAGAATTGAATTTTTTTTAACGAAATGCAATTAAGCTAAGAATCAACTTAGAAAAGGATAAATATATTTGTAAATTAAGTAATATTATTTTAGACAAACTAAAATCCACAGTGGAAAGTAAACAAAATATCTTGAACTGAAAATAAAACTTATGGAAGGCAATTAAACATACAATTATAGGGAAATATATCCTTAGAAACATATAAAGACTGAAATTAATGCACAACATCTACTCCAAGAAATTATGAAAACATCATCAATAGCAACATTAAAATAAACCCAAGATTCAGAAGGAAAAACTTGTATGTTAAAGATAAGAGTAGAAATGAATGAAAGAGAAACCAAACATAAAATAGAAAGGATCAACAAAGTCAAATTTGGTTATTGAAAAGCATGCTAAAATTGATAGTGCTCTGGTTTTTAAGGAGATGTAACGCTGGGCTGGAAGAAGCACAAGCTGGAATCAAGATTGCCGGGAGAAATATCAATAACCTCAGATATGCAGATGACACCACCCTTATGGCAGAAAGGAAAGAGGAACTAAAAAGCCTCTTGATGAAAGTGAAAGAGGAGAGTGAAAAAGTTGGCTTAAAGCTCAACATTCATAAAACTAAGATCATGGCATCCAGTCCCATCACTTCATGAGAAATAGATGGGGAAACAGTGTCAGACTTCATTTTTGGGGGCTCCAAAATCACTGCAGATGGTGATTGCAGCCATGAAATTGAAAGACACTTACTCCTTGGAAGGAAAGTTATGACCAACCTAGATAGCATATTCAAAAGCAGAGATATTACTTTGCCAACAAAGGTCCATGTAGTCAAGGCTATGGTTTTTCCTGTGGTCGTGTATGGATGTGAGAGTTGGACTGTGAAGAAAGCTGAGTGCCGAAGAATTGATGCTTTTGAACTGTGGTGTTGGAGAAGAGTCTTAGGAGTCCCTTGGATTGCAAGGAGATCCAACCAGTCCATCCTAAAGGAGATCAGTCCTGGGTGTTCATTGGAAGGACTGATGCTGAGGCTGAAACTCCAATACTTTGGCCACCTCATATGAAGAGTTGACTCATTGGAAAAGACTGTGATGCTGGGAGGGATTGAGGGCAGGAGGAGAAGGGGATGACAGAGGATGAGATGGCTGGATGGCATCACCGACTCAATGCACATGAGTTTGGGTGAACTCTGAGAGTTGGTGATGGACAGGGAGGCCTGGCATGCTGCAATTCATGAGGTCGCAAAGAGTCGGACACGACTGAGCAACTGAACTGAACTGAACTGAACTGAACTGAAAACAATGTTAGGAATGAAAAAGAGGACATGAATTTCAGAATCACAGACATTGGGGAAAATAAGAGAGAGGAAATCATAAATTCTATGACAAAATTTTCAAAGTTTAACTGAAATAGATAAATTCTTATTAAAAACACAACTTTCAAATGTATATAAGAAATAAAAATGCTAATGGTTCTATAATTATGAAAAAGTTGAATCCCAAATAAAAAATATGTCCAATAAGAAAACATTACAGACAATTTCTACCATTTAAGCTAGAAATTTCATTAATCCAATCAGAACACAGCTCTCTTTACAAGGTTAGCTATAACTCTTTTACAAAATCTGCCTCCACAAATGAGAAAAACGAGCCAAGCACACTTTTGAATGTAGAAGTAGAAATCCTCAATAATGTATTCTCAAATCTAATTTGGCAGAATACTAACAGAATAACAAGCAATGAACTCTTGGCAAGCATGCAGGAGAGCTGGGGGAAGCTGAAATGAGAAGCTGATTTACCACTATCTATCCCAGTACCCTGGGCATAAGCTCCTTTGTTTATAGAAAAAATAGAGAATGTGAGCTAACCCACCTCGTCAGTTCAACTGAATGGTCAGTTAAATGAAGGTCTATAAATACAGACTGATGGTGTGAATGTGTGTATGATGATGGAGGTGTGAGAGACACAGTTGAAAGAACTCATGGTACATAAAGTGTTTTGTATCCTTTTTTAACTTAACATTTTCCCATAAGTCTATCTTTCATAAAGATCATTTGAAACAACTGACTACCATTTCTTTTTACGAATATACCACTTTTGAAATTAGTAACCTTTTAATGTTAGGCATTTAAGTTTCTCTTTTCTAATGCTAAAAATTATATGGCAATGAACACACTCCTGCCTAATTCTTTGTCTACCTTTCTGATATCTCCTTAGGAGATAGAAGTATTAATCCAATTACTGTCACATTTTAAAATTCTTAATACTTATGAAAAATCTTAATGCATTTGATGTAAGTGCTCTCTAGAAAGCTGGTCCCATTTATAACTTGCAGCAGCAATTCACAAGCACACCTTTCATCCTCAGTACCCTTTAAGCTTTCTCTTTTCTTAACCTGTGTTAATGTAATGTGTTAAAAATGGCACATCACTGTTCTTTTAATTTAGCACGGTGTGATGAACAGTGACGGTAAATCTTTCCATTTGTCAGCCAGTTCCTTTGCTGGACATTAGCTTTACTTGAGTAAAGACAAACCCTGAATTCTCCTGCCTTATAGATATCTCTGAGGAGGGCGTGGCTACCCACTCCAGTATTCTTGCCTAGAGAATCCCCCATGGGCAGAGGAGCCTGGTGGGCTACAGTCCATGAGATCACAATGAGTCGGGCATGAATGAGCAACTAAGCACAGCACAGAACATAGATATCTCTACAGGTGATTTTTTCAATACAAAGTCTCCAGCACGTGTGCTGTGGGACACATGGTCTGGGGCCGGCCCTCAGCCCGGTACCTGGCTGGCCTAATGACGGAGAGCTGGAAACCCGAGCACCTCCTTGCAAAACCACTTTCCTAATGACCAACCCTCTGAATAAGCCAAGAGAAGGATAAAGTGAAAAGGCCATATGTGAGGTCTCTGAATTGCCACAGGACTGGAAACACTATTACACTTGTCTTTAATCTCCCCACCCTCCGTTCGTCTCTCTCCTTTTAATTTTCCTAAATGGCCCAGCCGCTGCTGTTGAGGAGAAGGTATTTAATATGGGTGAGGATTTAGCTGCTCTTCCAGGAATAGGCTGGGCCACTGCTTTCGAAATGTCATCTTGATTTGCTGCTTCCGCACTAAGTAAGAGACTTACTAGGGCTTAGGGGATGAATCTGGACACAAACCTCCCTAATGAAATGGCCTGGGGCCTCGCCCATGGCTGTGGCTCTGGGGACAGCTGCCAGCTGTCCGGAGCAGGAGCATCTGACAGGGAAGGGCTCTGGGGCTTGAAGGCCCTCCCTCACAACCCCTTCTGCATCCCCCACCCCAGCTCCAGCCACTCAGAACCTCATCAAGTGCCCTTCATTACCTCTCTCTCTCCCTCCACTCCTCCCCACTCCCCCCCACTCCCAAGTTCCCCCAGCACCCTATACTGACACCTCTGCTTTCATTTATTCCTAGCACTGTGGAAAATTCTGAAAGAGATGGGAATACCAGACCACCTGACCTGCCTCTTGAGAAACCTATATGCAGGTCAGGAAGCAACAGTTAGAACTGGACATGGAACAACAGACTGGTTCCAAATAGGGAAAGGAGTACGTCAAGGCTGTATATTGTCACCCTGCTTATTTAACTTATATGCAGAGTACATCATGAGAAATGCTGGGCTGGAAGAAACACAAGCTGGAATCAAGATTGCTGGGAGAAATATCAATAACCTCAGATATGCAGATGACACCACTCTTACAGCAGAAAGTGAAGAGGAACTAAAAAGCCTCTTGATGAAAGTGAAAGAGGAGAGTGAAAATGTTGGCTTAAAGCTCAACATTCAGAAAACTAAGATCATGGCACCCGGTCCCATCACTTCACAGCAAATAGATGGGGAAACAGTGAAAACAGTATCAGACTTTATTTTGGGGGGCTCCAAAATCACTGCAGATGGTGATTGCAGCCATGAAATTAAAAGACGATTACTCCTTGGAAGGAAAGTTATGACCAACCTAGATAGCATATTGAAAAGCAGAGACATTACTTTGCCAACAAAGGTCCATCTAGTCAAGGCTATGGTTTTTTCAGTGGTCATATATGGATGTGAGAGTTGGACTGTGAAGAAAGCTGAGCAACGAAGAATTGATGCTTTTGAACTGTGGTGTTAAAGAAGACTCTCGGGAGTCCCTTGGGCTGCAGGAAGATCCAACCAGTCCATTCTAAAGGAGATCAGCCCTGGGTGTTCATTAGAAGGAATGATGCTAAAGCTGAAACTCCAGTACTTTGGCCACCTCATGTGAAGAGTTGACTCATTGGAAAAGACCCTGATGCTGGGAGGGATTGGGGGCAGGAGGAGAAGGGGACGACAGAGGATGAGATGGCTGGATGGCATCACCGACTCGATGGACGTGAGTTTGAATAAACTCTGGGAGTTGATGATGGACAGGGAGGCCTGGCGTGCTGCAATTCATGGGGTTGCAAAGAGTTGGACATGACTGAGCGACTGAACTGAACTGAACTTCCCTTCCTCCTACACCCATTCCACACTGAGCTCAACAACACAGACTGGGTCTACTTTGCCTGGATAACCTGGTATTCGACTATTTGGAAGTATATTTGGAAGTATCGCTTCCAAAAAGTGTAAGTGTTAGTAGCTCAAGTACGTCTGACTCTTTGCAACCCCATGGACTGTAGCCCACCAGGCTCCTCTGTCCATGGAGTTCTCCAGGCAAGAATACTAGAGTGGGTTGCCATTCTCTTCTCCAGGTGACCTTCCCAACCCAGGGATAGAACCCAGGTCTCCTGCATTGTGCACAGATTCTTTACCATCTGAGCCACCAAAGAAGCCCTTGCTTCCAAAAGTTGCTCAGTAAATAATTGGTGAGTAGGTAGGTGCACAACTCACTAGATGATCCTTAATGAAACTCTTAACGTCTGTATGTTACAAGTCAGTTATGCCTCAATTTCCTTAGCTAAGTGGGAATGCAGATCTTTGCTGTACCCCCCTTACAGAGGTGCTGTGAAGAGCTAACAGAGGGTTGTGAGCACTTTGCATTTAGAGGATACAGTAGCATCTTTCGCTGTACTTCTCAAGGGTATCCAAATAAGAGGGTGAGTGGAATCTGGGATCAGACCTGAGCCCTGCCTACCAAGCTCTGCCCCCCTAAGATCTGTCAACTCTCTTTATCCTGCATAAGTGGATCATGCTAGTCTTCACAAATGCACTGTATGCTACTTCCAGAAGCCACAGAAGCTCGCCAAGCACTGTGCTGCTTTTGCTGGATACAGTAAGTGTCCTTTGCAAAGAATATTCCGGCATGCTCTCAGTGGTAAGATACCACTTAACCCTTAAGAATTTCACAGATACAGAAGTTCCTGTGTCTTCACAGGATTGATCTCCAACCATATGGAGAATGCACATCATCCTAACAACACCTCCAATGTACCTGCTGTTTCTTGATCATCTAGTTTCATTAACATATTTCATCAATCTAGTGAACAAATACGACATTCTTCAGAATGTCCAGAAAGAGACTTCCCTGGTGGACCAGTGGTAAAGAAACCACCTGCCAATGCAGAGGACACGGGTTCTATACCTGGTCTGGGAAGATCCCACATGATAAGAAGCAACTAAGCCTGTGCTCCACAACAAGAGAAGCCACCACAATGAGAAGCCCACTCACTGCAACTAGAGAAAGTCCATTGCAGCAGTGAAGACCCAGTACAGCCAAAAGTGAATAAAGAAATGAGGAACGTCCAGAAAGTCCAGGTCCCCTTTATACTATATTGTAACATAAAGTAAGAGAAATAGCATCATCCTGGGGTGTACTGTTGCCTATCATCCCCCATGAATCTAAACTTATCCTGCTCCTGCTTCATGACATATATGGAAAAAGTGAAAGGGTTAGTTGCTCAGTCATGTCTGACTCTTTGCGACCCCATGGACTGTAGCTCCCCAGGCTCCTCTGTCCATGGGGATTCTCCAGGCAAGAATACTGGAGTGGGTTGCCATTCCCTTCTCCAGGGGATCTTCCTAACCCAGGATTGAACCCAGGTCTCCCTCATTGCAGGCAGGTTCTTTACCATCTGTGGCACCAGGGTATGGACCAGAACACAATTGCCAGATTGATGATCATGTATCACCCGCTGGAGACGGTGCTGATCTTCAACAAGGAGAGCACATCTGGTTCAGCACCTGCACAGGGCCGTATCTCGGTGCTAAAATAAGGCTAATCAAGACCAGAACTTGATGGCTAACTGAAAAGGCTTAACTGCCAAACAGGGAACCTGACTCAGCAGATATTCTAGGTAAGCTATTGGGAATAAGGTCCAAGGAAAGAGAATTAGGGAAACTCTGTCAAAAGCCAACTCAGAGTTGGTTTTGTCCCATATTGGGAAAGCAAAAGCTGGGAGTGGAACTGATTCACTGACAATGATTGGACTTTTCTGGTGTGTGTGTGAGCACTGGATGTGGTCTGCTGCATACATGTGGTGCATGTTTTGGAATTACATCTTCCAGGTGCCTCTGCTGAGTATCTGCGGTCCCTGCCT
The DNA here is from genome assembly GCF_003369695.1 of Bos indicus x Bos taurus. Lineage (NCBI taxonomy): Eukaryota > Metazoa > Chordata > Mammalia > Artiodactyla > Bovidae > Bos > Bos indicus x Bos taurus. The sequence goes on from NC_040076.1 coordinate 129,383,351, forward strand.
CAGGACTACAGTGTCCAGCTGTTCTGTGATGTGTCTGAGTTAGGCTTACGTCACCGAGTCTGGTGAGCAACATCAATAGGCCAGGTAGACAGCCTAACTGGCCAGGTCAGAGTCACCATTGGTTAAGTATGGGATAGTCCACAGTCATCCACCAGAATCCAAGAAGGGGTTGCAGGTGCCAGGTTGCTGAAGGAAAAGGGAACACGACACCCTTTAGGTCTTAGAGGGTAGCAATGAGTCATACATTTCCAGTAGTCATGTATGGATGTGAGAGTTGGACTATAAAGAAAGCTGAGCACTGAAGAACTGATACTTTTGAACTGTGGTGTTGGAGAAGACTCTTGAGAGTCCCTTGGATGGCAAGGAGATCAAACCAGTCAATCCTAAAGGAAATCAGTCCTGAATATTCATTGGAAGGACTGATGCTGAGGCTGAAACTCCAATACTTTGGCCACCTGATGCAAAGAACTGACTTATTAGAAAAGACCCTGATGCTGGGAAAGAGTGAAGGGAAGGGGGTGACAGAGGATGAGATGGTTGGATGGCATCACCGACTCAATGGACACAAGTTTGAACAAGCTCCGGGAGTTGGTGATGGACAGGGAGGCCTGGCATGCTGCATGGGACTGCAAACTGTCAGACAAGACTGATCGACTGCACTGAACTGAACTGATGAGTCTCTGTGGCCCTCCCCGGATGAGGCATGAGTGTTTTAGGTACCATCTCGGCCGGGAGGAAGGTGGTTTCAGAGCCACCATTTAGCTTTGCTCACTGCAATTGCTCTTAGCCCACAGGACAAGGAGCTGATGTGAGGGTTCTGCAGACCACCAAGCAAGTCCACTCCAACTGCACATGGAGGGCCTTGGGAAATGCCCATCAGGTGGACCTGTGGGTCCATGGGATCCCCTGTGAGCTACATCAGGACCAGGAACCATCTATTATATGGACCTCACATGCCCCCCTTCTAGGAAAGCCATGATAGCATTTTGGTTCTGGTGTCAATGTCAGCTCAGACTCTGTAAAAAGTCTGACGCTTCATTCATATTTTGGAACTATCAGAGTATTGTCTCCTGTGTGTGGTTACCTAAGTAAATGACCATAAGCAACTTTGAAAAAGATCTGGGCTATTATTACTGATGACAGTTGCTTCAGAGTTTCAGGGTCCTTCCTCATAAAAACCTAGCCTCCCTTTGTTGCCTGTCCATCTGTCTTGTAAGGAAGACTGAGGTCCTTTGACCATCTCCATAGTATTACGCACGTGGGGCTCCACTACCTTCCTCAGACTTTAGTCATGCCCCACCCTTGCTCCTGAGATTTAAGCACTGTGTTTGGCCTCTGGCATTTGGGATTCTATCATTCCCCATTGCTACAGAAAGCCCAGTACTATTGGGCCAAAAAGTTCACACCATCTTACGGAATAATCTGAATGAATTTTTTGGCCAACTCAATATAACAGCATTTCTTACTAATGCCAGCCCAGGTCCACCGATCTTTTCAACGATCTCAGGGCCTCTCTCAACGCCTTCCCGATAGACGCTCTCAGCCCTCGTGGAACACAGCCAACTTTTCCCAACCTTATACAGCACATCCACTCTATTCTCTATGCCTTTTGGTTCTTTCCACAGTCTGTTGTGTCTGCTTCACTTTGTGGGGACCATCACTTTTGCCAAGTTTCCAGAAGCCATCCCAGGAGCATATTAGCACATTTCTCCTGAGATTCTTGCCCGGATGTTAAATCCTACCTGTGTTTCTGTATCACTAAACACCTGTCTATCTAGCTTTCCATGCCACTTCCTTTGATAGAGCACCTTGACCCAATCCCACATATACCCTCCCAACTCCTTCCACTCATGTAACAGATAAGCCAGTTTCTGCCCCCTGCAGCAGGCCCAGTACCTCCCCAGGCACATCTTCTGGGATTTGATGTTTGCTGTTAGTCTGGTTGCCTGGAAGAGAGCTGGGGATAAATCCCAAGATAGTTAGGCATCATTTTGTAAAGCACCTGCCTTATTTTCTTTGAGGCCTTCACATGATCTTCCAACAGGCAGTGGAGGTGGGGAGAGGACAACTGTCTCTTAACAATGGGGAGGGATTTGGGAGCTCAAGGTCCTCAATAGTATCTCCCCAGACATCCCTCTCTCAAGTGCCCTCGACGAGTTGTGTAGCACTCTCTGGAGCTGAGAAGTCAGCTCTGAGGTTCTACTACTCTTAGTTAAGCCTAGTCTTCTGCTCTGTCTGGCCTCTGGCTACGTAAGACTATAGTGAAGTCACTCAGTCATGTCTGACTCTTTGCGACCCCTGGACTGTAGCCTACCAGGCTCCTCAGTCCATGGAATTTTCCAGGCAAGAGTACCGGAGTGGGTCGCCATTTCCTTTTCCAGGGGATCTTCCCAACCCAGGGATCAAACCCGGGTCTCTGGCACTACAGGCAGATGCTTTACCGTCTGAGCCACCAGGGAAGCCCGCATAAGACTATAGTGTTTCCTTAAATGATGCCAACGATGACTCTGCAATTCTACCTCAGGGGGCACGGGTTCAAACTCTAGCTGGGGAACTAGGATCTCACATGCACTGTGCAGCAAAAAAAATTTAAAAAGAGAGGCCAAGGAGGCTCTCTTGCCTTCCCATTTGCCTTAAATTAGTGACTAATTATCCAGTGCCAGCCATGATCTCTTCTTGTCAGATTGGTGATACTCAGCAATATCTACCTCATCCTATAGTAACCATTTCCCTCTTACTTCCTTAAATGCCACAGATAATATATCTGCCTGCATTGCCTCCCATCAGCATCCCCACCCAGTTCACAGAGGTAAAAGTTTTAGCAACCGCACCTCTCCAGCACCACGGGCCATCTGTGCTGGGTTCTCATTGCCAACCAGCTGGCAAGTCATCTTAGCTTAAAGCCTGATTCTCAAGACCATTCTGGATACCAACTTAGATTGGGCTCCCTAAAAACAGACTCCGAGACAGAGACCTACATGCAGAAATTCTACTATGGGTGCTCCGGAGAGAGACAGGAGTAGGAAGTAAGGAAGGCAGGAGGAGACAGGGGGAGACACTGATCCTTAGTACAGTTTGCAACTGAGACCTCGGCTGATCGTGCTTGTGGGTCCTCAGCACCCCCACACCCATCAGTCATTGGCCCATGGGCTGTCCCTAAGAGGGGCTATCACTTCAATGGGACCCTTTTCTGCAGAGGACAAGGCCCACTGAGGGAGGTGGCTGTGAGCCATCAGTCAATATTCCTAGCAGCTGGAAGATAGTGATGTCCTCCCTGGAGAGGAGATCTGAGCGGGGCACCATAGTACCAAGTTTTTCCTCACCCCATTCCCTAAAAGCCCCACCCTCACTGTGAACTCCTGGCACCAGAGGCCTTGCTCCGTCCACCACAAGATAACTGCAAACTTGACTTTGAGGATGGATGGGACTTCCTGAATGGATCCCTAAGCAGCCACCACTCAGACAGGGATACCAAAGCCCACTCTTCTCCGAGTTGAATCCGAGTGGGGAGCGCAGATGAGTCTGTGCTTCCCCTCTGTCCATTGTGAGGGCGAGCAGAAGCTCCTCCTCTAACCCCTTCCTGCAGAAGATCCAGGCTAAGGACGCCACTCGCCCACCCGGACACCCACCCCTCTAACACTGTCTGTGCTCTCCCTCCACTGTCTCCTGCCAAAGGACAGGGCATGCCTTTCCCACAGTGTCCAAGTTCCACTGTTCCCCAGACAGTGAGCACCCAGCTCGCCACTGACCCTCCACACGTGACCTCATTAAACTCCTATAATGACCTTTTCAGAGAACTCTGAAAGCAGTTATTACTGTTCCCATTTTAGAGATGAAAAAACTAAGATTCAGAGAGGTAAGACGACTTGCTTTACTGCTGCTGAGGCAGTAAGCTGCAGAGCCAGCATTTCAAGCCTGCATTTTTCTCCCTGCTCCCCTCTGAAGCAAGCCTCAGCAAAGCTTTGGAGTGGAGTTTAAGAGCAGCCCAGGGGTCCCTTTCATAGTGCCCACTGCAGCCTGCCCAGGAGAGAGGAGTTCTCCGGGGATCTCACCCAACTCTGATTCTACTCTTGCTTCTGTTTTCAGGAGAAAGAGGGCAGCAGTAGGTCAGTGATCATGGACGTGTTGGCCTTGGCCATCAAGACCACTGATCCCTACTCCCATCACTGCTCTCCCTCCAACACCTTCCCTCTCCGCAGCCAGCCCCAAATCCAGGTCTGTCTTTAAGGTTCAACTCAAGTGTAGGCACCCCGGGAGACTCTGCCATCTGTGCCCACGAAGCACCCGTGCTTCTGTCTACTCCAGCATGAGTCACACATCCACCCCAAACTCCTCCGACCTGTCTTCTCCACCCAGCCAGCCTTTGGCACACCTTACCTGTGCCAAAGCTGGGGTGCAGCTCAGGGCATTCAAGGGAGATCCCACGGCTATGACCATGGTTGCCAGTAGGAAGCCCTGTTTCCCCAAGTTGCTCTTCCCTTGCCTGCTTGCCTATCGTGGTTGACTTGAGCATCTGAAATGGGCCAGGCACCATGCCAGAAGCTTTAAACCCACCACATCATTTGGCACTCAGGAGTCCACTGTGTCTTAGCTCCATTTTGTAGATGAGGAGACTGAGCCTCACAGAGGTAAAGTGACTTACCCAAAGGCACACACTAGTGAAACCAGGATTCAAACCAGGTCCTCCTGTCTCAATGCCCACTTTCTGACTCATGCTCTAATTACATTAAGGCACATAATGGCCTTCACTGCCTTCTTGTCCATAAGACTTCTTTACTTCCCCCGTTAACCAAAGCCAGGTGGCAGCCTTGACCTTGACCCCTCCCACACCTCGGTCAGTCCCTGAGTCCTTTCCCACCACCTCCCCAGTTCCTCCCCCATCAGTTCCCTTCTCTCCATTCCCAGTGACCCTCCCCTGCCTGGGACAGTTCTCACCATCCCTCACTGGATTCCTATCCCAATCTATGGTCCCCCTCCCTTCTGATCTTGTCACTTCTTTATCTCCTCCCCACAAAATCCCAACCTGCCTTTTGGTCATGGTTCTGCCCCTTCCTAAGTGAGCCTTGCTTTCTCACAACGCTGCATATCCCAACAGTGCTGCCCACACTCCTGCCTGTAAACTCCTGGTCGGCCTCAGAGACTCAATTTAAATGTCACCTCCACTGAGAAGCCCTCCTAGACCTCCCCTAGGCAAGGATAGGTGCCCTTCCTTTGACCTTTCACGGAAATTTACAGCCCTCTTTCATGTCCTTTGTCACTCACTAGTGCAAGAGTTTATAGTGTGTGCATTTATCTCCTCCACTAGTCTCTGAGCTTCCTGGAAGCAGGCACTGTCTCTTACTTATCACTGGCATTTTGTTTTGTGTGTGTGTGCACATGTGTGTGAGTGTGTCTGTGAGTGTGTATGTATGTGTTTAACCTCAGGTGCAGAGGGCTGCATGCGCTTGTAAGTTTCATGGAACTTCATCATCACTGGTCCACAAAGGCCTCTCTGCCTTTTATCTCCATCCACATTCCCTCTCCCTTCCTCCTCCTGTGTCTCTCTGCATGCCCAGACCCTGGCACAAACACAGAGCACAAAGGATGCTCAGCAAATGTAGCTGGGTGCAGGAGATGGGTGACAAATTAATCGTGAATCCTATGTAATTTCACTCTTTGCAGGCTCCATTGGGCAGCCAAAGTGGAAAAAGATATGGTCTAGCTGCTGCAGTCTAGAAACCTCATACTGACAGAGAAATGAGAGTTACTGAAAGATGAAGTCTTCACTGTTGAGGGCCTGGCTGCGGCAGAGAGAAATAAAAAGCAATATGTTTTAATACACCAGAGGCTGGGTTATCATTTGGGGACTGCAAGTCAAGATTTTCAATGCAAATTCAGTTCAATCCAACAAGCCCAAGGTGAAACTCTCATCTCTTCATCCAAAAGGGCACTGTCTTCCCCAGAAGTCACCTCAGGGCTATACCCTTCCTCCTAAAGATGCCACTGTTGTCACAGATCATTTGGAATTGTCCCCTCAGGCAACTGTCTGGAATGCTTGTCTGGGGCAGTTCACTGACTACCTAGAAGATCACTGTCAGATCTTGAATCCATGAAAAAAAATTAAAAACTGTCAGATCTTGAATCCATGAAAAAAAATTAAAAAATAAGTAAGGTAGAAAGTCTCTTTGTTGCTGTTGTTTAGTCACTAAGTTGTGTCTGACTCTTTGCAACCCCATGGACTGTAGCCCAACAGGCTCCTCTGTTCATGGGACTTCCCAGGTAAGAATATGGGAGTGGGTTGCCATTTATTTCTCCAGGGGATCTTCCTGACCCAGGGATAGAACCTGCATCTCCTACATTGGCAGGCTGATTCTTTACCACTGAGCCACCTGAGAAGCCCAGAAAGTCTCCTTAGAAGTTGAAAAAAAAAAATATTGTCAGGATTCTGAGGCCACAACTCCCTCTGGAACAAAAATACGTTCCAATTTAATCACCATGATAGATGGCAAAAAAAAAAAAAAGTCACAGTCTTCATTCCTCCTTATATCCGTATCATTTGCCTTATGACTTGCTTTGGCCAATGGGGTGTTGGCAGAAATGATGAACAGGCCTGAAATGGACTCACAAACTGAGGTTTCTTTCTCTTTATGTCTCTGCCATCACCATGAGATTGTGCCCCAGCTAGCCTGCTGGAGCGTGAAAGACAAGTCAGAGCTGGGGCCCCCAGGTATTCCAGATGAGGCCGTTAAAGACTAGTCATCATCCAGCGGCTCTCTAGACATCAGAGGAAACTCAACTGAGATCAGCTGACCACGCACACATGAGCAAGCCAAGATCAGCCAAACCCAGCCCAGATCAGCTAAACCTCTGCAGAGTCATAAGCTAAATTACATTCACAGTTGCAGGTCCCTGAGGTTTCTGCATTTGTTTGGTTCCTCTGCAATAATACTGCAGCAATTGATAACATCTTCAATTATTTATACACACACATTCCATTGATCAGAGCTTGAATTGATTTGGGGATTTTCTAAAGGTCACATCTGCCCCTAAGAACAAAGAATTGCCTTAGAGACACTGAATGAACATGTATTTTGTTCTGAAGGCAAAATATCCCAAAGCATGGAGCAATGATAGTATCTCTGGAATAAGTGAAGAACCCTCTGGGGAAGTGCTTTTGAAAAGGCCACACACATGTGGACATGTAAATGCTGGCATATTTACCCCTTTACTTGTGGTCATAATTTCACAGTTGCTGAGTATTTTCTAGTGTGACTGCTGGAAATGGTAATATTTTTTTCTGTACAGGAGATGGTCCCATTTAGAAGTTTTGTGAATTCCGTGAATGGATATTAACTATTTCCAAATCATGGGCTACTGTTTTTCTCTTTGGAAATGATAAATGCCTATGAGTATCTCCAGAGAACTGTTGGGTTCATGGAAAATTGTTTGAAGATCTGTTAGACTACCATGAAGCTCAGACAAGCATTATCTTTGGGATTCCGGGCACAAGTGGCAGAAACGAGGCATATGTTCATATGTTTTCCATCCCTACCCCAAACGCACACAAAAAGGGAAGGTCCTTGTGACCTAAAAATACAATTTGCAAACGTTCAAAGCCTGCTTGTCATTAATTCTCCTCTGAAGATGTGCAGAGCTTGTGCTTTTAAGCACAAATGTCTAACAGGTCTCCAGGCTGGGGAGAGCAACCTCTCCACCAGGCTGCAGGCACACACAGACTGGCACCCTCACTACCGGGCAGCCGTCCCCACGAGCTGAGCTGCCAGGGCCTCGTGCCACCACACCAGGACAAGGTCCACACACTGGGGGTGGGGGGATGTGCATTTCCTGAGGAGCCAGGGTTTATAGAGTTGCACAGAACTCTTCCAAGGGAGGGCTGATGACAAAGAACACGGGCTTTGGCGTCATCACACCTCGTTCTATCCTGTCTCAGCCACCTGCTTGCTTCAGTGCCCTCAGAAAGTCACCACGTCCTTGCAGCCTCAGCTTCTTCATCTGTGATGGGGACCAGCAGCACCTTCCTTGGAGGGCTATCAGGGTAGTTAAGTCGGACGACGAATATGGAGGGCTGAACACAGTCCCTGGCACAGAGTAAACTCTCAGTAACAATTGTTATTAGTGAATTAGAGGCAGTCGATTTTGGCCTGACTTGTGGAAGTTGTTGCAAGCAACAAAGCTGCTAAACTTCTAACAGCTTCAGAACAAGCCAAGGAGTCACACATGTGTCCTGTGGCTAATGACATGTTGACTGTGTCCATCGACGGGTTCCCCAACTATCTCCTGTGCATTTATCAGTTGACACACAGACTAGGAAAACAGCAAAATGAACAAGAAACATGCCAGTAGAACTGTGTCTAAAGTAGGAGTAAAGTTGTTTTGAATGAAGGTCTGAACCTGTGAGAATGGTGCCCAGACCTCAGATGTGGACTCAGCTCCACCTGTTTTTTCTACTTCTTCCTCAAGTCCACTGCTGTTTATTAAGCAGCTGGTATATCCCAGGCACTCACAGGGACACTTTAAGATGTACAGTAACATCCCAGTTCTGCAGATGAGGAGACAAGGCCCAGAGGTGGAAAGCCATTTGCCAGATGTCACAGAGCCATTACATGACCAAGTCAGAATCGAAACACAGTCTGTGTGTCTCAGAAGCCCAATTATGTCATGCCCCTCACACTGAATCTTCGAGATAAAGGGTCCCATAAAACAGCATATACTCAGAGTAATAAACATGAGCCCTTTCCCTTCATAGCTTTAACGATATTTCCAAAACTTCAGCAATTCAGTTTCCACCTCCATCATGTCTGACATATTCACGTGTTTCATCCTCTCCCATTATCTTCTTAATTCCTTTCATCAAATCAACTTGATTTTTCTCCTTAACTTTATTTTAAAAGGAAACAGTCTGCATTATCACAGCCCATATCACTTGCAATTATTAATTAAATTTTAAATACATTATTATTCAAATTTAAAAGATCATTGGCAAGAAGATCAGTTGCTCAGTCGTGTCCAACTCTTTGCGACCCCATTAATCGCAGCACGCCAGGCCTCCCTGTCTATCACCAACTCCCGGAGTTCACTCAGACTCACGTCCATCGAGTCAGTGATGCCATCCAGCCATCTCATCCTCTGTCGTCCCCTTCTCCTCCTGCCCCCAATCCCTCCCAGCATCAGAGTCTTTTCCAATAAGTCAGCTCTTCACATGAGGTGGCCAAAGTACTGGAGTTTCAGCTTCAGCATCATTCCTTCCAAAGAAAGCCCAGGGCTGATCTCCTTCAGAATGGACTGGTTGGATCTCCTTGCAGTCCAAGGGACTCTCAAGAGTCTTCTCCAACACCACACTTCAAAAGCATCAATTCTTTGGTGCTCAGCCTTCTTCACAGTCCAACTCTCACATCCATACATGACCACTGGAAAAACCATAGCCTTGACTAGACGGACCTTTGTTGGCAAAGTAATGTCTCTGCTTTTCAATATGCTATCTAGGTTGGTCATAACTTTCCTTCCAAGGAGTAAGTGTCTTTTAATTTCATGGCTGCAATCACCATCTGTAGTGATTTTGGAGCCCAGAAAAATAAAGTCTGACACTGTTTCCACTGTTTCCCCATCTATTTGCCATGAAGTGGTGGGACCGGATGCCATGATCTTAGTTTTCTGAATGTTGAGCTTTAAGCCAACTTTTTACTCTCCACTTTCACTTTCATCAAGAGGCTTTTTAGTTCCTCTTCACTTTCTGCCATAAGGGTGGTGTCATCTGCATATCTGAGGTTACTGATATTTCTCCCAGCAATCTTGATTCCAGCTTGTGTTTTTTCCAGTCCAGCGTTTCTCATGATGTACTCTGCATATAAGTTAAATAAACAGGGTGACAATATACAGCCTTGACGTACTCCTTTTCCTATTTGGAACCAGTCTGTTGTTCCATGTCCAGTTCTAACTGTTGCTTCCTGACCTGCATACAAATTTCTCAAGAGGCATATCAGGTGGTCTGGTATTCCCATCTCTTTCAGAATTTTCCACGGTTTATTGTGATCCACACAGTCAAAGGTTTTGGCATAGTCAATAAAGCAGAAATAGATGTTTTCTTGGAACTCTCTTGCTTTTTCCATGATCCAGCGGAGGTTGGCAATTTGATCCTCTGCCTTTTCTAAAACCAGCTTGAACATCAGGAAGTTCACGGTTCACATATTGCTGAAGCTTGGCTTGGAGAATTTTGAGCATGACTTTACTAGCGTGTGAGATGAGTGCAATTGTGCCGTAGTTTGAGCATTCTTTGGCATTGCCTTTCTTTGGGATTGGAATGAAAACTGACCTTTTCCAGTCCTGTGGCCACTGCTGAGTTTTCCAAAGTTGCTGGCATATTGAGTGCAGCACTTTCACAGCATCATCTTTCAGGATTTGGAATAGCTCAACTGGAATTCCATCACCTCCACTAGCTTTGTTCATAGTGATGCTTTCTAAGGCCCACTTCACTTCACATTCCAGGATGTCTGGCTCTAGGTCAGTGATCACACCATCGTGATTATCTGGGTCATGAAGATCATTGGCATATGACTTAAAATCAGCTTGAGCACTGCTCACTATACATCATATCCAGTGGAACTCTGCCATAAACATTACTTTACACATGCATATATTTTCCATAATTTTTTTCTTACTTTTTATCATGAAAAATTTCAAAACAAAAGTAGAAAGGATAATATACACATGCATATAATTTTCCATAATTTTTTCTTACTTTTTATCATGAAAAATTTCAAAACAAAAGTAGAAAGATAATATGATGAATACCTGTGTACCGATCACCCAGTTTTAATAACTGTCAGCTATAGCTAGTCCTATTTTATCTGTACCCCAACCCACTTCCCAACATCCATGCTGTTTTTTAAATTGGAGGGTAACTGCTTCACAATGTTGTTGGTTTCTGCCATACAACAGTGTGATGCAGCCATACATGTGTGTGTGTGTGTGTGTGTGTGTGTGTATACATCCCCTCCCTCTTGAGTCTCCATCCCACCCCTTCCCATCCCATCCCTCTAGGTTGTCACAGAGCACGAGGTTGAGCTCCCTGTGTTATACAACAACTTCCCACCAGCTATCTATTTTACACATGGTAATGCATATATTTCAATGCTACTAGTAAGTCAGAAAAAGAAAAACAAGTATTGTATGTTAATGCATATATATGGAATCTAGAGAAATGGTGCTGATGAACCTGAATTTGCAGGGCAGGAATAGAGCAGCAGGCATAGAGAACAGAGTTGTGGATACAGCAGAGGAAGAAGAGGGTGGGACTAGTTGAGAGAGTAGCACTGAAATACATACATCCATGTTATTTTAAGTACCACCACCATCAGCTTACCTAACAGGAAGGCAGGAAGGATGCTGTCCACAAGGCAGGAAGGATGGGCCCCCAGGTATCTCTGGAGCCTCTGCTAAGGGCAGAGTGCAGGGCCAGCATTCATGGCGTGAGCCTCCAGTACCTGGGACTAGGGAGAAAGAAGACAACATATTGCAGCTAAAGAAAGCCATATACAAGTCAACCCTCGACAATCATTCACAACGTGACATCCCAGTGATGTTCTTTTTAGCCTTCAGTCTTCACACAAGGCACTGATATCTCCTAGGCCATGCTTCCCAGGAATGTGTCTACTGCTGAGGTTGACCTTGGCCACACTGGGACCAGGCAAGGAGGGATGTCTCATCTTAGTTGAAACCCTCCACCCATTTGTTTTAGCACAAGCAGGTTTTAATAGGAGGTGAAAAGGCTAAAATGTCTCCAAAGGTTTCTGAAACATGGGATGTCTCAAGGGAGACACGTGATGGTTTCAGGGTAAATGAATCAGGAGCACATACACTGTCTTTCTCCGTGTACACAGAGATACTTAAAAACGAAGGAAGGAAAGCGTTAGGGGAAACAGTTTTGAGTTCTGTTGAACCGGCATTAGAAAAATGCACAAGACAGCTTCCAAACAGCTTCCCAAAACAGAACCATGTCTTTCCACCTCTGTGGCAAACTCTTCTGGTCTGGAAGCCAGGTCTCCTGGGGTTGCCAAAAGTCCCCCAGCCTCAGCACAGCACCCCTTACCCAGTTCTTTCTGACCAGAAGCAGAGAGTCTCTAGGCCATCCTCTCCCACCCAAAAGCCCAATGAAGGGCGAGTTGGAGATGATGCCAAGGCTGGTGATTCTCCTTGGCAGGATCTTCTCTTTCTGCTCATCTGTGGTGCCCAACAAAACCATCTCCACCAGCAAGAATGCAGGTGGGCCCTTGTGTGGCTGGGCTCCACTAGTGAGCAAGAAGATAAACAAGTTCAAAGAACCTCCAGGGATGCGTGTTTGAGTAAGGCTACTTGGAGACATGCAAGTGCTCAGCTGTGAGGAGCAGGAACTACCTTCAGGAGGCCAGTGTTTCTCCAGGGATCTGACATTCTCATGACTCAGTTATCTCCCATCTCCTGCTGTTACCAGCCAACCATCCTCTCAATAGTCCCTGCTATCCTGCTGTCCCAGGGCTTCCAAGACTCTCTTGACTCCCTTTTCTCTGCTTGCCTGCTGGAGTCTATCCTTCCTCTCTGATACCCACAGAGGAGAAGATCTGATTGGGCTCAGTGGCCAAATCCTGAATCTCTATTGGTAGTATCCTGCAGAAGACCATCCCACACACCATTTGGTAGCCTATGAGAGACTGTCTTTGGCTGAGCCTCAAACTCTGGTCCAATCATGCAGCCAGAGGGCAGGAACATATAGTTCAACTCTAGGCAACCAATGCAAAATGAGCTGCCTCCAGCCACTCTGATTGGACCAGGGACTTGGGGATGGGGGAGTAAGGGGAGTTCACCTTGGAAGTTGAATGTTCTTTGTTGCCCCAGATCTTGAAACTAAGGTTTCATGGCCCTGGGCAGAGCATGAGAAACTAACAACAAAGTCTACAGCCTGAGGGAGGCACTCACATATGTGAGTGTTTCTGTGTGTGGGGGTGGGTGTGTGTGTATCACATGCTAAGAGCAATGCTAAGATTCATTAAGTTGCAAACCTGTTTTGTAACATGGCCTGGGCTTTTAAATCCTGACTCTCACAGAGGCCTCTGCTTTCCAGGAAGGTATTCCCATCAGCAGTTGTTTCTGCAATCATGGTTGTTATGGAACCCTTTATTTTGAAAACACGTTTCAAAACAAGGCTTCTTACACACTCCACTTTCTCTGGTCCGTTCAGAGCAAAACAGTGCAGATGTTTTCCTGTGGCCCATACGCTTGTGTGTTATCCCTGCAGGCCAGTCAAGTCCCCAAACCCATCCTGCAGTCACCACGGAAAAATGCAGAGGCACTGCAGGGAACGCATGTCAACTCATCCCAAACACTCCCCTTCAGCCTCCTCCCTGCCCCACATGTGGCTGAGCCATGACACAACGGCCTGCTCCTCAGAGAGTAATTCATTATGTAGTTAAATTTTTTTTCATCAAAGTCGATTTCTAAAGCAACTGCTGAGATAATACCAATTAGCAAACACTAACAGAAGAGGCGCCGGCCCTGACGTCAGGGCTCACGTCCGTTAGAGTTTACACGACTTGTCAGATGCTCGTGCCAGGGACCCTGACGGAACACTGGTAAGACACAAACAGCACATGCTCTTCAGGCTGGAATGGACCTTTCTGGAGGGAGCTTGTTCCCACCGACCAGACTTGCAAAGCCCTGGGTGGAGCCAGGAAAGAAATGGACTCTGAGACAAGACTGATATGAATTCTAATCTCTGTTCCAAAAGTCCCCAGGACTCTGGCAACTCACTTAAGCTCTCTGAATCTCAGTTTCTTCTTTGGAGGGATGTTTTTATACTACATACCTCACGGCACTCTCATCTTAGAGATGGAAACCAGGGCTGGCACACGGTACGTGCCCCATGTGGAAGCCCAGTGGCATTGCCATCTGCCTTCCCACGCTAGCGGGTGCTTTGAGTCTATTGGCCCTTCAGTCACCTGGTCTGCCCAGGGGTCCCAGGACAGGCAAAGGCGGAGATGGACAACATTCCTCTCCTCAGATCGCTCAGCGATCCCCTGCTGCAGAGGGCTTCCCCTGACCATCCTTGGTCCCAGTCATGATGGGTCTGGTTCAGAAAACCCCTCCTAAGCCCCCATTCTTAAAGTGCTCACTCTGAACGGAGACAACAGACAGGTAACCCCAGTACGTCCTGATCAGGGCAGTGTGCGTCCTTATGCTTGGGGAAGCACAGAGGAGAGATCAGGGACAGCTTCCTGGAGGAGGAGAGAGAGGAGTGAGGGGAAGTTTCTAGGCCAATAAGATGGGTTGAGCAAAAGTTCAGAGGTGGTGAGACATGAGCTGTGGACAGGGCCAGGTCTCCAGCTGCAGTGTTAAGGAGCTCATGCTTCCCAGTGCGTGTTTACTTTAGGAAGATGACCAGCCAGAGTGAGGAAGAGGGAGCCCACAGGTGAGACCCAGGACTCCAGAGACCAGAGGGAGGTGGAGGCAGCCACTCAAGGGAGAAGGGCAGCCTGGTGCCCTGCTGACAGCTGGGCCAGGCTTATCTTCACTCTGGAGCCAGAGGAGAAAACCAATTTGACAAATGGAAAAAAGTCTCATGTCCAGGAATCAAGTTACCTAAGAGGCAAGTTGGATAAGCCACCGCCTCCCCCTGGCCTGCTTCCTGAAGCAGGTTCCCTCTGAGGCCCCGTGAGCCCAGCTCTGGGTGGATCCGGCTACACAGGCCCTGGCTACAGACCCTCACGCTGGGCGGGAGCTGAGACAGGCTTCAGAAAACAGCAGAGGGTGGGTCACATCTCAGAAGTGACCCAGGACCCTCCTGTTCTCCTCCCACCTGCCACTCCTCTGGGCCAAGCAAGCCCCTAGCCTCTCCCCAGGTGTCAACCCTGCTCGTGCCTTGTGACACAACTGCCATCCACAACCACCTAGGCAGTACACTTTCCACTTGTGGACTTGGGGCTGGAGAGAAGTTTCCTGCTGACAGTCTTCATGACTGGCCATCCAATGATTTCAGCCCTCTCTGAGGTCCCCGTGCATGCCCCTAACCATACCCAGATCCTGGAAGGCTGCCTTGGTGACGGGGTTTCTCCTGGCCCAGGCTGAGAGGC
The DNA here is from genome assembly GCF_003369695.1 of Bos indicus x Bos taurus. NCBI lineage: Eukaryota > Metazoa > Chordata > Mammalia > Artiodactyla > Bovidae > Bos > Bos indicus x Bos taurus. The sequence goes on from NC_040076.1 coordinate 129,398,449, forward strand.
CTTGGGGAGAATGTCAGGTTACCGAGCCCGGATGGAGATGTGCTGGCGGAGGCAGCTCTCCCAATGGACCTGGGAGTCCTTCACATCCTTCATCCCAGCTGTCATCTCTAGAGAAGAGCTATGCCCCAGCTACGCTCACAAGAAGAGCTATCCCTGGGGATCCAAAGTCGCCTGCCTCAACTTGTGATTCAAAATGAAAAGTGTACCCCCAACCCCTACTCCTTTAGAATCAGAAATGTATAATTTGTACATAGTAGACTTCAGAACGGCTTCCCAGGTGGCACTAGTGGTAAAGAACTTGCCTGCCAATCAAGGAGATGCAGGAGACATGGGTTCAATCCCTGGGTCATGAAGATCCCCCAGAGAAGGAAATGGCAACCCACTCCAGTATTCTTGCTTGGAGGATCCCATGGACAGAGGAGCCTGGTGGGCTACAGTCCATGGGGTCGCAAAGAGTTGGACACGACTGAAGCAACTTAGCGTGCATGCAGACTTAGGAGAATATATAAAGAAACAATACCTGATTTTGGCAGTTTACACACCCACACATATATATACCCACTCCAAAAGCCTATCTCTCCCTACCCATCATTCCTGGCCCAATCCTTGTCTCCTGCCCCTCACCCATCATGGACAACACCCCCTCTTCCTTTCCTTCATATGAGCATTGGACAAGACTTGCCTCAAGGTGCCCCTCCTACCTGAGGCATCCTTAACCCTCTAGTCCACACTACCCTGTACCTTCCCTAAGCTTCCAACCAAACCAATGTCTAATAATTGGGTGCCACCTGTAGGTCTCCTAATGTGTCCTTCATGAGAGCTGTTCTCCCAGTTCACTCTAAACTCACTGCAGCTTCCCCTGCCCCCAAGCCCCAGAACCCAGCATAGTGACAGGCACATAGTAGGCGCTTCATGTAAATTTTGCTGACATGCAATCCCCAATCCCAAGACTTTCCAACCACCAGGTAACAATTCAGAAAAAAATCTCTGAGAACAGCCTAATCAGCAGGAACCCAGCATCCTCCTGGAAGATGCAACAGCTCTTGGGGTGCCAGAGCCAGGGGGTAAGAAAGGGCTCTGAGTGCCATGGAAGGGCAGCCTTTGTGTGGCCCAAGTGCCCTGGCAGAGCCGTGGCATGGCAACTGAACTTGCCCAGTGCTACATACCAAATCATCCATCCCTGAATCAGGACCCCAAGCCCAGACCAATTTTGGGGCTCTATGCCAAGGAGCTGACATCAGCACTCTGCAACCTGAGTCAAGCTCATGTTTATGAAATGAGCCATGAAAGTAAGAGGACTCGGGGGAGCAGGACGGGTGCCCCTGGGAAAAGGAGCCTAACCACCTTGAAAAGTCAGTGGCCCTGCCAAGAAAACACTATCATCCCTTAACTGGTCCCCAAGCTAGAGGCCCAGCCTCCAGCAGCCTTGACTGCTTATCACACTGCACATGCTCCGTCGGTCACCTGTATACCCCATCCATGGCATCCAGTTCTGTCCCCTCAACCAGGCCTCTGTGGCCACAGTCCTCTTCTCAGTGACCACCACAGCTGCCTCATGGCTGCTGGCCCCCAGCATCACCCCATTCACTCCACACTGTGCCCTCTCGAAAACTTACAGCTGCCAGTACCGCTGCCCATAAATGGGGTCTAAATTCCATTGGCTTGTGCCCTGCACACCTCAGAGGCTGCTCTCTGTCCTGCCTCCCTCTGCCTCTCTTCTCCACAACTCCAGGAGCCCACCACATTGAGCCACTCACAGAGCTCTAATGGGGCCATGCTCTTTCTCGCTTCAGGGCCTTTGCAAAGGACACTGATGCAAACACTCAGACATGTACAACTTCACCTGACCACAACTGTCTCTTTGTCTTCCTCTCAAATGTCCTTCCCTGAATCCCCAGGTGGCACGAGGTGCCTCCCTTCTATGCTCTCAAAGTTCCCCGTGCTCCCACACCCAACTCTCAAGAGTTGAGCTTATGGGGGTAGATCTCCCCCTGGGACAGAAGACTAGTAGGCTGTGCTGGTCTCCTCCAGATGGGACCCAGTTGAGCCTTTGATCAAAGGCATGGCATCTATGTGGCCTGTCCAGTCTTCACTGGGCTCAGAGAACCAAAGACACTGGGCTTGGCTGTGCAGGCAAGGTTGTAGACATCTCCATTCTCCAGAGCCAACACCACAGCCAAAGTTCTTCCCCACTATTCAGGCCATCTTCTCCTGCTGAGAGGGCTCTGGTCATATTCCTGTAGAAGCACCAGTCAGTCCTTACAAGAGCATACCAGAGTCAGAAGGGCAGTGCCCATTAGAAAATCTTAGCAGACTCACAGCCACCAATTGGAAAGCCTGATGAATATTCTGGAAAAAGGACATCCCAGGGCTATAAATCTCATGTGCTTTTGACCCTTTGTAGTCCAGGGACTCTACACCATGCCTGCTCCTGGGAGGGGCTGTTCCTCCTGACGCCTGGTTACAGCGTAGCTCTTCCCTGAGCAGTGGAGGGTCAATATATTGTTTCATTTGCTAGCTTTTTGTTTGTAGAGGGAGTCCCCTCACAAAGAAGAGGTTCCCTAAGACTCCCAATGACCAGGATGGAGAGAAGCCAGTTAGTCCCTGTGATGGTTCTTTTTGTTTTATTATACCTACATTTTTGACTGCATGGATATTCAGTGCCCCTGTCCCCCATGTTGTTCAAGGGTCACTTGTATTGAGAATGTCCTATTGGAAGCAATCAGGCTCTGCTAGGTACTCTATCTTGTTGAACTCTCCCAATAATCCTTTGAGACAGGCACTATAATTACTCCCATTTTCCAGAAGAAGCTGAGGCCAGAGAGGTCAAATCACATGTCTAAGAATGTACACTCGGTAAGTGGCAGGGAGATTAATCAACCACCTGCCTGCCCTCAAGGAGGTTGCCATGTGTAAATTAGTGTGAGGGAGGGCCGGCTTGGGGCACCCATTTCCAACTGTATATACTGTCTGGACTCATCACAGGTGTCCTGCAGTGAGTTAGGGCTTTAAATTTACCCTGGTGGGGTCAGGGGTGTCACGTGTGTGTGTCACATGCACACATGTGTTTTAGAAAATGATGCCCAAGGTAGAATCTTCCATGAAGCAAGACAATCTCTGCATGGTACCCAAGCTGGAGACCAGACCTCCATCACCCTTGATGGACTGTATAATCAGGGTTCTTCAGAGATGTCAACAGGGGGTGGATATACATATATAACACAGGTGTAATTAACAAAACAAAAAGACAACCTACGTCATGGGAGGAAACAATTGCAAATGATGCAACCAACAAGGGCTTAATTTCCAAAATATACAATTATCTCATACAATTCAACATAAAAAAAAAAACTCAATCAAAAAATGGACAGAAGACCTAAATAGACATTTCTTCAAAAGAGACATACAGATGGCCAACAGACATTTGAAAAGATGCTTAACATCACTACTTATTAGAGAAATACAAATCAAAACTACAATGAAGCATCACCTCACACTGTCAGAATAGCCATCATTAAAAAGTCTACAAATAAAAAATGCTGGAGAGGATGTGGAGAAAAAGGAACACTCCTGCACAGTTGGTAGGAATATAAGCTGGTGCAGCCACTATGGAAAACAGTATAGAGATCCTTAAGAAACTAAAAATAGAGTTACCATATGGTAACTAAAAATAGAGTTACCATATGATCCAGTCTTACTCCTGGGTATATGTCTGGAAAAGATGATAACTCTAATTTGAAAAGATGCATGCACCCCAGTGTTCATAGCACTACTATTTATATCAGCCAAGATATGGAAGCAACCTAAGTGTACATCAACAGTGAGTACTCAGTCACTCAGTCATATCTGACTCTTTGAAACTCCAGGGACTATAGCCCCCCAGGCTCTTCTATCCATGGGATTTCCCAGGCAAGAATACTGGAATGGGTTTCCATTTCCTCCTCCAGGGGATCTTCCCAACCCAGGGACTGAACCAGTATCTCCAGCGTCTCCTGCATTGGCAGGTGGATTCTTTACCACTGAGCCACCTGGGAACCCCAATACATCAACAGATGAATGGTTAAAGATGTGGTATATACTATATATGTGGGAATGTTATGCAGCCATAAAAAATGAAATAATGCCATTTGCAGCAACATAGATGGACCCAGAGGAAAAAAAAAAGATGGACCCTGAGATGATCATACTAAGTGAATAAAGGCAAATGTGGACTCCTTCTCTCTTAAGATTTTTCCCCCACATTTAGCCCCACAATCTACCTGGAATACAACAAAGACATGAAAAGGAGATCTAACTTGGAGCTTTCTCTTGGCAATGAGGTCTAAAAACCCCAAAACACCAGATAAAAGAGGCTGATATGGTATAGGGGACTTTGTTTGAACACAGAACTGGGTCAACTGGAAAGGCAGAGTGTGACCGGCAAGACACTGGCTCTGGTGGTCAAAGACCCACATTCTTTCTGCACTAGCCATGTGTCTTTGGGCAACTCATTATGTCTGTGTATGCCTCAGCTTCCCCATCTATGTAAAAAATGAGTTGGATAATTTCTAAAGTGCTAAACATGTAGGATTCATTGACATACAGCTGCATCTTCATAGATAAGTGACCACTTACATCAAGAAAAAATATGTCATGAGTGCTACTCTTGCCCCAAGCCTCTGCAGGCATCATTGACCTAAAACCGCCTTCTTTCCTGAAGCAGATCCAGCCCCAGAAGCCTTCTCAACATAACACTCCAATACCTACTACCAACCATTAGCATTAATAAATATTATTAATATACAAGATAACATTTATTTGCATTAGAAACATTCAAGCTTCTGAAAGTTTATCCCAATCCAAACCCCCAGTACTGTCCACCCAGGGCCTATCAGGGCTCTGCACTGTCTCTGGACGTGGATTTCAGGAGAACTCGCCAGCTGTCCACAGATGGGTGGGACTGAGGAGAAATGGACCTGACCTCGTCACCCTAGAACTCCCTAACGTCAGGTTCCCGCGTCCCGGACCCACAGGAATCCTGAAAAATGTATCAGAAGTAATAACTTCTATTCTAAGGAACATTCCAGAGAAGCAGAGGCATAAAGCAGAGGCTTGGGGGTATTGGAAGACCCAAGCCAGGGATGCCCAACACACACACACACACACACACACACACACACACACACACACTCCAGCTCAGGTATTCACTGGAGCGCATGCTCATACAGGCACCCTGAAGGACTCCTGGGTGGAAAGGACCTGCAACAGTGCCATCTAGTGGGAGCGGGGGCTGTCCTGCCCTCAGAGGTTCCAGAAGGAGCCCCAGAGAGATGGACGTGAGGTCAGAGCCCTGAGGGCTGGGCTGTGTCTCATGGGGAAGTGTACAAAGGAAGTTGTAACGTGAGACTCTGTCCACCTTGAGACTTCTCACCGCCCGGCTCGCCACCCCCACATGGTGCTCAGTGACCCCTGGCCCTACATACCCAAATGCCCGCAGCCCGTCAAGTCCTGGCCCCTGGGGCCCCGCTACAGGATCTTCTACCCTAGCACACTGTCTCCAGCTCTGAAACACTTTTCCAACAAATGTGGGCAAGGCTCTAACCAGACTCTGGCTTGGTTATTCCCCGGTGCTTCATTTCCTGCATCTGAACCTCAGTTGACTCCTCTGTATAATGGAAGAATCACCACTCCTTCCTGACTGGCTGCTATCACCATGGTGCCCAGCAGCACCCAGGAGGGTCATGGCCCTGGGTGGTTGGGAAGGCCATCGGCTAGAGGTCAGAGTACGACTCACTCCTATAGGGTCCGGGAACACCTGGACTGTCCCTCTCCCCACCACAGGGGACTCTGCCCCACTCCTCTTCTGCGAGGAGTAGGACGTCACATTTTAAATAATTAAATCTTACATGGGCTCCTGGCCAAGAGGACCACTCCTTCTTTTTAGCAATTTATTGACCAGAGACATATTAATACACCTTTTGTTACCCAAACATTATGGACTAGAGATGGTTTAGTGATCGCTTACAAACAAAGCGCAGGTCACAGGCATGAGTTTCTGTAAAAATCCCCCTGCCAATATTGTGTTAGAATCTGTAGGAAGAGTGGCTGTACCTTAACAATCTTGTTTGGATGTTCCAGGCAGTGTAACCAACAGAAACATTGTTAATGATCATGTAAGGGGACTCTGAGATGAGCAGGAGCCTTACTGATCCTCTCAGCAAGGGGGGAGGGTGGAGCAGTTTCCCAGGTTTTCCCAGAGGCTGGGAGACACCAATAATGGGAGACTTTTGTAGGGAGATGAGGGGACAAGGAGGCCCTGGAACCAAGGAGGCCCTGGAACCCAGGATGCCACTAGGGCTGAGCAGGAGATGCAAGGGCGTCCATGAGGCCCCAGCCAAGGGAGATGGCCCCAGGGGGAGCATCCGGCCACTCAGCTTACTGCGAAGGCATGAAGGCCTGGCCTGTGAGGAAGGAAGCCCCAAATGGTATCTAGAGTAGCAGCATGACCCAAGGCCCGGCCTTTCCCTATGCTGGGTCTCTGAGCCTAGAGCATGTGGGCTGAGGTGGAGACCAGCTCTGATGGCACCAGGGACCCATTTACCAGTGGCTCCTGATCCCTCCTCTTTCCCCTGGCCTCCAGACCTGCAGCTGCTGCAGCCAAGCCTCTCCTCCAGTGACCGAGCTCCATTCAAATCCTCCACTCTCCTATTTCTTACACTTCGCTAAAACAGAAGGATCGCTTCCGAGTGTTCCCTCATCATTCCAAAGAGGCAGGACAGTTCCCTTTGGGGTTCCTCCTGGACCCATTCAGCCTCCTGCATCTAGTTCCCGTCCACTTGTCTCCCCATATTCCCACCTTCTTTGGGCCCAGACCCCAGCCACAGGAAGGCCAAGACCAAAGCAGGGGCCAGTGAGAGAGCACCAGAACAGCACTGGCTGGCCCAGAGAAGGGTACAGATCCACTCAAGGGCAGAGTCACACATGCATCCTTTGGAGTGGAAGGAGAAGGCTGGGTGGGTGGCAGGGCCTGTGAGGTGCTGGCCACGCTGCCTACCTCCTGTCTCTTCTAAATGGCATGAGGGGCTGTGAGTCAGGTTCCGAGATGCCTACCTCACAGGGAGGACCCTCAAGATTAGGGGACTCACCTGGCCTGAAGCCACCAACATAGAGGACTTTGGATCCTAGGTACCCAGGTCTGTGTGGTCCTACGTCACTTCAAATATCACTCCAAGTCTGTGGGCATGGTCATGGGGAGTGGTCTAAGCTGGAGGCCATGTTCATGGTAGTGAGGTGCCTATAGGCAGAGGAGAACCATCAATGACAAATTCTGGCATGGGCTGGGTACATGGATAGGAGACCTTTCTTTGCCCCAGAGACAAGCGGAGAGAAATGGACAATGACACCCTCGTTGATCTGTAAAGTTGGGTGGGGTGGAGCAGGACAGGAGTCGGGGAGATCACTCCCAACCTCCTCCTGCCCCGGCTCACACTGGACCTGCTCTGGCCCCATGAGAAGGTCAGAACTCCCAGCATCACCCCGCCCACTGGGAGGCTGCACAGTGGGAGGAGGACACCTATATCATGGGAAATGGTACAAAGAGAAAGGACTCTTGCTTTGGTTTGGGAAAGGATTCAGGGACATCTCACAGCATCTGCAGGTAGAAAGTATAAGCAGCCCTCAAAGGAACTAAAGTCATATCTACTATATTGCTGGGGGCAGTGAGAGTCTGTCTGTGTCCGTCTGTCTGTCTCGGCTTTTTCTGCTCACTCACTCGCTTGCACATGGCCCCATAATGGCCACACAGAATCTAGCCTCGGCTCTTGAGTCTGCGGTTATACCTTTCTCTGTATCTTAGTTCAAATCTCAAGAGAGGATCTGAATAATTTAGTCTAGTCTATGATTTGAGTCCTCTGGAGTCAAGTGATCTTCCTTATCCAATCAGCTATAAACTGGCCCCAGGGGGTGCTGGCATGGGGCAGGTGTTTAAGGTTAGGTCACATGGCACAAACAGAGCAAGTGGAGAATGTGATGTGAGAAGTGACGGGGGCAGGAGGAATATGATTAACATCTCTCTATATAATATATAGATGTAAAGATGTTTCATGTGGAATTGTTTATAATAACAAAAATCAGGCTTCTCACTCACTGGCTCACTCAACATTATTAATTCTCTATGCATTTGCTGAGCATGTGCAGCTTTCCAGACTCTGAACGGAACCCTGGACACTAAGACAAGGAAATCTAGCCTCTGCTCAGGAAAAAAGCACAATCACTGTATACGTAGGGGAACAGACACAGGCTTCTCAAAGGGAGGTGATAGGCAAAACCTGGAAGGTATCTCTAGAAAAAAAAAACATAATAAATAAATAACCAATGAATCAAATAAACTAAGCCTCAATGAGAAACCTGCTAAACAACCAAGATGATGTGACAAGCAATAGTCAGGCCCTTCCTGGACTGGAGGCAGATGACGATAGAATCAGAGCCCTCTGGGCCACTGGCCAGAGCCCTGGAATCTGGCAGAAGAGGCGATTCCTCTCCAGAATTGGCAGGCCCAGTCTCCCAGTTTGAACCTGCATTTTGGCCCAAGAGTCAGCAGCCCCAGCCGACAGATACAGTGTCCTTGCCTCTACCTGAGCTTAATTCAAACCATTCTGTCTGCCCCTAATTCGGAGCTTTTATTGGGTTTTAGGTTACTCTATATATGGCACAATAGAAATATTTTTTTAATCTTAAATTAGAAACATACCACAGGAGGATTTTTTGAAGCTTTTTAACAACACTGCAGAGTGAAATGTCTTCAACTCTGCAACAGAAACCTACCCGAGGTAACCTTCCACCGGAGAGACTTTGATATCAAGTGTGGCATGTGTCCTCTGGAATGCGCTTTTCTCCCCCTGGTCCAAAAGCAATCCACAATGGTCCTCTAATTAGTCTGGGGTGTGTGAGTGCTGAAAGCAAGGCTACTCCAGGGGCATTCCTAGAAGGACCAGCAGTAGAGATGGACAGAACAAAACCTCCGCTTCGGCCGGCCTATCCAATGGAGATGCCCGTCACCACCATCTCTTGCTATACAATGAGGCCTAGAGACAAGACTGTGTCCAGATGGGTCAGGCCAAGATTCCTAGCTTGCCTGGTATATTTAGACACTTGAGGCAAGCTGTAAAGGTGACCATTCTCATGAGAGGAGGGGATTTTAGAGATCAAGATACTGGTCTGAGCTGGTCTGAGCTCCAGGTAGCCCACAAGAACTCAAGCTAGAAAGTGCTTCTGGGCCCTGCTAAGAACAGCTCTGCCACTGGGTACTCCTCCAGTGAACACACTGAGCTCGCACCAGGAGCTCCTTTGCACTCTGGCTCTACTACCCCTGATGGACATGGTAAAAATGGCCTATTAAATGACCACAGACCCAGGCTCATGGCTTGGCACATGGCACAGCCCAATCCTTTGACATTTGGGGTCCTACTTAGAATTTTGGAATACATCTAATTGTTTTTTGGAAAGAAATCATAGCAATGAATAAGAGGCAGCCGACAAATGCTAGGAAAGAAACAGGACAATCATGAGACTATGCATATATTTGTCTTCTATGGGGTAATCTAATTTCCTTGAATTGTGCCAAGAAGCCCTAAAATCTAAAAACCAGAGCATCACTTTCCAAGGCTGCTCTCTGGCCCTGTGATCTGACCGCCATCTCAAGGCCAGAGCAGTTAGCCAGCTTGATGTCACTGTCACCACAGTGGTGGGCAATGCAAGCCTTGGTTCTCCCTCTGGAGAACTGGGGAGTGTGCGTTCACTCCTGTTTTCAGTGGGGAGGGATGGGCTGGTGTTTGCTATCTACCCTCAGGAGCCAGCCAGCTGGGTTGAGTGACAAATGCCAAATAGATTAAACCAATCTGGCTCCTCCAGGCTGTGGGGCCCAGGTTGCATGAAGCACCCCACCTCCATTTGAGGACAGCCCACAGCTCAGCCAGCGGTCCCTCTGACGCCGAGGCTTCCTGCATACCTGCACCCAGCACTGGGTCTGGTCGCGGCTCACCACTGTGCGTTGGGGAGGAAGTGGCGTAGGCCCTGCAGGCTCCTGCCAAGTAGAAGAGACTGAGCTTCATGCAGAATAATGAGGGACTACACAGGCTGTGGGTCGGGATGGGGTGTCCTTTGGGCACACATTACGGGAGGAGCTCTGAGGTGAAAAGGCGTTGTTGGATTGGAAAAGGCACAAAGGTTTTCCCAGAGAGACAGACCTGAAGTTGGGCCTTGAGCGATGTACAGAAAAGGGGCAGGCATTTTAGGCAGGTGGTATAGCCAGTGATAAGACAGAGATGGGAACAAACCCCATGCGTTCAGAAATGGCCAAAGCAGGACAGAGGGCTTGCTCTGTGGAGGAGCAGGAGTAAGCAAAGTTTCATCCTCCTAGGTTTATTTCCTCGTGTGTCCTCATCTCTGAGAGTTCTCAAAGGTGGCTCTTCGGCTCTAAAATGCCACCTGACTAAGAGAAAGCAGATGGGGCTGCCTGGAGGAGTGACCGAACCCTTGGGAAATTCTGTTGGCCCTATTGCCCCCTCCCCAACATCTGGCCCCTACACTCGTGGGTGTCAGCTTCTACCATTGATAACTCCCCAGGATCAGGCTCGATCAGCCCCGCCTGGGAATCCAGGGGTCCAAGTGAGCTCTGGGCCTTGGGTACAGCCCCCAGAGGCTGGGCAGGTTGAAGTCCAGACAGGGGTCCATCTCCAGCCTGCCCTCAGCCCTGGGGATGTCACTCCACAGGACAGGACACTCAAGGAGCCTCGGTGCATTAAAGGGTGGGCCAGGGCAGCTTTGGACCTCCAACCTGACTTTCAGCTGCCCTCTGGAAGTGGAAAAGGTCACAGGCTTTTCTTGTCTGAAGTGACCCACTGCAGGGCCTGTAGCCATCCAGCTTCTCGGCTCTGCCAGGCCTCCGGGCTTTCTCAGCAGCATGAGTCTCCCTTAATCCACCTCCACCGCATATCCATTAACTCAGCCTGGGTCCATCTGCTCACTCCCTCCAATTTCCTCCCCTTTCAGCAGAAAGAGGTGCTAGGGGAGTTCCCCCGGATGCTGCCTTATAGGCTGGCTCCTGAAGCAGGGTCAGATCAGCCAGAAGCTCCTGCCCCCTCTCTGCTCAACAGGGAACTGAGAACTGCCCATGAACTAGCCTAGACCAGACCAGCCCCAGTATAACCGATCCTAGAGAGCTGCTGCCCCTTGTGTGGATAATTGAGGCTGAACAGGTTCCCCACCTCCCGTGACAGTCTGGTTTATACCCATCTTCCCCACTCAATTCACTCTCAGAAGTCTTCCAGTTGAGACAATAAATTATATGGTCACCCTGTTTTACCACGTCTAGGGGTAAGGGGTAAGTAAGTGGTCAAGACAGGGCTGGAACTCAGACCTGGCTCTCAAGTACCAAGCTCTTATATCCTCAGGCATTAGGACCAGCAAAGGCTTAAGGAAGGGAGCTGGTCAACAATGTCTGTGGTGCTGTCATAAAGCAGCCCGGAAGCGGCACAAGCCAGGATAGAGAAGATCCCAGATCTCCCGGTGGAGGAAATGTGGCCACAGGCTGTGACCGGTGAGCAGAAAAAAGGAAAAGTGTGTACAAACGTGGCCGCCAGCTTGACCCTGGTGGCTGGGAGAGATAACTCTGCCCGTGGTCCCTGTTAAACACTAAGATGGCTGTGAAGAGAGCATGGGTTTGCAAGGAAGGGTCTGTTGTCTAAAACATCTGCATTTGGCTTGAAAGAAAAGGTTTGATCTCTGAATAGAATCTGGCTATCTGGGCCAGCAATCAAAGCCAGGCATCCAATGTCAGACAGACAAGCGCTTAAAAAAAAAAAACCCGGGGGGTGGAGGACAACTCGTTCTTTCCCTGAAGCATCAAGGACATCTGCTGGGCAGGTCACGGGCAGGCCAGGGCAGGATGTGCAGCTGGGAGACATGGGGAGTCGGCGGCACCGTCTCTGGGTAACAGTAACAAGTGGCACCAGCAGTTTGCGTATTAACCCCCAGAATCCTGCAGCCTTCAGCTGAGGTGTAAACTGGGAAGGCTCCGTGCAGGCAGGGGCACCATGCAGGCTCATGCAGGCACCATGCAGACCTTGGCCTTGGCCTGTGATGAACAGTCAGAGCCAAGGAAGGCCTGCAAGCTTGGACATTTTTCCTGTCTGGCCCTGACTCCTCATCCAACTGTTTAGCTCCTCTGAAATGTCTTCCAAATTCTTACTCCTAAGTGGGAGCAGGATCCCCTCAGTTTAATTAGGATCTTCTGTTATACCATATCACAGAATCTAAAATAATATTTCTGTCAAGGAATTGATCACAATTCATAAATAGAAATGTGCTTGTTTGCTTATTATCTGATTATCCCCACTACACCAAAAGCCCCATGGCAGGGGGTCGGGGGTGGGGGTAGCACTGTGGCTCTTTTATCCACTAATACATCCTCAATGTCTGGCACACAAAATAAATGTTTGTAGAGAGGCTGGATGCATGAGCACCCAACTGAAAGTCCATTAGGACATCACTCAGGTCCTTTCACTTATCCAATCAACCAACTTTTACTGAGAATCTACTGTGTCAGACTCAAAGTTGGGGAAAGCAGAGTTTTAAAAAAAATCTTTTAAATTACAAATACCCATGGGAGAGCTAAACTATCAGTTATTCACAAACTGATGGGAAATTTGATTGGCCAGTTCATTTCCAAGGTGATAGCTGGTTCAGAGAAGGTCTTGGAGGAGGACCCTGGCAGCAGGACTGAAGAGGACTGAGGGTCTGGAGAGACCAAAGAAAAGCCTGACTGAGGCTCTAGGTGAAGGGCAGGACACGGGTGCCTGGGGAATAAATGGGTGAATGCTAAGCAGCTGGGTGTGGGTGCATAAAAGGAGATGACACACAGGAGATCCAAATAGGAGGCCTATCTGCCTTTACACAATAGGCCCGTATTATATGTTTATATAAGTCAGCCCAATTCACTTCACAGCAGCACCTAGAGGTAAGCAGGGTTATCACATTTTAAGAAGAGGCAGCTGATGCCAGAGGGGCTGAGTAACCTGCCAAAGGACACACAGTGAATTGAGAGGCAGAACCTGTATTCAAACGCAGGCCTACTGACTCCCATCTCTTCATCAGCCCAGGCTGCTTCTGTGGCAGACCCTGTCCAGGCGCTGTCCATGTGAGGGTCTCCAAGATGGAATTACAGGCTGCAGTACAGCTCAGACACTGGGCAAAGGAAGCACGCTCGCCTTCTACCACAGAAAGCGGGAGGGAGCCACCCCCTCCGGTGCTAATCTCGCCCGTCAAGGTCCCAGGCCTTGCTTCACAGCCCAAGGACCTTGAGAATAAAGAGGCAGGGCTGAAGATAGTAGAGTTCACACACTTGCCACCAACAGTTCTTCCAGCTTGGGACAGGGCCCAACGCTGATCCTCAGCCATGTCAAAACCAAAGTTCTGGGGTGGGGGAGACCCCAAAGTAGAGGGCAGGGCCTGGGGCTCCCCTAATCAGAGAGGGAAGGTAGCCTAGCAAATCTCTGTGCAGCAAATAACAGCCAGCTCCCCATCACGCCCTCCATAGGATACTTTTCCCCCCACCTCTAGTTCCCCAGCCACACAGAGAGGGCTCTAGGGGGCAGGGTCACAGGTGCACAGGGCAGCTCTCTGCTGTTCCACCCTGTCTCTATACAGGAGCGCTCGACAGGAAGTGGGGAGAAGGGCCAGGCCTGAGGGGTGTCAGGAAGCACAGAAGGGATGTTTGGGGAGGAAGCTGGAGCTCAGTGAAATCAGTCCAGGGGCTGGGCCATGCGACCTCACACTCTACCGCTGGGGAAATCAAGGTCAGAGAGAGCCAGGCTGTGCTCCAGACCACAGAGGGAGGGCTGCTCTGTAGCTGGGTTTCCAGGCCTGGATCCCCCCACACCTCTCTGAAATGTGTGTGTCTCTGTGACTGATGGTACCCCAACCCCGCCCGGAGATTGGACAGAATGAACTGAGCAGGACTGAACTGAAGCAGGCATTTGGGGACCTGCGGTTTTGAGCACCGCCACCACCGCCACACCCCCACCCGACCAGGGGTGCGTCTCCCTCACCCCTGTGAGCCTGTGATTTGACCTCCTCTCACCCCTCAGGGATGTGATCACAGACCGGAAGCCAAGTTCCCTGAGTCCTTCTGGAGAGGCCATCCCCCATTTCTCGGGTTCTGACAGAGAACAAGTGGGGAGCCACAGGAGAGTGCAGAAAGCCAGGTTCGGGCGGTGTGCAGACCTGCATTTATCTAAGAGCGCACTCCATACCTGCTGGCTCTCCAGCCTTCAGTCACCTCAGCGGTGTTTCCTCTTCTATAAAGTGAACGCAGTGCCAGGGCCTCAGAGGACTGTGGGGAGGCCAAACAGGCCCGCATGCAGGGCTTCATTTGGGATGGGGTCTTCTCTTCCTGCCTCCACCCCCATGCAATCCCTCAGCTTCCAGAAAACACCTCTATGGATTCTTCCTTCCTTTACAATGTGGCTCCAGCATATGGAGTTGAGATCCAAAACCTGGCACATCTTTGGAGAGTCCCTCTGTGTGTCAGTGGGGACACCGTTGTGGGGGTGGGTATAGGATTCATAATCTGGCGAGGAGACTATAGCTTCAGTAGGCACATAGCAGCCCCTCAGTAAACAGCTGCCCAGAGAACTGACAAACAGCTCATACAGTCAGTCAACAGTCATGGTCATCCTCTTCTCCAACCATGGGTTGTCTGACCCAGAGGATGTGATGAAAACACAGAGATGTTCAGGGACTTGCTTTATGTCACCACAGACAGTCAATGCCAGAGACCTGGCCAGGGGACCAGCAGAGCACATTTATTCACAGAATAATCCCTGACTTGAAAATCAAATTGGCCGGAATCCCATTTCAAGCTCTGGCTTTACCACTAAAGGCTGTGAGACCTTGGGCAGGATACTTAACCTCTCTGAAATCAGTTTCTTCTGCTACACAAGGTGACACTTTTCTCTCAGAGTAGAAGCAAGATGGGTTTGAGATCTCTGGATGTAAAATGTGATGTAAGGCACTGGGAGGGGATCAGCACCCGCCCACGGTAAGCCCCCCTAAAATAGTCACTGGGCAGTAACAATAAAAGGCATGAAGTACCAGTGAGGTTCAGTTCTAGAATGTCCTTAGAAGAGCAGCAAGAAGATGGAAAACCACACAGGAGCTTGTTTTTAAAGACAAAGAAAAATATGATTAAGCCTGAGAATGATATAATGAAAGAATGAAAATATTTTCCTTACCAGGGCATTTGTATGTCAACAGCTGATAGGGGGTGGGAACGGCCACCACAAGGCTGCCAAGTGCTGCCAACAGCACCACATGAGGATCCACCAGCAGAGACGGAGTAGGCTATGGCTGCACAGTGGGGAAGGGAGGCCTTGCGAGGGCCTCAGTTCTCCAGCCTGTGAAATGGGACTACCCAATCTGGGCTCAGTCTGGCCATGTGAAGTGAAAGTTGCTCAGTTATGTCCGACTTTTTACGACCCCATAGATATACAGTCCAAGGAATTCTCCAGGCCAGAATACTGGAGTGGGTAGTCATTTTCTTCTCCAAGGGATCTTCCCAACCCAGGGATTGAACCCAGGTCTCCTGCATTGCAGGTGGATTCTTTACCAGCTAAGCCACCAGGGAAGCCCAAGAATATTGGAGTGGGTAGCCTATCCCTTCTCCAGGGGATCTTCTCAACTCAGGAATCAAACCGGGGTCTCCTGCATTGCAGGCGGATTCTTTATCAGCTGAGCTACATGAGAAGCCCCATGGCGCCCTTCTTTTATTTTTTAAATAAAAACTGTATGTGTGTAAGATGTACAACATGATGATTTGTTATACATAGTAAAATGACTACTACTACAGTCAAGCTAATTAACATATCACCTCCTCACACAGTTACCTCTTGGTGTCTGTGAGAGCACCTGAAATCTACTCTCTTAGCCAATTTCCAGTATTCAGTACAGTTTTTTTTTTTTTTTTTTTTTTTGGCTGCACAGCACAGCATGTGGAATCTTAGTTCCCCCACCAGGAATTAAACCTGTGCCCCCTTCAGTGGAAGCGTGGAAACTTCCACTGAACCACCAGGGAAGTCCCAATACAGCATCATCAACTATAGCCATCATCCTGTACGTTAGATCTTTAGTCTTATTCCTCCTACAGAACTGCAGGTTTGGACCCTTTGACCTGCACCTCCCCCATTTCCTTTATGCCCCTGCATCTGGCAAGCACTGTTTCACTCTGCTTCTATGAAATCGACTTTTTAAAATTCTACCTATAAGGGAGATCATGCACTATTTGTCCTTCTGTGACTGGTTTATTTCACGTAGCATAATGTCTTCCAGGTCAATTAAAGTTGCAAATGGCAGGATCTCCTTCTTTCCTAAGGCTGAATAATATTCCATTGTATATATATCCCACCATATCTCAATCCATTCATCCGTAGCTCCTTTCTGTCTGCCCTCTTTTTGGTAATCCAGGCTGCAGCAGCTCTAGGTTGGTCTCAAGGTCCGGGAAGAGGAGCTGGTATGTTACAGTTAGGCTCAGAAAAGTTAGGGATTGCTCCTGAGGTCACACAGCTAAGAGTGGTGCGGTGAGGCTGGACCAAGCCCCCGTGGTCCCACTCTGTCACACTGCCTCCCCGTCCTGGGTTGCGGGTAGGCCTCCGCATTCATTCACTTGGGCCCTGTGACAGCACTGACACGTGTCCCAGGCGCCCTCTGGCCAAAGCATGCCCTCTCAGCACCCCCACCACACGCTCTCACGGAGGGCCAGCCGCCTGGTCCCAGCAGCCCTGCCCTCTCCCCACACCCAGACACAACATCTGGGGATTTTCTTTCGGGCTGTCCTCACCCTTGCTCCTCTGTGCTCAAGCGACCATGACCCGAGTCCTATTCTCAGATTCCCTGCCTAGCCCTGTCACCTTCCGTTCACCAGTGGCCAGCCTAGTCCAACTTGTTCTCACTTGATTTTTGGGTCACAGACAGCACCCTCCTAACCTTGCACATTCTAGCTTGTCGCCCCTCCCAAATGCCCCTATGGAAATCAGCCTCTGAGGAACACCAGTAAGCCTAGCCCCTGCCCTTCCATTCTGACTTTGAATCCTTCTACCCTGACCACCTACCTGATACAGTTCCCAGCTTTTCCTATGTGCCTGTTTCTGGAGCCGCATTATCCCCAGCTGCACACAGGAGGTGCTCAACAGATGTGTGTTGATGATACATATTTCTGGACAGTGGTTTGATTTATGTCACTAGGATCCCCTTTGACTTCCAGATTTCACCCAGAGCTCCTGGAGTCTATGATCCTACAGTGGGTGCTGCACGGGGTCTGGCCCTTGGATCCTCCATCCACCCTGGAAGTGGGCCCTGTCACGCCTTTCCCCAGCCTTATGCACTGACCTCAGAGGCCAGAGGGCATGAGGTGGTCCACCCCTAGTCTGAGTGCTGAGGCTGTCAGCAGGTAAGAGATGCAGCCTGAGGCTCCTCTGCCACCTGGGCCACCATGGTGTTACTCCACCAGCCCAGCTGATCAGACCAGGTGGAGAGTGGCCCAAGAATGACCAGTCTACGAGCTGGTTGTTGAAAAGCTAAAGAGGACCATGGAAAGTCTGGCTTTGGAGAACTAGAGCTTCAAAAGCTAATGAGTTTAGGACTTCCCTGGAGGTCCAGAGGTTGGGAATCTGGGAATAGAGCCTTACAGGACTGAAAACACCTCCATGCCCTCAGGATGGAGCATCCTAAGTGAAGAAACTGAGGTTCTGAGGGGGATGTGCTTCAGTTGCCCAGAGCCCAGGCTCAAGCCCTGTCATTCTGTCCCTTTCCACTACCCAGGCCATCCCTCTCCATCCAAATCCCCCAGGAGGGAATCACACTAAACCTTCATCCCCAGGGGACAGCCAGTTTCAGATCCTCCTCCTCTGGGCCTGAGGAGACAGCAGTTCCAACCAGGTCCACCTAGGAGGGATTCTTTCACAATAGAACTGCCCGGGAGCAGGCACAAGTGCTTGGGAAGGTCTCCCCCAGGTCTTCTCACATGCCGTCTGGGGGTTAGGTGATGATGAGGGTGAGTAGAAGCAGCCCATCTGGTTTCAGGACAGGCACTCCCTTCCACTCCCTGCAGGTGGCAGACAGAAAAATTTGCAGTTCCTGGGCACATTCTCAGAGCAAAAGGGGGAGTGTTTATGAGAAAGGTAGCTGCTTCCACCATGCAAGTTGTGTTCTGGGGAGCCTGGGCTGGGGGGTTTCCTGTGCCCCACAGCCACAGGCAGGGCAGGACCTGTGTGGACTGAGAAATAGTACAACGCCAAGCAATGGGATTTTCCTGAACAATAGCTGCCACTTTTAAAGACTTCCCAGGCCCAGGCCCTGTGCATCAGAGCTGGGCCTCTGATTGCTCACAGTCAGGTGGACCAGTCAAAAGCCGACTCTTCTGCCGAGTCGCAATTTGGGTCTTTGTGAAACCAGCAGGAGAATATGTGGCCCACCCTGCCATAGTTCTCAAACCATGTGGGCCAGGCCAGGTACCAAGCACTGAAGATCCAGATGTAAACAAGATGCAGGCCCCACTTCCACAGACCTCAGGCTGCTGAAGGAGGTGAACAGCCCTGAGTCTGAGTGCTGAGGCTGTCAGCAGGTAAGAGATGCAGCCTAAGGCTCCCTTTGCCACCTGGGCCACCATGGTGTGGGCCACATGACTCCACCAGCCCAGCTGATCAGACCAGGTGGACAGTGGCCCAGAAATGACCAGTCTACTAGCTGGCTGGTGAAAAGATGAAGAGGGCCATGAAAAGTCTGGCTTTGGAGAACTGGAGCTTCGAAAGCTAATGAGTTTAGGACTTCCCTGGAAGTCCAGAGGTTGGGAATCTGCCTACCAAGGCAGGAGACACAGGTTCTATCCCTCGTCTGGAAAGGTCCCACATGCTGTGGGGCAACTAAGCCCGAGTGCCACAACTACTAAGCCTGTGCTCTAGAGCCCACGAGCCGAAACTACTGAAGCCTAAGCGCCCTACTGCCCACGCTCTGCAACAAGAGAAGCCACCATAATGAGAAGCCTGTGCACCACAAGAGTCACCCCACTCGCCACAACTAGAGAAAGCCTGCATGCAGCAATGAAGACCCAGCACACCCCAAAATAAATAAAAGCAAGTGAGTTAGACTGGGAAGGACCACATGGCACGGTCAGGGCCAGAGATGCCTTGACAGCCACACATAAGCTGAAGCTGCAGAAAACACACAAAGCCTGCGCTGAGAGACACAGCGGGCCAGACAGTGCCAACTCTAGGATCGGAAGGGCTGGAGTGGGCAAGAAAGGCTGCCCAGGAGGCTGTTTAAACCTCAGCAAGTGGGTGACCAGACTGGGAACTTAAAGGACCTTCAGGCCACAGGACTGGGGCTCAAACTTATTCAGCTCATTCAAGAAATATTTATGGGTCACTTTCAGGCCCCATGTCAGGATGACAATGACTTAGTCTGTGTCCCCAAGGAGCCCACAGCATGAAGGAAAACATAAAAATTAGTCAGATGACAGCAGCATGGTGGAAGCCCTGCTGTGAAAGCAGGAAGCCGAGCAGGCTGTATGAGGTTTTTGCAGACCAGTGGCACAGCCTGGTTTTCACAGGGAATTCATCTCCAAGTTTGAAGCTACTAAGACGATGGAGCAATTCTGGACAGGGACCAGCACCGTCAGGCAATGAAGGGCTCTGCTTGCCTGGGGAAGCTCCGGGATACACACACACAACTGGTTTATTCCAGCCACAAGCAATCACAAAAAGCTGACTCTAGGACATTTGTCATGTCCATTCCCAGGGCAGTGGGTTCAGAGCAAAAAGATACTCTGCCTCTATACACATAGAGACAGAAGCCAGGGAAGCTTCTACAATTAGCCTAGTACCTGCCCCCACTCTGATGGCAGGCACAGGGGTCAGCAGGCATTTGGAAAAACCAATCAGACCAGCTGGACAGGGCCTACAGAAAAGGGAAGTAAACAACTGATCAGCACTCTTGGGCTTTGGATTCTTTTTTTTTTTTTTCAGCCTATAAATAACAGACTAGAAACCTAAGATTAGGGTACCAGCATGGCCAAAATCACTTCAGACAGTAATTGCAACCATGAAATTAAAAGACTCTTCTCCCTGAGGAAAACTAAAACAAACCTAGACATTACATTAAGAAGCAGAGACATCACTTTGCTGACAAAGGTCCGAATAGTCAAAGCTACGGTTTTTCCAATAGTCACGTACGGATGTGAGAACTGGACCACAAACAAGGCTGAGCTCTGAAGAATTGATGCCTTCAAATTGTGGTGCTGGAGAAGAATCTTGAGAGCCCCTTGGACAGCAAGAAGATCAAAGCAGTCAATCCTAAATCAACCCTGAATATTCATTGGAAGGACTGATGTTGATGCTGAAGTTCTACCTTCAATACTTTGACCACTTGATGGAAAGAGCCAACTCATTGGAAAAGACCCTGATGCTGGGAAAGGTTGAGGGCAAAAGAAGAAGGGGACAACAGAGAATGAGATGGTTGGATGGCATCACTGACTCAATGCACGTGAGTTTGGGCAAACTCAGGGAGATAGTGAAGGACAGGGAAGCCTGGCTTGCTGCAGTCCATGGAGCTGCAGAGTCCAACAAGACCAAGTGACTGAGTGACTGAACAATGAACAGTAACAACGGCTGGGTAAGGACCCTCTGAAGTGAAGTGAAGTGAAGTCGCTCAGTTGTGTCCGACTCTTTGCGACCACATGGATTGTAGTCTACCAGGCTTTTCTGTCCATCAGATTTTCCAGGCAAGAGTACCGGAGTGGGTTGCCATTTCCTTCTCCAACTTCCTTGTTGTATCTTCACATGCAGAAGAGGCTAAGAATCTCAGAGCTTTTTTTTTTTTTTTTTTCACTTTTTATTTTGTATTGGGATACAGCCAATTAGCAATGCTGTGAACAAGCTTCAGGTGAACACCAAAGGGATTCAGCCATACATATACATATTTCTATCCTCCCTTGGGCCTTGGATTCTTAATCTGAAAGGAAAACAATCTGCTCCATAAGGCTCGTGTCAGGATTCAATGAGAGCATGTAGGTAGAGCTCCCTCCAGTAAATGCTCTGCTGCATTAGAGAGCTGGGCTTGCAGCACAGTCCTCCACACCAAGAGCTGTGTCATCTTCCCCTTGGCATCCTCACCCCAAAGAAGGCTTGTGGAGCTCATGCATCAATGAAGCACTTTTCTTCCCCTACCAAGGTATTCTTTTTTATTTCCTGCCTTGTTTTAAAAACAATTGGTTAAACCAGTATTTCTTTTTTCCACACCCTCTTCAGCATTTATTCTCTGTAGAGTTTTTGATGATGGCCATTCTGACCTGTGTGAGATGATATCTCACTGTGTTTTTGATTTGCATTTTTCTAATAATGAGTGATGTTGAACATCTTTTCATGTGTTTATTAGCCATCTACATGTCTTCTTTGGAGAAATGTCTGTTTGTCTTTTGCCCACTTTTTGATTGAGCTGTTCATTTTTCTAGTATTGAGCTGCATGAGCTGCTTGTATACTTTGGAGATTTATTCTTCATCAGTTGTTTTGTTTGCTTTTATTTCTCCCATTCTGAAGGCTGTCTTTTCACCTTGCTTACAGTTTCCTTCATTGTGCAAAATCTTTTAAGTTTAATTAGGTCCCATTTTTTATTTTTGTTTTGATACCATTAAATAAAATAGTGAGAGAAAGAACATTCTGTATAGCACAGGGAACTCTACTCAACGTACTGTGGTGACCTGAGTGGGAGGAAGTCCAAAAGGGAGGAGACGTATGTATATGTATGGCTGATTATTTTTCTGTACAGTAGAAACTATCACAACACTGTAAAGCAACTATACTCCAATAAAGATTAATTAAAAAAAAAAACAATACCTCTTAGAAACAAGAGGTTATCAGTCTTTGCATTTGGTTTCTTTATGGCTGTTTTTGTTTCAATTGACATGGAATTAACATTAATTGAGCAACTTCCATTGACAAGCTAGATGATTTACAGATACTAACTTATTTGATTCTAGGATATAGTGGAAAGAAACATATTACTTCAAAAAATATGATAAAATATCTTTTAGGAAGAGACTGTGTTGACCAAATGACTTAACCTCCCTAAGTCGCATTTCCTCAGTTTCCCTAGCACAAAAGTGATTGTAATCATACTTATCACGTGTGGCTGCTGTGAGGAGTAAATTAGATAATGCATGGCTTCAGCAATATGTGAACCGTGAACTTCCTGATGTTCAAGCTGGTTTTAGAAAAGGCAGAGGAACCAGAGATCAAATTGCCAACATCTGCTGGATCATGGAAAAAGCAAGAGAGTTCCAGAAAAACATCTATTTCTGCTTTATTGACTACGCCAAAGCCTTTGACTGTGTGGATCACAATAAACTGTGGAAAATTCTGAGAGATGAGAATACCAGACCACCTGACCTGCCTCTTGAGAAACCTATATGCAGGTCAGGCAGCAACAGTTAGAACTGGACATGGAACAACAGACTGGTTCCAAATAGGAAAAGGAGTACGTCAAGGCTGTATATTGTCACCCTGCTTATTTAACTTATATGCAGAGTACATCATGAGAAACGCTGGACTGGAAGAAACACAAGCTGGAATCAAGATTGCCGGGAGAAATATCAATCACCTCAGATATGCAGATGACATCACCCTTATGGCAGAAAGTGAAGAGGAACTCAAAAGCCTCTTGATGAAAGTGAAAGTGGAGAGTGAAAAAGTTGGCTTAAAGCTCAACATTCAGAAAACGAAGATCATGGCATCCGGTCCCATCACTTCATGGCAAATAGATGGGGAAACAGTGGAAACCGTGTCAGACTTTATTTTTTGGGCTCCAAAATCACTGCAGATGGTGACTGCAGCCATGAAATTAAAAGACGCTTACTCCTTGGAAGGAAAGTTATGACCAAACTAGATAGCATATTGAAAAGCAGAGACATTACTTTGCCAACAAAGGTCCGTCTAGTCAAGGCTCTGGTTTTTCCAGTGGTCATGTATGGGTGTGAAAGTTGGACTGTGAAGAAGGCTGAGCACTGAAGAATTGATGCTTTTGAACTGTGGTGTTGGAGAAGACTCTTGAGAGTCCCTTGGACTGCAAGGAGATCCAACCAGTCCATTCTGAAGGAGATCAGTCCTGGGATTTCTTTGGAAAAAATGATGCTAAAGCTGAAACTCTAGTACTTTGGCCACCTCGTGTGAAGAGTTGACTCATTGGAAAAGACTCTGATGCTGGGAGGGATTGGGAGCAGGAGGAGAAGGGGACGACAGAGGATGAGATGGCTGGATGGCATTACTGACTCGATGGACGTGAGTCTGGGTGAACTCCGGGAGTTGGTGATGGACAGGGAGGCCTGGCGTGCTGCGATTCATGGGGTCGCAAAGAGTCGGACACGACTGAGCGACTGAACTGAACTGACTGATGGGATGCATGAAGCACAGTGTTGAGGGAAAGCTACCAAAGTGCCTGGAAAGTATCAAACCTCCACTGCAGCAAGCATTAGGGACCAGAGAAATAAATGCACACTACACATTGTAATCCACAGGATAACCTCTAAAGGAACAGGGGGGAAAATGGCATAATCAAATAAATCCCAAAGAGAAAGACAAGAATAGGGAAAAAAAGAAACAAGAAACCTCATGTGGGACAAATAGAAAGCATATAGTAAAATACATACAGATTTAAAGACATTAAGTGTAAATGGACTAAAGATTCCAACTAAAAGATTATCAGAAGCATTCTTTTAACTAACTGAAACATATCTGCTTAAAAAGAGAAACATAGGGGAGGAGGGAGAAATTTGGAGTTTGGAATTAACATATACACGCTACTATATATAAAACAGATAACCACAAGGACATACTGTCTAGCAGAGGGAACTAACTATACTCAGTATTTTGTAATAACCTATAAGCAAAGAGAATCTGAAAAACTTAGGTACACTTAATGGAATCACTTTGTTGTACCCCTAAAACTAACACAACACTGTATATCAATTTTACTTCAATTTTTTAAAAATTTAAAATAAAAAGAAAAACATATAAAACAGAGGTATATAGAAAGGGGCTATGGTTTAAATGTTTGTGTACCCCCAAAATTAATGTTGAAAAGTGATAATATTAGGAGGTGGGGCATTTAGGAAGTGATTGGGTCGTGAGGGCTCTGCCTTTATAAAAATTATTCCCTTTGAAGGAGGCCCCACAGAGACTTCTACCATATGAAGTTACAGTGAGAAGACAACCATCTGCTGAGGAGTCAGGCCCTCATCACACCATCTAATCTGTCTGTTCCATGATCTTGGACTTCCTAAGCCATGAGAAATTCCTGTTGTTTATAAACCAGTCAGTCTATGATACCTTCTTATAGCAGGCCAAATAAACTAAGATAGAAAGCTTATAAGTAAAAGAATAGAAAAACACACTATGCAATCAATAAGCTAAAGAAGCAGTATGTCTACACTATTATTTGTCAGTCAAAGTTTTAAGGCAAAAGCATTACTAGAAAATAAGAGAGTCAGCTCATGGTGACAAAAGGTTCAGCTCCTCAGAAAGATAAAATAATTCTAAATTTGCACACACTTGATAATATGCCCTCAGAAATACAAAGCAAATATGGACACATCTACAAGAAAAAGAGACAAAGTCTCAAAATGAGAGATTTAATAATTGGCAGCTATTAAAAGAAGCAGATTAAAAAATTAGTAAAGATAAAGATATGTTAACAACACTTAACTAATGGAGAATTATGAAATACTACACCCAAGATCTGTAGAATA
Source organism: Bos indicus x Bos taurus (assembly GCF_003369695.1). Taxonomy (NCBI): domain Eukaryota; kingdom Metazoa; phylum Chordata; class Mammalia; order Artiodactyla; family Bovidae; genus Bos; species Bos indicus x Bos taurus. Next base: position 129,423,273 of record NC_040076.1, read on the forward strand.
AAATTTACTTTCAAGTATACACAAAACAATGATAAAACTAACACGCTGGACCATGAAATAAGTCTCAACAAATTGAAAAGTACTGAAATCATATCAGTATGTTCTCTAACTATATTCTAAATTATAATCAATAAGAATAAAAATGAACTCTAAAACCTATTTACATGTTTGGAAATCAACAAATGTATTTTGAAATAACCAGTGGATTAAAGAAGTTCCAAGAGAAAACAGACAATATTTTGAACTGAAGGATACCAAAAATAATATGCATCAAAATTTGTCAAATACAGCTAAAGCAGTGCTTAATGGAAAACTCAGAGTCACAAATGCCTATGTTTGCAATGAAAAAGGGATGAAAACAAATGAATTAAGCATTATCCTCAAGTAGTTAGTAAAAGAGATTTGGGGAAGACAGCAGCAGCAGTGAGAGCGTTACTTTCTAACATTTCCCTTCCCCAAATAAAAATAGGAAGCATTCAATTAGCAAAACCAAAAACATTTACATGTACAATATTTACAGCAAAAGTGATAAGACGTAAATAAATGAAGAGATATCCTATGTTCATGGATCAGAAGTCTCAATCTTGTTAAGATGGCAAGTGTCCCCAAATTGGTTTACAGATTCAAAACAATCTCAATCAAAACCCAAGCAGGACTTGAAAAAATAATTTGCCAAATTGACTATAAAATTTAGATGGAGATGCAGAATGACCTAGAACAGTCAAACAATTCTGAAAAAGAAAACAAATTTGGAGGACTTACACTTCCTAACTTCAAGACTTACTACAGTAATCAAGGCAGAATGGCACTGGCATATAGACATATAGATCAAGGAACAGAATAGAGAGTTCAAAGATAGATGCACATATGCACAGCCAATTGATTTTTGACAAAGATGCCACAGTAACTGGATACAGAAACAAAATGTTTTCAACAAACAATGCTGGAGAAATCAAAAAGGAAGGAAGAGACAGAGCAGGGATCAGAATTCGTGCCTGTCCAGCACTAGATCCCCAAATCTAGACACTGTCAAACAAGGAAGAAAACTATAAAAGAGGGTAGAGAAAAACAAACATGGAAATCAGGCCCTCTAGGTTATCTTATCCCTCACCAAAGAGAATGGAAGCCAGTATCACAGTGCAGGCACAAGAACAAAGAGCTGGAAAAAGAAACTTTATAGAAAGGTAGAGAGATGCCCTGAAAGACAGCTCCAAGAGAGGACCCTGACCTGACCAAACATTCCCCCACCTGCAAGTCTAACAGTGGATTCAGTGATGGCACCTTGGGCCAGAGGAGTCTGGGGCCAAGATGGGAGCACTGTTAATGTTCTCGTGCTCTCAGATGGAGCTACTAGTGGTCAGAAAGCAGAATCTATGCAGCCAGAAGAGACAGCCTTCTACCCGCGTGTGTGCATGTTAAGTCACTTCAGTCACGTCCGCCTCTTTGCAACCTTATGGGCTGTAGCCCACCAGGCTCCTGTGTCCCTGGGATTCTCCAGGCAAAAATACTGGAGTTGGTTGCCATGCCCTCCTCCAGGGGATCTTCCCAACCCAGGGATCAAACCCTCATCCTTTACATTTCCTGCATTGGGAGGCAGGTTCTTTACCACTAGCACCATCAGGGAAGCCCTGCATTCTACCTAAATGGGTATAATACCTACCTCACCAGGTTGTTGCAAGAATTAAATGAACCTGGTATGGCACTAGCTGCTTTCTGTACATTACAGCATTTAACTCCCTCCTCCCATTTCCCCAGTGCCCAAGAAGAAAGACTGGGGACATATGCTGTATGTTCCCTCTCCCTGCCTCCTCTACATCTATCCTGAACTGTGATATCTGGGTGGGAAACAGCTTCAGGCTGCAGATGCTATGACAGCGTTGCTTAAATTGAATTACGAGGAAACCAGAGAAGGCTTCAGCTCTCCCAGGGAGTTCAGAAGTGTTCACCCTGAGAGTAACTGCACACTGCACAGGAAAAGGCATTCAAGTTGATAAGAAGTCATTCGGATCACCATCTAAGGCAGATTTTGCCTTTGAAATAAACTCATTCCTTATTAGCACACACTTGGGATTTCCAGGACCGAATATTATTTTTATTACACAAAGGCCATTTTGAAGGCATTTTCTCATGCTGTCAGGGTCCTATGTAATTTCATCTCTCCACAATGTTACTCTCTTTCACATATATAGAATCACTGGTCCTGATGAGAAGAGAGAGAAAAGGAACAAGAGTCATGATTCAGCTAGGGCTAGAAGCAGGGCAGCAGTGTATAGTGAAGGGCAGCAGTGTATAGGATAGGCAAGTTCACTTCATTGAGAGCCTTCTTGCCATGAAACAGATTTTGAACTTTTCCTGAAAGTAATAGGAAGTCACTGAAAGCCAACTAAGAATTTAAAATAAGAAATGACTGATAAATTTTTCTTTTAAAATGATCACTTTGATTATAACAAAAAAGACAGATGTGAAGATGGCAGGCAGGGAAGAGTAGTTAAGAAGCTACTCAATTGGCTTCCCTGGTGGTGTAGACATTAAAGAATCTGACTGCAATGAGATCTTCCTGCCTTGCAATCTGCCTGCAAGAGACCTGGGGTCGATCCCTGGGTCGGGAAGATCCCCTGGAGAAGGGAATGGCAACCCACTCCAGTATTCCTGCCTGGAGAATTCCATGGATAGAAGAGCCTGGTAGGCTCCATGGAGTCACAAAGAGTTGGACACAACTGAGTGACTAACACCTTCACTTTCACTTCAATAGATAATACTGTACTATAAATATGTGATATGATAAATATCATTACAATCACAACCCTATTACAATCCATACCTGTACCAAAATAATATGCTTTACATCCTTAAATTTACACAGCTGCTGCTGCTAAGTCACTTCAGTCATGTCTGACTCTGTGCGACCCCATAGACTGCAGCCCACCAGGCTCCCCCGTCCCTGGGATTCTCCAGGCAAGAACACTGGAGTTGTTGGGTTGCCATTTCCTTCTCCAATGCAGGAAAGTGAAAAGTGAAAGTGAAGTCGCTCAGTCATGTCTGACTCTTCAAGACCCCATGGACTGCAGCCCACCAGGCTCCTCCGTCCATGGGATTTTCCAGGCAAGAGTACTGAAGTAGGGTGCCATTGTCTTCTCCAATTTACACAGCATTACATACCAAATTCATCTCAAAAATTTGGAAAGAAAAATACTCTTAAGTTTAAATTTAAAAGCAAACAGCTTACATAAATGAGGTGTTTTAGATTGTTGTTGTTGTTGTTTTACAGTCGTATGACCCATGGACTGCAACATGGCAGGCTTCCCTGTTTTTCACCATCTCCCAGAGCTTGCTCAAACCCATGTCCATTGAGTTGGTGAGCCATCTAACCATCTTGTCCTCTGTCATTCCCTTCTCCTCCTGCCTTCAATCTTTCCCAGTATCATGGCCTTTTCTAAGGAGTTGGCTCTTTGCATCAGGTGGCTAAAATATTGGAGCTTCAGCTTCAGCATCTGTTCTTCCAATGAATATTCAGGATTGATTTCCTTTAGGAATGACTGGTTTGATGTCCTTGCAGTCCAAGGGACTCTCAAGTCCCACAGTTCAAAAGCATCAATTCTTCAGCACTCAGCTGGTCCAATTCTCACATCCATATATGATTACTGGAAAAACCATACCTTTGAGCATACAGATCTTTGTTGACAAAGCAGTGTCTCTGCTTTTTAATATGCTATTTTTGTCACAGCTTTTCTTCCAAGGAGCAAGTGTCCTTTAATTTCATGGCTGCAGTCACTATCTACAGTGATTTTGGAGCCCAGGAAAATCTCTCACTGTTTCCATTGTTTCCCCATCTATTTGCTATGAAGTGATGGGACCAGATGCCATGATCTTAGTTCTTTGAATGTTGAGTTTTAAGCCAGCTTTTTCACTCTCCTCTTTCATCAGAGGCTCTTTAGTTCCTCTTTACTTTCTGCCATAAGGGTGATGTCATCTGTGGTTACTGATATTTCTCCCTGCAATCTTGATTCCAGCTTGGGCTTCATCCAGCCCAGCATTTCGAATAATGTACTCTGTATTTAAGTTAAATAAGCAGGGTGACAATATACAGCCTTGACATACTCCTTTCCCAATTCTGAACCAGTCCATCGTTCCATGTCCAGGTCTAACTGTTGCTTCTTGACTTGCATACAGGTTTCTCAGGAGGCAGGTAAGGTGGTATGGTATTCCCATCTCTTTAAGAATTTTCCACAGTTTGTTATGATCCACACAAAGGCTTTCACGTAGTGTTTTCAAAATATTTTCTAATATTGATAATAAGTGTTTAAACATAAAAAAGAAACTATTCAAATATTTGCTCAATTTAGATATGACACTAGAAAAATAAAAGTGATAAAAGAAAAAATAGGGAAATAAACTTCATCAAAATTAAAAGCTTTTGTGCTTCAAAGGAAAACATGGAGAAAATATAAATAAAAAGACAGCCCATGGAGAAGGTTTGGGGAATGGACATGTACACACTGCTATATTTAAAATGGATAACCGACAAGGACCAACTGTATGCCACATGGAACTCTGCTCAATGTTATGTGGCAGCCTGGATGGGACGGGAGTTTGGGGGGCAATGGATACATGTATATGTATGGCTGAGTCCCTTTACTGTTTACCTGAAACTATCACCATGTTGTTTGTTAATCAGCTTATCCCCTCAATACAACATAAAAAGTTTAAAAAAGACAACCCAAGGAATAAAGGAAAATATTTGCAAATAATATATCTGATAAGAGAATTTCCTCGAAAATATAAAAAGAACTCTTGCAACTCAACAATAAAAAGGCAAAGAACCCAATTAAGACCTAGGCAAAGGAACTGAGTATACATTTTTCTAAAGAAGATATACAAATGACCAAGAAGCATATGAAAAGGTGTTGAACATCACTAGTCACTAGAAAATGCAAATCAAAACTACAATGAGATTCCACTTCATACCACTCGCTGTTGTTCAGTGGTATGAACAACACAACCAAGTCGTGTCTGACTCTGTGACCCCACGAACTGCAGCTTGCCAGGCTTCCCTGTTCTTCACCATCTCCGACAGTTTCCTCATATTCATGTCCATTGAGTCAGTGATGCTATCTAACTATTTCATCCTCTGTCATCCCCTTCTCCTTTTGCCTTCAATCTGTCCCGGCACCAGGGTCTTTTCCAATAAGTCAGCTCTTAGCATCAGGTGGCTAAAGTATTGGAACTTCAGCTTCAGCATCAATCATTCCAATGACTATTTAGGGCTGATTTCCTTCAAGACTGACTGGTTTAGTCTCCTTGCAGTCCAAGGGACTCTCAAGAGTCTTCTCCAGCACCACAAGTAGAAAGCATCAATTCTTTGGTGCTCAGCCCTCTGAGCAACTCTCACATCCATACATGACTACTGGAAAAACCATAGCTTTGACTAAATGGACCTTTGTCAGCAAAGTGATGTCTCTTCCTTTTAATATGCTGTCTAGGTTTGTCATAGTTTTCCTTTCAAGGAGCAAGCATCTTTTAATTTCATGGCTGCAGTCACTGTCTGCAGTGATTTTGGAGCCCAAGAAAATAAAATATGTCACTGTTCCCACTTTCTCCCCATCTATTTTCCATGAAGTGACAAGACCAGATGCCATCTTTGTCTTTTCAATGTTGAGTTTTAAGCTAGCTTTTTCATTCTCTTCTTTCACTTTTATCAAGAGGCTCTGTAGTTCCTCTTTACTTTCTGCCATTAGTGTGGTGTCATCTGCATATCAGAGGTTGTTCACATTTCTCCCACCAATCTTGATTCTAGCTTGGGCTTCATCCAACCCAACATTTCATATGATGTACTTACTCTGTGCTGCTGCTGCTGCTAAGTCACTTTAGTCGTGTCCGACTCTGTGCGACCCCACAGACGGCAGCCCACCAGGCTCCCCCGTCCCTGGGATTCTCCAGGCAAGAACACTGGAGTGGGTTGCCATTTCCTTCTCCAATGCATGAAAGTGGAAAGTGAAAGTGAAGTCGCTCAGTCGTGTCTGACTCTTAGCGACCCCATGGACTGCAGCCTACCAGGCTCCTCCATCCATGGGATTTTCCGGGCAACAGTACTGGAGTGGGGTGCCATTGCCTTCTCCCACTTACTCTGTACATAAGTTAAATAAGCAGGGTGACAATATACAGCCTTGACATACTCCTTTCCCAAGTTTGAACCATTCCATTGTTCCATATCTGCTTCTGACTGCTGCTTCTTGACCCTCAAACAGGTCTTAGGAGAAGGTAAGGGTGATCTGATATTCCCATCTCTTCAACAATTTTCCACAGTTTGCTGTGATCCACTCAGTTAAAGGCTTTAGCATAGTCAATGAAGCAGAAGTAGATGCTTTTCTGGAAACCCCTTGCTTTCTCTATGATCAAACTGATGTTGGCAATTTGATCTCTAGTTCCTCAGCCTTTTCTAAATCCACCTTGAACATCTGGAAGTTCTTGGTTCACATACTGTTGAAGTCTAGCTTGGAGAATTTTGAGCATTAATTTGCTAGCATGTAAAATGAGTACAGTTGTGCAGTAGTTTGAACATTCTTTGGCGTTGCCTTTCTTTGGGACTAGGATGAAAACTGACCTTTTCCAGTTCTGTGGCCACTGCTGAGTTCTTCAAATTTGCTGACATATTGAGTGAAGCACTTTAACAGCATCATCTTTTAGGATTTTAAATAGCTCTGCTGGAATTTCATCACCCCCACTAGCTTTGTTTGTCGTAATGCTTCCTGAGGCCCACTTGACTTCACACTCCAGGATGTCTGGCTCTAGGTGAGTGACCACACCACTGTGGTTATCCAGGTCATTAAGATCTTTTTTGTATAGTTCTTCTATGTATTCTTGCCATTTCTTCTTAATATCTTCTGCTTCTGTTAGGTCCTTACCTATCAAGCCTGTCTTTATCATGCCCATCTTTGCATGAAATATTCCCTTGACATCTCCAAATTTCTTGAAGAGATCTCTAGCCTTTCCCATTCTATTGTTTTCTTCTATTTGTTTGCACTGTTCACTAAAGAAGGCCTTATCTCACTTTGCTATTCTCTAGAACTCTGCATTCAATTGGGTATATCTCTCCCTTTTCCCCTTGCTTTTCACTTTTCTTCTTTCCTCAGCTATTTGTAAAGCCTTCTCAGACAATCACTTTGCCTTCTTGCATTTCTTTTTCTTTGGCAGATGGTTTTGTTTATTGCCTCCTGTACAATGTTATGAACCTCCATCCACAGTCCTTCAGGCACTCTGTTACCAGGTCTAATCCCTTGAATCTATTTGTCACCTCCACTGTATAATCACAAGGGATTTGATTTAGGGCATACCTGAATGGCCTAGTGGTTTTCCCTACTTTTTCAATTTAATGTGGAATTTTGAAATAAGGAGCTCATAATCTGAGCCACATTCAGTTCCAACTCCTGTTTTTGCTGATTGTATAGAGCTTCTCCATCTTTGGCTGCAAAAACCTAATCAGTCTGATTTCAGTATTGACCATCTGGGGATGCCCATGTGTAGAGTCATCCCTTGTATTGTTGGAAAAGGGCATTTGCTATGACCAGTGTGTTCTCTTGACAAAACTCTGTTAGCCTTTGCCCTGCTTCATTTTGTACTCCAAGGCCAAACTTGCCTATTACTCCAGGTATCTCTTACTTTCTACTTTTGCTTTCCAATCCCCTATGATGAAAAGAGCATCTTTTTTTGGTGTTAGTTCTAGAAGGTCTTGTAGGTCTTCATAGAACCGTTCAACTGCAGCTTCTTCAGCATCAGTGGTTGGGACATAGACTTCATTTACTGTGATACTGAATGGTTTGCCTTGGAAATGAACAGAGATCATTCTGTCGTTTTTGAGACTGCACACAAGTATTGCATTTTGGACTCCTGTGTTGATGATGATGGCTACTCCACATCTTCTAAGGTATTCTTGCCCACAGTAGTAGATACAACAATCATCTGAATTAAATTTGCCCGTCCCCATCCATTTTAGTTCACTGATTTCTAAGATGTTGATGTTCACTGTTGCTATCTCCTGCTTAACCATGTCCAATTTTCCTTGATTCGTGGACCTAAAATTCCAGGTTCCTATGCAATGTTGTTCTTTACAGCATCTGACTTTGCTTTTACCACCAGACTCATCCACAACTGAGCATCGTTTCTGCTTTGACCCAGCCTCTACATCCTTTCTGGAGCTATTTCTCTGTTCTTCCCCAGTAGCATATTGGACACTTACCAATCTGGGGGGAGGCTCACATTCCAGGGTCATATCTTTTTGCCTTTTCATACTGTTCATGGGGTTCTCACGGCAAGAATACTGGAGTAGTTTGCCATTCCCTCCTCCAGTGGACTATGTTTTGTCAGAACTCTTCACTACGACCTGCCTATCTTGGGTGGCCCAGCACAGCTTGGCTCATAGCTTCATTGAGTTATGCAAGCCCCCTTGTCATGACAAGGCTGTGATCCATGAAAGAATTCATACCACTAAGATGGTCATATTCAAAAAGATAGATAACAAGTGTTGGTGAGAATATAGAGTAATTGGTACCATTATGCATTACTGTTATGAATGTTAAATGGTATACACATTTTGAAAAATAGTTTGGTGGGTCCTCAAAAAGTTAATCATAGAATTAACATATAATCCAGTAATTTGACTTCATTCCACACAAGAGAATTGAAAGCATACATTCATACAAAAATATATACACATAGCATAATTATGTTCATAGCATAATTATGCTAAGGATGAAAAAATTTATTTGAAGCCCGTTATAAAAGATTTGGGTTTCCTAAGCACAGAGTACTTTGACTTTCACACCAACCCACTGCAAGGGCAGCATCCACCGCAGCCAACTATGTCATCCCCATGGCTCTTGCAGAGCAGGGGGAAGGGGAACTAACTGAAGCTTGCACAAATTACTGAGTCCTGAGTAATAAAGTCATTTGTCTCTGATCTAGGAGTATCTTATCTTATCGTAAGGAGTATCATATCTTTTGCCAGCTTCCATGAGACAGTGACAGGTTCACTTGTGAGCTTGAAGTCAAGTAAAACCTTAGAAAATCCCAGTTCTTGACAGAGAGGTCTTGAGACAATCAACTGGGTAAATGGTCAGGGAGACGACAGGAAGAGTAAAAAGGTGCCATATACACACATATCAACTCATTATGCTATTCACCTAAAAAAAATACAAAGCTATATGTCAGTTATATCTTGATTTTTAAACAAAGTTAGACTAGCTTCATTTTCAGACACAGTCAGGGACTCTAAGGGGTTGAGAAAAGCTTTTATTTCCCTTACACTGGCTTCTTTGACTTAGCATGTTTTCAAAGTTTCCACAGTGTGGGAACTCTTCCTACAAGCTATGCAACTGCTCTGTAAATCTAAAATTACTTCAAAATTTTAAAGTTTATTTAAAAAAATAAAGTAAGGAAGGTCAAACATGACTTTATTTTACCCCCTCTTCCCTCAAAGAAGAATATTACATAATAATAATGGGGTCAATTCTCTAAGAAGTCATAATGATTATCAATGTGTATGTGCCTAACAAGAGAGAGTTAAATACTTGAGACAAAACTGATAGAACTGCAAGGAGAAATAGAAGAATTCACTCTTACAGTTGGAGACTTTAACATCCCTCTATTAGAAGTGGCCAGATCCAGCAGGCAGAGACTCAGTACGAAATACCTGAACTCCACAGCACCACCAATCAACTGGCTGTAATTGACATCTATCGACTACTTCAGGCAAAAACAGCATAATCCATATTATTCTCAAGTTCACATGAACACTGATCAACAGACCACATTCTGGGCCATGAAACACACATAAACAACTTTTAAAATAGAAAACATACAGTGTATGTTCTCTGATGATGAAGGTATCAGTAACAGAAAGGTAGTCGAAAATTCCAAAAATAATTGGAGATTAAACAACATCTTCTAAATAAGATACAGGTTATAGACAAAATCACTAAAAAAATTTTAATATTTTGAACTAAATGAAAATACCACTTATCAAAATTTGTGGGATGCAGTGAAAGCAGTGCTTAAGGGAAATTTATAGCACTGAATGTATATGTTAGAAAAGAAAAAAAAATCTAAAATCAATATATAATCTTGATATCTTTTGTATATCATTTTATATACCATTTTTATGTATAATCTTTTATATATCATTAAACTAGAAAACAGACTCCAGTACTCTTGCCTGGGAAATCCCATGGATGGAGGAGCCTGGTGGGCTGCAATCCATGGGGTCGCTAAGAGTCAGACACGACTGAGCGACTTCACTTTCACTTTTCACTTTCATGCATTGGAGAAGGAAATGGCAGCCCACTCCAGTGTTCTTGCCTGGAGAATCCCAGGGATGGGGGAGCCTGGTGGGCTGCTGTCTATGGGGTCGCACAGAGTCAGACACAACTGAAGCAACTTAGCAGCAGCAAACTAGAAAAAGGAGGGCAAATTAAATCCCAAGTAAGCAGAAGAGAATAGAAATTGGAGCAGAGATCAATGAAATTGAAAACAGGAAAACAATAGAGAAAATCAACAAGCCCAAAGCTGTTTTTTTTAAAATATCAATAAAAACTGATAAGCCTCTAGCCAGGCTAAGAAAAAAGAAGATAAGATACAAATGACTTATATCAGAAATGAAAGAAGAGACATCATTACAGTGCACAGGGACATTAAAAGGATAAGCAACTCCTACAGCTCAACTCCAGAAAAATAAATGACCCAATCAAAAAATGGGCCAAAGAACCAGATAGACATTTCTCCAAAGAAGACATACAGATGGCTAACAAACACATGAAAAGATGCTCAACATCACTCATTATCAGAGAAATGCAAATCAAAACCACTATGAGGTACCATTTCACACCAGTCAGAATGGCTGCGATCCAAAAGTCTACAAATAATAAATGCTGGAGAGGGTGTGGAGAAAAGAGAAAAGGGAACCCTCTTACACTGTTGGTGGGAATGCAAACTAGTACAGCCACTATGGAGAACAGTGTGGAGATTCCTTAAAAAAACTGGAAATAGAACTGCCTTATGATCTAGCAATCCCACTGCTGGGCATACACACTGAGGAAACCAGAAGGCAAAGAGACACGTGTACCCCAATGTTCATCGCAGCACTGTTTATAATAGCCAGGACATGGAAGCAACCTAGATGTCCATCAGCAGATGAATGGATAAGAAAGCTGTGGTACATATACACAATGGAGTACTACTCAGCCATTAAAAAGAATACATTTGAATCAGTTCTAATGAGGTGGATGAAACTGGAGCCTATTATACAGAGTCAAGTAAGCCAGAAGGAAAAACACCAATACAGTATACTAACGCATATATATGGAATTTAGAAAGATGGTAACAATAACCCTGTGTACGAGACAGCAAAAGAGACACTGATGTATAGAACAGTCTTATGGACTCTGTGGGAGAGGGAGAGGGTGGGAAGATTTGGGAGAATGGCATTGAAACATGTAAAATATCATGTATGAAATGAGATGCCAGTCCAGGTTCGATGCACGATACTGGATGCTTGGGGCTGGTGCACTGGGACGACCCAGAGGGATGGTGTGGGGAGGGAGGAGGGAGGAGGGTTCAGGATGGGGAGCACGTGTATACCTGTGGCGGATTCATTTTGATATTTGGCAAAACTAATACAATTATGTAAAGTTTAAAAATAAAATAAAATTTTTAAAAAAAGAAAAAAAAGAAAAGGATAATAATGAAACATTATAAATAATTATATGCCTACAGATTTGATAACCTAGATAAAACAGACCAATTCCTTAAAAGCCACAATCTGCCAAAACTCACACAAGAAGAAATATACTGAAATATGTTCAGAAATATCTGAATAGACATGCATCTATTAAAGATACTGAATGTATAATTAATAACCTTCCCCAAAAGAAAGCACTAGGCTCTGAAAGGCTCAAATGTTTGGTGAGTTGTACCAAACATTTAAGAAAGATAGTAAACCCATTCTCTATAATGTCTTCAAGAAGATAGAAGCCAAAGGAATATTTCCAAACTCATTCTATGAGGCCAGCAGTAACATAATACTAAAACCAGACAAGGACATTACAAGGAAAAAAGAATACTACAGACTATATTTCTCATGAATAGGAATGCAAAAATCCCCAACAAAAAGTTAGCAAATAGAGTCCCCCAATGCATAAAAAAAAAAATTATATATCACAACCAAGTAGGATTTATCCCCGGTATGCAAAACTAGTTCAACATTTGAAAATTAATTAATGTAATACATCACATAAACGGCTAAAAAAGAAAAATCACACGACTATAGCTGAAGATGGAGAAAAATCACTTGACAAAAATCTAACCCATTCATGATTCTTTTTAAGTTAAAGCAAATTAGGAATAGAGGAGAAATTCCTTAATTTACAAAAACATCTAACATCATACATAAACCTACAGCTAACATCATGAGAATCTGGAAGACTTCCTACTAAGTAAGGTCAGGATCAAGGCAAGACTATCCCTTCACCACGCCAATTCAACATCATACTAGAAGTCCTAGCTAATGCAATAAGAACTCCCCCAAAGGGAAATAAAAGGTACATATCCTGGGAAATAAGAAATAAAACTGTCTTTGTTCTCAGATGACATGACTGCCTATGAAGAAAATCCCAAAGAATCAACAAAACACCACTGGAACCAATGAGCAATTATAGCAAGATCAATATAGAAGAGCCAGTCATTTTCCTATATGCCATCAATGAACAAATAGAATTGGAAATTAAAAAAAAATAATAATAATGCCATTTGAAGTGAAGTGAAAAGTGAAAATGAAAGTCACTCAGTCATGTCCAACTCTTTGCGACCCAATGGACTCCACAGTCCATGGAATTCTCCAGGCCAAAATAATGGACTGAGTAGCCTTTCCCTTCCCCAGGGGATCTTCCCAACCCAGGGATCGAACCCAGGTCTCCCGCATTGAAGGTGGATTCTTTATGAGCTGAGCCACAGGGGAAGCCCAAGAATACTGGAGTGGGTAGCCTATCCCTTCTCCAGTGGATCTTCCCAACCCAGAAATGAAACCGGGTTTCCTGCATTGCAGGCGGATTCTTTACCAACTGAGCTATTAGGTAAGCCCAATGCCATTTACATTAGCACCAAAAAAAAAGAAAGAAAAGAAATAGTCAGGTATAAATCTAACAAAATATCTATTAAAATATTAAAACCATGAACAACCTGATTTAAAAATTGGCAAAAGAGCTGAATAGACATCTCACAAAAGAAAATATACAGATGGCAAGTAAGCATATGAAAACGTGCTTCCACATCATATGTCATCAGAGAAGTGAAAATTAAAACAACAGTGATGTACCACTACATACCAATTAGAATGGTGAAGCTCTAAAACACCACTCTCACCACCAAATGGCAGCAAAGATCTGGAACACTCATTCATTGATGGTGAGAATGCAAAATGGTACAGCAACTTTAGAAGACAGTTTGGCACTTCCTTACAAGACTAAACGTATTCTTACTATGTGATCCAGCAATTTCACTACTTGGTATTTACCCAAAGGAGTTCAAAAATGCAAGTCCAGGACCTCCCTTGTGGTACAGTGGGTACGAATCTGCCTACCAATGCGGGAGATACAGATTTGATCCCTGGGTCCAGGAGGATTCCACATGCTGTGGAGCAACTAAGTCCCTGTGCCACAAACACTGAGCCTGCGTGCAGCAACTACTGAAGCCCACTAGCCTAGAGCTTGGGCTCCACAACAAGAGACCACCACAACAAGACGACCACACACCACAACAAAGAGTTGCCCCCGCTCTCCGTAACTAGAGAAAGCCCGTGCACAGAACGATAACTCAGTGCAGCCAAAAATAAACAAACAAATGCGAAAAAATGTAAGTCCACACAAAGACCTGCATTCAGATATTTATAGCCACTTTATCCACAACTGATGAAACTTGGAAGCAACCAAAATAAACTTCGGTACACCCATACTATTCAATAATAAAAATAAATGAATTATCAAGCCAAGAAAAGACCTTAAATACACATTACCAAGTGAAAGAAGCCAATCTTAAAAAGCTGCAAATTGAATAATTCCAACTATAATAATATAATAATAATAATTCCAAAGCAAAATTATGGAGACCATGAAAAGATCAGTGATTGCCAGGGCTTAGGAAGGAGGGAAGGAAGAATAGGCAGAGCAGAGAATTGTTAAGACAATGAAACCATTCTGAATGATACTATAATGATGGATATATGCATTTGTCAAAACCCGTAAAAGTGTAAAAATAAATTTAAAAAATTATACCTAAAAATTATACCTATACACTATGAACTTTGAGTGATTATGCTGTGTCAGTGTAGGTTCATCAACTGCAACAAATGTACTACTCTGGTCTAGGAGGTTGATATTTGGGGAGGCTGTACACAGCGGGGAGCAGTATATGAGTTGTTGTTCAGTTGCTCAGTCGAGTCTGACTTTTTGCAATCCCATGGACTGCAGCACACCAGGCTTCCCTGTCCTTCACCATCTCCCGGAACTTGCTCAAACTCATATTCACTGAGTCCATGATGTCATCCAATCAGCTCATCCTCTGTCATCCCCTTCTCCTCCTGCCTTCAATCTTTCCCAGCATCAGGGAGAATTCTTCTTAATTTCTGCTCAATTTTGCTGTGTACCTAAAACTACCCTAAATAATTAAATCTATTATTTAAAAATGCAATAAACATATTCTCTCATTTGTTCTCTTAACTTTCTTAAAAGACAAAAGATTGTATAATGCAATAATTTTAACACTATATTTTTGGATTCATAACACATACAGTTGACCCTTGAATAACATGGGAGTTAGCGGCCCCAATTCCTACAGAACTGAAAATCTGCATACAGTTGGTCCTCCATATCTGCACTTCCACATCCAAGGATTCCATCAACCCCAAAATGTGTAGTAATGTAGTACATATTTATTGAAAAAAGCCCATGTATAAAGGGAATCATGCAGTTCAAACTTACATTATTCAAGGGTCAACTGTATAAATATAATACAGATGAGAGTATAGAACAAAGAAGAGGGAATGGAATTACATTAAAGCCAAGTTTCTATATGTTACTGAAATAATGTCAGTATTAATTTTAAGTAGATTGTGATAAGTTAAGATGCATACTATGGTCCCCAGATATCAAACAGAAAGAAAATAACAAAATAATACAGTTTAAAAATCAATTGATTAAAAATCAGTTTTAACTGACACACACAAAAAATGTTTAACACAAAAGAAGTCAAGGAGCAACAGAGGAAAACAAGAGAGAGGTCAATTAGAAAACAAATATTAAAATGCTACGTGTAAATTAAATCATATCAGTGATTACCATAAATATCAATGGTCTACATATACCAAACTAATGGTAGAAACTGTTAGAATGGATGAAAAAGCAAGATCCAATGATGTATTGTCTATAAGAGACACACTTAAGATCAATAGTTATAAATGGATGTCTTAATAATCCATTCTCAATAATTGACATAACAATTAGAAAATCATCAAAAATAGAAAACACTTGAACACCACTATAAACCAGCTCAAACCTAATATATATGGAACACTCTATCCAATGAAAGCAGAATACACACTCTTTTAAGGTACGCATGGAACATTCTCCAGGATAGAACATATGCTAGGGCATAAAATAAGTCTCAGTAAATTGTAAAAAAGCTGAAATCATACAAAGTACGTTCTCTGAATGAAACAATTACTATAATAAACAACAGAAAGAACCCTAGAAGTTTTCCAAATATGTATAAATTAAGCACCTCACTCCTAAATATCCATGAGTTAAAGAAGAAACCAAATGAAATTGGAAAATATATTAACTAGGCAAAAACAAAATTTAAAGAATTATAGAAAATATTATAAACATCTTTATGGCAATAATAGGTAACCTAGAGGAAGTGTACATAGTCCTGCTGCTGCTACTGCTGCTGAGACGCTTCAGTCTGTCTGACTCTGTGAGACACCATAGACAGCAGCCCACCAGGCTCCCTCGTCCCTGGGATTCTCCAGGCAAGAACACTGGAGTGGCTGCCATTTCCTTCTCCAATGCATGAAAGTGAAAAGTGAAAGTGAAGTCGCTCAGTCGTGTCTGACTCTTAGTGACCCCATGGACTGCAGCCCACCAGGCTCCTCGGTCCATGGGATTTTCCAGGCAAGAGTACTGGAGTGGGGTGCCATTGCCTTCAAGACACAAATTACCAAAACTGACATAAGAGCAGATAGAATGTATAAATAAACCTACCCTGTAGGCTCCTCTGTCCATGGAATTTTCCAGGCAAGTGTACTAGAGTGAGTTGCCATTTCCTTCTCCAGGGGATCTTCCCGACCCAGAGATGGAACCAGGGTCTCCCACATTGCAGGCAGGTGCTTTACCATCTGAGCCACCAGGGAAGCCCAAAAATGGAATTAACAATTTAAAATCTTCCCACAAAGAACACTCGTTTCAAACAGACTCATTAGCGAATTATATTAAATGATTTAAAAAGAAATAGTATCAATTCTTCTCTAATTTTCATAAAATAGGAGGATAAAACATGTCTGAACTCATTGCATGAAGCCAGAATTATCCTAATATCAAAGCCCAATGAAGACATCATAAAAAAGGAAAACTACAAGCCAATATCTCTCCTAAACACAAATGCAAAAATCATTAAGATAATATTAGAGAAGAGAATAAAACAACAAATAAGAGTGATTTTTACACCATGAGCAAGTGATAATTATTCAAGGAATTGAATAATTGCTTCAACATCCAAAAACTAACTAAATATAATACAGAATAAAGAACAAAACCCATATGATACACTTAAAAATACAGAAGAAAGCATCCGCCAAAATTCAATACACATTCATGATATAAACTCTAAATAACCTAAGTCTGAAAAGCAACTTTATCAACCTGATAAAAGAAAAATCCACACCTAACATCATACTTCCCTGGTGACTCATATGGTAAAGCCTGGGTTCGATCACTGGGTTGGGAAGATCCCTTGAAGAAGGGAATGACTACCCTCTCCAGTATTCTTGCCTGGGGAATTTCATGGACAGAGGAGCCTGGCAGGCTACAGTCCATGGGGTCACAAAAGGTCAGTCATGACTGAGCAACTAAGCACAAAGGTTTAAGGTAAACAACCATACTTGGTGCTAAAAAGGATACAATTGACTTCTCCACTAAGATCAGAAAATTACATCCATAAAGGCTACAGATGTAATGCACAGCATAGGGGAAAAAACAAAGAAAGGAATAAGGCAAGAATTTCACTATGGCCACTTTCATGAAACATTTCACTGGAAGTGTTAGTCAGTACAATAAGGAAAGAAAAATAAATTGAAGGCATCCAGATAGGAACATGAGTACTAAACAACTATCCTTGTCTCAAATGACAGTATCTTACATGTATAAAATCCTAAAGAATACACAAAAAAATTTCCAGAATAACAATTATAGCATGGCTTCAGGACTTAAGATCCATGTAGAAAAATTAACTATATTTCTATATACTAACAATTAACAATATGAAAATGAAATTAAGAAAATAATCCTATGCACAGTGAAGGAAATAGTAGTCGATACAAGTGGACAACCTACTGAATGAGAGCTGCTTAGCTGCTTAGCTGCTGCTAAGTCACTTCAGTCGTGTCCGACTCTGTGCGACCCCATAGACGGCAGCCTACCAGGCTCCCCCATCCCTGGGATTCTCCAGGCAAGAACACTGGAGTGGGTTGCCATTTCCTTCTCCAATGCATGAAAGTGAAAAGTGAAAGTGAAGTCGCTCAGTCGTGTCTGACCCTCAGCGACCCCATGGACTGCAGCCTACCAGGCTCCTCCGTCCATGGGATCCTCCAGGCAAGAGTACTGAATGAGAGCAAGTATTTGCAAATTATATGATGTATATAGGGTTAATATCCAAATATATAAACAGCTCATACAACTCAATATAGCAAAAAACGAACAACATAATAAAAAAAACATGCAGAAGATCTGAATAGACTTCCAAAGAAGACATAGAGATGGCTAACAGGCACAGGAAAAGATGCTCAACATCACTACTTATAAGAGAAATGCAAATCAAAACAACAATGAGATATCACCTCACATCTATCAGAATGACTATCACCAAAAAGTCTATAAATAACAAATGTTGGTGAGGATGAAAAGCAAAGGGAACTGTAGTACACTGTTGGTGGGAATGTGGATTAGCACAGACACTATGAGAAACATTATGGAGGTTCCTAAAATAACTAAAAATAGAAATATCATATGATCCACCAATTCTACTCCTGCTTATATATCTAAAGTAAACAAAAATGCTAACTCAAAAGAAATAGGCACCTCAATGTTCATAACAACACCATTTACAACAGCCAAGATATGGAAGAAATTTAAGTGTCCATTGACAGATGAACAGAGAAAGAAGACGTGGTATATATACACAGTGGAATATGACTCAACCATAAGAAAGAATAAAATTCTGCAAGTTATAACAAGATGGAGGGACACAGAGAGTATTATGCTTAGTGAAATAAGTCAGAAAGAAAAAGACAAATACTGTATGTTTTCACTAAATAAAACAAACAAGTGAATATAACAAAACAGAAACTGGCTCAACTGTATAGAGAAAAAACTCATGGTAACAGTGCAGAGAGAGAATGCAGAGGGGATGGTCAAGATTGGGGTAGGGAATTAGAAGCCAAAACTACTATGTATAAAATAAATAAGCTATAAGAATAAAGTTATAGCACAGGGAATATGATCAATATTTTATAATAACTTTCAATAGAATATAATCTATTAAAAATTGGATCACTATGTTGTACACCTGAAACTAATATAATATTGTAAATCAACTATTCTTCAATTTTAAAAAATCCAATCACAATACCACCCAAAATGATAAACTGCATAGGAATAAATTTAACAAAACAAGTATAAGGCTTATATACCACCAACAATAAAACATTGAGGAGATTAATTAAAGATCTAAATAAATGGGGAGACATTTATGATTCATGGTTGAAATCATGCTCATATTTAAAAGACTCAATACTGTCAATACAGAAATTCTTCCCAAAATTGATTTGTACATTCAGCATAATCCCTATGAAAATACAGCAGATATATATCAGAAATTGACAAACTGATCTTAAAATTCATATGGAAATACAAAGGACCTGGAATTACCATGACAATATTTTAAAAGAAAAAAGTTGAAGGGCTTATACTACTCAGTTTAATTCTTACTCAGAAGATACAATAATCAAGACAGTGCAGTACTGACATAACAACAGTCATACAACAATCTCCATAATAAAAGGCCTAAAGACTCCACACAAAAAGTTATAAATAAATTCAGCGAGGTAGCAGGATACTAGATTAACATACAGAAATCAGTTCCATTTCTTTACACTAACAATGAAATATCAGAAAAGGAATGTAAACAAATAAAATACCTTAAAAAACTGCACCAAAAAATAAAATAAAATACTTAGGAATAAACCTGAGTCAAGGAGGTAGAAAACTTATATGCTAAAAAACATAAAACATTAACAAAGAAAATTAAAGACAATTCAAAGAAATGGAAATATACCCCATGCTCTAAGACTGGAAGAAGCAATACTGTTAAACTGTCATACTATCAAAAGCAATCTATATATTTAATGCAGTCCCTATCAAATTGTCCAGGACATTCATCAAAGAACTAGAACAAATAATCCTAAAATTTATATGGAAATATAAAAGATCCAGAATTGCCAAGCAATCTTGAAGAAAAAGAACAAAACAGGAAGCATAACCCTCCCAGACTTTGGATAATACTATAAAGCTACAGTAATCAAAACAGGATGGAGTTGGCACAAAATTAGACATACAGATCAATGGAACAGAATAGAGAGCCCAGAAATAAATCCAAATACCAAGAGTCGGACACAACTTTGCAACACAACAACAACCTATGGTCACTAAACCTTTGACAAAGGAGGCAAGAATGGGAAAAAGACAGTCTCACTAGCAAGTGGTACTGGGAAACTTGGACAGTTACATGTAAATCAGTGAAGTTAAAACACACCCTTACACCATGCACAAGAATACAGTCAAAATGGCTTAAAGACTTAAACATAAGACATAACACCATAAACCTCGTGGAAGATTTCATAGGCAAAACATTCTATGATACATACTGTATGAATGTTTTTCTTAGGTCAGTCTCCAAAGGGAATAGAAAAACTAAACAAACAAATGGGATCTAATCAAACTTATAAGCTTTTGCACAGCAAAGGAAACCATAAATTAAATTACAAGACAACTTACAGGATGGGAGAAAAATACTTGCAAACAATATGACTGAGAAAATATACAAACAGCTCATACAACTCAACAACAACAAAAAGCAAACAACACAGTTGAAAAATGGGCAGAAGACCAAAGAAGACATGCAGATGGCCAACAGGCACATAAAAAGATGCTCATCATTGCTAATTATTAGAGAAACGCAAATCAAAACTACAGTGACGTAGCAGCTCATACAGTCAAACTGGTCATCATCAAAAAGTCTACAAATAACAAATGCTGGTGAGGGTGTGAAGAAAAGGGAACCCTCCTACACTTTGGTGGGAATATAAGTTCATGTAATCACTATGGAAAACAGTATGGAAGTTTCTCAGAAAACTAAAAGTAGAATTACCATATGATCCAGGTATCTCACTTTTGGCTCTATACATCCAGACAAAACTGTAATTCAAAAAGATTCATGCAGGACTTCCCTGATAGGGCCAGTGGTTAAGACTCTGGCTTTCAATACAAGGGGTGAGGTTCAATCCCTGGTCAAGGAACTAAGGTCCCACATGCTGTGGGGTGTGGTCAAAAAAAATTTTTTAAAGCTACTCACGCTCCTACGTTCATAGCATCACAGTTCACAATAGGCAAGACATTGAAACAATGTAAATGTCCATCAACAAATAATGGATGCAGAAGATGGAATGGAATACTACACACACAATGGAATACTACTCAGCCATAAGAAAGAGTGAAATAATGTCAGTTGCAGCAACATAGATACAACTACAGATTATCATACTATGTGATCTAAGTCAGAAAGAGAAAGACAAATACCACATGATAGCACTTACATGTAGAATCAATAAGATACAAATGAACCGCTCTATAAAGCAAAACTCAGAGAACAAAGGCAGTTGCCAAGGGGGAGGAAGATTAGGGGAGGGATGGACTGGGAGTTTGGGGTAGATACAAACAGTTACATATAGAATAGATAAACAAGGTCCTGCTGTATAGCAGAGAGAACTATATTCAGTATCCTGAGACAAACCATAATAGAAAAGAATATTTTAAAAGTATATATGTGTATAATTGAATCACTTTATGGTACAGCAGAAGTTAACATAACACTGTAAATCAACTATACATCAATAAAAAAACTATACTTCAATTTTTTTAAATTCCATTCACAATACCACCAAAACAAATAAAGCACTTAGGAATAAATTTAACAAAATAGGTGTAAGGCTTATAAACTGACAATAATAAAACATAAAGTAAAGATGATTAATTAAATGGGGAGACA
The DNA here is from genome assembly GCF_003369695.1 of Bos indicus x Bos taurus. Taxonomy (NCBI): domain Eukaryota; kingdom Metazoa; phylum Chordata; class Mammalia; order Artiodactyla; family Bovidae; genus Bos; species Bos indicus x Bos taurus. Next base: position 129,444,909 of record NC_040076.1, read on the forward strand.
TTTATGATTCATGACTGAAGTCATGTTCATGATGGAAAGACTAAACATTGTCAAAATAGCAGTTCTTCCCAAAATGAGCTATACATGAATCTAGCAGGCATTAATCAGAAAATAACAAACTGATTCTAAAATTCACATGAAAATGCAAAGGATCTAGAATTGCAACAAAAATGTTTTTTAAAAAAACAAAGTTGAGGGACTTACACTAGCTTCAAACCTTATACAAAAGATACAATAATCAAAACAGTGTGGTATTAGCACAAGTATAGTCATACAACAGGTAAATTAAACTGAATTATGAGACAAAAGCAAATCTTTAAATTTATGGTCAATTTATTTCTGATAAAAGTTCCAAGACAATTCAATGTAAAAGGTATAGGCTTTCTAACAACTGAATAAATACATTCAAAAACTAAACTTAAACTATTAGTTCACACCATAGACAAAAAACTAACTCAAAATGGATCAGAGACCTAGATGTAATAACTAAAATTTTTAATTTCTTTAAAAAAGCAATGGCAAGAATCTTTATGACTTTGGTTGAATAAGCGGTTCTTAGATACAATACCAAACTTACAATATATTTTTATTTGGTATTTTGAGGGTCATAAAAATGTAAAATGCGTGCAATTACCAATAAATCACCAATAAGAATTTTATGAAATACACTTAACACTAATACGTCATTTATACCTCAATAAAACAATGGAGGAAAGTCCATAAAATGAGATAAAAATATGTGCAATTACATATAAAATAAAGGATTTACATCCAGAATATACAAAGAAATTTTATAATTCAAAATAAGGCAAAAAAGATAATTTTTAAATAGACAAAATATTTGAGCAGATATTTAACCACAGAAGATACATGATATAAGCTCAGCTTAAAAGCTCATGAAAAGATGTTCAACATCATTAGTCATTAGAGAAATGCAAGTTAAACCACAATAACATAACACAACACACTCAACTAGAGTGACTGTAATCAAAAAAGACAGTATCAAGTGCTGGTGAGAATGAGGAAAGACAAGAACCTACAAGCATTGCTCGTGGCAATGTAAAATGGTACAACCAATTTGGAAAACCATTCCTTGTGAAAGCTGCTCAGTTGTATCCAACTCTTCATGACCCCGTGGACTACAGCCTGCCAGGGTCCTCTGTCCATGGAATTCTCCAGGCCAGAATACTGGAGTGGGTAGCCGTTCCCTTCTCCAGGGGATCTTCGAAACTCAAGGATCAAACCCAGGTATCCTGCATTGCAGGTGGATTCTTTTTACCATCAAAGCCACAGGGAAGCCCAAGAAAATTGAAGAGGGTCGCCTATCCCCTCTCCAGCGGACCTTCCCAACCCAGGGATCGAACCCAGGTCTCCCACACTGCAGGCGGATTCTTTACCATCTGAGCCACCAGGGAAGCCCACAGTTTGGGGGATTTTTTAAGTAAAACATTCCATAGTTTGTTTTTTTTTAAGTGAAACATAAACCTGCCCTTCGACCCAAGAGTCACATTCCTTGGAATCTATATGCAATATCTGAAAACATATGTCCCCACAAAAACATGTATATGATTGCTCATAACAGTATTATTCCAGAGAAGGCAATTGCACCCCACTCCAGTACTCTTGCCTGGAAAATCTAATGGATGGAGGAGCCTGGTAGGCTGCAGTTCCTGGAGTCGCTAAGAGTCGGACATGACTGAGCGACTTCACTTTCACTTTTCACTTTCATGCATTGGAAAAGGAAATGGCAACCCACTCCAGTGTTCTTGCCTGGAGAATCCCAGGGACGGGGGAGCCTGGTGGGCTGCCGTCTATGGGGTCTCACAGAGTCAGACACGACTGAAGCAACTTAGCAGCAGCAGCAGCATAAGGAACAAATGGCTATGATATGTCTCCAGAGCAAGACATAGGATCACTTGCTGCTGCTGCTAAGTCGCTTTAGTCATGCCCGACTCTGTGCGACCCCATAGATGGCAGCCCACCAGGCTCCCCCGTCCCTGGGATTCTCCAGGCAAGAACACTGGAGTGGGTTGCCATTTCCTTCTCTAATGCATGAAAGTGAAAAGTGAAAGTGAAGCCGCTCAGTCGTGTCCGACTCTTAGCGACCCCATGGACTGCCGCCTACCAGGCTCCTCCGTCCATGGGATTTTCCAGGCAAGAGTACTGGAGTGGGGTGCCATTGCCTTCTCCGATACCATCACTTAGTAGTGTTCAAAAACATTTAACTTTAAATAATTGACTTTAAATATTCCTTATCTTGAGGAAACCTCAGAGAATCCCAAATAATGACCTATAATTTTCAAAAATATTAATAGCTTGGAAAACATCAAAAGGCTAGCAACTGTCCCACGTAAAAGTTAATGGAGACATGACACCTGAAAGCAATACATGATCCTGACCTGCATCTTATAGGCCAACCTGCAGAGGGCAGATTGGATGAAAGCTGTCAAATGGTACAAACTTCCAGTTATAAGATAAATAAGTACTACAGATGTAATGTATAACATGATAAATATAATTAACACTGCGTATGTTATACATGAAAGTTGTTAGGAGAGAAAATTCAAAGAGTTCTCATCACAAAGAAAAATTTTTTTTCTATTTCCTTAGTTTTGCATCTATAGGATGTGAGGGATTTTTCTCTAAACTCACTGTGGTAATCATTTCATGATGTATATAAGTCAAATCATTATGCTGTATACCTTAAACAGTGTTGTGTGTCAATTAATATCTCAATAAAGCTTAGGGGGAAATACTAATAAAATTAAAATTTTTTAAAGTAGATACAAAGATATATAGATTGAGATATATTTAAAAAGGACATTATTGGTACAGTTGACAAAACTGGAAAATGGACTGCAGATTAAAGTATGGCATCAATGTCAAATATCTTTAATTTGATAAATGTTCTAAAGATATATAAGAATATTCTTGTTAGCAAATATAAACTGAATTAACCTGAGGTAAAGAGTCCTAATGCATAAAACTTACTAATGATTTAAGGAAAAAAAATATATATATATCATCACATACCTCCTGTGATCTTTCTGAGAAACAGAAATAAAGACTAATAAAGCAAGTGAGGCAAAATGTTAAAAGTTAATAAAGGATAAATGGAAGTTCTTTATATTATTTTTGCAATGTTTCCATAAGTTTGGGAATATTTCAAAATAAAGCATTAAAAGTTCAATAAAACAGCAAGAGACCAATACTTATTTGACATGACATTTATTTCTGAGCAACAGCCAGTATCATGCTCAATAGGCAGACACTGGAAGAGTCCCACCAAAGTCTAGAATAGAAAAAGATGCCATTTTCCACTAGTATTTGACATTGTATTGGAGATACTAGCCCACAAATTAGACAAGAGACAGGAATTAGATGTTTACGGTTTTGAAGGGAGGGAAAATAAGACCATTTGCAGACCATATGATTGTAAATGTAAAAAATAACTGAGAAAAAAAGAATACCATAAGAAAGCTGAATACAAAATTAATATGCAGAAATTACTGCCTTTCACTTATAACAGAGAAGCCCAAGTATTCAGTTAAAAACAAGCCAAACAAATCGCTATTTAGCTCCAGCTTCAGTTTCAGCCTCAACATTTAAAAGCCCAAATAACTACTTTAAGGACAGTTTTGCCATTCTTAAAATGGTAAGACATTAATGATCTTGTGATCACTTAGTCCGTCATCATACCTAATCAGTGGAATACTTCAATAATAACAATGCTATTCACTCCTCAGTAATGTGTTTGGGAAGTAACAGAAAGCACAGCCTAATAAATCAGAATTATCCAGAATTACTGTGAGCTAAGCAGAAAGTGAGTGGGCCACTATCATCATTCTGCTTCAGGCAAAGACAAAGGTGTATAAGAGATATTTGAAGTTGCCTTTTCTTATACAACGTTTTCATATAAAAGCCAGTATTGCACACTGGAAAAGTTCTCTCCAATAACAGAAAAAGAGTTAATGTACTTTGTGGATAACAATTCCAAATAGCAATAAGCTCTAACATTTTTCAGAAAAAAAAAAAAAAAAACACAATATTATGCCATTTCAGGAAGAAAACAAATCCCCTGTATTATGTGTGTAAATACATAAAAAATGATCTTGTCACATCACCACTGGATTGGGAGCTGATGGAGAGTTGAAGGGAGCTACAGCTTTAACTATGCTATTTAGATTTTCTAAAATATGTAACCAGGTATTAATCCTGAAGTGAATAAAAATAAATAAGAATGTTTAAAAGCTAGTTATGCATTCTTAGAGAATAACACAATGGCCCTCATTAGTGCCAATGTCAAGAGAACTGTCAGGCCTGGACCTCTGGACCTGTGTGGCTCAGAGTCTTAAATGAAGGAAGAAAGCATTCACAGTGCTCAGATGCCCAATGCTGAGAAAACTCCTGAGTTCCACTTGGTGATGTCCGTCTTTTGCCTGTCTTCCTGTACCCAAGTTCCCTCACTCTTCTTCCCCAAATGGGACGGCAGCCACCCTGTACCCTACCCAGAACCAGGATTTATTTGCTAATTCTGCACCACAGAGGTTGAAGCAGTTTATACTGACTGGATATTCCATGTTGATTGATACCAAGAAAGCCCAACGAGTGGGCCTGATAAGGTACCCCTTTGGGTCTCTTAAACAAAAATGAAGCAGAATGAAAGATATTTAATCTGGTGCAAGCCATTCCTGAATTATACAGATTTTATGCTGTGAAAACACCTAGAAAAGTACTTTCTAACAGATCAGACCCCTTTTTAGGATGATGAAGAGGATGATAATGATGATATTTTTTACCATTCATTACCATGTGTCAGGGATTGTTCAAGAGACTGAAAACAGCACTGACAATGTCAGGTGGGAAAGACGTACTATAAATATTATAAACTATTCACTAAACACTCAACCAGGCTCCAAAACATCTTATGTAGATTATTTCACAACCCCTCTGCACAGTAGATGGCACTCTCCCCACTTCACATGTAAGGAAACTGAGGTTAGTGAAGGTGCAATGACTTGCCCATGATCACTCAATTAGAAAGAGGCTGAGCAGAAGAGGACATCGGGTGCATCTATGCCAGGTCTCCAGTAATTGCCTTTGTCTCAGTCCAGGTCCTCATTCCCTTGGAAGGGAAGCTCACAGTGAGGAGTCACTGAGGTCTGGACAATGAACCCAGATGTGAAAGTGCTGAGGTCAGGAGAGCAGCAGACACAGGGTGGCACCAGCTAAGGACTGGTACCTCCACATTCAAAACTGCAATACCCATTATGCCAGGAGCCCCAAGCCCCACCAGATGTCCTGGCCAGCTTTCAGTTGTTCCATCTGTCTCTTAGAACATGGAACATCCACACTCTCTCCTGAACAGAGCCCCCACTATTCCCAGACCATGGAGTATTCAAATATCACCAAAAGAACTCTCCAGGACAAAGGAGTTGTTTCCTGCAAGTTCCCATTCTTTCCCTCCCCACCCCACCTTCTGTGCAAATAAAAGTAGCAGCGCAGACGCTCCTATTGCTTGGGAACATAGAGGTTGGTGACAATGGCATCCACCTTCACCTCATGGGAATTCAGGAGGGTCCCTCAACACTGATGTAGAGCTGGCCCAGGTTCCACCAGCCACAGCCCAGACCTGAGTCACCACCACAAGGGAATTTCTTAGCCAGTAGCCAAGAACACCAGAAAGCCAGCCATAAACTCGGATGCAGGCCAGAAGTGCAGAGAAAAGCACTGAATTTAAGCCCAGGAAGTTTCAGTTCCCTTTATAACTTTGTCACCAATAAGCAGGGGCCTGACTTCAAGCACAAACTGCCCTCTACCTAAACACCTCAACTGCTGAATGAAAACAATTTTAGTGATCTTAAACTTTGGCATAACACAGAATCTTTGTGGAGGTGCTTAAAAAGAATTCCTCCATCCGTGGCTTCAGGAACTCTGTTCAGTGGTTCTGGGATGGGGCAAAGAATCTGCATTTCACAGTAATTGGCCAGAGAAGGCCGGTGTCAGCCAATTCACACACCAGTAGTTTAAATGAGCATCAAGAGAGGCCCGATTTAAACAGAATTCTGTATAAAGGAATGCTATGCAGCCCTCAAAATGAGAACACATAAGCTATTTTGTTAAAAAAAAAAAAAAAGAGTGAGAGATCACATGGACATGGGTGGAAGGAAATCCTTTGAGACCATATGACAGTGTTGTTGCTGCCGATGCTGCTGCTAAGTCACTTCAGTCCTGTCCAACTCTGTGCAACCCCATAGATGGCAGCCCACCAGGCTCCCCCATCCCTGGGATTCTCCAGACAAGAACACTGAAGTGGGTTCCATTTCCTTCTCCAATGCATGAAAGTGAAAAGTAAAAGTGAAGTCACTCAGTCATGTCCGACTCTTAGTGACCCCATGGACTGTAGGCCACCAGGCTCCTCCATCCATGGGATTTTCCAGGCAAGAGTACTGGAGTGGGGTGCCATTGCCTTCTCCGATATGACAGTGGTGCTGCTGCTAAGTCGCTTCAGTCATGTCTGACTCTGTGCGACCCCATGGACTGCAGCCCACCAGGCTTCTCCGTCCATGGGATTCTCCAGGCAAGAACACTGGAGTGGGTTGCCATTTCCTTCTCCAATGCATGAAAGTGGAAAGTGAAAGTGAGGTCGCTCAGTCCTGTCTGACTCTTAGCGACCCCATGGACTGCAGCCTACCAGGCTCCTCCATCCATGGGATTTTCTCGGCAACAGTACTGGAGTGGGGTGCCACTGCCTTCTCCCTTGACAGTGTTACCTATCCTGAAATCATTATTGGATGTTTTCATCCATTAATACTGGAGAAGCTGAGCCATACCTTCCCTTGGTCACCAAGATCCGCTGCACAGATTCACCTTTGAACTGATCTTCAGATCAAAGGTGCCGACCTCTTCATTATCTTGAGGGGAGCCTGATGTCGCACACTCAGCTAGGCTAGTTTCTGGCTCCTGAGTAAACTGGTTCGTCCTTCGGCAAGACGTTTCATCAACAGAAAATTGCGCTAAAATGGATACACCTCTCCCATGTAGTTTACGTCAAAATTGCTGCTGCTGCTGCTGCTAAGTCGCTTCAGTCGTGTCCGACTCTGTGCAACCCGATAGACGGCAGCCCACCAGGCTCCACTGTCCCTGGGATTCTCCAGGCAAGAACACTAGAGTGGGTTGCCATTTCCTTCTCCAATGCGTGAAAGTGAAAAGTGAAAGTGAAAGTGAAGTCGTGTCTGACCCTCAGCGACCCCATGGACTACAGCCTTCCAGGCTCTTCCATCCATGGGATTTTCCAGGCAAGAGTACTGGAGTGGGGTGCCATTGCCTCCTCCGACGTCAAAATTAGAGACAGTAAACTCAGTTCGGGCTTCCCAGCTGGCTCAGCAGTAAAGAATCCGCCTGCAATGCAGTAGCCGCAGGAGACATGGGTTCGATCCCTGGGTGGGGAAGATCCCCTGGACAGGGGACCTTATTCCAGTGGAGAATCCCATGGACAGCGAAGCCTGGTGGGCTAGTCCACAGGGTCGCAAAGAGTCGGACAAGACTGAAGCGACTTAGCAGGCACACAAACTCTTGGTTCAGTGAATGGAAATGTAAAGATAACCATCGTCGTGCTAGCTATATATCGTGATAGATATATAAGCTGATCCTGCAGGGGCTGCTATTAAGACAGTCAATTCTAACATTGCTTTTCCTTTTTCAACTCCGCTGCAAGGATCTGACAGTCATTGACAACGCAGGCAAACAGAGGCTTAAGGATGTCATCCAAAACCTGCTTCCCTCCAGGCTCAGCTGGTAAAGAATCCGCCTGCCATGCGGGAGACCTGGGTTCTATTCCTGGGTTGGGAAGATCCCCTGAAGAAGGGAAAGGCTACCCACTCCAGTATTCTGCCCTAGAGAATTCCATGGACTATATAGTCCATGGGGTCGCGAAAAGTCCGACACGACTGAGTGACTTTCACTTTCACTTTTCACTTTCCAAAACTTCACCTCACTATTGGACCAAAAGAAGATAAAAGGTCACTGCCAGGGCGAGGTCTCAAGGGATGAGAAAACTACATCTCAGGGTCCTGGTGCAGCATTCCTCTGGTGGGACTTGAAATTTAATCGGTTTTCCTGTTCAGCCTTTCCGCTTCTGAGGTCAACACGGGGAAAGCCAAACTCTTGACCCAGGAAGCCTAGTCCTAGAGCTGCATGATTGCTCCGCCCTCTTCAGGCCTATAAAAGTATTTGTCTACCTTGAACTACCCACCACAGCTACAGCTCTTGCGCAACACAGACGCCTCCATTTCTGTGGGCGGAGCCTAGGAAGGGGCAGGAATAAACGTGAGGCTGCTTTCCGACTCAAGTTCCGCCGGCGTCGCTCACGACATCCTTTGCCCACTCCTGTGCAAACCCGTCCGTGAGAGGTGCGGAAGGCTCAAACACGCAAGGCCAAATCCAGCAGTTCCCCTAGACGCCAGGACTGAGTGACTCCCCAGAGGCAATCCGAGTTCCGAAGACTCGTTCCTCATCCCACGGTCCTGCGCCCCACCGCCCCGCGTCGGCCTGTCATTACCTGTAGGACAGAACCCTTCCTCTCCCTAGGCCCGCGGCGACATTGAAATGATGGGCAGCCGGCCCCACAGCTCCAGCGCTTCCTCTGCAGACCAGTGGGAACAGCAGGCCGAAGGACCCGGCCCTGCCAAGCGCCGTCGAACGGAGGAGCCCACGGACCACGAGTTCGAGGTAGCGCCCAGAGTGGACAACGTGATGGAGACCCCAGACATGGGAGCGCTCACCTCCCTGGTGATTCTGGCCGACGGCTATGCCCTGCACCTGCCCCTGGACGATGTCGACCTGGTGCTGGAGCCCGAGCCCACATCCGTGCTGCAAGTTTCTCTCGGGGATAACACCCTCATACTGGTCCCTGGAGCCCTCCTTGAATTCCTAGAAGGGGAGAGCCACTCAGCCCTTGGTCTGGAACAGGGCTCTTTCCTGAACGCTCCTGGGGAATGTGTCGCCCTCGAGCAGGGATTCTATGGACCTGTCCCAGAGATCGCTGGCCAAGAAGAGGTCTATCAGGAGGACGCAGACACTGTGTTCCCACCGGCTGGGATGAATGCAGCTGCCAGCTCAGTTGCTGGGCTCCTCCTTTCCCCTAGAAGGGCATCCGACCCAGACTTCGTGGGCCTAGCCCCAGAGCCCTGGCCTCAGGCGCCCAACCCTACTCCAGAGAGAGGTTCTCCTCACCACCAAGACAACCTGGACTTGCACGTTCCCGAGTTCTTCCCCGACTCACCACTCCAGCCTCTACCTCCCTCTCCTTGTCCAGGTTCTCACGAGCGCCCCCAACACCCTCCTGTTCCTGCTCGAAAGGCCCAGAGACGCCTGTTTCAGGAATGAACTTCCTCCCACAATTCTTAGCCACCGTCTGGGACCAGGATGGACTGTTCTGGTGACTGCTGTGTGTATGTTGCCCACCCAGCCAGAATCACAAGGTCGTGATGGGTTTTGGATGCACGCTGTCTTGCAGAATTTTGCAGCAGTTGCAAAATTTACATCTAGCTGGCTAGATCCCTGGGAAGGAAGCTCACCTGGGCAAAGAAAAGCCTCTTGAAACACAGCGTGTTTTAAGACAGCTACTTAGGTTTTTCTCTAGGGAGGTCACCCCTAAGCAGCTCTAAGCCCCCCCAACCCACCCCCCCTTTCTCTTCAAAGTCAAGTGCCAGCACTTTTCTTTAAAATGCCATCCTTTCCCAGGCACCCTACGACTGCCCCTCCCCCTTGTTTTCCCCCCAATAGAGTAATTACTAGATGTGTTTTGTTCAATGTAGTTTTTGGCCCTAGTGTCCCAACTTTTCTAGATGGTGGCTCTAGCCCGTTTGGGGGATCTAGCCAATTGTTGTATGTGCACAAATGTTTGTTGGATACAAAACAGAGAATGGGGAACAATGATTATGGCCCTTCTTTTTGAATGACTAGGTTGGCAAGTGGTTTACTTCTATTGCTAGCTTTGTAAGGGTAGTTTCCAAAAAGAACCAACTGTTTTTCGTTTTTCTTACATACTTTTAATACAATTCTGTTGTCATGGAAAAGTTTCTAATTCTAAAGATTCTGTGTTTTTGTACTTGTAAGATCCTAAAAATGTTTGTACATTGCTACTGGCATATAGAAAAAATTTGCTCTTATGTTGGTCTGGTATCCAGAAAAATTATTTAATTTCTGCAATCATTTATCTGTAAATTCTTATGCTTGACTGATAAAGATAATATCTTTATCAGATAATAATAAAGATATATCTATCTTTATAGATATTTTTTGTGCTAAGTCGCTTCAGTCGTGTCCAGTTCTTTGCAACCCTATGGACTGTAGCCCTCCAGGCTCCTCTGTCCTTGGGATTCTCCAGGCAAGAGTACTGGAGTGGATTGCCATGCCCTCCTCCAGGGGATCTTCCCAAGCCATGGATCAAACCTACATCTCTTATGTCTCCTGCATTGACAGGAGGGTTCTTTACCACTAGCACCACCCTGGAAGCCCAAGAAAGAAAGTGTTAATCACTCAGTCGTGTCCGACTCTTTGCAACCCCATGGACTGTAGCCCGGCAGGCTCCTCTGTCCATGGAATTCTCCAGGCAAGAATACTGGAGTGGGCTGCCGTGCCCTTCTCCAGGGGATCTTCCAAACCCAGGGATCAAACCTGGGTTTCCTGCATTGTAGGCAGATTCTTTACTGTCTGAGCCACCAGAGGGCTTATCTTTACAGATATATCTATATCTATCATATATATATGTAGACATATCTCTATATCTATCTTTATGGATAATAGTATCTCCAAATAATGATAGTACTGTCTCTTTTTTATTTTTTGACAAGCTTCTTACATCTTATTTTTCCTTAATTTTTTTTTTATTGGCTATTACTTCAAATACAAATTGAATGGCATGGTTAATTTGATTTGCTTGGTGGCTCAGAGGTTAAAGTATCTGCCTCCAATGTGGGAGACCCCGGTTCGATCCCTGGGTCAGGAAGATCCCCTGGAGAATTGTTTTTAGGAAGTATAGTTGATTTACAATATCAGTTTCATATATACAACAAAATAATTCAGTATTTTTATGGATTATATTTCATGTGAAGTTCTTACAAAATAATGACCATATATCCTTGTGCTTTGGCCACCACATGCGAAGAGTTGACTCATTGGAAAAGACTTTGATGCTGGGAGGGATTGGGGGCAGAAGGAGAAGGGGACGACAGAGGATGAGATGGCTGGATGGCATCACTGACTCGATGGACATGTGTCTGAGTGAACTCCGGGAGTTGGTGATGGACAGGGAGGCCTGGCGTGCTGCGGTTCCTGGGGTCGCAAAGAGTCGGACACGACTGAGCGACTGAACTGAACTGAACTGATCCTTGTGCTGTATAATATGTCCTAGTTGCTTATCTATTTTATACATAGTAGTTTGCTTCTCTCTTTCTCTCTGCACTGGTCTTGTTGCTGTGAGCAGGCTTTTCTCTAGTTGTGATGCATGGGCTTCTTATTGTAATGGCTTCTCTTGTTGCAAAGAATGGGCTCTAGGCACATGGGCTTCAGTAGTTGTGGTGCGTGAGCTTGGTTGTTCCCCAGTATGTGGGATCTTCCCTGACCAGGGATTGAACCAGTGTCTCCTGCATTGCAAGGTAGATTCTTAACCAGTGGACCATCAGGGAAGCCCCAATTTGTTTCTCTTAATCTCATACCCTGTCTTTACCCTCTCCCCACTGTTAAACCACTGGTTTGTTCTTTATATCTGTGAGTCTGTTTCTGTTTTATTATATATATTTAGTGGTTTTATATTTTTAGATTCCACATATAAGTGGTAACAGAGTATATGTCTTTCTCTGACTTATTTTATTACCATAATGCTCTCTAGGTCCATCCACATTGTTGCAAATGGTAGAACTTCCTTCTCTTTGTGGCTGAGTGACATTCTCACATCACCTTTATTAATTCATCTAAAATGGAGAGATGACAGAATGATTGAGCCCTGAAACATTAGATGGAGACAACTAAGTAGTTATATATTAATAACTTGAATCCCCAGATCTCTTTTAATCTTTGGCCTACAGAAGTGGCCCACCACTCTATGAAAACTTGCACATCTACCTTGCTCTAAGATGATGCAGAAGCCTCTGCCTGGCAAGACAACATGCACCAACCTCATTTACCCCCATCCCCTCTCTTTGCCACCAGATGGTAACTAAAGTTAAGCATAATACGATACAATGGAAAATCAGAAGGTTCAAAGCAATGGGTATGGTACACTGATATAATACCTAAAGTAGAATAATACATCAGCTAGTAGGGGTCTGGAAGGGCCTACAGGGACACTGTATAACTAACCAAAAGTAATGCGCTGGGGAGGCACCAGCATCATGAGTTCAGTGGGCCAGGTTGGCCAGTGATAGCAGGAGATGCCATTAAGAAGCTAGACTCCTTGGTAGCCTTAGATCTGAGTGACTGAATGTACAAACTAACAGTGGCCAGATCACTTATGATAACAAAATTCTGACCCACAAACTTTGTAGCAAGCAGCCCAGAAACAAAACCATAAGCCCTGTGGTAACTGGCCCCACTGATCAGGACTTGGTCAAGAACTGACAGCTTCCCTAATTTTCATCCCTCTTTCTGGTAGTTCAGATGGTAAAGAATCCCCCTGACAATACAGGAGAAGCAGGTTCAATTCCTGGGTCAGGATGATTTCCCTGGAGGAGGGAATGGCTACCCACTCCAGTATTCTTGCCTGGAGAATTCCATGGGCAGAGGAGCCCCACAGGCTACAGTCCATGGAGTTGCAAAGAGTCAGACAAAACTGAGCAACTCACACTTTCTTCCTTCTTTCCAACTCAGGACCATTTTAAGAAAGTCAAATATATTATGCTTAAAATGCAAAATCTACAAATCAATTGTATAGGATTCCCTGCATCTAGTTAGCCTTCCTCTAGCTTTCCCCTGCCAATAACCTCTATTCAAACACAACAGAAGCCCTCCCTTTTTGCACTATACACCTTTCTCGCTCCCTTACCTGCCTATCAGCTCTCAAATGCAAATGACAGGGCTGACTCTCTTGCTATATATCAAGCTCTGAATAAGTAGCCCCTACTGTCCTACTTTGAACAGCCTCAGTTCATATTCAGTTTTTCTGGGAGTCCCAGTGAGGCAGTCTCCATTTCCCATGGCCATAACTCTCAGCCTTGGACTAAGTGTGGTACTCATAGAACACCTTGTGCTGTAAGCTACCCTCAGCTTATAGTGTCCACACCAGTGTGTCAAGTCCATGCCGTGTCTGAAGTCTCTCATTGCATTGAGTTCCTTAGCTATTTATTCTCAGTTTGGTACCAGGTTTTGTTACTGGTTCTGTTTATTTGGCATTGTTGGTGACATCCAGACATTCATTTTAATGCCCTTTCATTCTCTTTCGTGATTCCATTTTCTGCTATGATGAATAAAAATCTTGTTTATCACAAGAAAGGGAATCACTGGGCAGAACACAAAATTGTGTCCTATAAGCCTGCTGTTCAAGTCAACCTCACAGTCTTGTGAGTTTGAAGTTCTCCTCAGACTGGCATCCATTTGCACATACTTGGCAGTTGAGTCTTCAGTAAAACCAGATGAGGTTCTCTTCTCATTTTCTTTTGCCTTGAAAGTGTGGCTTTAATCCAAAAAGAATTTTCTCTTTGGTATCAGGTGGTGGAGTCTGCATTCAGAGAAGTCATGTTGGGACCTAAGTCACAAGGTACACAAACACCGCATTTACCCACCATCACCAACTCGCACGGGGTAGTTGAAATGTAGAACTTCTACTCTTCCAGGAAAAAAATGTGTGCTTCTTCCACTTCATCTCGTTCAATTCCTCATTCCTGTGCCTATCTCTAAGTGACATAACTTCACTAAAGATGACCTGACATGAACAAAGTTGTTCATTTGAAAGTCTCCTTCAATAAGATGGAAGATTTCTCAGTTTCAATGGGCAGCATATTTTGATTTGGTATAAGGAGGTTTCCACACAAAACTCTGAATCAAAAGTTGCTTCATTAAAAAAAAAAGTTGCTTCATTAAAACATTCTCTAGCCAAAGCTAATGACCAATTTGAAAAAAAAAAATCTAAACTAAACTTACTTCTCTATTAAGTCCTCCAGTTGCCTCTCCTAGATATAAATCTACCTCTTCACCTGCCATTCTCTCTCTTTCTGAATTTCCACTGACTCTTCTTTCCAATTCCCCTTGTCCAGGTGCCCAAAATGCAATCTGCCTCTGAAGATCCATGCACCAGGTATTCAGACAACTTCAGAGTTTAAACCTTGGACCTGAACTTAATTAGGAGTTATTTGTAAGAGTTCCTCTAAATCATGACATAAACCAACAAATATTCCTGGAAGAATTTAGCATTCTTTCGGATGCATAAGCCCTAGGATTATCTGACACATATTACTTATGCATGTACGGGTCAGAGCTGCCAGTGCTCATTTCTGGATTCAGAGAAGACTGAATTGATCCAGGAAAGGACATTCAGGATCTCTCTTCCTACAGTAAATTTAAGAATTTAATAACAAGCTTGAAAAGTTGGGTAGAGTCTCCTAAAAAAACAAACCTGAACCATTTCCAATAAAAATCAATACAACTGCTACTCTTTCCACATTAAACCCTGCTACCTTCGCTCAGTCACTTCCTTGACATAAATGTACCACACAGGTGGTTGGTATTTTAAATAAATCACAGACTTCCCTATCTCCCAGCCTTTGTATGTAACCTTTCCTTCCTGCTCTGTGATAACACTCTTGCAAATTTAAGAAAGTAAAACTTTCATTACTCATAAAATTATTATATATTAAAAGCACACCAAAGGGACCCTTTCTTGAAATTTCAGAAGACTCTCTGTTTATAACCAATTGTATTTGTTCTGAATATATCTTTTCTTTTCTCACTATGTGACACATAGCCCTGATAAAGATCTGGACACCACACCTGAGCTTGCAAATCCAGCGAGAAATTTCACTGACATATGAAAAATAATTGGGGCAGAACCTATTAAAGTTCAGACACAGTCTACCAAACCATTATCCAAATTCCTCCTGATATCCCCTGAATCCAAAGAAAGAGTTCAAACATATAGTTGAATGCTTTACATACAAACGTCTTTCCATACACTGCCCTGTAACACTCTCTTTCTGTAAGAAAAGAATCAATTTGTTCAAGACCTTAAGACCATCCACAAAATATATATACCTCACTTTCTGACAGAAATTAACCCAAATACCAGCCTTCCACCAATTCCACCTGAGGCCACTTGCTTCACTCTAACCCTAACCTGTGTCCTGTCTTTTTTCAGTGTGCCTCTGGACCGAAACAGTCAACACCTTTTTGCCTTTACCTGGAGAGCACAAAAACATACCTGGACAGTCATGCCCCTGGAATACACTGCAGCCCCCTTCTATTTTTGCCTGGTCCTTGATCAAAACTTAATGGATATAAATTTCCCTTGTGATTTAGTCCTAACACAATGTGTAGATAATCAACTCTGTTCAAAGAACAAGAAAGCCTGTAAAAGGATTCCACTGACTTGCCCCACCCTTAGCAAAAAAAGGGACATAATGTTCCAAATATAAGTAATTTTTGCCAAAATACAGCCCATTATTTAGAGTATGGTGCATCTCACAAGAGAAAAACATTCTCTCCTGATAGACTAAAGACTATCCAAACATATCCTAGACGCCTTAACAAGAGACAACTTAGTGTATTTCTGCTTTTAACTGAGTATTGCAGACACCATGTGCCAAGTTTCACTGAGACAGAATGACCTCTTAATGAGTTCGCTAAGCATTAAGAGACCCTTTCCTGTGGACTCCAATGGGAAGAGGACATCTGAAACCTAAATAAAGCTATTTAACAGCCTCTTTCTCTAGTCAGGTCTAACTACTAAAATCTTGTGTCTATCTGTGCATAAGCAATCAGACACAACATTGAGATTTTACCTCAACTTGATGAGAACTATCAAAAACCCATTGCTCCAAAAACTACAAGCACCTAAGATGCCCCTCAACAAGCAGATGAACAGTTAAACTGGGGTATATGCATGTGATGAACTATTACTTGGAGACAAAACAAGAAAAATAAAGAAACTACCAAGACATGAAAAGATGTGGAGGAAACTTAAGTGAATGAAGCCAGTCTGGAAAGTCTATGTGAATCCAATTATATAACTATCTGAAAATGCTAAAAGGATCAGTGATGCCTGGGGTTTAGAGGGAGAGTGGTGAGTAGGTGGGGTACAAGGGACTTGTAGGGTAAGGAGCTACTCTGCATGCTTCTATCTGGATGGATGACATTATGCATGTGTTAAAACTTATAGGACTACACAACACAGTGAACCTTAATGTAAACTATGGACTTCAGTTAATTATAATGTACCTGATGATTTATCAGCTGTAACATGTATACCATTGTAATACAACATATTAATAATAGGGGGGAATGTATAAGAGAGGAATGAGTGGTATATGAGAACTCTGTGGAATCTACTCAATTTTGTGTAAACATAAATTTGTCCTAGACATAAATATATTACTTTTTAAGGATGTGTAATGATACCACCCTTATGGCAGAAAGTGAAGAGGAACTCAAAAGCCTCTTGATGAAAGTGAAAGTGGAGAGTGAAAAAGTTGGCTTAAAGCTAAACATTCAGAAAACAAAGATCATGGCATCTGGTCCCATCACTTCATGGGAAATAGATGGGGAAATAGTGGAAACAGTGTCAGACTTTATTTTCTGGGGCTCCAAAATCACTGCAGATGGTGACTGCAGCCATGAAATTAAAAGACACTTACTCCTTGGAAGGAAAGTTATGACCAACCTAGATAGCATATGCAAAATCAGAGACATTACTTTGCCAACAAAGGTCCATCTAGTCAAGGCTATGGTTTTTCCAGTGGTCATGTACGGATGTGAGAGTTGGACTGTGAAGAAAGCTGAGCACCAAAGAATTGATGCTTTTGAAGTGTGGTGTTGGAGAAGACTCTTGAGAGTCCCTTGGACTGCAAGGAGATCCAACCAGTCCATTCTGAAGGAGATCAGCCCTGGGTGTTCTTTGGAAGGAATGATGCTAAAGCTGAAACTCCAGTACTTTGGCCACCTCGTGGGAAGAGCTGACTCATTGGAAAAGACTCTGATGCTGGGAAGGATTGGAGGCAGGAGGAGAAGGGGACGACAGAGGATGAGATGGCTGGATGGCATCACTGACTTGATGGGCGTGAGTCTAAGTGAACTCCGGGAGTTGGTGATGGACAGGGAGGCCTGGCGTGCTGCGATTCATGGGGTCGCAAAGAGTCGGACATGACTGAGCGACTGAACTGAACTGAACTGAACTGAAGGATATGTAATAAGAATAAACCATTTGATAAGTTAACTTCAGGGATATATTTTTTAATGGAGATACATCAAAAACAAGTTGATATCCTCACAATATAAAGGAAAGAGGAAACTGCTTAATGCACAAAAAAGGAGGATTTTGTTAGTAGAAGTCTGTCAAAGGCAAGTTTTATACATCGATAAAATGGCCAGTTCAAAGTTTATCCACTTCCCTAACCTCTAACAACTAACAAACATCCAAAAACATTACTTACTATACTCTTACTCTTGACCCTCTTGGAATGGAATATTATTCAACCTTTAAAAAGGAAGAAAATTCTTACACACCTTACAACAGGTAATAATACTGAGGACACTATGCTAAGTGAAATAACAGTCACAAAAAGATAAATATTGTATGATTTCACTTACATGAGATATCAAGAATAGTCAAACTCCTAGAAACAGAAAGTAGAATGGTAGTTTTCAGGAACTGGAGAGAGAAGGAAATGAGAGTGGGGTTGTTTTTGTTAGTTTTGCAAGATGAAAAAGTTATGGACACTGGTTACATAACAGAGCAAATATATTTAATACTACTAAACTGTACACTTAAAATGTTTAGAGTAGTAAATTTTATGTTATGTGTCTCCTATGAGAGACATAATTTTGTTTAAGACATGTGAGGTTTTTTTCAGGTCAGGTGTCACCTGTCTAGTATTATGTTACCCTGCTGCTGCTGCTGCTAAGTCACTTCAGTCGTGTCCGACTCTGTGTGACCCCATAGATGGCAGCCCACCAGGCTCCCCCTTCCCTGGGATTCTCCAGGCAAGAACACTGGAGTGGGTTGCCATTTCCTTCTCCAATGCATGAAAGTGAAAAGTGAAAGTGAAGTCACTCAGTCGTGTCTGACTCTTCATGACCCCATGGACTGCAGCCCACTAGGCTCCTCTGTCCATGGGATTTTCCAGGCAAGAGTACTGGAATGGGATGCCATTACTTTCTCCATATGTTACCCTAGAAAAAGTATAAAATGGGACATAGCAGGAACGAAAGTTGCAAGGGACCTTTAAAGACCTTCAGATAGATTTTTTCCAGTTTTCACTCTCCATGAGATTTTAACAAGTTTTTGTTTTATATGTCTATTTTCAGGATGGGTTAAATCATTCCCTGACTGAACATTCCCTTACAGTTGCTGAAAAGTTGCCAGATATTGTGATTCCAGCCCAGAGCATACCAGTGACCAAGGGACACACTTTATGAAAACCAATATAAAAGGCATTCTGTAAGGCATTCATTCTTATTCAAATACTACACTGTCCATACCACCCTCAGTCTCCTCTTAGCACCAATGACATCTTTAAATTAAAATTAGCAAATCTTTAAGAAATCCTGAGATCCCTTGACTAGTTGTAATCCTGTTGGATCTTATGAGGACATACTTTGTCACTTCCTTGGGAACACATGGGTTATCCCCCTATGAATTGGTAAATGAAAAATCCATGAATTTAGGAGTTTCTCCTCCAATTCTAGATTATACCCTATTATATACAGACTCAGAAAAATATTGCAAAAGACTCATACTATACCCAGTTCTGAGGCTTCCCTGGTGGCTCAGCAGTAAAGAATCCTCTGGTTAATGTCTGCCAGCACAGGACATGTAGGTTTGGTGCCTGGGTCAGAAAGATCCCTTGGAGAAGGAAATCACAACCCACTCCAGTATTCTTGCCTGGGAAATCCCATGGACAGAGGAGCCTGGAAGGCTATAGTATGTGAGGTTGCAAAGAGTCAGACACAATTTAGCAACTGAACAGCAGCAGCAGCAGCATACCCAGTTCTAACACCAAGAGGTTAAATCTACCTTCCAACTACACCTTCCTAAAAAGCCTCTTTATGATCTTTAGCCAAAAGACTTTATTTATTAAAAGAGATATCAGAAAAAAACTGTTCTTGAACTTGATTGGAAGGGAACTTACCAGATACTGTTAACAATAAATAGAGCTCTGAAACTCCAGGAAGTTAATCCTTATGTTCACATTTCACAATTGAATCAGCTATTAGAATTCCATAAAATGAAAAGTCTACCCAAAATGGGGTGTCAAATTGATGATTCTGAGAGTTCTAGAAGCATTGAAACTTTAGAACCAGAAACCTCAGGGGTGACATCAGCAAGAAAACAGAACAAGAAGTGCCAGCATTCTTCCCACATTGAAACAATTATGTGATTGCCACCCATGGGAAAAAGTTTTTTTTCTAGAAGCCTTATAACTAGGTAGAAGGCTGAGAAACCCCAGCAGAGCCCGAGATCAGGGAGGGTACTTTTACAAAGAAGGCCCCAGTGGCAGACGCACTGACTATGGTGTGGTATTATGTTGGTGCAAAAGTAATTGCGGTTTTCGCATTGTTGAAATTTGTTATTTAATTTTGGAATACACTCTTACATAAATGTGGTTATGTTATATGTCATTTTAATATGCATATCCTGCTTTATTTTTTGCTTATTATTTGCTGTTTATTTTATATTAATTTTAGAATATGGAAATGATGTTAGACAAAAAGCAAATTTGAGCAATTTTCTTATTTAAGTTCAAAATGGGTAATAAAGCAGCAGAGATAACTCACAACATCAACAACACATTTGGCCCAGGAATTCCTAACAAATGTATAGTGCAGTGGTGGTTCAAGAAGTTTTGCAAAGGAGACAAGAGCCTTGAAGATGAAGAGTACAGTGGCCAGCCATCAGAAGCTGACAATGACCAATTGAGAGGATCATCAAAGCTGATCCTCTTACAACTACATGAGAAGTTGCTGAAGAACTCAGTGTCAACCATTCTATGGTCATTCAGCATTTGAGGCAAATTGGAAAGGTTAAAAAGCTCAATGAGTGGGTGCCTCATGCTGCTGCTGCTGCTGCTGCTAAGTCGCTTCAGTCATGTCCGACTCTGTGCGACCCCATAGACGGCAGCCCACCAGGCTCCCCCGTCCCTGGGATTCTCCAGGCAAGAACACTGGAGTGGGTTGCCATTTCCTTCTCCAATGCATGAAAGTAAAAAGTGAAAGTGAAGTCACTGAGTCTTGTCCGACTCTTAGCAACCCCATGGACTGCGGCCTACCAGGCTCTTCCGTCTGTGGGATTTTCCAGGCAAGAGTGCTGGAGTGGGGTGCCATTGGCTTCTCCAGCTGACGTCAAATCAAAAATATCATTTTGAAGTGTCACCTTCTCTTTTTCCATGCAACAACAATGAACCATTTCTCAATCTGATTCTGACATGTGATGAAAAGTGGATTTTATAGAACCACCAGTGATGACCAGCTCAGTGGCTGGACTGAGAAGAAGCTCCAAAGCAGTTCCCAAAGCCACACTTGCACCAAAAAAAGGTCAGGGTCACTGTTTGGTGGTCTGCTGCCAGTCTGATCCACTACAGCTTTCTGAATCCCGGCAAAACCATTACGTCTGAGAAGTATACTCAACAAATCGATGAAATGTACCAAAAACTGCAACACCTGCAGCCTGTCATTGGCCAACAGAATGGACCCAATTCTTCTCCATGACAACACCCAGCTGCATGTCACACAACCAACGCTTCAAAAGTTGAATGAATTGGGCTATGAAGTTTTGCCTCCTCTGCCATGTTCACCTGACCTCTCACCAACTGACTATCACTTCTTCAAGCATCTTGACAACTTTTTGCAGATAAAACACTTCCACAACCAGTAGGATGCAGAAAGTGCTTTCAAAGAGTTCATCGAATACTAAAGCATGGATTTTTAGGCTATAGGAATAAACAAACTTATTTCTCTTTGGCAAAAATGTGTTGATTGTAATGGTTCCTGTTTTAATTAATAAAGATGTGTTTGAGCCTAGACATATTGACTTAAAATTCACGGTCTGAAACCACAATTACATTTGCACCAACCTAATACCAGCTGCCGGAGAAGGTGATGGTACCCCACCCCAGTACTCTTGCCTGGAAAATCCCATGGACGGAGGAGCCTGGTAGGCTACAGTCCATGGGGTCGTGAAGAGTCGGACACGACTGAGCGACCTCACTTTCACTTTTCACTTTCATGCATTGGAGAAGGAAATGGCAACCCACTCCAGTGTTCTTGTCTGGAGAATCCCAGGGACGGGGGAGCCTGGTGGGCTGCCGTCTACGGGGTCGCACAGAGTCGGAAGCAACTTAGCAGCAGCAGCAGCAGCAGCAATACCAGCTGCATATTCAAAAGACGTCCCCATCCCTTAGTGAGCTTTGTTCCAGCCCCATCTGTCTATTGTCCTCCCACCAACCCCATCCACCAAGGGACATAGGAGAAGTCACTCCATCAGTGCCCCCACTAACAGGCCACTGACCATAGACGCAAATGCAGACCCTAAAAGCAGTCCTGTAATCCAGCTTCAACTCTGCTTCACCACAGTCTTGTCATTTCCCATCATTAAAGGAAACCTGTAAAAGAAGGTCTTTACCTTCAAAACCAATCTATAAAGACTAGAAAAGTTTTCCACCTCTTCAAATGCAGAGAATTCAATGCAAAGGTGTAAGGAAAAAGAAGAATTAGGGAAACATGACAAGACTAAAAGGGAACTAATACAGTTCCAGTAACTGACCTTAAAGAAATGGTAATCCATGAACTAACTGACAAAAAAAATTGAAAATAATCATCTTAAAGAAATTCATTAAGATACAAGAGAACATAGGTAGACAGCTAAATGAAATCTGGAAAAAATACAATAAAAGCTTTGATAAAAAATAGAAACCATTAAAAAAAGATTTAAACCAACATCCTAAAGCTAAAAACTATGACAACTAAACTGAAAAATTCAACACAGATCTTCACAGAAGATTCAACCATGTAGAAGAAATAATCAAAAAGAAATTATCTAGTTAGAGAAACAAAAAGAAAAAAAGTATAAAAGAGTAAAGAAAGCATATGAGACTTAGGTGAAATCATCACATGAAATAAGATACACTTAATGGGAGTTCCAGAAGGATAAGAAAGGAGCAGAAAGCTTATTTAAAGAAATAATGGCTGAGAACTTACCAAATCTAGGGAAGGAAGTAGGTATCTTCATTCAAAGCTGAAAAGTCCTGATTGGTCTATGATGAGACACATTATAATTAAATTATCAAAACAAAGAATTTTGAAAGCAACTTGTCATGAACATAGAAGTCCATCAGGGTTTTTTCAACAGAAACATTATAGGTCATGAAAGACTATGATGATATATACAAAGGAAAAAAAACTGCCAAACAAGAATATTTTACCTGGCAAAACTCTCCTTTATATGTTTGTATTTTTAATAGTTTTTTTTCCTGTAATTGACATCTAATCTTACCTCATTGTGATCAGAAAAGATGCTTTACATGATTTCAATTTTTTTGAATTTACCATATGTAGGCTAAACAACATGCTTTGGAATAACCAACAAATCACAGAAGAAATCAAAAAAGAAATTAAAAAATGAAAACACAACAACCCAAAACCTATGGGATTCAGTAAAAGCAGCGCTGAAGGGAAGATTCATAGCAATACAAGTCTACCTCAAGAAATAGGAGAGAAATCAAATAAATAACCTAACTCTACACCTAAAGCAACTAGAAAAAGAAGAAATGAAGCACTCCAGAGTTAGTATAAGGAAAGAAATCATAAAAATTAGGGCAGAAATAAATGCAAAAGAAACAAAGGAGACCATAGCCAAAATCAACAAAGCTAAAAGCTGGTTCTTTGAGAAGATAAATAAAATAGACAAACCATTAGCCAGCCTCATCAAGAAAAAAAGGGAGAAGAATCAAATCAACAAAATTTGAAATGAAAATGGAGAAATCACAACAGACAACACAGAAATACAAAGGATCATAAGAGACTACTATCAGCAACTGTATGCTAATAAAATGGACAACTTGGAAGAAATGGACAAATTCTGAGAAAAGTATAACTTTCCAAAACTGAACCAAGAAGAAATAGAAAATCTTAACAGGCCCATTGCAAGCACAGAAATCAAAACTGTAATTAGAAATCTTTCAACAAACAAAAGCCCAGGACCAGATGGCCTCACAGCTGAATTCTACCAAAAATTTAGAAAAGCGCTAACACCTATCCTACTCAAACTCTTCCATAAAATTTCAGAGGAAAGTAAACTTCCAAACTCATTCTATGAGGTCACCATCACCCTAATACCAAAACCAGACAAAGATGCCACAAAAAAAGAAAACTACAGGCCAATATCTCTGATGAACATAGATGCAAAAATCTTAACAAAATTCTAGCAAACAGAATCCAACAATATATTAAAAAGATCATACATCATGACAAGTGAGCTTTATCCCAGGGATCCAAAGATTCTTCAATATTTGCAAATCAATCAATGTGATATACCACATTAACAAATTGAAAGATAAAAACCATATGATTATCTCAATAGATGCAGAGAAAGCCTTTGACAAAATTCAACATCCATTTAGGATAAAAACCTTCCAGAAAGCAGCCACAGAAGGGACATACCTCAACATAACACAAGCTATATGTGATAAACCCACAGTAAACATTATCCTCAATGGTGAAGAATTGAAAGCATTTCCCCTAAAGTCAGGAATAAGACAAGGATGTCCACTCTCACCACTACTATTCAACACAGTTTTGGAAGTTTTAGCCATAGCAATCAGAGCAGAAAAAGAAATAAAAGGAATCCAGATTGGAAAAGAAGTAAAACTCTCACTTTTTGCAGATGACATGATCCTCTACATGCTGCTGCTGCTGCTGCGTCACTTCAGTCGTGTCTGACTCTGTGTGACCCCAGAGACGGCAGCCCACCAGGCTACCCCGTCCCTGGGATTCTCCAGGCAAGAACACTGGAGTGGGTTGCCATTTCCTTCTCCAGATCCTCTACATAGAAAACCCTAAAGACTCCACCAGAAAATTACTAGAGCTAATCAATGAATATAGTAAAGTTGCAGAATTCAAAATTAACACACAGAAATCCCTTGCATTCCTATACACTAACAATGAGAAAACAGAAAGAGAAATTAAGGAAACAATTCCATTCACCATTGCAATGAAAAGAATAAAATACTTAGGAACATATCTACCTAAAGAAACTAAAGACCTATATATAGAAAACTATAAAACACTGATGAAAGAAATCATAGATGACACAAATAGATGGAGAAATATACCATGTTCATGGATTGGAAGAATTAATACAGTGAAAATTAGTATACTACCCAAAGCAATCTATAGAACTACCTAACGATCCAGCAATCTCATTTCTGGACATATATCCAGACAAAACTGTAGTTCAAAAAGATATACGTATTCCTATGTTCACAGCAGCACTATTCACAATAGGCAAGACATGGAAACAACTTAAACATCCATCAACAGGTAAATGGATAAAGATGTGATACATACATACAATGGAATACCACTCAGCCATAAAAAAGAACAAAATAATGCCTTCTGCAAAAACATGAATGCAACTAGAGACTAAATAAGGTAAATCAGAAAGAGAAAGACAAATGCTATATGATATCACTTAAATGTTGAATAAGACACAAATGAACCTCTCTATGAAACAGAAACAGACTCACATACAGAACAGACATGTGGTTGCCAAGATGGAGGGGTAGCGGGGAAGGAATGGACCGGGAGTTTGGGGTTATTAGATGCAAACTAGTCCATATAGAATGGATAAGCAATGAGCCCTGCTGTATAGCACAGGGAACAATATTCAATATCCTGAAATAAACCACAATGGAAAAGAATATAAAAAGAATATATATATATATATATATGAATCACTCTTTGTGGTACAGCAGAAATTAACACAACATTGTAAATAAACTATACTTCAATAAAAACTATACTTTAATAATAAAACACTGAGGAGATTAAAGTGATCTAAATAAATAGGGAGACACATATGATTCATGACAGAAGTCATGTTCCTGACTGAAAGACTAAATACTGTCAAAATAGCAATTCTTTTCAAATTGAGCTGTACATGAATCTAGCAGGCATTAATCAGAAATTGACAAATGGATTCTAAAATTCATATGGAAATGCAAAGCACCTAGAATTGTAATGACAACATTTAAAAAGAACAAAGTTGAAGGACTTAAGCTAACTTAAGTTTCAAATCTTATTCAAAAGATACAATAATCAAGACAGTGTGGTACTGGCAGAAGAATAGTCATACAACAGGTCAAAGGAACTAAATTGCAAGTCAGAAACAAATATTTACATTTATGATCAATTCATTTCTGACAAAAGTTCCAAGACAATTAAATGTAAAAGGCATAGTCTTTTTACAAATTGAATATTCACATTAAAAATCTGAAACTATTATTTCACATTACATGCACACAAAAAAACACAAACTGGATCATAGATCTAGATGTAAAAACTAGAACTAATTTCTTTGAATTCTTTTGAATTAATTTCTTCAAAAAAAAGAGAAGGAAATCTCTGACCTTGATTAGGCTGAAGGTTCTTAGATATAAAATCAAAGTTACAATTCATCTTTTCAATTTGGCATTTTGAAAGTGATCAAAATTTTAAACATATGCAAATCAAAAATCACTAGTAAGAATTTTTAAACACACCCAAAACTAATATAACGTAATATGCCAATTATATTTTAATGAAACAATGGAAGAAAGTCCATAAAATAGGAGAAAATATGTGCAATCAGGTATCAGATAAAGGACTGTATCCAGAATATACAAAAAACTGTAACAATTCAAAGATCAGGCAAATGATAGAATTTTTAAATGGACAAAAGATTTTAATACATTTAACCATAAAAGATGCACAACACAGGCTTAGCTAATACACTCATGACAAGATGTGCACTATTATTAGTCATTAGGGAAATGCAAGTTAAAACCACAGTGACATACCAAAACACACTCACTAGAATGGCTATATTCAAAAAGACAGACCATACTAAATGCTGGTGAGACTGAGGAAAGATTAAAATCCCCATGCATTGCTTGTGGGAATATAACATGGTACAGCCACTTTGGAAAACCATTCCACAGGTTTATTTTTAAGTAGAACATAAACTTGCCATTTGACCCAAGAATTCCACTCCTTGGAATCTTTGTAAGAGACTTAAAAACATATGACCTCACAAAGACATGTGTATGAGTGTTCATAGCAGCATTATTCCTAACAGCCCCAAAATGGAAATAATCCAAATGTCCAAATACTGATGAATGTACAAACACGTGGTATTTCATACAATAGATACCATTTCTCAAGAAAATGGAACAATTAGCAATATAATATTCTATAACATGGATAACAATTGCTAAAACAGGAATAAACTTCCAAAATAGTACACTAACTGAAACAAGTCAGATGCAAAAGACTACACCCTGAATGATTCATTCTATGAAATAACTAGTAAAAAGGCAAATTTAAAGAAAAAGAGGCAATTACCTATTACCTTGGTCTGGGGTTTCGAGAGATGAAACCTTAATGCGAATAGGCATAAAGGAAATTTTGGAGGTGAAAAAGATATTCTAAAACTGCTATGGTGATGGTAGCCCACCTCCATAAGTTTATTAATAACCACTAAATTGAAAAAAGAAATATTAAAATCACTGTAAGGAGCAAATGGATATGATGTGTCTCTAGAAGACACAGGATCACCTATTAATATTCAAGGCAAAAAAATATAATTTTAATCTTTTTATGAGGAAACATCAGAGAATCCCAAATTGAGGAACACCAGCAAATAACTACCTATAATTTTCAAAAATATTAATGGCTTGAAAAACAACAGAAGGTTAAGGAACTAGCCCAGATAAAAGTTAACTAAAGAGACATGACACTTGAATGAAATGCATGATCCTGACCTGACCCACATCTTCTAGACAAAAATAAAAATGGACAGTATTAGATAAAAGTAGACAAAAGTACAAACTTCCAGTTATAAGATAAACAAGTACTAGGAATGTAATGTATAGCATACTATATGTAATTAATACTACTGTACATCATACATGAGAGAGAAGAGAATAAATCCAAACAGTTCTAGACACAAGAAAAACAAACTTTTTCCTATTTTTAAATTTTCTATCTATAGGCTATGAGGGATTCTCACTAAACTTATTGTGGTAATCATCAAATGACGTATGTAAGACAAATCACTATGCTGCACATCTTAAACAGTGCTGCACGACAATTATCTCGATAAAGATGGAAGAAAAAATAATGGTAAATTAAAATTTTTAAATTGATAAAGAGTGATATATAATAAAGAACATTGACAGTACAATTGACAAAATTGGAAAATGAACCGTGGATTAAAGCATGACAGCAATTTTAAATTTTTTAAATTTGATAATTGTTCTAAAAATATATGAGAGAATATTCTTATTAGGAAATATACACTGAACAATTCTGAGGAAAAGAGTCTGAATATATACAACTTGCTCTGTAATGATTCAAAGAATATAAATATAAATATCAATATCAATATATCCTGTGGTCTTTCTGAAAGACAGAACTAAAGAATGATAAGGCAGATCGATGTGGTGTGGTAAAAAAAAAAAAAAAAAGAATGATAAGGCAAAGTGTTAAAAATTAATAAAGGATAGATGAGAATTCTTCATACTGTTTTTATTGTTTCTGTAAGTTTGGAAATATTTCAAGATAAAGCATTAAATATTCAATAAAACAGCAAGAGCTTGATAATTCTTTGACATGACACTTACTTTGAAGCACCATGTTTAACAGGCAAACATTAGCAGGAGTCCCACCAAAGTCTAAAACAAGAAAAAGATGACATTTTTCCAATATTTGACTGGAGATACTAGTCAACAAAATTATACAAGAGAAAAAAAAAATGTTTAAAATCTTAAAGGGAGGGCAAATAAGACCATTTGCATATGGTCATATGATTGTTAACCAAAGAAATAACCAGAAAAAATGAGAATTCTATAAGAAATCTAAATTCAAAATTAAGATACAGAAATCATTGTCTTTCATATCACAGGGAAGCTGAAAAAAAAAGTATTTGGTTAAAAAAAAAACCCTGTATTTAGCTTCAGCTTCAGCCTCACCCTTTAAAATGCCAAATAACTACTGCAATAACAGTTTTGTCTTAAAAACTCCTTAAAAAGTAAAAGATTAATAATATTGTGACAACACAGGCCATCATAAAATATTAAATCACTGAGACAGCATCAATTGTTATTCAGTCGCTCAATCGTGTCTGACTCTTTGCAACCCACAGACTGCAGCACGAAAGGCTTCCCGGTCCTTCACCATCTCCCAGAGCTTGCTCAAACCCATGTCCATTGAGTCAATGATGCCATCCAACCATCTCATCCTCTGTCATCTCCTTCCCCTGCTGCCCTCAATCTTTCCCAGCATCAGGGTCTTTTCCAATGAGTTGGCTCTTCACATCAGGGGGCTGAAGTATTGGAGTTTCAGCTTCAGCATCAGTCCTTTCAATGAATATTTAGGGTTGATTTCCTTTAGGATTGACTGGCTTGATCTCCTTGTTATCCAAGCATCACTAATCCAACAGAATTCATCACTGTGACACACTCAGAAAGCACAGCATAATATGCCAGGATTACTGAGTTAAGCACAGAGTGAGTGGATCGCTACCTTATTCTGCTACAGGCAAAGACAAAAGTGTTGCTGTACAAGAAATGTTTGAAGCTGCCTTTTCTTATACAACATTTTCATATAAAAGCCTGTATTGCATGTTGGAAAAGGGCTCTCCAATAAAAGATAGAAGAGATAATGTATGTTGTGGATGACAATACCAAATAGCAGTAAGCTCTAACATTGTGCAGAAAAAGACCCACAATACTCGGCCATTCCAGGAAGAAAACATCCGATGTCATGTTTGTACATACACAGAAAAGGATCTTGACATAATAAACACTGAACTGGGCTGTGGTGGGGATTTTCTAAAATATGTATTCAGGTATTATTCCTAAAGTAAATAAAATAAATGAGAATTTTTAAAAGCTACTTACGTATTTTGTGCTTCCCTGGTGGCTCAGATGTTAAAGCAACTGTCTGCAATGCAGGAGACCTGGGTTCAATCCCTGGGTCGGGAAGATTCCCTGGAGAAGGAAATGGCAACCCACTTCAGTACTCTTGCCTGGAAAATCCCATGGATGGAGGAGCCTGGTAGGCTACAGCCCATGGGGTCGCAGAGTCGGACACGACTGAGCAACTTCACTATGTATTCTAGGGGGACAACAGGATGGCCCTCATTAGAGGGAGGAAAGTGAAAGTGTTAGTCGCTCAATCGTGTCTGACTCTTTGCGACCCATGGATGTAGCCCACCCAGGCTCCTCTGTCCATGGGATTTTCTGAGCCACCAGGAAAGCCCTCATTAGAGGGAGGATCTGCAGGGAACCAGAATTTATTTGCTAATTCCTCCCTCACAGTTGTTCAATCAGTTCACGTTGATTGGATAGACAGTAATGACTGACCCAAGAAAAGCCAATGAGTGGGCCTGATAAATCATTCTGACAGTCTCTGTGCATCTTAGAGTAAAGAAAAATAAGGCAAAATTAAAGATTTTGTGATTTTCTGATCTGGTGCCCAGCGAGCCATTCTTGAATTATATAGATGTTACGCCACGAAAAAACCTGAAAAATTACTTCCTAACAGATCAGACCCCTTTTTAGAATGATGATGATGACAACAATATTTTTTTTTACCATTCACTGAATGTTGGCTACTTGCCAGGCACTGTTTAAGATGCTGAGAATACAGCTATAGTGTCACATGAGAATAGACAGATTATAATCATGATAACGAGTGAATAGTTACTATTCTCTGGTGGCTCAGACACTAAAGAATCTGCCTGCAACATAAGAGACCCAGGTTCAATCCCCAGGTCCAGAAGATCCCCTGGAGCAGGAAATGGCCTTCCTTGAAAAAGCAAGGAAATACTTGCTTTTCCAAGTATTCTTGCTTGGAAAATCCCATGGACAGAGGAGCCTAGCAGGCTACAGTCCATGGGGTTGCAAAGAGTCAGACATGACTGAGTGACTAACACTTTCACTTTCACTTGGCACTTACCCTATTCCAAGAACATTTTATATACATTATCTCACAACCCTCCTGCACAGTAGATAGCATTCTGTCCACTTCATGTGTAGGAAACTGAGATCAGAGAAGGTGAAATGACTGGTCCATAATCACCCACTTAGAAAGGGGCTGACCATGGAAATTACTTGGCAATCCAGTTGTTAGAATGCTGCGCTTCCACTGCAGGGGTCTTGGGATTGATCCCTGGTCCAGGAACTAAGATTCTGACAAGCTGAGTTACACAGCCAATTAAAAGAAAGAAAGAGACTGATCAGAAGAGAAAATCAGGTCCCTCTATGCTGGGCCCCCAGTAACTGCCTTTATCTCAGGACAGGACCACGTTCCCTTGGAAGGGGAGCTCACAGTGACAATTCATAGGGCCCAGAACAATGATGAGCCCAAATGTGAAACTACTAAGGTCAGGAGAGTAGTGGACAAGGCAGAGACAGGAGCCACCTCATTCAGGGCTCCAATACCAGTTATGCCAAGAGTTGTGAGCCACACCTGGTATCCTGGCCAGGTTTTGGCTCTTCCATCCATCCCTTAAAACACAGCACGTCCACACTCATTGTCCTGAAAATAGAGCTCCCATTGAACTATCCTTGACCATGGGATGTCCAAGCATCAGCAACAGAACTCCAACAAGGTCTGGTCGGGAGTGCCCCAAAAGCAGTGTTCAGCCCTGCATGTTCCCTCAGCAACATTCCTGATCTATATAGGGAATTTCTTAGCCCACAGGCAAGACACTGGAATGCAACCATGAGAGTGGATGCAGGAAGGAGTATCGGGGAAACCACTGAAGGCAGGCCCAGGAAGGTTGAATTTCCTTCTTGACTTTGTCATCAACAGGCTGGGATGTCGCCTCGATCATACACTGCAGTGTTCCTGAACCCCTCAAATGCTGAATGAAAACAAGTTCTGTCATCTTAAACTCGGGCCCCAAACAGAAGCTTTGTGGAGCTGCTTAAGGAGAATTCCTATGCCCATGGCTCTCGGAAGTCTGATCAGTGGTTCTGGGATGTGGCATAGAATCTGCATTTTACACTAACTGGCTAGAGAAGGGCAGTGTCTGCCAATTCAAAGATCACTAGCTTGAATGTCCATCAAAGGAAGCCTGATTTTAATGGAATTCTGTATGAGGGAATATGATGCAGCCCTAAAAATGAGACCATAAAAGCTATTTTGTAAAAAGGGACAAAGTGAGCAATCATGTGGTGAAAGAGAAAGTGAAGTCACTCAGTCGTGTCCAACTCTTTGCGTGGACTGTAGCCTACCAGGCTCCTCTCTCTATGGGATTCTCCAGGCAAGAATACTGGAGTGGGTTGCCATTTCCTTTTCCAGGAGATCTTCCCAACCCAGGGATCGAACCCAAGTCTCCTGCATTGCAGGCAGACGCTTTAACCTCTGAGCCACCAGGAAAGCCCTAGACGCGCCTTTAAAGTGACACCCAGATTAAAGGCGCTGCCGCCTGCATCACCTGGAGGGGAGCCTGATGGGTCGGAGGATCCTCTGCTACTTCCGGGCTCCTGGCCAATTGGTTCTTCCTTTGGGATGACAGTTGAGCCGCAACAGATACACCTCTGAGTGTAGTGTACGTCAAATTCGATACACTAAACTCTTGGTTTAGTGACGGAAGTATAACAATGACCATCATGCTAAACTGATACATACATAAGTTGACCATGCAGCAGTTGATATTAAGACAATCAATTCTAACATCTCTTTCCCTTCCAACACACCTGCAAGGATCTGACAATCATTAACAACAGACAAAGGCTTAAGGATGCCATCCAAAAACTCACCTCACTATTGGACCAAAAGAAGATAAGAGGTCACTACCAGGGCGACGTCTCAGGGGATGAAGGAACTACATTTCAGGGTCCTGGTGCAGCGTTCCAATGGTGAGACTTCAAATGTAATCGGTTTTCCGGTTAAGGTTTTCCTCATCTGAGGTCAACAAGAGGAAAGCCAAGGACTTCACCCAGGAGTGGCACGATTGCTCCGCCCCCTTCAGGCCTATAAAAGCATCTACACTGAACTACCCACCAGGGTCAGGACTCTAGGGCTTCCCAGACTACTCCATTTCTGTAGGCGGAGCCTAGGAAGGGGCGGGGCTTAGCGTGCGGCTGCTTAGCGTGCGGCTGCTTAGCGTGCGGCTGCTTAGCGTGCGGCTGCTTAGCGTGCGGCTGCTTAGCGTGCGGCTGCTTAGCGTGCGGCTGCTTAGCGTGCGGCTGCTTAGCGTGCGGCTGCTTAGCGTGCGGCTGCTTAGCGTGCGGCTGCTTAGCGTGCGGCTGCTTAGCGACTCTGGTTCCGCCCGCTTCACTCACGGCACCCTTGGCCCACTCCTCTGCAAACCCGTCCACGTGAGGAGCTGAAGCTTCAAACTCGCAAGACTGAACGCAGCAGCTCCCCTAGAAGCCACGACTGAGTGACTCCCCAGAGGCAACCCCAAAGTTCGAAGACTCGTCCTGCGTTCCTGCGCCCCACCGCCCCTCGTCGGCCTCACCTGTCAAGCCGACCTTTCACTGCCTGCAGGACCCAGCCCTCTGTCGCCTTCTGCCAGGTCCCAGGCCCGCGGCGACATTCACATGATGGGCTGCCGACCGCGCAGCCCCACCGCCTACCCTGAGGACACGTGGGAACAGCAGGACGGAGGACCCGGCCCTGCCAAGCGCCGCCGAACCGAGGAGCCCGCCCTCCCCAAGTCCGAGTCTGAGGCGGAGCCCAGCCTGCATAACCTGACCTGGTCCCCGACAGCGGGCACTCTCATTTTCGTGGCTGTCCTGCCGGCGGGATGTGCTCTGCACGTGCTCCTGGACGACGTCGAACTGCTGCTGGAGCCCGAGCCAACGTCTGTGTGGCAAGTGTGTTTCGGAGGTCGCATCCTCATGCTGGTCCCCGAGGCCCTCCTGGGCTCGGGTGTGGAAGGGCCGTGGGGGCAGGGCCTAGAACCGGGCGCTGTCCTGAGCCCTCCCGGAGAGTACGTGGCCCTGGAGCCGGGACTCTCCTGTGCCGCTGTCCCAGAGATCGCCTGCCAGGGAGAGGCCAGCAAGGAGGACGCGAATGCTGACGCTGACTTCCTGCTGGGCGGGATGGATGCTGCCTCAGTCCCAATCGCTGGGCTCCGCTCTTCTGCTGGAAGTTTGACTCACTTTGACCTGTTCGACCTAGTCTCAGAGCTCTCCCCTCGGGCCTCCAATCCTAGTCCAGAGAGAGGCTCTCCTCAGCACGACGACAACCTGGACTTGCACCTTCTGGAGCCCTTTCCTGACTCACCACTCCAACCTCTACCTCCTTCTCCGAGTCCAGGTCCCCAGGAGCGCCCCTGTCGCCCAACTGGTCCTCCTTGCAAGGCCCGGAGATGCCTGTTCCCTGAATCCACTGCCTCCCACAATTCCTGGACTCCTGAGCGGGCACCAGGACAGAATCTTCCGATGTTGGTTGTGTATATATTGAACACACCAAAAGAAGCACACGAATAGGTCCTTTTTGGATGCAGGCTGCATTGCAGAATTTTGGTCAGTGGCTGCCTGAACACCTGAAAGGAAGCTCACCTGGGCAAAGAAAATCCACTTGAAATGCAGCATTCTTTCAGCCAGCCAGACTGCTGGTAGGTTTTCTCTAAAGAGGTTACCCTTAAGCAGATCTGTTGTTGTTTTTGTTTGTTTGTTTGCTGTTGTTTTGGACTCTGTGCAACTCTGTGGACTGTAGCCCTCCAAGATCCTCTGCCCATGTGATTTCCCAGGCAAGAATACTGGAATAGGTTGTCGTTTACTTCTCCGGGGCATCTTCCTGACCCAGGGATGGAAGCTGCCTCTCCTGCATTGCAGGCGGATTCTTTACCACTGAGCCGCTGGGGAAGCCTAAGCAGCTCTACCCCCTTCCCATTTGCTTCAAACATAAGCAAAAGCACTTTTCTCTAAAAAGCTATCCTTTCCCAGATACCCTACCACTGGCCCCTTTCCCTATTGTGCCCCACCCCACTCAACAGAAGAATTGCTCATTTCTGTTCTTTACACGGTTTTGGTCCTAGTGTCTGTCCATGCTAGTTTACAACACCTCTACCCAGCTGGGACTTTTTTGGATGGAAGGTCTAGCCCCTTTAGGGGAATCTAGTCAGTAGTTTTATGTGGACAAATATTTGTTGAATACAAAACATAGAATGGGGAACAATGATTATGGCCCCTCCTCTTTTGAATGACTAGGTTGGCAGATGGTTTAATTCTATTGCTGGGTTTTCCCAAAAGAACCAACAGTTTTCTGTTCTTCTTATATGCTTTTAATGTTATATAATTTTCTTGCCCCAGGAAAGTTTGTAATTCTAAAGATTTTGTGTTTTTATACTTATAAGCTCCAAAATATGTTTTTTATATTGCTACTAACATATAGAAATATTTTTTCTTAAATTGTCTGACAACCAGAAAATTACTTAATTTCTGTAATCACTTATCTATAGATTCTCTTGCTTGACTAATAAAATTATTTCCAAATAATGAGTATGTCTCCTTTTTTTTTTTGACAAGCCTCTTACATCTTATTTTTCCATAATCCTTTCATTGGATATTACCTCAAATCCAGGTTGTCTGGTGTAGTTAATAGTGTCACCCCTTTTTTTGAAATACAGTTAGTTAGTGAAAGTGGTTTCAGTCATGTCCGACTCTTTGTGACCCCGTGGACTATACAGTCCATGGAATTCTCCAGGCCAGAATACTGGAGTGGGTAGCCTTTCCCTTCTTCAGGGATCTTCCCAACCCAGGGATAAGACCCAGGTCCCCTGCATTGCAGGGGTTTCTGTACCAGCTGAACCACAAGGGAAGCCCAAGAATACTGGAGTAGGTAGCCTATCCCTTCTCCAGCGGATCTTCCTGACCCAGGAATTGAACTGGGTCTCCTGCATTGCAGGCAGATTCTTTACCAACTGAGCTATAACCTGCCTTTTGAAGTATAGTTAACAAGTGTATTTTATTAAGTTTTGGGTGCACAATAACATAATTCAATATTATTGGATTATATTCAAGGTATTCAAGGTAAAGTAACTACAAAAAAATGAGTATATTTTCTTCTGCTGTACAATATGTCCTTGTTCCTTATTTACTTTATACATAGTAATTTTAATTTCTTAATCCCCTACCCTATCTTGATCCTCCCTCCTTCCCTGTCCTGAGTGACAACCACAGCTTTGTTCTCATCATATAAGAATCTTTTCTGTTTTGTTATATGCACTAATTTGTTTTATTTTTTAGATTCTATGCATGAGTGATAACATAAGAGTATATGTCTTTCTCTGAGTAATTTTATAAACCAGAATACACTCTAGGACCATCCATGTTGTTGCAAAGAGTAGATATTCGTTCTCATCAAACTAGCATCTATTTGGACATACTTTGCAGTGGTCAATAAAACCAGATGAGGTTCTCTGGATTTTCTTTTGCCCTGAAAGTTTGGCTTCAATCCAGGAAGAGGGTTCTCTTTGGTGTCAGGTGGTGGAGGCAGTGGAATCTACATTCAGAGAAGTCATGTCGAGGCCTAAGTTATGAGATGCACAAACACCACATTTACCCGTGATTGCCAGCTCTTATGGGGTAGTTGAAGTGTAGAGCTTCTACTCTTCCAAGAAAGATGCCTGCTTCTTCCACGTCACCTCATTCGACTCCTCGTTCTTGTGCCTGTCTCTTTAAATGGCATAACTTGACTAAGGATTTGACTGGAACAAAACTGTTCACTGGAGAGGCTCCTTCGATAAGAAGGGGAAAAGATTTCTCAGTTTCAATGGGCAGTGTGTTTTGATTTGGTATAAAGAGTCTTCCACACAAAACTGAATCAAAAGCTGCTTCATTATTATAAGACACTAATGAAAGAAATCAAAGATGACATAAACAGATGGAGAGAGATTCCATGTTCCTGGGTAGGAAGAATCAATATCATGAAAATGACTATACTACCAAATGCAATCTACAGACTCAATGCAATCCCTATGAAATTACCAATGGCATTTTTCACAGAACTAGAACAAAAAATTTCACAGTTCATATGGAAACACAAAAGACCCCAAATAGCCAAAGCACTCTTGAGAAAGAATGGAGCTGGAGGTATCAACCTTCCTGACTTCAGATTATACTACAAAGTTACAGTCATCAAGACAGTATGGTACTGGCACAAAAACAGAAATATAAACCAATGGAACAAGATAGAAAGTCCAGAAATAAACCCATGCACCTATGCATACCTTATTCTTGACAAAGAAGCCAAGAATATACAATGCGGCAAATACAGCCTCTTCAATAAATGGTGCTGGGAAAACTGGAAAGCTACATGTAAAAAAAATGAAATTAGAACACTGCCTAACACCATACACATAAATAAACTCAAAATGGATTAAAGACCTAAATGTAAGACCAGAAACTATAAAACTCTTAGAGGAAAACATAGGCAGAACACTCGATGACATAAATCAAAGCAAGATCCTCTATGACCCACCTCCCAGAGTAACAGAAACAAAAACAAAAGTAAGCAAGTGGGGCCTGATTAAACTTACAAGCTTTTGCACAGCAAAGGAAACTAAGCAAGGTGAAAAGACAGCCCTCAGAATGGGAGAAAATAATAGCAAATGAAACAACTGAAAAAGGATTAATTTCCTTTTAA
Organism: Bos indicus x Bos taurus; assembly: GCF_003369695.1. NCBI lineage: Eukaryota > Metazoa > Chordata > Mammalia > Artiodactyla > Bovidae > Bos > Bos indicus x Bos taurus. Next base: position 129,481,980 of record NC_040076.1, read on the forward strand.
TTTCAATATAATTCCAAATATACAAGCAGCTCATACAACTCAATACCAGAAAAACAAACAACCCAATCAAAAAGTGGGAAAAAGACCTAAACAGACATTTCTCCAAAGAAGACATACAGATGGATAACAAACACATGAAAAGATGCTCAACATCGCTCATTATTCAGTTCAGTTCAGTTCAGTCGCTCAATCGTGTCCGACTCTTTGCGACCCCATGAATCACAGCATGCCAGGCCTCCCTGTCCATCACCAACTCCCGGAGTTCACTCAGACTCACATCCATCGAGTCAGTGATGCCATCCAGCCATCTCATCCTCTGTCATCCCCTTCTCCTCCTGCCCCCAATCCCTCCCAGCACCAGAGTCTTTTCCAATGAGTCAACTCTTCGCGTGAGGTGGCCAAAGTACTGGAGTTTCAGCTTTAGCATCTTTCCTTCCAAAGAAATCCCAGGGTTGATCTGGGATTTCAGAATGGACTGGTTGGATCTCCTTGCAGTCCAGGGGACTCTCAAGAGTCTTCTCCAACACGACAGTTCAAAGGCATCAATCCTTCAGCTCTCAGCTTTCTTCACAGTCCAACTCTCACATCCATACATGACCACTGGAAAAACCATAGCCTTGACTAGATGGACCTTTGTTGGCAAAATAATGTCTCTGCTTTTCAATATGCTGTCTAGGTTGGTCATAACTTTCATTGAAGGCAAAGGAAGAGCTCAAACATATAGCTGAGAGCCTTGTATATGAAGGTCTTCCCATACGCTGCCCTTGTAACACTCTCTCTCTGCAAGAAAAGAACCCAAACAGGCAAGGATATCAATTTGTTCAAAATTGTAAGGCCATTGACAAACTTCTTGATAGAAATTAACACAAATACCATCCTTTCGCCAATTCCACCTGAAACCACTTGCTTCACTCTAATGAATCTTTATTCTGCCTTTTTTCAGTGTTCCTCTAGACCAAGACCAGAGAAGGCAATGGCACCCCACTCCAGTACTCTTGCTTGGAAAATCCCATGGACGGAGGAGCCTGGTAGGCTGCAGTCCATGGGGTCGCTAAGAGTCAGACACGACTGAGCGACTTCACTTTCACCTTTCACTTTCATGCATTGGAGAAGGAAATGGCAACCCACTCCAATGTTCTTGCCTGGAGAATTCCAGGGATGGCTGAGCCTGGCGGGCTGCCGTCTATAGGGTCGCACAGAGTGGGACACGACTGAAGTGACTTAGCAGCAGCAGCAGCAGCAGCTAGACCAAGACAGTCAATACTTTTTGCCTTCACCGGGAGAGGACCACAACATACCTGAACAGTCATGCCCCTAGAGTACACTGGAGTCCCCTTCTATTTTTCCCTGGTTCTTGATCATGACTTAAAAGATTTAAATTTCCCTTGTGATTCAGTTCTTAATATAATGTGTAAGTTAATCTTCTTTGTTCAAAGAACAAGGAATCCTAAACAAAGATTTCATTGGCTTGCCCCAACCTTATCAAAAAGGAGGCATAAATTTTAAATATGTTATAATTTTGCCAAAATACAGTCTATTATTTATAGTATGACATCACAAGGGGAAAACCTTCTGTCCTGATAGAAAAAAGACAATTCAAACATATCCTAAACACCTCACCAAAGACAGTTGAGAGTATGTGTTTTTATTAATAACTGGATATTACAGACAATGGGTCCAAGTTTTAATATATTGAAAAACATCTTTATAAATTGACAAAGTCCTATAAGAAACCCTTTACTGGGGTACTCAAATGTGAAGGGGGATTTTGTAACCAGAAGAAGACTGTTTAATGGCCTCTTTCTCTAGTCATCTCTAAGTACTAAAAGTTCTTATGTCTACTCATGAATAAGCTATCTGACAAGTCTTTGAGGTTTTAACTTAACTTGATGAGAACTAACAGAAACCCATTGCTCCTAAAACCAGAAACAACTAAGATGTCTTTCATAGGCAGATGGAGAAAAATCTGTGATTATATATAATATATACATGTAATCCATATATATTATATACCTATATAGATATAACATATGTAATATTATTAACATTAAGAAAAAATGTAAATGAGTTGCCAAGCCAGGTAATAAATAATTTTAAATGCATATTGCTAAGTTACAGAAGCCAATCTGGAAAGACCACATACTGTGTGAATCCAATTAAATACATTCTGAAAAAAAGCTAAACTAAAGAGATAGTGAAAAATCAGTGGTTGTCAGGGCTTCAGAAGAAGCTAGATAAATAGGTGGAGTGCACATGATTTGTAGGGTGGGTATCTACTCTCTATGACGTTATATATAAAGGTTCATAAGGGAATTCTGCAAAATATTTAAGGAAACATAGTTCACAATCTATGGAAAAAGTTGAAGTGGGGAAAATACTTTGAAACACATTTTACAAGGTCAGCATTACCCTGATACCAAAACGAGACTGGGAGACACTAAAAAAGAGAAAATTATAGGTCAATATCACTGATAAACTATATACAAAAATCCTCCACACAATATTAGCAAACTGAATTCACCAATGCATAAAAAGGGTCTTACACCACAATCTAGTAAGATGTATTCCAGGGATTCAAGGATGAATTCATATTCAAAAATCAAGTGATGTGATACAACACATTAACAAAACAAAGGGTAAAAACTACATAGTCATCTCATATATGCATAAATAGCATTTGACAAAAGTCAACATCCATTCATGATAAAAAAAAAAAAAACCCTCAACAAAATGAACAAAGAGGGACTATGCATGCATGCTAAGTCGTTTCAGTTGTGTCCAACTCTTTGCGACCCCATGGACTATAGCCCACCAGGCTCCTCTATCCAAGGGATTCTCCAGGCAGGAATATTGGAGTGGGTTACCACGTACTCCTCCAGGGGATCTTCCCAATCCAGGAATCAAACCCGAGTCTCCTGCGATTCCTATATTGCTGGCTGATTCTTTACTGCTGAGCCACCAAGGAAGCTCTAAGGGACAGTGCTGCTGCTGCTAAGTCACTTCAGTCGTGTCCCACTCTGTGCGATCCCAGAGACGGCAGCCCACCAGGTTCCTCTGTCCCTGGGATTCTCCAGGCAAGAACACTGGAGTGGGTTGCCATTTCCTTCTCCAATGCATGAGAGTGAAAAGTGAAAGTGAAGTAGCTCAGTCATTTCCGACTCTTCAAGACCCCACGGATTGCAGCCCACCAGGCTCCTCTGTCCATGGGATTTTCCAGACAAGAGTACTGGAGTGGGGTGCCATTGCCTTCTCCCTAAGGAACAATACCTCACTATAATAAAGACCATGGAGAAGGCAATGGCACCCCACTCCAGTGCTCTTGCATGGAAAATCCCATGGATGGAGGAGCCTAGAAGTCTGCAGTCCATGGGGTCGCTAAGAGTCGGACACGACTGAGCAACTTCACTTTCACTTTTCACTTTCATGCATTGGAGAAGGAAATGGCAACCCACTCCAGTGTCCTTGCCTGGAGAATCCCAGGGACGGGGGAGCCTGGTGAGCTGCCGTCTATGGGGTCACACAGAGTCGGACACGACTGAAGTGACTTAGCAGCAGCAGCATAATAAAGACCATACAAGACTAAGCCACAGCTTACATCATAATCATTGGCCAAAAAAGCTTAAAACTTTTCCTCCAAGATCAGAAACAAGACGAGGATGCCCACTGCCACCATTCCTATGTAACGTAGCATGGGAAGTCCAGCAACAGCAATCAGACAAGAAAAAGAAAAGATATCCAAATTGAAAGGGAAAAAGTGAAGTTGTCATTATTTACAGATTACATGATACTATATAAAAAAAACCCTAAAGACATCAAAAAACTTTTAATAAATTCAGTAAAGTTTCAGGATATAAGATTAATATTTAGAAATTGCCTTTCTATACACTGACAATAAACTATCAGGATTATAAATCATGAAAACAATCCCATTTAAAATTCCATCAAAAAATAAATAAAACACCTAGGAATAATTTTAGCCAAAGAGGTGAAAGACCTATACTCTGAAAATTATAACACAATGATGAAGGCAATTGAAGTCAATATAAATAAATTGAAAGCTATCATATGTTCATGGATTGGAAGAATTAATATTGTTAAAATGTCCCAACAACTCAAAACAACCTAAAAGGTTATTGCAATTCTATCAGTATACACAGTTTTTCACATAACTAGAAAAATAATTTAGTACTTATATGAAATCACACACACACAAAAAAAACTGGAGGTATCATGCTCTCTGACTTCAGACTACACTACAAAGCTAGAGTTATCAAAACAGTATGGCACTGGCAGAAAAACAGATAAGTTGACCAATGGAGCAGAATAGAAGGCTGAGAAATAAACTTTTGCACACATGGTCAATTAACCTACAGTGAAGGAAGCAAGAACATACAATGAGGTCAACAAAAGTTATTGGGATAATTGGAAACTTACACATAAAAGAACAAAATTAGAACAGTGTCACACACAACATTTTTACATACTCTCTTCCAAATTTTGAACCAGTTCATTCTTCCATGTCCAGTTCTAACTGTTGCTTCTTGACCTACACACAGGTTTCTCAGGAGACAAATAAGGTGGTCTGGTATTCCCATCTCTAAGAATTTTCCACCGTTTGTTGTGAGCCACACAGTCAAAGGCATTAGCATAGTCAATGAAGCAGAAGTAGATATTCTTGTCGAATTCTCTTGCTTTTTCTCTGATCCAGCGGATGTTGGCAATTTGATCTCTGGTTCCTCTGCCTTTTCTAAATCCAGCTTGAACATCTGGAAGTTCTTGGTTCATGTACTGTTGAAGCCTAGCTTGGAGAATTTTGAGCATTACTTTGCTAGCATGTGAGATGAGTGCAATTGTGTGGTAGTTTGAACATTCTTTGGCATTGTCTTTCTCTGGGATTGGAATGAAAACTGACCTTTTCCAGACCTGTGACCACTGCTGAGTTTTCCAAATTTGCTGGTATATCAAGTGCAGCACTTTGTTACAGTATCAAATCAGTATGGTACTGGAATAATAAAGATAGATAATTGATTAGAATACATAGTCCAGAAACAAACTCTTGTATATATTGTACAATGAAATTCAGCAAGTCTACCCAATGGGGAAAGGATAATCTTTTCAAGCAATTTTGTTGGGCAGAGGGGTTTTGAGATAGGTAAAGGGGATTAAGCAGTACAAACATCTCCAATAATAAACAAGCCATGGGGATACAATATACACCATAAAGAATATGATCAATAATATTGTAATAAAAATGTTGTATAGAAACAGATGATTGCCAGACTTATCATAGTGATTATTTCATTAAGTATGCAAATTTCATATCACTATTTAGTGCATCTGAAATAAACATAATATTGTCCTTCAATTATATTTCAATAAAAAATTTTTGTTATTGGAAAAAATTGGATACCCACATGCAAAATAATAAGTGAAACTGAACCCTTATCTTACACCTTATGTAAAAATTAACCCAAAATGAGGTCAAATATCTAAACATAAGACTTAAAACTATAAAGCTCTTACATGAAAGCAAAAGGGGAAAGCTTCATTATATTGAAGTGAAAGTGAAAGTTGCTCAGTTGTGTCCAACTCTTTGCAATCCTATGGACTGTAGCCTGCCAGGCTCCTCTGTCCATGGGATTTTGCAGGCAAGGATAGTGGAGTGGGTGGCCATTTTCTTCTCCAGGGTATCTTCCCAACCCTGGAGATTGAACCTGGGTCTCCTGCATTGCAGACAATTCCTTACCATCTGAGCCACTAGGGAAACCCTCATTATAATGAGCTTGGCATTTGTTTCTTCAATATGACACCAAAAGACAGAAAACAAAAGTAAAATAGATAAATTGGACTACATGAAAAAAATTTTTAAATGATACAATTAATAGACTGAAAAACAACCTATAGAATAGGAAAATATTTGCATATCTTCTATGTGGTTAATATCTAGAATACATTAAGAACTACAACTCAACAGGAAAAAAATACCTGACATTTAAATGGGCAAAAGTCTTGATAGTCATTTCTCCAAGGAAAATATACAAATATTTGTAAACATACAGGAAGCATATGAAAAAGGTGTTCAACATCACTGCTGCTGCTGCTGCTGCTAAGTTGCTTCAGTCGTGTCCGACTCTGTGCGATCCCATACACGGCAGCCTACCAGGCTCCCCCATCACTGGGATTCTCTAGGCAAGAACACTGGAGTGGGTTGCCATTTCCTTCTCCAACACATGAAAGTGAAAAGTGAAAGTAAAGTCGCTCAGTCATGTCTGACTCTTAGTGACCCCATGGACTGCAGCCTACCAGGCTCCTCCGTCCATGGGATTTTCCAGGCAAGAGTACTGGAGTGGGGTGCCATTAGCCAAATACAGACTACCATGAGATGTCACCTTAGAAGGTTTGTTATTTAAAAAAAAAAAAAAGAAGAAGAAGAAGAAAAGAAAAAAACCAAGTGTTTGGCAAGCATGTGGAAAATTTAAGATTATTGTACATTGTTGGTCAGTATGAAAATGGTGCAGCCATTATAGGAAATAGTTTGTCAATTCTTCAACAAATTAAAAATAGAACTACTGTATAATCCAGGAATTCCACTTCTGACTATATACCCAAAAGAATAAAAAACAGGACCTCAAAGAGATATTTATACACTCCTGTTGGTAGCAACATTATTCACAAAAAACAAAGGTGGAAGCAGCCCAAATGTCCATAGAAGGATGAATTGACTTTAAAAAAATGTAGATGCATACAATAGATCATTCGTCCTTAAAAAGGAAGGAAATTCTGACACATACCATAACATGGATGAATATTGAGGACATTATGCTAAGTGAAATAAACCAGTTACAAAAAATAAACACTGTATAGTTTTACTTATATGAAGTATCCAGAGTAGTCAAATTCACAGAAACAAAAGTAGAATGGTGGTTTCCAGGGGCTGGAGAGAGGAGGCAAAGGGGAATTGTTCTAAAAGTACAGACTGTTCATTTTGCAACATAAAAAATTTGTGGAGACTGGTTACATAACAAGGTAAATATACTTAGGACTACTAAACTGTACACTTAAAATGGGTAGGGTGGTAAATTTTAAGTTATGTGCCTTTTATCTAAACGTAAGACCAGAAACCATAAAACTCCTAGAGGAAAACATAGGCAAAACACTCTCTGACATAAATCACAGTAGGATCCTCTATGACCCACCTCCCAGAGTAATGGAAAGAAAAGCAAAAATAAACAAATGGGACCTAATTAAACTTAAAAGCTTTTGCACAATGAAGGAAACCATAAGCAAGGTGAAAAGACAGCCTTCAGAACGGGAGAAAATAATAGCAAACAAAGAAGCTGACAAATAATTAATCTCAAAAATATACAAGCAACTCCTGAAGCTCAATTCCAGAAAAATAAGCGACCCAATCAAAAAATAAGCCAAAGAACTAAACAGATATTTCTCCAAAGAAGATATACAGATGGCTAACACACACATGAAAAGATGTTCAACATCATTCATTATCATAGAAATGCAAATCAAAATCACAATGAGGTACCATCTCACGCTGGTCAGAATGGCTGCTATCCAAAAGTCCACAAACAATAAATGCTGGAAAGGGTGTAGAGAAAAGGGAACCTTCTTACACTGTTGGTGGGAATGCAAACTAGTACAGCCACTATGGAGAACAGTAGGGAGATTCCTTAAAAAACTGGAAACAGAACTGCCATATGACCCAGCAATCCCACTGATGGGCATACACACTGAGGAAACCAGAATTGAAAGAGACACGTGTACCCCAATGTTCATTGCAGCACTGTCTATAATAGCCAGGACATGGAAGCAACCTAGATGTCCATCAACAGACGAATGGATAAGAAAGGTGTGGTACATATACACAATGGAATATTACTCAGCCATTAAAAAGAATACATTTGAATCAGTTCTAATAAGGTGGATGAAACTGGAGCCTATTATACAGAGTGAAGTAAGCCAGAAAGAAAAACAGCAATATAGTATACTAATGCATATATATGGAACTTAGAAGATGGTAACGATGACCCTATATGCAAGATATTCTATCAGTACTCTATACAGCCTTCTACCTGAGCTAAAATCAGTCCAGACAGCGGAAGTTATTGTATTTACTATAGCTTGTCAACCAATCAGACCAGAAATTAAGTATATAGTAGGTATGCTTTTGGTGTAGTATGTGACTATGGGCTGCTTTGGAAACAGATGTAGAGAACAGTCTTTTGGACTCTGTGGGAGAAGGCAAGGGTGGGATGGTTTGAGAGAAAAGCATTGAAATATGTATATTACCATATGTGAAACAGATCACCAGTCCAGGTTCAATGCATGAGACATGGTGCTCAGGGCTGGTGCACTGGGATGACCCAGAGGGATGGGATGGGGAGGGAGGTGGGAGGGGGGTTCAGGATGGGGAACACAGGTACACCCATGGCTTATTCATGTCAATGTATGACAAAACCCACTACAATATTGTAAAGTAATTAGCCTCCAATTAAAATAAATTAATTTAAAAAAAAAGAATTTGGGACTTAAAAAAAAAGTTATGTGTCTTTTGTGTTGTGTTTATGTTATGTATATTACCACAATTTTATTTAAAACACATCTGAGGTTATTTCCAAGTCATATGTAATCTGTCAAAAACATGGTCCTGTAAAAACTATAAAAATGGAGAATTGGAGATAAGATTCTTAAATTCATGGGCTTTCCAGTTACCAGTCCACAGGAGGATAAGTAATGTGTCCCCAAGGAAGTGGAAAGTATGGCTTCAAAAGTTCCAGCAGGAGTACAACTGGCCAAGGGACACTTTCTTAAAGTGTTGCTAATGTTTATTTAAGGATACCATTGGTTAACCTCTCTATGAGGTTAAGCCTGGTAAGTACAGTTTTTGAGTAAGAGACAATGCCTTACAGAACTCTTTTATGATAGTTACTGTAAAATACATGCCTTGGTCACTGGTATGTTCCAAGTTGGAAACACAGTATCAAGTAGCTTTTTAGCAACTGAAAAGACTGTAGATGTTCAACCTGGAAATGATTTACCCGATCCTACAGTAATCAAAACAGTATGGTACTTGCATAAAAACCAGCATATAGACAAAAGGAAGAGAATAGATAATTCAGCAATAAACCCACACATTTATAGTCAACTGATCTTCAACAAGGGTGCAAAGAATACCCGATAGTCTTTTGCCTCATTGATAAAGTTTTATTCCTAAGTATTTTATTCTTTTTGATGTTATTGTAATGAGTTGGGTTTTTTAACAATATTTCCCCACTAATGCTGATTTAATATAGTAACCCATTTGTCTATATCATTATGAGTAGTTTCTTTATAAAAAGTTATACATATTTGAAATCACTTTGTTCCATCTCTCTTGAGAGCACCACAGATTATTCCAATGAAAGGTACCTGATTTTTTTTTCATTTTTCCTTTTTAGAGACCAATAGTTAATATGATAGGCTGCTTTGAATTCCTCCAGAGATTTCACAGAAACTTAATTTTGGGTAAGGTACTTGTTTGGCATATTGATCTGCTAGAGTATCTCCCTTAGCTGCCATATTGTTTCTCTCTAGATGGGGTTCAGCCTTTCCTGTAGCTACCTCAAGGAAGTGGAACTTCATCTAAAAGGTCCTTAACTTGTCCACTTTTGAGAGGATACTGGCAGAGGCAAGAAACTCCCTTTGTTTCCAAAGCAGCCCATAGTCACTTACTACACCAAAAGCATACCTGCTATATACTTAATTTCTGGTCTGATTGGTTGACAAGCTATAGTAAGTACAATAACTTCTGCTGTCTGGACTGATTTTACCTCAGGTAGAAGACTGTATAGAGTACTGATAGAATATCTTGCTTGATAACCTCCAGTTTCAGTTTTCAGGTATGATCCATCAACAGTATTAGGTCAGTATCTCAGGAGGTTGTTGTTGTTCAGTCATTCAGTCGTGTCCTACTCTTTGTGACTCCATGGACTACACAGCATGCCAAGCTTCCCTGTCCTTCACCATCTCCCAGACCTTGCTCAAATTATGTCCATTGAATCGGTGATGCCATCCAACTATCTCACCTCCTGTAATCCCCTTCTCCTCCTGTCTTCAATCTTTCCCAGCATCAGGGTCTTTTTCCGTGAATTGGCTCTTCACATCAGGTGGCCAAAGTATTGGAGCTTCAGCTTCATTATCAGTCCTTCCAATGAATATTCAGGACTGATTTCCTTTAGGATTGACTGGTTTTATCTCTTTGCAGTCCAAGGGACTCCCAAGAGTCTTCTCCAACGCCATAGCTCAAAAGCATCAGTTCTTGGGTGCTCAAACTTCTTTATGGTCCAACTCTCACATCCACACATGACTACTGAAAAAACCATAGCTTTGACTAGAGGAACCTTTGTTGGTAAAGTAATGTCTCTGCTTTTTAATATGCTGTCTAGGTTGGTCATAGCTTTTCTTCCAAGGAGCAAGCATCTTTTAATTTCATGCCTTCAGTCCCCATCTGCAGTGATTTTGCAGCCCAAGAAAATAAAGTTTGTCATTGTTTCCATTGTTGCCCCATCTATTTGCCATGAAGTGATGGGACCAGATGTCATGATCTTCGCTTTTTGAATGTTGAATTTTTAAGCCAGTTTTTTCACTCTTCTCTTTCACCTTCATCAAGAGGCTCTTTAGTCTCAGGAGGAGTCTCTAATAAATCTGAGTGAGGTACAGAGATTTTCCTAACTAAAGTAAGACAACCATGAGGTTCCCCCTTCTTTTGATAGTGCAGGGAGAGTGGCTGGATTAAGAGTGTTGCAGTAAAGAACAGTAATGGGACAGGGTGAGAGTGATAGTATCTCAAAAGATATTAATTGGCTGGTTGAAAGTGTCTGCTTTGTCATTAGTAATGTCTGTACTGAGTGAGGAGCCATGAAATCAAAAGAGGAGGCTAGAACTTATTCACCCTGGAGAAGGAAGTGGCAACCCACTCCAGTATTCTTGCCTGGAGAATCCCATGGATGGAGGAGTCTGGTGGTCTAGAGTCCATGGGGTCGCAAAGAGAGAACTTATTCAGCAGAAATATCAACAAATTTGTGTTTGTTTGGGGGTTTTTTATTTTAATTGGAAGATAATTACTTTACAATATTGTGATGGCTTTTGCCATACATTAACATGAGTCAGCCATAGGCACACATATGTTCCCTCCCTCCTGAAACCCCCTCTTACCTCCCTCCCCACCCCATCCCTCCAGATTGTTGCAGAGCACTGGTTTTGGGTGGTAATAGCTATTACTCTATGACAAGTGGGATAAACCTTTCCAACAGGGTCAAGAGTGAGAATATAGTTAGTGACTTTAAGGTTGATTGTTTTCAGAGGTTCAGTTCAGTTCAGTTCAGTTCAGTCCCTCAGTCGTGTCCAACTCTTTGCGACCCCATGAATTGCAGCACGCCAGGCCTCCCTGTCCATCATCAACTCCCAGAGTTCACTCAAACTCACATCCATCAAGTCAGTGATGCTATCCAGCCATCTCATCCTCTGTCGTCCCCTTTTCCTCTTGCCCCCAATCCCTCCCAGCATCAGAGTCTTTTCCAATGAGTCAACTCTTCACATGAGGTGGCCAAGGTACTGGAGTTTCAGCTTTAGCGTCATTCCTTCCAAAGAAATCCCAGGGCTGATCTTTAGAATGGACTGGTTGGATCTCCTTGCAGTCCAAGGGACTCTCAAGAGTCTTCTCCAACACCACAGTTCAAAAGCATCAATTCTTCAGCACTCAGCTTTCTTCACAGTCCAACTCTCACATCCACACATGACCACTGGGAAAACCATAGGTCCTTGACTAGACGGACCTTTGGTGGCAAAGTAATGTCTCTGCTTTTGAATATGCTATCTAGGTTGGTCATAACTTTCCTTCCAAGGAGTAAGCGTCTTCTAATTTCATGGCTGCAATCACCATCTGCAGTGATTTTGGAGCCCAAAAAATAAAGTCTGACACTGTTTCCACTGTTTCCTCATCTATTTCCCATGAAGTGATGGGACCAGATGCCATGATCTTCGTTTTCTGAATGTTGAGCTTTAAGCCAACTTTTTCACTCTCCTCTTTCACTTTCATCAAAAGGCTTTTTAGTTCCTCTTCACTGTCTTTTTTTTTTTTTAAGGCTTAAAATGTATTTTAATAAGTTCATGTTGCATTATTCATTTCTCAGAAAAACTTCAAAGGTATTAGGGACAAATCAAACATGGTACACCAATAAAAAATGCACAGCATAACTACCTAAGATAGGCAAAGCTAAGAGCTACCGTCTGACACTCAGCATACAGCAACCCTGTTCTCAAGATTGTACTAGGCCTATCAAGAAAGCTGTGAATGGCAACATCACAGACACAAAAGGGCCATTTCTGGGTTGTCCTTACCCAAGAAAAAGATGGAGGCAAGTTTAACACAAGATTTTTTAAAGATACACTAAATGAAAATCTCTAAGAGAAAATGTCTTCCTTGGGACATGAAAGGGTAATATATGGGACATAACAGAACCGTATGTATGTTGTCTGTGACCTCTGTGGACATGTGCCTGAATTCCCACCTGGGAGTGATTGGAACAGTGGGGCCAAGGTCATTGGGGGATGTTTGGTTTTTGTGGTATATGTGGCAGGATCTCTGGGGTGAGACAGTGCACTAAGTCGTGTCTGACTCTTGTGACCCCATGGACTGTAGCCTGCCAGGCTCCTCTGTCTATGGGATTCTCCAGGCAAGAATATTGGAGTGGGTTGCCATTTCCTTCTCCAGGGGATCTTCCCAACCCAAGAATCGAACCCAGGTCTCCAGCACTGCAGGGAGATTCTTTACCGACTGGGGTGGCGGGGGGGTGTAAGAACAAGAAAGCAAATAGAACAGGGTGGACAAAGAGTGGAATAATTACGATTAATGGGCTCTCTAACTGGATCCATTTTGCCATGGCTCCCTGGCCCTCGCAGGCTCTCAACAATCACATGAGATTTTAGGAATGCACCACACAGAATTGATTAGCGAAAGGATATACCACATAGAACTGATTTGTTAAATATCACCCCTCCCTTACCCTCTGCCTCCAACATACTCCCTAGAGTACTACAGGCAGGGAAGACCTAAACTATTGGGAGGAATCCCAAACACTTTTCCAGAGTAGAATTCGGCTAAGTCCAAAAAGGGTCCTTCTTTTAAGGGTTTTGGGAAACTAGACACTGCAATTTTATTAGTATCGGCGACGTTTGTTTGGAGCAAATTCAGCTCCAGGAGCTGCACGGTTGAATGCAGGAGGGGTTCCACCAATTGCCCCAATTCCTTCCATTGTAGCAGCTTGGCCAAAGCGTTCAGTTGTTGGTGGGGTCAATCCCAAGGTTCCATCTGGCATCATAGTGGCTGGTCCTGGAGGAGCTGGGGTACCAGCTGGCACAGGAGCAGGGGGCATGGCACCTCTGTTGTTTATGCCCATAGCACCTCCCATAGCCATCTGACCCATCCATATCTCTTGCTCTCTCGAATCAGGGAAGGTTCCCTTGAATCCTTCCTGCTGTCGTCGCATCATTTCTTCTTATTGCCGCCGCATCTCTTCCTCACGGCGCCTGCGCTCCTCCTCCTGCCTGAGCTCCAGCTGCTTTCGTTTTTGCACTTCTTGATTGTGCAGTTCTTCCATCCTCCGAAGTTCTTCTTGACGCCTCATCAAATCCTGCCTCATTAGCATGACCTGGTGCTCATGGCAAGCAGCCTCCATCTCCATCTCCAGCTTCTCACGAGCTTCCTTGATGTTTCGGTCCACTTGGTCCTGCTGCTGCTTTTCCATCTCAATAAGTGCCTTCCAGCACATGGCATACTCATACTCAAAGGAGCCAGGCTGTGCAAATCTGGGTGGCTGCTCTCGCTCTTTGTGAAATAGCTGATTCTTTATAACCAGCTTCTCTGGGAGTCCCTCCTCATCATCTAACTGGTCCATGGGCTCCACAGTCACGGGTCGAGGAAATGTGGTTAGCAGGAAGGAGCCTTCACTGCATTTGTCCAGAGCTTTCCGAGCAGCTGGCTTCCCTGAGAATTCAACAATGCCTTTTCCTGAGGGCCTGCCTCGATCATCCACAATGACTACAGCCCTCTCCACCTGGCCGAACACAGAAAAGGCCTCCTCCAGCAGTTCATTGGACACAAACTGAGGAAGGTTTCGGACTGTAAGGGATGCACTATGGCAGGCAAAGCGCACACGCAGCTGCTTTCCACGGAGTGGCATGTTGTCCAGTTCTACTTTGGCAATCTCCGCTAGGATTCGTGTTTCCAAGTAGATAAAGCCAAAGCCCTTGTCCTTATGAATGAAGACTTCGCCTGCCTTCCCATATTTCTCAAACAGTTTCCTCATTTCCTCCTCAGTGATGTCAGGAGGAAGATTGCCCACAAAGAGCCGGCTACGCTGGGTGAAGGTCTTCTCTCCTGGTTTCCTAAAATTCTTCAGGTCAATAGTCAAGCCTTCATTCTGGCTGCTGGCTTGCTGCCCATTTGCAGGCATTGGTGGAGGTGGTGGCTGCTGCTGTTGCTGCTGGTGGTGCTGCTGATGGTGATGTTGATGATGCTTCCTTGGAGTGTGGTTTTGTTTCTCCAAGTTAAAAGTTTTATTGCTCTGCATCTTTGAACCTCTCCACCGACTGTTTTCTGCTCAGAGTAACAGCGAAGCTACACGGCCTTTTTCCCTCTTCACTTTCTGCCATAAGGGTGGTGTCATCTGCATATCTGAGGTTATTGATATTTCTCCTGACAATCTTGATTCCAGCTTGTGCTTCTTCCAGCCCAACGTTTCTCATGATGTACTCTGCATATAAGTTAAATAAGCAGGGTGACAGTATACAGCCTTGCTGTACTCCTTTTCCTATTTGGAACCAGTCTGTTGTTCCATGTCCAGTTCTAACTGTTGCTTCCTGACCTGCATATAGGTTTCTCAAGAGGCAGGTCAGGTGGTCTGTCAGGTGGTCTTCCCATCTCTTTCAGAGGTTAGGGAAGCAGTTAAACACTAAGCTAACCACTTTAGTGATGTATGCAACTTGTCTCCAACAGACTTCTAACAAAATCTTCATTTTTTACATCAAGTGGGTTCTTCTTTCCTTTAGATCTTGAGGATATCAAACTTTTAAAAAACGTATATTCTTTTTTGAAGTTAACTTCTCAAATGGTTTTTCTTCCTTACCTTCTAAAAGTAATATATTTTTAGGACAATTTTATGTTACTGAAAATTGAGCAAATGGCACACAGTTCCCTATATCCCACCTCTCCCAAACACAGTTTCCCTATTATTATATCCTGGGGCAAGTCAATGAAAATCTTTGAACAGGTTTCGTTGTTCTTTGAACAAAGTAGATTATCTATACAGTGTATAGGACTAAATCACAAGGGAAAGTTAGATCTTTTAAATCATGAATGAGACCAGGGAAAAATAGGAGTGGGCTCCAGTGTACTCCAGGGGCATGACTGTCCAGGTATGTTATTATCCTCTCCAAGCGAAAGCAAAATCATATTGACTGTCTTGGTCTAGAGGCACATTGGAAAAAAGGCAAAGCAAAGACTCAACAGAATTGAAGCAAGTGGCTTCAGGTAGAAGTGATAAGAGGATTGTATTTGGGTTAATTTTTGTCAGCTAGTAAGGTATACATATTTTGTTGATGGCCTTAAGATCTTGAACAAATAAAAATCCTTGTCTGTTTGCCTTCACTTCCTGGTGGATGAGAATGTTACAAAGGCAATGTATGGGAAGACCTTTTATATAAGGCATTCAACTCTATGTTTGAGCTCTTCCTTTTGGTGTCAAGGGATATTGGGGGAAGTTTGGTAATGACTTGGTAGAATGTACCTAAATTTTAATAGGTTGAAAGTGAAAGTGTTAGTTGCTCAGTCCTGTCTGACTCTTGGTGACCCCATGGACTGTAGCCAGCCAGGCTTCTCTGTCCAAGGAATTCTCCAGGCAAGAATACAGGAGTGGGTCGCCATTCCCTTCTCCAGAGGATCTTCCTCACTGAAGGATCAAACCCGAGTCTCCTGCACTGCAGGCAACTTCTTTACTGTGTTCTGCTTCCACTATTTTACCTGTTTTTCCTTTTTCTCATTTTTTCTATGTCAGTGAAATTTCTAGCTCATAAAGGGTCAGATATGGTGTCGAGAAATTTATCTGGGGTATTTACCAATGAGAGAGTTCAGGAGAACAAGCAGAAGCTATTTAATCAGAAGTTGTTATATAGCAAAAGAGTCAGCCCCATCACTTGCATTTGAGAGCTGATAGGCAGGTAAAGGAGTGAGAGATGTTTATGGTGGAAAAAAAGGAGAACTTCAGATATGTTTGAACAGAGGTTGTTGGCAGGGGAAAGCCAGAGGCAGGCTAACTAGAAGGAGGGAATCTATGTAATTGATTTGATTTTGTGAACTCTGTAGCCTTAAGCATAATACATCTGACTTTCTTAGAATTGTCCTGAGTTAGGAGGGATGAAAATTAGGGAAGCTGACAGTTATTGACCAAGTTCTGATTACTGGGGCCAGTTACCATAGAGGTTACAGTTTTGTTTCTGGGCTGCTTGCTGCAAAATTTGTGGGTCAGAATTCTGTTGTCATAAGTTGTCTGGTCATTGTTAGCTTGTATATTCAGTCTCTCAGATCCTATGATCCCCAGGGCTACCAAGTTTCTAGCTGCTTAATGACATCTCCTGTTAGCCAACCATGGCCCACTGAACTCAATGATGCTGATGCCTCCCCAGTACATTTCTTTTGCTTAGTTACACAGTGTCCCTCTAGGCCCTGCCACACTCCCACTAGCTGACACATTATTTAGCTTTAGGTAGTATATCCAGTGTATCATCCCCATTACTCTGAACCTTTTGATCCTCTGTTGTATTATATTATACTTAACTTCAGTTATTGTCTAGTGGCAAAGAGAGAAGATGGGGTAAATCTTGAAGTTGGTGCACTTTGCCTTGCCAGGCAGAGGCTTCTGCATCATCTTAGAGCAAGGTAGATGTGTAAGTTTTCATAGAGAGTGGTGGGCCACTTCTGTGGGCCAAGAGGATTAAAAAAGATCTGGGGGTTCGTTATTCATATCTATCTATCCAGTTGTCTCCATCTAATGTTTCAGGGCTCAATAAATCTGTGATCTCACTATTATAGATGAATGAATACAGAAGATGAGGGGACAGCCTGATGGGCTACAGTCCATGGGGTAGTAAAGAGTTGGACATGACTGAGCGACTAAACACACACAGTACAGGGGACTTACCTGGTGGTCTAGTGGTTAAGAATCTGCCTTGCAATACAAGGTATATGGGTTTGATCTCTGATTAGGGCACTAAGATCCCACATGTTGTGGTGCAACTAAGCCCCTGACCCACAACTACTGAGTCCATGTGCTCCAGAGACGGCCCACCACAACTACTGAGCCTGGGCGCCACAGCTGGAGAGTCCACGCGCTGCAAGGAAAGATCCCACACAACACAATGAAGGTGTCATGTGCTGCAACTAAGACCCAACGCAGACAAATCAATAAATGTATAGGTTTAAAAGGGAAAAAAAAAGATGTGAAGAATATTACTCAGTCATCAAGAGAGTGAAGTTCTGCCATTTTCAACAACGTGCATGGACCCACAGTGTATTCTGCTTAATGCAATTAGTCAGACAGAGAAAGATATATACTCTCTATGTTATCATTCATATGTGGAAACTAAAAAATAAAACAAATGCATAAAATAAAACAAAAATAGACTCACAGATAATGAGAACAAAGAAGTGGCTAACAGTGGGAAAGAGAAGGAAGGGATAAGACAGGGTATAAGGTTAAGAGATTAAACACTACACTATATAAAGTAGATAAGTAACAAGGACATATTACATAAGAAAACATGCTCATTATTTAGTAATAACTTTAAACTGAATATAATCCATAAAAGTATTGAACTATTTTTGTATACCTGAAACTAATATAAAATCATATAAAATTATATATAACCATATTTTGAAAGAAGAGAAAGGGATAATCCTATTAACTATATCGGTCACCCTGGATTTGAAGTAATGGTCATTACTTCAATAACCAATAAAGAAGATTAAGGAAAAATTCGATGTAAAAGGCTTAGTAAAAGAAAAAGAGACAATACTCTCATTATTTGGAGATATTATCCTTATCAGTCAAGCAAGAGAATCCACAGAGAAGTGATTACTATAATTAATATTGCTGGATATCAGACCAATATAAGAACAAATTATTTCTATAAGCTAGTAACAATGTACAAACTATATTGACTCATAAAAGTATAAAAACAAAAAATCTTTAGTATTATAAATTTTCTATGACAAGAGAATTATATTAAAAACATATAAGAAGAAAAGGATGGAAATAGTAAGTTCTTTTGGAAAATGATGGTGATTTACTCTCTAAGTCGTGTCCAACTCTTGTGACCCCATGGACTGTAGCCCGCCAGGCTCCTCTGTCCATGGGATTTTCCAGGCAAGAATACTGGAGTGGGTTGCCATTTCCTTCTCCAGGGGATCTTCTGGACCCAAGAATCAAACCAGGATCTCCTGCATTGCAGGTGGATTCTTCACCGACTAAGCTATGAGAGGAGTCCATTTTTTGAAAATACTCCCACAAAAACAGCAATAGAGTTAATTTGCCAACCTAGTCATTCAAAAAAAGAGCCCAGAATCATTGTTCCCCATTCTGGCTTGTATCCAATTACATTTGTCCCATAGAACCAGTAGTGAGATCCCCACACAGGCCATCCAGAAAAGGTAAAACAGGGTAGAGGGTTGTCACATTATTAATTTAGATGGACACTAGGACCAAAACCTGTAAACAAAAGAAATTTATAAACTACTCTATTGACAGGAAAAGAAGTGAAAGGGGCGATGGTAGGATGCTTGAGAAAGATGGCTTTTAATATTTACTAGAAAAGTGCTGTGGTTTAGCTTTGAAGAAAGCTGGGGGATAGAACTGCTTGAGTGTCCACTCTAGAGAAAACCTAAGCAACAGTAAGGCTGCCTGAAACAATGCTACATTTGAAGATGCCTTTTTTTTTGCCCAGTGAGCTCCTTTCAGGTGTTTAGGCAACCACTGGTCAAAATTAGACAGTGCACATTCTCTGCAGCATTTATTCTTTGTAGATTTTTTTATGATGGCCATTCTGACTGGTGTGAGGTGGTATTTTGTTGTAGTTTTTATCTGCATTTCTCTAATAATGAGTGATATGAAGCATCTTTTCATGTGTTTATTGGCCATTTGTATGTCTTCTTTGGAAAAATGTCTCTGTAGGTCTTCTGCCCATTTTGGATTGGGGTTGTTTGTTTTTTCTGATACTGAGCTGTATGAACTGCTTATATATTTTGGAGATTAATCCTTTTTCTATGCTTCATTGGCAATTATTTTATCCCATTCTGAGGGTTATCTTCTCATCTTGTTTATAGTTTCCTTTGCTGTGCAAAAGCTTTTATGTCTTATTAGGTCCCTAGTATTTATTTTTGTTTTTACTCCCACTACATAGAACCCTCCTGTACTTTGGTGGGAATGTAAACTGATACAGCCACTATGGAAAACACTGTGTATATTCCTTAAAAAACTAGGAATAAATCTACCACATGACCCAACTATCCCACTACTGGGCATATACACTGAGAAGACCACAATTCTAAAAGTCACTGTACCCCAGTGTTCACTGCAGCAAAATTTACAATAGCCAGGACATGGAAACAACCCATCTAGGTCCATCAACAGATGAATGGATAAAGACGTGGTATATTATACAATGGAATATGACTCAGCCGTAAAAAAGTAATAGATTTGAGTCAATTGCACTGAGGTGGATGAACCTAGAGCCCCTTACACAAAGTGAAGTAAGTCAGAAAGGGAAAAACAAGTATCCTATACTAACACATATATATGGAATCTAGAAAAATGGCAATGATTAACCTAAAAAATGGACTTGTGATCACAGTGGGGAAAGGTGAGGGTGGGACGAATTGAGAAGGTAGCATTGACACATATATGCTATCATGTATAAAATAGATAAATAGTGGGAAGTTGCTAAATAACACAGTGAGCACAGCCTGGTGAACTAGAGGGGTGGATGAGGGGAGAAAAGGGAGGCTCAGGTAGGAAGGCATGTTTATAAATATATATAAATTGTAACTGATTCACATTGTTGTATAGCAGAAACCAACACAAAATTATAAAGCAATTTTCCACCAATTAAAAAATAAATTTAAAAAAATTTTTTAAGAAAAATCTGCAGCCTGTATCCAAAAAGGATCTGTTCATGTGATTCTTACAGTGTGTTCAATACATACACAATCAACATCGGAAGATTCTGTCCTGGTGCCCGCTCAGGTGTCCAGGAATTGTGGGAGGCAGTGGATTCAGGGAACAGGCATCTCCGGGCCTTGCTAGGAGGACCAGGAGGGCGACAGGGGCGCTCCTGGGGACCTGGACTCGGAGAAGGAGGTAGAGGTTGGAGTGGTGAGTCAGGAAAGGGCTCCAGAAGGTGCAAGTCCAGGTTGTCGTCGTGCTGAGGAGAGCCTCTCTCTGGACTAGGATTGGAGGCCCGAGGGGAGAGCTCTGAGACTAGGTCGAACAGGTCAAAGTGAGTCAAACTTCCAGCAGAAGAGCGGAGCCCAGCGATTGGGACTGAGGCAGCATCCATCCCGCCCAGCAGGAAGTCAGCGTCAGCATTCGCGTCCTCCTTGCTGGCCTCTCCCTGACAGGCGATCTCTGGGACAGCGGCACAGGAGAGTCCCGGCTCCAGGGCCACGTACTCCCCGGGAGGGCTCAGGACAGCGCCCGGTTCTAGGCCCTGCCCCCACGGCCCTTCCACACCCGAGCCCAGGAGGGCCTCGGGGACCAGCATGAGGATGCGACCTCCGAAACACACTTGCCACACAGACGTTGGCTCGGGCTCCAGCAGCAGTTCGACGTCGTCCAGGAGCACGTGCAGAGCACATCCCGCCGGCAGGACAGCCATGAAGATGAGGGTGCCCGCTGTCGGGAACCAGGTCAAGTTATCCAGGCTGGGCGCCGCCTCAGGCTTGGACTTGGGGAGCGCGGGCTCCTCGGTTCGGCGGCGCTTGGCAGGGCCGGGTCCTCCGTCCTGCGGTTCCCACGTGTCCTCAGGGTAGGCGGTGGGGCTGCGCGGTCGGCAGCCCATCATGTGAATGTCGCCGCGGGCCTGGGACCTGGCAGAAGGCGACAGAGGGCTTGTGCAGGCAGTGACAGGTCGGCTTGACAGGTGAGGCCGACGAGGGGCGGTGGGGCGCAGGAACGCAGGACGAGTCTTCGGAACTCTGGGGTTGCCTCTGGGGAGTCACTCAGTCGTGGCTTCTAGGGAAGCTGCTGAGTTCAGTCCTGCGAGTCTGAAGCTTCAGCTCCTCACGTGGACGGGTTTGCACAGGAGTGGGCCAAGGGTGCCGTGAGTGAAGCGGGCGGAACCAGAGTCGCAAAGCAGCTTCACGCTAAGCAACCTCACGCTAAGCAACCTCACGCTAAGCAACCTCACGCTAAGCAACCTCACGCTAAGCAACCTCACGCTAAGCAACCTCACGCTAAGCAACCTCACGCTAAGCAACCTCACGCTAAGCAACCTCACGCTAAGCCCCGCCCCTTCCTAGGCTCCGCCTACAGAAATGGAGTAGTCTGGGAAGCCCTAGAGTCCTGACCCTGGTGGGTAGTTCAGTGTAGATGCTTTTATAGGCCTGAAGGGGGCGGAGCAATCGTGCCACTCCTGGGTGAAGTCCTTGGCTTTCCTCTTGTTGACCTCAGATGAGGAAAACCTTAACCGGAAAACCGATTACATTTGAAGTCCCACCATTGGAACGCTGCACCAGGACCCTGAAATGTAGTTCCTTCATCCCCTGAGACGTCGCCCTGGTAGTGACCTCTTATCTTCTTTTGGTCCGATAGTGAGGTAAGGTTTTGGATGACATCCTTAAGTCTACGCCTGTGTTCTCAATGACTGCCAGATCCTTGCAGCGGTATTGAAAGGGAAAGCGATGTTAGAATTGAGTGTCTTATTAGCAAGTGCTGCACGATCAACTTATGTATATATCAGTTTAGCAAGATGGTCATTGTTATACTTCCATCACTTATCCAAGAGTTTATTGTATTGAATTTGACCTACACTACACACCGAACTAAAAAGCCTCTTGATGAAAGTGAAAGAGGAGAGTGAAAAAGTTGGCTTAAAGCTCAACATTCAGAAAACAAAGATCATGGCACCCCATCACTTCAGGGGAAATAGATGGGGAAACAGTGGAAACAGTGTCAGACTTTATTTTTTGGGCTCCAAAATCACGGCAGATGGTGATTGCGGCCATGAAATGAAAAGACGCTTACTCCTTGGAAGGAAAGTTATGACCAACCTAGATAGCATATTCAAAAGCAGAGACATTACTTTGCCAACAAAGGTCCGTGTAGTCAAGGCTATGGTTTTTCCAGTGGTCGTGTATGGATGTGAGAGTTGGACTGTGAAGAAAGCTGAGCACCGAAGAATTGATGCTTTTGAACTGTGGTATTGGAGAAGACTCTTGAGAGTCCCTTGGACTGCAAGGAGATGCAACCAGTCCATTCTAAAGGAGATCAGTCCTGGGTATTCTTTGGAAGGAATGATGCTAAAGCTGAAACTCCAGTACTTCGTACACCTCATGTGAAGAGTTGACTCATTGGAAAAGACTCTGATGCTGGGAGGGATTAGGGGCAGGAGGAGAAGGGGATGACAAAGGATGAGATGGCTGGATGGCATCACCGACTCCATGGACATGAGTTTGAGTGAACTCTGGGAGTTGGTGATGGACAGGGAGGCCGGGTGTGCTGCAATTCATGGGGTCTCAAAGAGTCGGACACGACTGAGCGACTGAACTGAACTGACACTCAGAGGTGTATCTGTTGCAGCTCAATTGTCATGCCAAAGGAAGAACCAATTGGCCAGGATCCCGGAAGTAGCAGAGGATCCTTTGACCCATCAGGCTCCCCTCCAGGTGATGCAGGCAGCAGCGCCTTTAATCTGGGTGTCACTTTAAAGGCGCACCTATGCTACAGATCCTGGTGGCCAAGGGAAGGTGTGGATCCACAACTTATCCAGAGTTAATAGAAGAAAACAAATCAATAATTACTTTGGAACACTACTACTACTACTATAGAGAATTCTTTCATATAGTTTCAGAAGAAGGTAAAATACTTCCCTTTGTGTCCTTTTACCACATGATTGCTCACTTTGTCCCTTTTTACAAAATAGCTTATATGGTCTCATTTTTAGGGCCACATAATATTCCTTCATACAGAATCCTGTTAAAATCAGGCTTCCTTTGATGGACATTCAAGCTAGTGATCTTTGAATTGGCAGACACTGCCCTTCTCTAGCCAGTTAGTGTAAAATGCAGATTCTATGCCACATCCCAGAACCACTGATCAGACTTCCGAGAGCCATGGGCATAGGAATTCTCCTTAAGCAGCTCCACAAAGCTTCTGTTTGGGGCCCGAGTTTAAGATGACAGAACTTGTTTTCATTCAGCATTTGAGGGGTTCAGGAACACTGCCGTGTATAATCGAGGTGACATCCCAGCCTGTTGATGACAAAGTCAAGAAGGAAATTCAACCTTCCTGGGCCTGCCTTCAGTGGTTTCCCCTATACTCCTTCCTGCATCCACTCTCATGGTTACATTCCAGTGTCTTGCCTATGGGCTAAGAAATTCCCTATATAGATCAGGAGGCTTGCTGAGGGAACATGCAGGGGCTGTACACAGTTTTAAGGGCATGGCTACCAGGAACATGAGTTCTCATTGGGTGAACATGGATGCCACAGGCACCTACTTTCTATATTCCCAGGTGATGGGAGCAGCTGCTGTTCCTCTGTTGTTTGTACAGAAGGCAGGATAGGAAGATGTGAGGAGATGTTGGGGAACTTGCAGGAAACATCTGCTTTGGTCCCAGAGAATTCTTTTGACAATGCTTGAACATCCCATGGTCAGAGAACATTCAATGGGAACTCCATTCAGGGCAGTGAGTGTGGACATGCTATGTTTTAAGCGACAGATGGAGGAGCCAAAATCTTGCTAGGACAGAAGATACGGTTTGGAGCTCTTGGCATAATGAGTATTGGGACCCTGAGCAGAGTGGTTTCTGCCTCAGCTGGTGCCACCTCTTATCCACTGCTCTCCTGACATCAGTAGGCTTATTATCAGAACTTGGGCTTATTATTGTCCGGGGCCCTGTGAATCCTCACACTGAACTCTGCTTACAAGGGACTGTGGTCCTGTCCTGAAACAAAGACAGTTACTGGGGGCCTGGCACAGACACTCCCAGTTTCTTCTTCTGGTCAGCCCCTCTATAACTGTGTGATCGCAGGCAAGTCATTTCACCTTTGGTAACCTTAGCTTCCTTACATATGAAGAGGGGAGAATGCCATCTACTGTGTAGGGTGGTTGTGAGACAATGTAGGTAAAATGTTCTTTGAACATGGTAAGTGTCTGCTGCTGCTGCTAAGTCTCTTCAGTCGTGTCCAACTCTGTGCAACCCCAAGATGGCAGCCCAACAGGCTCCCCCATCCCTGGGATTCTCCAGGCAAGAATACTGGAGTGGGTTGCCATTTTCTTCTCCAATGCATGAAAGTGAAAAGTGAAAGTGAAGTCACTCAGTCGTGTCCAACGCTCAGCGACCCCATGGACTGCAGCCTACCAGGCTCCCCCATCCATGGGATTTTCCAGGCAAGAGTACTGGAGTGGGGTGCCATTGCCTTCTCCATGGCAAGTGTCTAGTAAATATTAATTATTCATTCTTTATTATGTTTATAATCTGTTTTTCTCAGTGATATCATAGCCCTGTTCTCAGTATCTTGAAGAGTGCCCAGCATGTAGCCTACATGCAGTGAATGAAATGGTAAACAGTATCCTCATCATCATCCTAAAAAGGGGCCAGATATGTTAAAAATAACTTTTCCAGGACTTCCCTGGTGGTACAGTGGAGAAGAATCTGAGTGCCAATGTAGGAGACACAGTTTGGATCCCTGGTCCAGGAATTCCTCATGCCACAAGGCGGCTAAGCTCATATGCCACAATTATTGAGCCTGTGCCCTAGAGCCCCCATTCTGCAACTACTGAGCCCAAGTGCTACAACAACTGAAGCCCGTGCACCTAGAGCCTGTGCTCCACAACAAGAGAAGCCACGATGAGAAGCTCACCCACCACAACTCTAGAGTGGCCCCCATTCCCACAACTAGTGAAAAGTCCCCACAAAGCAGTGAAACCCCAGTGCAACCAAAAATAAAATGAAAAACAATTTAAAAAGTTGTCCTGCAAATGATGCCACCAAGAAAGTGAAAAGATAACCCAGAGACTGGGAGAAGATTTTTTTTTAATAAAAAAGAAATTATTTTTCTAGGTGTTTTCATGACAGAACATCTATATAATTCATAAATGACTTGCTGGGTACCAGATCAGTTGTCTCTTTTTACCTTATTTTTCTTTACTCTACGATGCTCAATGACTGGCAGAGTGGATTTTCAGGCCCACTCATTGGTCTTTCTTGGTGTCAATCAAAACAAACTATTCAATCTGTATGAACTTCTTCAACCACTATGAGGCAGAATTACCAAATAAATCCCAGTTCTGGGTACGGTACAAGATAGGGTACAAGATGGCTACCAGTGGTCCAGTTAGGAGAAGAGTGAGGAAAGTTGAGTACAGAAGCCAAGAAAAAGATAGACACCCCGAAGTAGGACTGAGTTTTCTCAGCATTGGGCATCTGAGCATAGTGAATGCTTTCTTCCTTCATTTGGCACTCCGAGGCACAGGTCCAGAACTTTGGGACCAAGGGTGCTCTTGACATTAACATTAATGAGGGCCATTTGGTTATTCCAAAAAAAAATGCATAACTAGGATTTAAAAATCCTATTTATTTTTATTCACCTAAAAATAATACCTGGGTATATATATTTTTTCTTTAATATATTTTTTAAATATAAACACTATATATAAGACGGTAGCTGACTTCAGCTCCCACCAACTCCTAATCCAGTGTTGATGTGAGGAGATCCTTTTCAATCTATTAACATACATAACACAGGGAATTTGTCTTCTTCCTGGAATGGCCATGTATTGTGGGTCTTTCTTTGCAATGTGTAAAACCTTATTACAATTCATACTGTTACCAGCAAAGTACATTACCTATTCTGTCTTTTATTGGAGAGACATTCTCCAAAATGCACTATAGGCCTTTACAAGAAAATGTGGTATAAGAAAGGGCAGTTTCAACAATTTCTTGTATAGCAACACTGTTGTTCTTGCCTTGAAGTAGAATGACAACACTGCCCCTGAACAGTTTCTCTGTTTTAAAAAGTATTGGAAAAACTAGTCTCAGCAGACAGGCAAAATAAGAAATAAAAGGCACCCACACTGGATAAAAAAGAGGGAACCTATTAATATTTGCAGATGGCAAGAACTTTAAAAAGGAAAATACTAACATCTTGACCACAAAAGAATAGGCACTAATAAATGAATTCCACAAATGTGGAGCATACAGATTAATACACAGGAAAATATAGCTTTTTTATACAGGAAGAAGATATTCACTTAAGAGAAAAGGAATGTAGGAGAAGAAGAAAGCCATCTATAATCCAGTCAATAAGAATGCCAGTACTAATCCCATAAAAAGAATTAAATACCTCAAAATAAAACTGACTCATAGGAGAAAGACCTGAATTCTGAAAACTAAAACACTGACAAAGGCAATGAAAGATGACAAGAGAAATACGAAGATATCACAAGCTCTTGAACTAGAAGACTTAATATTGTTCAAATGGCCATACTGCCTGAAGCAATCAAAAGATTGAAGGCAGACCCTAGCAAAACACCTTTTTCTCAAACAAGTACAAATATTCCTAAAATTCACAGGGAGCCACACAAGACCCAAGATGGCCAAAGCAAACATGGGGAAAAAAGAAACAAAAAACAAGGTTGAAGCTACCACCCTCCTAGACTTCAGACCAAACTGCAAAGCCACAGAAATTCAAACAGCATGGTACTGGCACAGTAACAGACATAGAGCTCAATGGAACAGAACAGAGATCCCAGACATGACCCCGAAGTAAACCCAGGCACCTATAGTCAATGAATTCACAACGTAAAAGGTACCATATACAACAGCAAGAGTGTGTCTTCGACATGTGTTGCAGGCAAAACTGGACACCCACATGGACAACAAAGAGAGCTGAATACTTCTACAGGCCTTCAAGAAACATAAAGTCAAAATGGGTGACAGACCTCCAAGTGAGACCTTAATCCATAAAACTCCTCAATGAGACACGATCTTGGACATAAATGAAGGCAACATTTGTGTCAAGGCATATGTCTCCTCAGGCAAAAGTCATCTAAGCAATTCTGAATGCGTGGGACCTAGTTGAATTTCAAAGCTTTCACAGAGCAAAGGAAACTACAGACAAATCCAAAAGGCATCCTATGGAATCGGGCACAATACCTGCAAGTGATATGACCAATCCAAACCTATAAACAGTTCCTCCAGCTCTGTAGGATAAAAACAACCAAACAACTCAATCAGACTATTGGCAGACGTTCTGAATACACTTCTTGGTCCAAAGAAGAGAGGCAGATGAACATGACATAAGAGAAAATACTCCACATCGCTAATCGACAGAAATGCAATTTCAAACAACCATGACATGTCACTTCACAACGTTAACAATGGATAGCATATGAAAGTCTTTTAAAAAGAAATAGACTCTATAAAGGGATGAATACGAAATCCCCAGACACTGTTGCTGGGAATAACAATTGGGGCAACCATTGGGCAAAACAGAATAAAGTTTCCTCCAAACACTACAAATGGTTGGAGACACCGTGTTATCCAACCATTCTATTCCTGAGTATACATCCTGAAAACAACAAAAACTCTCACTAGAAGTGAATGAGGCCCTGGATGTTTACAGCAGCAGTATTGACAATAGGCAAAACAAGGAGGCAACCCTAGTGCCTATCCACAGAATAATAGATACAGAAGAGGGCTGACAAACGCAAAAAACCAGACACACAAAACGGAATAATACTGTCCCAGAAAGAAGACTGAAATTCTGCCATTTTCAGGAACTCGGATGAACTTAGCCTATAACAATCTAAGTGGCAGAAGCCCAAACAAGAATAACAAATACTGTATAATACTATGGACAGGGAATGTTAAAAAAGAATACAGACAAATGGTCAGCAACAGTGAAAGAGGCTTGAACATAGAGTAAACAAGCTTATTGTTATTGTTCAGTCACTAAGTCGTGACTGACTTTTGAGACCCCATGGACTGCAGCACCCTCAGCTTACCTGTCCTTTACTATATCCCAAATTTGCTCAAACTCATGTTCATTGAATAGATGATGCCATCCAACCATCCCATCATCTGTCACTACCTATTCCTGCCCAGAATCTTTACCAACATCGGGTCTTTTCCAATGAGTTGGCTCTTCACATCAGGTATGCCAAAGTATTGGAGCTTCAGCATCAGTCCTTCCAAAGAATATTCAGGGTTAAATTCCTTTAGTGTTGACTGGTTTGATCTCCTTGCTGTCCAAGGGACTCTCAAGAGTCTTCTCCAGCACCAAAATTGAAAGTGTCAATTCTTTGGTGCTGAGCCTTCTTTACAGTCCATCTCTCACATTTGTACATGACTACTGGAAAAACCCCAGCTTTGACTATACAGACCTTTGTCAGAAGAGTGATATCTTTGCTTTTTAATATGTTGTCTAGGTTTGTCACATCTTTCCTCCCTAGGAGCAAGCAGCTTGTAATTTTATGGCTAAAGATACTGTCTGCAGTTATTTTGGAACCCAAGAAAATAAAATCTGTCACTGCTTCTACTTTTTTCCCTTCTATTTGCCATGAAGTGATGGAACCAAATGCCATGATCTTCATTTTTTGAATGTTGAGTTTTAAGCCAGCTTTTCACTTTCCTCTTTAACCCTCATCAAGAGACTCTTTAGTTCCTCTTCACTTTCTGCCATTAGAATGGTATCACATGCATATCTGAGGTTGTTGATATTTTCTTCCAGCAATCTTGATTCCAGCTTGTGAGTCATCCAGCTCAGCATTTCGTATGATTACTCTGCAAATTAGTTAAGTAAACAGAGTGACAATATACAGACTTGTCATACTCCTTCCCCAATTTTGAGCCAGTCAGTTGGTCCATATCCAGTTCTAACTGTGGCTTCTTGACTGGCATACAGGTTTCTCAGGAGGCAGGTAAAGTGGTCTGGTATTCCCATCTCTTTAAGAGTTTTCCAGTTTGTTGTGATCCACACAGTCAAAGGCTTTAGTATATTCAGTGAAGCAGAAGTAGATGCTTTTCTGGAATTCCCTTGCTTTCTCTATGATCC
Source organism: Bos indicus x Bos taurus (assembly GCF_003369695.1). NCBI lineage: Eukaryota > Metazoa > Chordata > Mammalia > Artiodactyla > Bovidae > Bos > Bos indicus x Bos taurus. Next base: position 129,511,359 of record NC_040076.1, read on the forward strand.
AACCAATGTTGGAAATTTGATCTCTTGTTCCTCTACCTTTTCTAAACCAAGCTTGAATATCTGGAAGTTCTAGGTTCACATACTGCTGCAACCTAGCTTGAAGAATTTTGAACAACAATTTATTAGCATGTAAAATGAGCATAACTGTGGAGCAGTTTGAACATTTTTGGCATTGCCCTTCTTTGGAATTGGAATGAAAACTGAACTTTTCCAGCCCTGTGACCACTGTGGCTGAGTTTTCCAAATTTGCTGACATACTGAGTGCAGCACTTTAACAGCATCATCTTTTAGGATTTGAAATAGTTCAGCTGGAATCCATCATCTCCACAAGCTTTGTTCTCAATAATGCTTCCTAAGGCCCAATTGACTTCACAGTCCAGGATGTATGGCTCTAGGGAGTGACCACACCATCATGGTTATCTGGGTTATTAAGACATTTTTGTACAGTTTTTCCTGTGTATTCTTGCCACCTCTTCTTAATATTTTCTGCTTCTGTTATGTCCTTACCATTTTTGTCCTTTATTGTGCCCATCCTTGCATGGAATATTCCCTTAATATCTCTGATTTTCTTAAAGAGATCTCTAGTCTTTCCCATTCATTGCTTTGCATTGTTCACTTAAGAAGGCTTTCTTAAAAAAAAAAGAAGAAGGCTTTCTTATCTCTCCTTGCTATTCTTTAACACTCTGCACTCAGATGGATATATCTTTCCTTTTCTCCTTTGCCTTTTGCTTCTCTTCTTTTCTCAGTTATTTGTAAGGCCTCCTTGGAAAACTATTTTTCCCTCTTGCATTTCTTTTTCTTGGGGTGCTTTTGGTCATTGACTCCTATACAATGTTAAGAACCTCCATCCATAGTTCTTCAGGCACTCTATCAGATCTAATCCCTTGAATCTATTTGTCACCTCCACTGTATAATCATAAGGAATTTGATTTAGGTCAAACCTGAATGGCCTAGTGCTTTTCCCTACTTTCTTCACTTTAAGGCTGAATTTTGCAATAAGGAGCTCATGGTCTGAGCCACAGCTCAAATCTTGTTTTTGCTGATTGTATAGAGCTTTTCTATTTTCAGCTACAAATAATATAATCAGTCTGATTTCAGTATTGACCATTTGGTGATGTCCATGTGTAGAGTCATCGCTTGTGTTGTTGGAAGAGGGTGTTTGCTATAACCACTGCATTCTCTTGACAGAACTCTGTAAATAAGCTGCTGCTGCTGCTGCTAAGTCGCTTCAGTCATGTCCAACTCTGTGCAACCCCATAGATGGCAGCCCACCAGGCTCCCCTGTCCCTGAGATCCTCAAGGCAAGAACACTGGAGTGGGTTGCCATTTCCTTCTCCAATGCATGAAAGTGAAAAGTGAAAGTGAAGTCACTCAGTCGTGTCCCACTCTTAGCCACCTCATGGACTGCAGCCCACCAGGCTTCTCCATCCATGGGATTTTCCAGGCAAGAGTACTGGAGTGGGGTGCCATTGCCTTCTCCAGTAAACAAGCTAGTCTTTACCAAATGAGAGAGGGAAGGGGGCAAGTGCAAGAAGAGGTAGAGAATGGAGTCATATAAAATTGCAGGTATGGTTCAAAACAAGGAATGATTGCCTTAATCTTGTAATAAGTTGTATAGGAACCACTGTCTATACACCTGAATCTAATCTGAAACTGTAAATCACCTCCACTTCAATAAATAACCCAATCAACCCCATCCATCCATCCAGCAAACTGTATGAGAACCTGCTGGGATTCTTCCTCTTAAACTTTTAATCCCCTACTCCTCCCAGGGGTATTCAAGGTTTTCAATTACTGAAGCCTCAAGATTGCTCTCACTGGCTCTTTAACGAGGTTTCCCCTTGTACCCCCATGACCGCAAAATTACAAGCAGTTGCTTTATGTCTGCCCACAAACTATAAAATGCCAACATTCAGAATAATTCAACAAAGTCTCTGTCTTCAACCAGAGACACACAAAACAACACTCCTATATTTTCAGGATCCAAAAAACTGCACACTAATATCTTTAGTATTAGAAGACTTACCCACAAAGCACTGACAGAAAGTTCCTACTTCATGGTAAACTTTAGGAGTTCTTCAATTGACACTAGGTCGTGATGGTGAGGAGAGCCTCTCTGTGGACGAGGGTTGGTTGCCCGAAGCCAGGACTCTGGGAAGGAGCCCTGTGCATCTAGGTCACGGAGAACAGTGCAGGCCACCAGCAGCATCCATCCCATGGGGCAGGTACTCGGCATGCAGGTCCACGTACTCCTTGTGGGCAGAAGAATCCTGGCTCCGGGACTGTGTACTTGCCAGGTGGGCTCAGGACAGCAGCCTAGTTCCAGGATCTGTACCCATGTCCAAGCCCAGTAGGGCCTAGGGGATCAGTATGAGGATGTGATCTCCGAGAGACCCTTGTACCACGGACGTGGACTCCTGCTTCAGCAGCAGGTCTACATGCTCCAGGGGCAAGAGCAAGGCACAGCCGGCGGACACACCAGCTCAGCGGTGGGTTCGCGCTCTGCCTGGGGCTTTCTCCCGTCGTCCAGTTTGGGTGCCACTTCGGACTCAGGCTCAGGCTCGGATTCGGACTCCGGGCGCTCCTGCACCTCCGTTCGACAGCGAGGAGCTCGGTCCTGCATGCTGTGACAGGTCTTGACCACAGGCGAGGCAAGCCAGAGCAGGCTGGCTGGACCCCAAGACAGAGCGCTGCTGGGGAGTCCTTAGAGGTCCCGGACCAACTCCTGGGAGACCCACAGCCCTCGCTACTAGGGGAGCCACGTTCAGCGTTTCAGCTCTCTGGTTACCGAAGCCCACTCCTCGGCGCACACACCCAGGATGGCGAAAGCTGCTGCGAGGCCAGCACGTGGCACAATGAATACAACCTAGCCCCTAGGCTCCGCCCCCTCTAAGGTTCCGCGGAGTAGAACTTGCCAGACCAGAGCAGCCTGATTGACAACCCTGGCTCTGGCTGGAAGGTCACCTTAGGGATCTATGTTTAGAGAACTACCCTATGTTTACAGGGTCCCCGAATATTCCCGAGGCTCTTAAGGCTGGGTTTCCAAGTCACATGCTCTGCTTTCTCAAAGTAGACCTCAGAGACAGAAAACCTTAACCCAAAAACCCATTGCCTATAGGGTCACAAGGACCTGTAGGTCCCTATTCCCACTGACTCTCTCCACCCCCACCACCCCCACCCCACCCCCACCAAACTCCACCAGGCATGTCCTGGCCTCTTTTATTTGGCTCCCAAACTAAAATGCTTAGTGACAGAAATGACAAATACTGTATGGCATTGCCTACATGGGCAGTGTAAAAAAACATGTGGATGAATGTATGTGCAACACTGAAACAGACTCAAATGTAAAGTAAACACACGAATATTACCAAATGGGAGAAGGAAGTAGGCAGAGGCCAAAAGAGGTAGGAGATGAAGTCCTAGGAACCAGCAGGTATTGTTCCAAAGGGGAATTATTGTCTTGACCTGGTAATAAGTTGTAGAAACCTAGGAGCAGTCAGACTGCTGAATCACTCATCTCTACACCTAAATCTAATCTGTAAGGGGAAATCATTGATAAATAACCCAATCAAATCATCAATTCATCCACCCATCCATCAAACTCTGGATGCATCCTTACTGGGACTGCTTTTCTTCTTTCACCTTCAATTTCCAAGTCCTCTGCAATGCCTGAAGCCCCCAAAATGCTCTCATTGGCCCTTCTGCCAGCTTTTTTGATGGACCCCCCCAAAGACCCCCAAATTCCAAGTACCTGCTTTTTGTGTACCCGCAAACTATGAAATGCCAACACTTGGAATAATAATTTGACCAAGTCTTTGTCATCACACAGACACACGAAACAACCTAAGATTTCAGGATCAGAAAAACTGCAAACTAAGGTTTTCAGTACTAGAAGGGATGCTGACAAACCACATACAAAAAGGTGCTACTTCATGGTAACATTTAAAAGGATTTCCCTTGACACAAGGCATGAGACTTCAAAGCCCCTATCTAACCCGCACTTGGCAAAGAATATCCAGTCAAAAGATGAAAGAAAGATAAGGGACAGGTAAATAAAGACAGTACTCTCATGATTTGAAAATTCTCTTGTATTTTTTGGTCAGGCAGGAGAACCTACCCATAAGCTATGACCAAAGTGAAGCTGTTTTGCAGAGTAATAGGTCAACCTAAGAACCATCTGTTTCTAGATGCCAGTCACAATGGACAAAATACACCTGGGTTCTTCTTTTCTTAGGTTTTATTTTTAATTGAAGGACAATTACAACATTATGTTTCTTTCTGCCAAACATCAACATGAATGATCCATAGGTATACATATGTCCCCTCCTTGAACCTCCTTCCCACCTCCCAACCCATCCCAGCCTTCTAGCTTGTCAAAGAACACTAGATTGGTGCTCCCTATGTCATACAGTAAATTCCCCATGTGAGGTCTTAAAACATTTAAAAAATACAGAGTCTGGAGAATTACAGACTTTTCCATGACAGCATATTTTTATTGTAAAAACATATCAGAAGAAAAGAATGGGAAACAGTTGGCTTGGGGGGGATCACAAATTTTGTTAAAAACCAGTAACTAAGTTCAACCATTTGCCAACCTCAGCACTCAGAAAGAGGAAGGCACATGATCTCTGAAAAATTCTGTGTTTGGTATCCAAAAAACACTTTGTCCATATTCTTCCATGGATATTCTTCAGTGGATATCGGCTAGATTAAACACACACAAGAGCTACACTGGTGATCCAGAAAAGCTTACAATGGGCAGAGTGTTGTCATAAACTAGCATGGATAATAGAGACAAAATCCTGTCAACAAGAGATCAAGTAATTACTCTATTGGTGGGAATACAAGGGGAAGAGGCAGAGATAGGGTGCCTGGGAAAGGATGGCTTTGAGAGAAAAGTGATGGGAGTTAGGTTAGAAGGGAAATTGGGAGTGGGGGTGGGATAGAGCTGCTCAGGGTGACCTCCCTAAGCAGCTATCCAAAAGCATGCTGTATTTCAGGAGGTTTTTCTTTGCCCAGGTGATCTCTACCAGTATTCTAGCCAGCTAGATGCTAATTTTGCAACCAAGGCAAAATTCTGGAAGGCAGCAGGCATCCAAGGTCATCTGGCTCTTGTGATGATTGCCAGGAGGGCAATGTACACAGAGCCATCACCAGAAGGTTCTATCCTGGTCCTCAGGTGTGGAGATTGGGGAGCTTAGGAGGAGGAAAAGTGAGGTCCATGGGGCCAGGGACAGAGGTGAGGTGGGGTGGGGTGTAGCTCCAGGGGAGCTGGTGGTGGTTTTGACAGCACCATTGGATAAAAACAAACAACCCAACCCAAACACAGGCAGAAGATCTGAATAAACTCCTTGGTCCAAAGAAGAAAGGCAGATGCCTAACATGATGTGAAAAGATGCTTCAGTTCACTAATTGTTAGAGAAAAACACTTTCAAAAACCCATGGCTTATCACCTCACAGGTGTCAGAATGGCTGACACCTGAAAGTCTTCCAAAAGAAATATTTTCTAGGATATGAGGAATAGGCAATCCCCAAACACTGTTGGGAATGACAACTTGGACAGCCACTGTGCAAAAGAGAATAAATTCTCCTCCAAGCACTACAGGTAGACTCTGTACCATCCAGACGTTCCATTCCTTAGTATACATCCAGAACACAACAAAAACTCTCCTTAAAAGTGAGCCATGAACAGGATGTTGATAGCACAACTACAGAAAATAGCCCAAACATGGAAGCAACCCTAGTACCCATCCACAGAAAGAGATACAGGAGAGGAGGGACACACAAGTAAACTCACACACACACACACACACCCAAATGGAATATTATGCTGCTACAAGTAAGAGTGGATTTCTGTTTTCAGGAAACGGGGCAAACCTAGCATCACTAGCATGCTTAGTGACAGAAGGCTGACTGAGAATGACAAATACTGTATGACATCACCACTGTAGAGAGTATAAAGAAAGAATATGGATTAATGCAGGTGCAACAGTTAAACAGACTCAAAAGTAGAGTAAATAAATTAGTCCATATAAGCTAGGAGAGGAAAGGAAGCAGGGGCAAAAAGAGGTGAGGGGAAGGCCTGCAAACTAGCATGTACTGTCCAAACAGGGAATGACTGCCTTGACTTTGTAATAAGTTGTACAGCCCCAGGATCCAGAAAGATGAATTGCTAGTAGTCCATCTTAATCTAATCTAAATGGTGAATCATCTCCACTTTAATAAATAACCCAATCAAACCATCAATACATTAACCCATCCATCAAACTCTAGACCCTACCCTTCTGGAATGCTCTTCCTCATCCATCTTCAATGCCTAAGACCTACCATGGGCATTCAAGGTTTCCAATTCCTGAAGCCCCAAATTCCTCTCATTGGCTCTTCTGCTAGGTTTCTCCATGGACTCCTAAAGACTTCAAATTCCCAGTAGCTGCTTTATGTCCCCACAAATCAGGAAATGCCAACAGTTGAAATACTTTGACAAAGTCTCTATCCTCAAGCACAGAGACACAAAACAAGACTGAAATTTTCAGGATCAGAAACACTACAAACCATCATTTCAGTACTAGAACACTTACAAATCACATAGAGAGAGCTCCTGCTTCGTGATAATGCTAAAAGCACTTCCATTGACAGCAGGCATGAGACCCTGGAAGCCCCTACCCAACCCATAGTTCTGCCCTTGACAAGGAATAGCCAATCAAAAGATGAAGGAAAGATAAGAGGCAGGTAAACAATACAAAGACACAATACTCTCATGATTTGGAGATACTTTTGTCTTTATTGGTCAGGCAGGAGAATCTATGCATAAACCATGGCCAACATGAAGTTGTTTTTTTGGATACCAAGTCAATCTAAGAACCAACTGTCTCTAAGTGGCAGTCACAATGGATAACATACATGTGGGGTCTTCTTTTTTTATTTTTCGTATGAGGCTAATTACAATACGCTTTCATTCTCCCAAATATCAACATGAATCAGCCATAGGTATACATATGTCCTCTCCTTCTTGAACCTCCCTCCCACATCCCACCCATTCTACCCCTCTAGGTTGTAACACAGCATGGGATTTGTGCTCCCTGTGTCATACAGCAAATTTCCCATGTGAGTGTTTTAAAACAATTCAAAACACAGATTCTGGAGAATTATACTTTTCCATAACAGCAGATTTCTATTATAAAAACAATGGGAAACAGTGGGCTTTAGGGAAGGGAGTCACAAATTTTATGTAAAACCCACAAACCCAGTACAGAATTCAACCATTGACAACCTCAGCACTCAGAAAGAGGAGGGCACAAGATCTCTCTTCAATTTTGTGTTTGGTGTACACCAAACACTTTGTCCACACTCTTCAGTGGATATTTCCTAGATTCAACAGACACATAAACACACAGGGAACAACAGGGGCCATCCAGAAAAGTTCACACTGCACAGAAGTTCTCATAAATTAGAATGGACATTAGGGACAAAATCTTACCAACAAGAGATTAAATATCACTCCATTGGCTGGAATATGAGGGGAACAGGCAGAGGCAGTTGCCTGAGAAAGCATGGCTTTTGAGAGAAAAAGCATTGGCACAAGGGTTTGAAGGGAAACTGGGAGCGGGGTGGGGCAGGGTAGAGATACTTCAGAGTGACCTCCCTAGAGAAAACCCTAAGCAGCTGTCTGATCTTCTGAAAGAAAGCTGTATTTCAGGAGGCTTTTCTTTGTCCTGGTGAGTTCCTTGCCAGCGTTCTAGTCAGCTAGATGCTGATTTTGCAACTGACGGAAAATTCTGCAACACGGCAAGCATCCAAAACTCATCTGGCTCTTGAGATGCTTGCCAGCAGTCAACTGCACATGAAGCCCTCATCGGAAGACTCTGATCTGGTCCCCAGCCTGGCGGTGGGTGGGGATGGGATCAGTTCATTGCAGGATCAGGCTTCTCCGTGCCTTGCAATGAGGACCCTGAGGACGCTTCGGGCGCTCCACGGGACCAGGACTAGGGGAAGGAGGTAGAGGTTGAAGTGGGGAGTCGTGGGAGGCTTCCCGCAGGTGCAAGTTCAGGTAATCGTCGTGGTGAGAAGAGCCTTTCTCTGGACTAAGGTTGATCTCTTGAGGCCAGGGCTCTAGGAAGGAGCCCTGCAGCTCTGGGTCCCAGAGAACAGAGACGGGGCTGCCTGTAACATCCATCCAAGGCCGCGGGAAGTTGACGTGCAGGTCAGCGTCGTCCTCATTGGCCTCTTCTTGGAAGGCGACCTCTTGCACAGCTGGGCAGAATTCAGGCTCCAGGGCCATGTACTCGCCGGGAAGGCTCAGGACAGCGGCCGGTTCCAGGATCTGTACCCTCGGCGCTTCCACATCCGAGTCCAGGAAAGCCTCGGGGATCAGCATGAGGACTTGATCTCCGAGAGACACTTGCACCATGGACATGGAGTCCGGCTCCAGCAACAGGTCGACGTGCTCTAGAGGCAGGTGCAGGGCAAAGCCAGTGGGCACAACCAGCTGGGCCGTGGGCGGACACTCTATTAGGGGCTCCATCCAGTCGGCCAGGCTGGGTGCCACCTCGGACTCGGACTCAGGCTCAGGCTCAGGCTCAAATTCGGACTCGGACTCCAGAAACTCCAGCTCCTCTGTTCGGCGGCGTTTGGCTGGGCCGGGTCCTCCGGCCTGCGGTCCCCACAGATCGTCAGGGGAGGCGCTGGGGCTGAGGGGCCGGGTGCCCATCACAACGACCGAAGGACGGCACACCCGAGACTTGACAGAGGGCAACGAGGCTCTCGGTCCTGCTCTCTGCGACAGGTCTCCAAGACCTGTAAGGCAAACCGGCACGGGCTGGCTGGGGCACAGGACCCGGTGATGCTGAGCAAGTCCTCAGATATCTGGGGCCAACTCCCAGGAGACTCACTGTCCATGCACGCAGGGCAGCCGCGTTCAGCACTTTAGCTCCCTGGTCACCGAAGCTCACTCCTTGGCGCAACCACCGGCGATGGCCAATGTTGCAAGTGAGGCCAGCGCATCCCGCACCGCAATAAATACATCCCTGCCCCTAGGCTCCGCCCCCTTCCAGGGTCCGCCCGGAGAACTCGCTGGACCTAATCTGCTTGATTGACAGCCCTGACCACGACTGGTAATTCACCTTAGAGAACTACCGCTAGAGAACTACCCTAAGATTACCGGGTCCCCAAATGATTCTGCCACTCTAAGGCTAGGCGCCCAGGGTCACGTGCTTTCGTTTCAAAAAGCGGACTTCAGAAGCAGAACAACTTAACCAGAAACCCCACTCCCTATCGAGTCCCAAGGAACTCTAGGTCCCTACTCACACTGACTCGCTGCCCCAGGCGCGTCCTGGGCCCTTTTATTTCAGCCCCAGCCTGGGGTTGAGTCTGGGATGGCATCCTGAAGTCTCCCTGGGTCGAACTAGTCAGGGGCGGTCAGATCCTCCAAGCGGGGTGCAAAGGGAAAGGGCTCTTGGAACAGAGAATGTTATCAGCATCTGCTGCAGGATCAATTTTTACTTCTATCCCTGGAGCAGGTCGGTGCTCTTGGAGAGAGTTCCAGCAATTGAACCAAAGGTTCACACCCTCTGCTAGGACAGAAACTATACTCAAGAGGTGGAGCTTTTAGAGCCCAAAGGACAGATGATGGAAATGTCAAGCACAAGGAAGAACCCATCTGCCCAGGATCCAGGAACCCGCACAACTGCACCTGATCAGTCAGCAGGCTCAAAGGCAAAGCCTTTGATCCACATGTCACACGAAAGGTTTGTCTATGGCACCCGTCCTCCTGCCCAAGCATAGGTGTGGCTCAACTTTCTCTCCAGCGTTCCCAGTGGGAAAACACCCCACATTGTCTTTGGAATGCAGAATACTACCGCAGGGTTGCAGACAAGAGGAAAAGACCTCCCTGCCCACTCCCTCTCCTTTCTGCACATGCTGGCTCACTTTTATCTTTTCACACCATAGCAGTTCCTATATATTCTCATTCTTAGAGTAGCATTGAATTCCTTTCCACAGAATTTTATTTATCAGGCCTCTCTCCAAGGACATTGAACCTAGTGGTCTGTGATGGGTGGGCACAGGCATCTTCTAGCCAATTAGGATAAAGCTTCAGATTCCTGGCCAGCTACCCAGGAACACAGAACAGAATTCCTGCAGTGAAGGACCCTGGAATTCAATGTAAGCCCCTCACCAAACATGTCACTGGATGCCAGTGTTGAAAGTCAAAACACTTCTTCCCTTTCAGCATTGGAGTGTTTCAGGTACCAGGGTGGTGGGTCTTCAAGGTCAGAACCCTGCTGGATGGTAACAAAGGCAACAGGGATACTCCAAAGTCCATGGCCAGCCTTCAGCGTTTGCCACGCACTACTGGTCATAATTGGGTCTCATGGCTGAAACTCCACTGTCCCTGGCCAAGGGTCAACAAATTCCCCTGAGGTGATGTTTCAGGTGTAAGTGCTGGAAGGTGCATGGGCGCTGGGTTCCCGGAGGCTCTGGTGGGATCCCGAGTTCCCATGGGATGAACCTGAACACAAGAGGCACCAAACTATAATTCCAGGAGATGAAAGCAGACCTATGCTTGTATTTTTTAGAAAGAGGTTACTGAGAGCTAGATGTGGGAGCTTTAAGCAAGGGAAAGTAGGGCCCCTGGGGCCGGAAGCTGGGACCAGAGTCTGGTTGTAGTTCCAAGGAGCAGGGAGGGAACATCGGCCTTAAAGCTGAAGCATATTACAAGCAACCTTTGAAAGTCCCATGCCTCTCACCTCTCCTTCCTTCAGAAATAGGGTTTCCATTCAGGAGACTGGAGGGTGCAAAAGACACAAAGATGCCAAAGCTCCCCAGGACACACACAAGGGTTCAGAGCCTGTGATCTGATGAGGAACAGGGCCCTCAACTCGGTTGCTCCTGTCCGTGCTTGGTGCCATCTCAGGTGGGCTCTTCTCTCAACCTTAGCACTTTCACATCTGGGCTCATCATTGTCCTGGACCTGGGGAATCCTCACAGTGACTTCCCTCCAGAGGGAAGGTGGCCCTGTCCTGAGACAAGGACAGGCAGCAGGAGGGGAGAGGAAGCAACTACCTTGTGGAATAAAGGCCCCTGAGGACAAACATACACCTAACATCGCACTCAAAGGGAACAACTCAATCCTTTATTCCCACCTCCCAAAACCACACAAGGATGCCCCTCACCCCTTCTATTACACAGAGTATTGCAAGCTTTAACCCCAGCAATTGGCCAAAAATAAGAAGGAAAAGGTACCCACTATGGATGGGAAGTACTAAAACTGCCAATATTAGTACATGGTATGATTCCTTAAAGAAAAAACTCACAAGTCTCCACCCCAAAATGACAAGTGCTAACTAATGAATCCACAAAATTAAAGACAGAAAGTTGCTGCTTTTCTATACATTAGGAAGGAATTGTCTGAAATGGAAAAAAAAAAATAGAGGAGAAGAATCCCATCTCTGACTACCTCTAGAAAAATTCAACACCTTGGATACAGCTAACCAAGGAGTTGAAAGACTGTATTCTAAAACCTTGAAAACACTGACCAAGGCAATGGAAGATGACACAAAGATATCGAAAGACATCCCTAGCTCTGGGATTGTAAGGATTGCTATTGTTCAAATGACCATACTATCTGAAGAAGAGATTGAAGGAAATGCCTAGAAAACACCCAAGATGTTTTTCTGAGAACTAGTACAAATATTCCAAATGTGATAGGGAGCTACACAGGACCCAACCTGACAAAGCAAGTCAGGAAAGAATAAACAATGAAAAAGAAGGCTGGAGCTACAACACTCCTAGACTTCAGACCAAATTGCAAAGCTACAGAAATTAAAACAGCATGGTACTGGCACAGAAACACATATGGAGGTCAACAGAACAGAATACAGATCCAAGACATGAGCCCAGAGTATATACAGGCAGCTACAGCCAATGAGTTTGCCATCTAAAAGGCATGAATACACAACAGGCAAGAGACAGTCTCTTCAGCACTTGTTGCAGGCAAAACTGGACACTTACATGGACAACAATGAGACTAGAACACTACCATACACCTTCAACAAACATAAACTCAAAATGAGTTACAGGCCTATGAGAGAGATCTGAATCTGTTAAAATCTTCAATGAGATATTGGCTCTTAGACATAAACCAGGGCAATATCTTTGTAAATGGATCTGTCCCCTAAGACAAAAGTCATCTAAGCAAACCTAAACATATGGGACCTAGGTGAACTTCAAAGCTTTCACACAACATAGGAAACCAGAGACAAACCCAAGACATCCTATGGAATGGGACACAAGATCTGCAAGTGATATGATGACTCCAAACCTATAAACAGTTACTATATATCCATAGAATAAAAATAAACAAACAGCCCAATCCAAACATAGACAGAAGATCCAAATACACTTTTTGGTCCAAAGAAGAGAGGCAGATGCCTAAAAGCCCTGTTAAAAGATGTCCCAAATCAATAATAATTAGAGGAATGCAATTTCAAAACAACATATCACCTCACAACTGTCACAATGGCTAGAATCTGAAAGTCTTCAAAAAAGAAATATTCTCTAAGATGTGAGCAATAGAGAATCCCCAGACACTGTTGCTAGAAATGATTATTGGGACAACCACTATGCAAAGCAGCATAATTGTTCCTCCAAGAACTACAGGAGAGACACTGTGTCACCCAGACATTCCATTCCTGAGTATACATCCAGAAAACAACAAAAACTCCTTAGAAGTGAGCCATGAACCCGGATGTTGATAGTACCAGTACAGACAATAGGCAAACATGGAAGCAACCCTAGTACTCATCCACAGAAAATAGACACAGAAGAGGAGGAACATACACACACACATACACACCAAATGGAATATTACACTGCCAAGAATAAGAGTGAATTTCTGCCATCTGCAGGAACCTGGACGAACCTAGCACCACTAACATGCTTAGTGATATAAGGCTGACTGAGAATGACAAATATTGTATGATATCACCAACATGGAATATGTAAAAAAGAATATGGATGAATGCAGGTGCAACAGTGAAACAGACTGAAAGATAAACAAACTAGTCCATAGCAACTAGGACAGGAAAGGGGGCAGGGACACAAATAGGTATGTAATGAAGATCTGCATTAGGTATTGTTCCAAACAGGGAATGACTGCCCTGACTTTGTAATAAGTTGTAAAGGCCCAGGATTGGGAAAGATGATGAATCACTTGTAGTCTATCTTAATCTAATCTAAAAAGGTGAATCACCTCCACTTTAATAAATAACCCAATCAAACCATCAATACACTAACCCATCCATCAAACCCTAGACCCTACCCTTCTGGAATGCTCTTCCTCATCCATCTTCAATTCCTAAGACCTACCATGGGCATTCAAGGTTTCCAATTCCTGAAGCCCCAAATTCCTCTCATTGGCTCTTCTGCTAGGTTTCTCCATGGACTCCTAAAGACCCTCAAATTCCCAGTAGCTGCTGTATGCTCCCACAAACCATGAAATGCCAACATTTGGAATAATTTGATTAAGTCTCTGTCCTCAAGCACAAAGACACAAAATAAGACTCTGAAGGTTTCAGGATCACAAAGAATACAAACTACAAACTATCATTTCAGTACTAAAACACTTACAAATCATGTAGAGAAAGGTCCTGCTTCATGGTAATCCTAGAGCATTCCCAATGACACCAGGCATGAGACCCAGAAGCCCCTACTTAACCCACAGTTCTGCCCTTGGCAAGGAATATCCAATCAAAGGAAGGAGGAAAGATAAGAGGCAGGTAAACAATACAAAGATACAACACTCATGATTTGGAGATACTTTTGTCTTTATCGGTCAGGCAGGAGAATCTATCCATAAGTCATGGCCAACATGAAGCTGTTTTGCAGGATACTATTTCAACCTAGGGCTTTCCTGGTAGCTCAGCTGATAAAGAATCTGCCTGCAATGCAGGAGACCCCTGTTCAATCCCTGGGTCAGGTAGATCCCCTGGAGAAGGAATAGGCTACCCACTCCAACATTCTTGCTTGGAGAATCCCCATGGACAGAGGAGCAAGGTGGGCTACAGTCCATGGAGTCACAAAGAGTCAGACATGACTGAAGGATTAAGTAAAGGTCAACCTAAGAACCAACTGTTTCTAAGTGCCAGTCACAATGGAGAGAACACATGTGAAGTCTTCTTTTTTACTTTTTATTGGAGGCTAATTACTTTACAACAGTCTGTTTTTTTTTTTTTTTTTTCCTGCCAAACATCAACATGAATCAGCCACAGGTAAACATATGTTCCCTCTCTCTTGAACCTGCCTCCCACCTCTCACCTGATCGCACCCCTCTAGATTATAACAGAACACTGGATTGTGTTCCCTGTGTCATACTGAAAATCCCCCATTGGGGTCTTAAAATGATTAAAAACACAGAATCTGGAGAATTACAGACTTTACATGAGGACAGATTTCTATTTTAAATATATATCAGAATAAAACAATGGGAAACAATTGGCTTCAGAGAGACGGGGTCACAAATTTTATGAAAAACCCACAAACCCAGTAACAGAGTTCAACCATTTGCCAACCTCAGCATTCACAAAGAGGAGGGCACGTGATCGCTCTTCACAATTTTGTGTTTGGTATCCACCAAATACTTTGCCCACACTCTTCAGTGGATATTGGCTACATTCAACACACACACACACACACACACTAGGAACTATAGCAGTCATCCAGAGAAGCTCACACTGGACTGTGGTTGTCATAAACTAGCATGGGCATTAGGGACAAAATCTTATAAACAAGAGATTAAATATTACTCTATTGGCGGTAATATGAGGGGAAGGGGCAGAGGTAAAGTGCCTGGGAAAGGACAGCTTTTCAGAGAAAAGTTCTGGGACTTGGGTTGAAGGGACATTAGGAATGAGAGTGGGGTAGAGCTACTTCAGGGTGACCTCCCTAGAGAAAAACCTAAGCAGCTGTCTATCTGAAAGCAGGCTGTATTTCAGGAGGTTTTTCTTTGCCCAGATGAGCTTCCTTACCAGCGTTCTAGTCAGCTAAATGCTGATTTTGCAACTGATGCAAAACCCTGCAATGTAGCATGCTTCCAAAAGTCATCTGGCCCTCGTGATGTTTGCTGGTGAGCTATGTACAGAGAGCTATAATCAGAAGACTCAAATCTGGTCCCCAACCCTGTAGGGGGTGTAATTTGAGAGGTCAGTTCATTTCAGGGTTAGGCTTCTCCGTGCCTTGGGCGGAGAATCTTGAGGGTACTGGAGGTTCTCCATGGGACCCAGAGTATGAAAGGGAGGTAGAGGTTGGAGTGCGGAGTCGTGAAAGACCTCCTGCAGGTGCAAGTCCAGGTGGTCATCATGGTGAGAAGAGCCTCTCTCTGGACTAAGGTTGGTCAGCCGAGGCCAGGACTCTAGGAACGAGCCCTGTGGGTCTGGGTCACAGAGAACAGAGATGAGGCCTCCTGCAGCATCCATCCCAGACCACAGGAAGTCCCATGCAGGTCCATGACATCTTCACTGCTACCTTCCTGGCCAGGAGTTCACTTTAGAGAACTACCTTTAGAGAATTACCTTACATTTACTGGGTTCCCAAATGATACTGCCACTCTAAGGCTAGGCATCCAGGTTCACATGCTCTGGTTTCCCAAAGTGGACCTCAGAGGCAGAAAAACTTTACCAGAAACTTTACCAGAAAACCCATTCCCCATTAAGCCCCAAGGACCTGTAGATCACTATTCACACTGACACCCCAGGAGCGACCAGGCCTCTTTTATTTCTACCCCCGTCTGAGGTGAGTCCATCATGGCAACCTGAAGTCTCCCTGGGCCGAAACAGTCAATGATGGTCAGATCCTCTGAGCAGGGTGCAAAGGAAAAGGGCTCTTGGCACAGAGGATCTTATCAGCAGCCGATGCAGCATCAACTTTTGCTTCTATCCCTGGAGCAGGCCAATGCTCATGGAGATAGTGCCATCAACTGAACGAAAAGTTCACTTTCTCCACTTGAACCAAAACTATACCCAAGAGCAGAGCTGTCAGAGCCCAATGGACTGATGATGGAAATGTCATGCACAAAGATGAACCCAGCAGCCCAGGAACACAGAACACATAGAGCTGAGTCAGACCAGCCAGGATCCCCTCCAGGTCATGCAGACCGCAGCACCTTTGATCTAAGTGTCACTGGAAAGGCACATCTATGCCCCCAATCTTGTGGCCAGAGGAAGGTGTGGCTCAGCTTTCTTTCCAGTGTTCATGGGGGAAACTCCCCATATTGACTTTGAAATTGGAAATACTTGTGCATGGTTGCCGACGACAGTGAAACCACTCTGTTTCCACCCCATCCTTTCAGCCCACACTGGCTCGCTTTGTCCCTTTTCACACCACTGAGTCATGTATACTCTTAGGGCAGCATCGAATTCTTTTCCACAGAGTTCCATTTCCATGAGGCCTCTCTCCATGGCCTTTGAACGTAGTGCTCTGTGATTGGCCGACAGTGGCATCCTATGACCAATTGTGGTAAAGCTTCAGATTCTTAGCCCACATCCCAGGAAAATGCCTCAGAATTCCTTCAGCAAAAAACCTGGGAATTCAATGTAAGCACCTATCAAAGATTTCATTGGATAGGAGTGGAAGATCACGTCACTTGTTTTCACTCATATTTGGAAGCATTCAGGTACAAGGGCAGTGGGTGATCAAGGTCGGAACCCACATGGTTGGTGACAAAGGAAACAGGGGAACTCAAATTTCCATGGCCAGCATTCAGGGGTTTGCCCTGCACTACTGGTCAAAATGAGTAGTTTTGCCACAAGGGCTTCCCTTGTGGCTCAGCTGGTAAAGAATCTGCCTGCAATGTGGGAGAACTGGGTTTGATTCCTGGTTTGGGAAATTCCCCTGGAGAAGGGAACGTCTACCCACTCCAGTATTCTGGCCTGGAGAATTCCATGGGGTCACGAAGAGTTGGACACGACTGAGTGACTTTCACTTTCACTGTTCAAAACTGGTTTGCATGGATGGAACTTCTGTGTTCCTGGCCAAGGGCAAACAAGTTCCCTTGAGGTGGTAATTTAGGTGTGGTGGCGGTGGTTTGGTTGCTAAGTCATGTCTGACCCTTGCGACCCCATGGACTGTAGCCTACCAGGCTCCTCTGCCCATGGGTTTCTCCAGGCAAGAATATTAGAGTGGGTCGCCATTTCCTTCTCCAGGGTATCTTCCCAACACAGGAATCGAACCCAGGTCTCCTGTTTTGCAGGCAGATTCTTTTCTGACTGAGCTATGAGGAAAGCGCAAGGTGCTAATAAAGTATACAGGAGCTGGGGCACTGAGGCTAAGCTGGGAGCCTGAGTTTCCACAGGGTGAACATGGACACCAAAGGCACCAACCTCTGTAAATTCCAGGTGATGGAAGCAGATACCCTGTTTGTGTTCTTGAGAAAGAGGGTACTGAGAGGTGGGGGAGTGGAGCTTAAAGCCAGAGAAAGTAGGGACCATGGTGCCAGGGGTGGGGTCTGGGGTAGGGGAGGCTGATGGTGGTTCTAAAAAATGGGAAGGAACACTTGCTTTAACACAAAGCATACTGCAAGCCATCTTGAATGTCTCACCTCTCTCACCTCTGGCTCAGGGAGTAACAGGGATTCCATTCAGGAGACTGAAGGTGCATGTGCCAGGTTGCAAAAGACACAAGGACAAACCTACAGCTTTCCAGAACACAGGCAGACATTCGGAGCTCCTGGCCTGGCCAGAATGGGGCCCTCCACCTGGTGGCTCCTGTCCCTGCTTGTGCCATCTCAGCTGGGCTGTTCTCACAAACTCAGCACTTTCATATCTGGGCTCATCATCATTGCCCTGGACTCAGGGAATCCTCACCACCAGTATCCCTCCCAAGGGAATGTGGTCCTCTCCTGAGACAAAGACAGGAGAAGAAGAGAGGAAACAAATACCTCTGTGGAAAAAAGGTCATTGAGAACAAACACACAGCTCACATCAGACTCAAAGGAGAACACCTCAAAGGAGATCCTGCCTGCAAGGTACAAAAGAAGGGCTCTTGGTACAGAGGATCTTAGCAACAGCTGCTGTGGGATCAACTTCTACATCGATCCCTGGAGCAGGTCAGCACTCATGGAGAGAGTTCCATCAACTGAACCAAAGGTTCACTTTCTCCGCTGGGACCAAACTACACCCGAGAGGTTGAGCTGTTAATAGAGGGGTCACAATTTGGAGTAACTGTTACTGAATCATGTTCATTTGCCTTACAAGCAGGAAGTCAAACTCTGAGACACGGGAGATTTGCAGCAGAGAAAGGGTTTATTTTCAAGTCATTCAAGCAATGAATAAACATTGAATAAACAGGAGAATAAACCTCAAATCCATCTTACCAAAGGCCAGGGGTTTATAACATATATGGGATAAAGATTAGGGTGACCTGAGGCATACAGAGCATGGGAAAAGGTGACTAGAAATAAGAAAAAGATGAGATATCGTCATTCTGGGCAGGTGCAACTAAGCTACATGCTGTTTCATAGGATTCATGTTCAGAAAATTATGGCATTAGTATTTTCTGAGGGTGGAGTTTTGGCCCTCTGATCTCAAAAGGTCACTGATCAAACACTCTCCCAAGCCAGGAGGAGAATTGGTAGTCCCAACCAGTCTTAATCAGCTGGAGTTCAAACAGGACAATAGCTGACTCCATTTTCCAGAAAAAGAACATGGGGAAACATCTTAACAACTTATTCTTATAGGCTACATGATGCTTGGAGGATATGCAAGTTCTGTACAAACAGTTAAGGTGAGCTTGACCAGTGAAGGCAGATTACAGTTTACTATTAAGTTATAGTCTTATGCAGTGGTCCCCAATCTTTTTGCCACCAGGAACAGTTTTTAAATTTTATTTATTTATTTTAATTGGAGGCTAATTACTTTACAATATTGTGATGGTTTTTGCCATACATTGACATGACTCAGCCACAGGCATATATATGACCCCCATCCCAAACCCCTTTCCCACCTCCCTCCCCATCCTGTGCCTCTGGGTCATCCCAGTGCACTGGCTTTGAGTGCCCTATCTCATGCATCAAACTTGGACTGGTCATCTATTTCACATATGGTTAATATGCATGTTTCAATACTATTCTCTCAAACCATCCCACTCTCACCTTCTCCCACAGAGTCCAAAAGTCTGTTCTTTACATCTATGTCTCTTTTGTTGTTTTGCACATAACGTCATCACTACCTTCTTTCTAAATTCCATATATATGTGTTAATATACTGTATTGGTTTTTTTTCTTTCTGACTTACTTCACTCTGTATAATAGGCTCCAATTTCATTCACCTCATTAGAACTGACTCAGATACATTCTTTTTAATAGCTGAGTAATATTCCATTGTGTATATGTACCATAACTTTCTTATTCATTTGTCTGCTGATGGACATCTAGGTTGCTTCCATGTCCTAGCTTTTGTAAACAGTGCTGCAAGGAACCAGTTTTGTGAAAGACAATTTATCCATGAGACGAGGTTGGTGGATGGTTTGGGGATGATTCAAGTGCATTACATTTATTGTGCACTTTATTTATATTATTATCATATCAGATCATCAGGCATTGGATCTCAGAGGTTGGGGACCTATGGAATGGATCTAACTGATGACTGCAAAATAGGTTTCATAATGACAATGTCAAGAGTTTGAGTCAATGAAGTAGGAAGGAGGACAAAAGCACTGAAGGGGAAGAGAACTAAGAAGCCAAGACTGGGGGAGAGGGGGTGGTAAGGGGCGAGATCCATGAGAATATTAAACTCACCACAAATTACAACAGATGTGGGATGAGTGAGAATTACAGTGAATCTAGTGTTAAAATATTTGAAGACTCTGATACAGGCACTTGTTACACTCACATTTGATAAGTGACTGGTATGTAGTATGGGAGAAGGCAATGGCACCCCACTCCAGTACTTTTGCCTAGAGAATCCCATGGACAGAGGAGCCTGGTGGGCTGCAGTCCATGGGGTCGCTAAGAGTCAGACACAACTGAGCGACTTGACTTTCACTTTTCACTTACATGTACTGGAGAAGGAAATGGCAACCCACTCTAGTGTTCTTGCCTGGAGAATCCCAGGGACGGGGGAGCCTGGTGGGCTGCTGTCTATTGGGGTCACACAGAGTCGGACACGACTGAAGCAACTTAGCAGCAGCAGCAGTATGTAGTATGACTGAACCTCAATTTTTTAAACAATATTTTGTTTATTTACAGATTATTATAATACTATGAAGGCTATAGAGAGAAAGATGATATAAGGAGTAAGTCAAGAATGCCATTTCAAATAAAATGGCCAGAAATGCCCTTTTCAAGAAAGTGCTGTCTGAATTGGTCTTTGAAGAAGAAAGAATCAGCACTGCATAAAGCTGGAGGAAGAGTTGAATCCTAATTTTTTAAAGGTTAAAAAAAATAGAAGATAGGAATACTTCAAAGAATTAGATATAATATTGGCTAATAATCATGTGGAAAAATGATCCACCTTCATTTGCAATCATAAATGCAAAATGAAAACACAGTGAGATAACATTTTACTGTACTAGGTTGGAAAACAGGTAAGAGTCTATAAATAAGAAATGTTCGCAAGGATGCAGTGAAATGGAAACATACTCTGCTCACAGGAATGCAAACTGTGAAAAATATTTTGGGGAAAAAAGAAGAAAGTCATTACCTATTAGCTTGAAAAGGCACACAGAGAATTAATTAGTACTGCAGTCCTAGGTGTATGTGATAAATACATGAGTTAAGAGTTCATGATTTAAAACCAGATAAGTGTGCATTGGACGCCTACATCTAACATAAACTTGGTACATAATAACTTTTTTTTTTACTCTGAACTTCAGGTGTTGTGGATACCAAAAAAAAAAAATCACTTTTTTCCAAAGACGGCAGGAAGACACTTCCGCAGTTCATAGATATATGCTGTGCTGTGCTAAGTCTCTCAGTCTCCTTGGACTTTTTGCGACCCCAATGAATTGCAGCCCGCCAGGTTCTTCTGTGGGGATTATCCTGGCAAGAATACTGGAGTGGGTTGCCATGCCCTCCTCCAGGGGATCTTCCCAAACCAGGGATCGAACCCAAGTCTCCCGCATTATGAGCAGATTCTTTACCGACCGCACCACCAGAGAAGCCCGTTCGTTTACGGCTTAGATTGTGGTGATAGTTTCACCAGTGTATACTTATACACAAACTCAAGTTGTATATATTTAAAATGTATAGCTTTCTGTATGTCAATCATACCTCAACAAAGTATTGGCTCAATCGAGAAAACGATTGTTTTTCAAAACTCAGTAAAATGAGTGATACATAATAAATACTCAATAAAACAATTTAATTATCCCAAGATAGTTTTATTTTTTAACAGCCTTTTACCTTTAGGAAGAAACTGCCACAAATATTTTATTTAATATTAAGACGGAATTTTACCTAAACAGATATGAGTATTTTCTATTTACTCTTCAGAAACCAAGCTTTAAAGGATTTTCATGGAGCATTTAGATAGGTCTGTTTTATGCTGCCAAGGGGGTGGTCTATTTGAGCGGTTGTCTTTCTCTGTGTGTGTGTTAGTCACTCAGTCATGTCCGACTCTTCGCAACTCCATGAACTGTAGCCCTCCAGTCTCCGCTGTCCATGGGATTTTCTAGGCAAGAATACTGGAGGAGATAGCCATGCCCTGCTCCAAAGGATCTTCCCGACCCAGGGATCGAACCCGGGTCTCCTGCATTGCAAGCGATACTTCACTGAGTTACCAAGGAAGCCGACCATGGTTTCTTTCTCTACCATGCCTGAAATCAAAGGAAAACATTAATTTAAAGGTAACTAATATTTACAGTTCTGTTATTGGTGTATCTTTTTTTTTTTTTTCCTAAAAATGAGGCACACAAATATTCTGTCCCCTGGAGGACTATAAAAGTAGTTCCCTACTGTGACCTATCAACTACAGCCCTGACTATTGGGCAGCACAGATACCGCGAGTTCTGTGGGGCGGGGCCTCCGAGGGGGCGGGGTCTCCGAGGGGCGGGGCTTAGCGTGACATTTTACGACGAGGATTCCACTGGCGTCGCGTGCCATATCTTTGGCCATCTGGTGCACTGACTAATCGGTGTGAGGTGCTGAAGACTAGAAGGCGAGAGGCGCAGCCCAGCGCCCGACGCCGATCCCCTTGAAGCCTGGACTGCAAGACCACAGGGAGGCAGTCCCGGAGCTCTGAGGACTCGCCCACCATCGCGCCGTCCTGCGCCCCAGCTGGCCCGCACCGCGTCACAGCGTGCAGCACTGAGCGCCTCTTTGCCCTCTGCCAGGCCCCAGAAGTGCCGTCCTTCTGTCGAACTGATGGGCAGCAGACCTCGAAGCCCCGGTGCCTACGCCTCAGACCGATGGGGAAACCAGGCCGGAGAAACCAGCCCTGCCAAGCGCCGCCGAACGGAGGAGCGCGCGCGCCCCGAGTCCGAGTCCGAGACGGCGCCCAGCATGGACAACCTGACAGGACCTACGGCTGCGGGCGCTCTCACACGCGTGCTGGTTCTGCCCGCTGGCTGTGCCCTGCATCTGCCCCTGGACGACGTAGATCTGGTGCTGGAGCCCGAGCCCACGTCCGTGCTGCAAGTGGCTCTCGGAGATTTCATCCTCACACTGGTCCCCGAGGCCCTCTTGAGCTCGAGGGTGGAAGGCCCGTCGGGACAGGTCCTTGAACGGGCCGCTCTCCTGAGCCCTCCCAGGGAGTACACGGCTCTGGAACCGGGATTCTGCGCAGCTGTGCCAGAGGTCGCTTGCGAAGAAGAGACCAACGGGGACGACGCCGACTCGGGCTCTGACTTCCTGTCACCAGAGATGGATCCGGCAGGCGGCCTCATCGCTGGGGTCCGCAGCCCAGACGCCAGGGTGTGGCGCTCCGACGCACAGGGCTTCTTCCCAGAGTTCTGGCCTCGGGCGCCTAACCCTAGTCCAGAGAGATGCTCTCCTCACCACGACGACCACCTAGACATGCACCTTCTGGAGCCCTTCCCTGACTCACCACTCCAGTCTCTACCGCCCTCTCCAAGTCCGAGCCCTCACGAGCGCCCCCCGCGCCCTCACGGTCCTGCGCCCAAGGCTCGGAGATGTCTGTTTCCAGAATGAACTACACTCTGGGCCACAAGGACACAATTGTAGCTACCATCCTGGCGGCCCAATGGACTTCCCAGTGTCCTTGACATTCAAAGTCCTACAACCTGGAAATTAAGCATCTCATGTGCCTTGTACCAACAATTTCTTTTTCACTCCAGACTGGCTATAGTGGCAGGAGAAGACGTCAAGAAGAGAAAGCAGATTCTAGACCTCATCTTTGAAATGGAAAATCTGTCCAGGGATACCGGACAATGTGTTTTCAGACGTTTGGACTTTTTTACGCATCATTCTCAGGCCTCTCCATTCCCCTTCCTTTCGCATCAGTTATTTTCTCTCAAATTGTACTCTCTCTTGCACCGTACGGTTACTACCCTATAGCTTCCCCAAACAGGAAATTGCTGGGGATTTCTCATGTTGTTAATTTCCTTCCTTATATGTTTTCTCATGAATTTATAAAGATATTTAGCCAGAGCCTTTCTCTTTCTTGGTGTTTGGAGCTGCTCCCTTGGAAAACTGCAAAATAGTATGATGGCTGTCAAACATAATAGCATTATGTTTGTTCTTAGTTTCCTCTTAACCTGAGGAAGTTCTCTTCCGTTTAGAATTCTACCTCGAATTTTTTCTTATATCAAACTTGTTTTAAAACATTAATTTATTACATTTACTTCACATTTTTATAAAAGAAATAAAATCTAATGGTATTTATATATATATTACTATTTATATAAACCAACATGCTTTACCATTTCTTCTCTACTATTTTATTCTTACATTCCACTCTCAAAGTCTAGCCTCAGTTTTCTTGGTGAAGAATATCCTTTAAAAATTGTTCTTTCCACTATATCACATTATAGTAAACTATCTTGGTTTTGTAAATCTCAACATGTTTGTTTTTAATATTTTAATAGATACAAAAATAGCAAAATGTTTTATTGAAATATAGTTGATTTACAGTGTTGTATTAATTTCTGTTCTACAAAGTGTTTCAGTTATATAAACATATATTTCCATATTCTTTTCCATTATGGTTTATGACAGATATTGATATCCTGTGTTGTACATTATGGGCTTCCCTTGTGGCTCACCTGGTAAAGCATCCACCTGCAATGGGGGAGATCTGGGTTTGACCCCTGGCTCAACATGTTTTTAATGCAGCATACTCTCCTAAGTCTCTTATTACTGAAAATGTTTTATTATATATCATTCCTAATTTTAATGTGACATTAAAGTACTTTAAAGCTATTACTCCATTGTTCTTTCATTTTTTATTGTTGTTGCAGGCAAGAGGTCTCTGCCAATTAAGTTGTTACTCCTTTTCTATTTGATTCAGTTGTTCATTTTAGCATTTTTAAAAATTTTGTTATTTTTATTGAAGTACAGTTCATTTACATTGTTGTGTTAGTTTCTGGTGTATAGCAAAGTGATTCAGATATATATGTTATTTTTCATATTTTTTTCCATTATGGTTTGGGGCTTTCCTGATAGTTCAGTTGGTAAAGAATCATCCTGCAATGCAGGAGACCCCGGTTTGATTCCTGGGTCAGGAAGATCTGCTGGAGAAGGGATAGGCTACCCACTCCAGTCTTCTTGGGCTTCCCTAGTGGATCAGCTGGTAAAGAGTCTGCCCAGAACCCAGGAGACCTGGGTTCAATCCCTGGGTTGGAAAGATCCCCTGGAGAAGGGAAATGCTACCCACTCCAGTATTCTGGCCTGGAGAATTCCATGGAGTTGCAAAGAACTGGACAGGACTGAGTGACTTTCATTTTCCATTATGGTTTATTACAGAATATTGAACATAGTTCCCCATGCTATACAGTAGGACTTTATTGTTCATCTACTTTATATATATAGTAGTTTGTATCTGCTAGTCCCAAATTCCTAATTTATCCCTCCCCCACCCACTGTCCCCTTTGGTAAGCATAAGATTGTTTTCTATGTCTCTGATTCTGCTTCTGTTTTGTAAATCATTCATTTGTATCAGTTTAGATTCTACATATAAGTGATATCATGATATTTGTCTTCCTCTGACTTATTTCACTTCGTATGATACTCTCAAGGTCCATCCATATTGCTGCAAATGGCATTACTTCATTCTTTTTATGGTTGAGTAGTATTCCATTGTATACATATACCATATCTCTTTTATCCATTCATCTGTGGATGGACATTTAGACTGTTTCCATGTTTTGGCTATTTTAAATAGTGTTACCATGAACATAGGGGTGCATGTGTCTCTTCAAATCAGAGTTTTCTCTGGATATTTGTCCAGGAGTGAGATTGCTGGACCATATGGCAACGGGTTTTAGTTTCTTAAGAAACCTCCTGGGCTTCCCTTGGGGTCCAGTGGTAAAGAATCTGCCTGCCAATACAGCAGACATGGATTCAATCCCTGGTCTGGGAAGACCCCACATGCAGCAGAGCAACTAAGCCCTTGTACCATAATTACTGAGTGTGTGCTCCAGGGCCCAGGAACCACAACTACTGAGCCACGAGCCACAACTACTGAAGACCCTGCACCCAGAGCCTGTACTCCACAACAAGAGAAGCCACCCAAATGAGAAGCCCACTCACCCCAACTAGAGAAAAGTCTGAGCAGCAACAAAGACCCAGCACTGCCAATAAATAAATAAATAAAATTTTTAAAAAGGAACCTCCATACTGTTATTCATAATAGCTGTACCAGTTTACATTCATTTCAACACTGTAGGAGGGTTCCCTTTTCTCCACACCCTCTTCAGCATTTATTATATGTAGACTTTTTAATAATGGTCATTTTCACTGGTATGAGGTGATACACCATTGTAGTTTTGATTTGCATTTGTCTAATAAGTAGTGATGTTGAGCATCTTTTCATGTGCTTTTTGGCCTTCTGTATGTGTTCTTTGGAGAAATGTCTTTTTAGGTCTTCTGCCCATTTTTTGATTGGGTTGTTTGGGTTTTTGTTATTGAGTTGTACAATATGTTTCTACAGTTTGGAAATTAAGCCCTTGTCAGTGACATAAGTTGCAAATATTTTCTCGCACTTTGTAGGCTTTCTTTTCATTTTCTTTTTTTTTTTTTAATCCAAAACGTGTTTATTGGGATGGTTTCCCATTCATCTTGATACAGGGGACTTTTAGTGCTGCTTCCATCTGAAAGAGCCTCCTTCTGTAAGCCTTGCTTTTCCTCCTGTAGGCTGGCAGAGGACAGTAGAGCAGCCAACACAAAAAACTAGTTTGTGCATGGCTAAAGGTGGTGATTTTATAGCATTCTGGGCATTTTACATCCATGAAATAGGAACTGGGGCTCTGCACCAGGAGCTTCTTCTTGTGTTTCCTCTACTCCTCCTCTGGAGAGGGATGAAGAAGATCCTTTGCGAGAGGCATATTCTCGTGAGGAGGTCATCACCGCCGGAAAGCTCTTTTCATTTTCTTTATGGTTTCTTTTGCTATGCAAAAGCTTATAAGTTTAATTAGGTCCCATTTGTCTATTTTTGCTTTCATTTCTATTGCCTTGAGAGATTGACCTATGAAAACACTGCTATGATTTATGTCAGAGAATATTTTGTCTATGTTCTTTTGTAGGAGTTTTATGGTGTCATATCTTAAAGTTAAATCTGTAAGCCATTTTGAGTTTGTGTATGGTGTGAGGGGCTTTTCCAACACTGATTTACATACAGGTATCCTGCTTTCCCTAAGTCACTGGCTGCAGAAACCGTCTTTTCTCTATTATATATGCTTGCCTCCTTTGTCAAAGAGTAACTGACCATAGGTATCTAGGTTTATTTCTAGGCTCTCTATTCTGTTCCATTGATCCATATGTCTGTTTGCCAATACCATGCTATTATGATTACTGTAGTTCTGTGTTACTGCCTGAAGTCTGGGATGGTTATGCCTCCAACTTTGTTCTTTTTTCCTCAGGATTGCTTTGGCAATGCTGGGTTTTTTGTGGATCCAAATAAATTTTAGGGTCATGTGTTCTAGTTCTGTAAAAAATGTCATGGATCATTTGATAGGGCTCCCATTAAATCTGTACATTGCTTGGTAGTATGGCTGGTTTAACAATATTAATTCTTCCAGTCCAAGAACATGGGCTATCTTTCCATTTCTGTGAATCATCTTCAATTTCCTTTATCAACATTTTATAGTTCTCAGCATGTAAGTCTTTCACCTCCTTGGCCAGGCTTATTCCTAAGGTTTTGGTTTTTTTTTTACATTTTAGCCCATTTTAAAATGTTTTTTTCCCCTTTGGCATCCTGTAGTTTGACTGTAACATATCTAGAGGTAGATGCTATTTTTATTTGGCTTGATAGGTTTAGTTAACCATCAATACGAGAAATTATCTTGCCTGAACTTCCACAAAATCTTAGGCTCTGTCTCTTGTAATAACCCACATATACCCATATCTGGCTGAGCACCGAAGAATTGATGCTTCTGAACTGTGGTGTTGGAGAAGACTCTTGAGAGTCCCTTGGACTGCAAGGAGATCCAACCAGTCCATTCTAAAGGAGATCAGTCCTGGATGTTCTTTGGAAGGAATGATGCTAAAGCAGAAACTCCAGTACTTGCCTACCTCATGCAAAGAGTTGACTCATTGGAAAAGACTCTGATGCTGGGAGGGATTGGGGGCAGGAGGAGAAGGGGACGACAGAGGATGAGATGGCTGGATGGCATCACCGACTCGATGGACGTGAGTTTAAGTGAACTCCGGGAGTTGGTGATGGACAGGGAGGCCTGGTGTGCTGCAATTCATGGGGTTGCAAAGAGTTGGACACGACTGAGCGACTGAACTGAACTGAACCCATATCTGGAAATCCAATCAGACAAATAATAGCACTGCTCTATCTCCCATGAGTCTTAACATCTTAAGATCATGTGCTGTATGCCTTATCAATTCCAACTTTCTATTTTTAAATCCAATTAATCCTTTCATCAAGTTTTCAGTATTCTGTTTATACTTCCACAAGAACATTTATTTCAAAAAATTTTGTCAAGATTTTAATTCCTTTATTCTTTTTCAAAACTTTCCCATTTAGTATTATAACTCCTATTTTTGTTTCATGGATATTATTCTACCCTTTATGTTTTGAAATTTTTAAAACATTAATAAACGGCTCCCTTAATTCAATTTCCTCACAGGTAAAATCTCCTATTATTTTTTGTTTCACTACTTAATTGCCCCCATGTACTTGGTAATTTGACTGGTGGATGCATTTTGAGTAAGAATTCATTTTCTACATCCCAGTTATATTTTTTTATAGTTTCCACTTTCTAGTGGACCACAACTCATAGTCAAGGCTTTTGGAATTCTAGAAAGTCACAGGTTTAATCCCCAAGCAATTATGTGTCACAAATCACAACTGGCATCCAAAGTTTCAGTTATCTTTCCTGATCAACCACAGGTACAACCTTGAAATACTCATCACTGCCTCTTCAACCTCTCGTGATTGGCAATGGGCTGATTTTCAGCCCCTTCGAAGGAACAGAAATCCCAGTTCCCATTATATGTTTTAGTCTCAGTGCCACAAATACATCAGAATATCAGCTGTCCATTCAGAGATTGGATTTTCTATTCTATTTCTGGTCCCTGAAAGCTTGTGTCTTTCTTTTTAGAGTAGACATCTCTATTTAATATGCTTTAATATTTCTTATCATTGCTCTCTGCCTCCAGCAGACGAAATCTTCTGTACTACTATCTTGTCCACAGTTCAACAATCCATCCTTCTTATGCACTATAAGATAGCAGCTAATCAGACTCAAGTCCCAGCCTAATTATCTGACTATTGTAAAGAGGGAAGATGGCACTCTTTGCAAAACTATATCTTCTATTGCAAGAGCCTCATAATCTACATTGGAAATAACTGAGGGCATCCATTTTTAGCAACATGTGGGCCAATGAGTCCAAAATGTCCTCAAGAACACTCTTGAAACTGATGGATAAACTTATTTTAATATTTTTATTCTTTATGATTTTTTAAAATATGACCTTTTAAAAAAATTTTTTAGTTGCACTGGGTCTTCGTTGGGGCATGTGGGCTATTTGTTGTGGTGCACAGGCTTTCTCTAGTTGCAGCACATGGGGGGCTTCTCTTGTTGCACAGGCTTGGTTGCCCTGCAGCATGTGGGATCCTGTGCACAGGCTTAGTTGCGCTGCAGCATGTGGGATGTTAGTTCCCCAACCAGGGATCAAATCTGCATCCCCTGTATTGGAGGGTGGATTTTTAACCACTGGGCCAACAGAAAGTCCCAGAAAAAAATGTTTTAATATTTTTAAAGGCATAATACAGCTAGTAATAATGTAAGATGGCTTAAAACTCAACATTCAAAAAACGAAGATCATGGCATCTGGTCCCATCACTTCATGGCAAATAGATGGGGAAACATTGGAAACAGTGACAGACTTTATTTTCTTGGGTTTCAAAATCACTGCAGATAGTGACTGCAGTCATGAAATTAAAAGATGCTTGCTCCTTGGAAGAAAAGCTATGACCAACCTTGACAGCATATTAAAAAGCAGAGATATTACTTTGCCAACAAAGGTCTGTCTAGTCAAAGCTATGGTTTTTCCAGTAGTCATGTTGGATGTGAGAGCTGGACTATAAAGAAGGCTGAGTGCCGAAGAACTGATGATTTGAACTGTGGTGTTGGAGAAGTCTCTTGAGAGTCCCTTGGACAGCAAGGAGATCAAACCAGTCCATCCTAAAGGAAATCAGTCCTGAATATTCATTGGAAGGACTGATGCTGAAGCTGAAACTCCAGTACTTTGGCTACTTGATGAAGAACTGACTCATTTGAAAAGACCCTGATGCTGGGAAGGATTGAAGGCAGGAGGAGAAGGGGATCACAGAGAACGAGATGGTTGGATAGCATCACCAACTGGATGGACATGAGTTTGAGCAAAGTCCAGGAGATGGTGAAGGACAGTGAAGCTTGGCGTGCTGCAGTCCATGGAGTCACAAAGAGTCACTCACAACTGAGTGACTGAATAACAACAAAAATGTAAGACAAATCTTCCAAGGCCAAAAATGATGACATATCTGAAACCCAGGCAGGAAAGTAGATGCTAAAACAAGAAGGTACACAGGGAACACCTATCATTTATGATGACCTAGAGCTTTGGTTTTAATGGCCAATTAATGAGGGAGAGAAAATAAAAGTCAGTGGTTAAAAAGCCCTGAAAAAAAAATCCCAGGCTTCAAAAAAAAAAATACCTCCAGTAGGTAATCTAACAAGCAAAAGGAAAAAAAAGAAAAAACCTCATAATACAAAAGGAGATGGGACATAAATGTATTTGTCTCCGTCTTGGATCAAGGTAGAATGAAACAGAATAGCAGGTAAGGGAAGCTGACAGTTTATTAATAGTTGAAGATATTCTCTGGTAGATGGTTAACCTGGCAAATGTAAAACTAATTTTCTCAGAGAGTATACCTTATACTCATGTCTAAGTATATTCTCAGAGATGACCTTCCAGTGATTCTAAACTCATAATCCAAAATCAAAGAACACTTAATGAAATAAACTACCATAAGTAAGAAAAAATGAGAAATAATCCAAAACAAAGAAAAGGAAAACCAGTTCCTCAAATGACTGAGATTGATGAATTATCATATATAAAATATGTTAAATAAAATGGATATGTTTTGAGGACACAAAAGAGAGCAACATAAGTGTAGCTGAGACAAAATATCAAAGATATGGCAACTCTAAAAGGAAACTAAAGAAAATTCAGTTCAGTTCAGTTGCTCAGTCGTGTCTAACTCTGCAACCCCACGAACCACAGCATGCCAGGCCTCCCTTTCCATCACCAACTCCCAGCGTCCACCCAAATCTATGTCCATTGAGTCGGTGATGCCATCCAACCATCTTGTCCTCTGTCATCCCCTTCGTCTCCTGCCTTCAATCCTTCCCAGAATCAGGGTCTTTTCCAATGAGTCAGCTCTTTGCATCAGGTAACCACAGTATTGGAGTTTCAGCTTCAACACCATTCCTTCCAAAGAACACCCAGGACTGATCTCCTTTAGGATGGACTGGTTGGATCTCCTTGAAGTCCAAGAGACTCTCAAGACTACAGTTCAAAAGCATCAATTCTTCAGCACTCAGCTTTCTTTATAGTCCAACTCTCACATCCATACATGACCACTGGAAAAACCATAGCCTTGACTAGACAGACCTTTGTTGGCAAAGTAATATTTCTCCTTTTTAATATGCTGTCTAGGTTGGTCATAACTTTCCTTCCAAGGAGCAACCGTATTTTAATTTCATGGCTGCGATCACCATCTGCAGTGATTTTGGAGCCCCCCAAAATAAAGTCAGCCACTGTTTCCATTGTTTCCTCATCTATTTCCCATGAAGTGATGGGACCAGATGCCATGATCTTAGTTTTCTGAATGTTGAGCTTTAAGCCAACTTTTTCACTCTCCTCTTTCACTTTCATCAAGAGGCTCTTTAGTTCTTCTTCATTTTCTGCCATAAGGGTGGTGTCATCTGCATATCTGAGGTTATTGATATTTCTTCCAGCAATCTTGATTCCAGCTTGTGCTTACTCCAGCCCAACGTTTCTCATTATGTTCTCTGCATATAAGTTAAATAAGTAGGGTGACAATATACAGACTTGACGTACTCCTTTTCCTATTTGGAACCAGTCTGTTGTTCCATGTCCAGTTCTAACTGTTGCTTCCTGACCTGCATACAGATTTCTCAAGAGGCAGGTCTGATGGTCTGGTATTCCCATCTCTTTTCTAGGGATTAAATATGTAAACATGGAAGTGAGAAATACAATGAATGGGTTAAACAATTTTAGACAGAATTGAAAATGGAAACACTAAACTAGATAAATCATCCATAAAGCTTTTGCACAGTAAAGGAAACCATACACAAAATGAAAAGACAACCCACAGAATAGGAAAAAATATTTTCAAACAAAGTGATTAACAAGGGGTTAATCTCCAAAATACAAATAGCTCATGCAGCTCAATTCCAAAAAACAAACAATCCAATCAAAAAATGGGCATAACACCTAAACAGATATTTCTCCAAAGAAAAAATAACAGCCAAAAAACAAATGAAAAAATGCTCAATATCACTAATTATTAGAAAATGCAAATCAAAACTATGATGAGGTATCACTTCATATGGGTCAGAATGATCAGCAGTCAAAAGTCTACAAATAATAAAAGCTGGAGAGGGTGTGGAGAAAGGGGAACTCTCTTCTGGTTGGTGAGAATGTAAATTAGTACTGCCACTATGGAGAGCAGTATGGAGGTTCCTTTAAAAAAATAAAAATAGAACTACCAAATGATCCAGCAATCCCACTCCTAGGCATATATCTGGAGAAAACTAATTCAAAAAGATACATGCCCCCCAATGTTCATTGCGGCACTATTTACAAAAGCAAAGACATTGGAAGCAAACTAAATGTTCATTAACTGAGGAACAAAGATGTGGTACACATACAAAATGGGATGAAAGTGAAAAGTGTTAGTCACCCAGTCGTGTCCAACTCTCTGTAGACTTTTAAATGATGGTCATTCTGACCTGTGTGAGATGATACCTCATTGTAGTTTTGATTTGCATTTCTTTAATAATTATAGTGTGATTTGAGCATCTTTTCATTTACTTTTTGGCCATGTTTATTTTTTCTTTGGAGAAATATCTGTTTAGGTGTTATGCCCATTTTTTGATTGGGTTGTTTGTTTTTTGGTATTGAGCTGCATGTGCTATTTGTATTTTGGAAATTAATCCCTTGTTAATCACATGTAGCCCTCCAGGTCCCTCTGTCCATGGGATTTCCCAGACAAGAATACTGGGGTGGGTAGCCATTCCCTTCTCCAGGGAATCTTCCCGACCCAGGGATTGAATCCAGGTCTCCCACATTGTAGGCAGATTCTTTACAGTCTGAGCCACAAAGGAAGTCAGTAAAGTAACAATGGAATATTACTCAGCCATTTAAAAATGAAATAATGTCATTTGCAGCAACATGGATGACCTAGAGATTACCATACTAAGTAAATCAGATAAAGACAAATATATGATGTCACTTAAATATGGAATCTAAAAAGAAGATACAAATGAACTTATGTGCAAAGCAGAAACAGACACACAAACTTATGTTTAGAAAACAAATTTATGGTTACCAAACAGAAAGGAGGAAGAAAGAAATTAGGATTAACATATACACATTGCTGCTGCTGCTGCTGCTGCTGTCAAGTCGCTTCAGTCGTGTCTGACTCTGTGCAATCCCATAGACGGCAGCCCACCAGGCTCCCCTGTCCCTGGGATTCTCCAGGCAAGAACACTGGAGTGGGTTGCCATTTCCTTCCCCAGTGCACGAAAGTGAAAAGTCAAAGAGAAGTCGCTCAGTCGTGTCCAACTCTTCACGACCCCATGGACTGCAGCCTACCAGGCTCCTCTGCCCGTGGGATTTTCCAGGCAAGAGTACTGGAGTGGGTTGCCATATACACATTACTATGTATAAAATAGATATTCAGCAAGGACCTACTGTATAACACAGGGAGCTCTACTCAATATTCTCCAATAATCTATATGGGAAAAGAATCTGAAAAAGGATGGATATAGGCATATGTATGATTGAAACATTTTCCTGTACACTGCAAAATAATACAATATTGTAAATCACCTATACCCCAATATAAAATTTTTAAAAATTTTAAAAGAAAATGGAAACATTGAGATAGAGAAATCATCCATAAAGGTAAGAAAGTCATAAAATATGAAAGAAAGACTAAGAGACATTATCAGAGAGGGAGCAGTTCTACTATATGACTGTTGGAGATAGGGGGAACACTGAAAGAACAGAAAGCCCCATTATTGACAGAGATAATGAATGAGAAGTTCTCCAGAAATGATAGAAAAAATTTAGTTACTCATCGTTCATTCAACAAACATGTATTAAGTGCTGACTATGTATCAGGCACCTTCCAAACTCCAGGAATTCAGTCAAGAACAAATAGTTAAAAATCACTGCATTCATGGTGTACAGTAATTTATACAAGAAATAACGGTACCTTACATTAAAGTAAAGCAAGATATGAAGTGGCACATAGTTGGATACATTCTGAAGACAGAAAACAGGATTTCTTCATGTAACAGGTAAGAAGATTCTATCATAACCTGAGGGTTTGGGACGTGGGTGGGGGGGGAAATGGAATTGTTACTTTCTGAAATTGGAAAGACCCTGAGGATAGTAACTATAGAAAAAATATGTTCAATTTTGGACATATGTCCTTTGAACTGCCTGTTACATATTCCGTGGAGATATTTACTAGGAAGTGAGCTATGGGTGTCTAGTTGGTAGAGGAGTGGTGCAGGATAGAGATACATCCATGTTTTGGAAGAACTGCCTATGTGCATTTTGAAATCACCAAAAATTGTGACTCCTTAAAAATTTAAGTAGTGAGGGAGAGGAATCTCAGAGTTTGAAACTAAGCCAGATTAGAGAGTGGTTATACTCTGATGATGTGCAATTCAGGAAGAATGGAGAAATGATTGGAAAACATCAATGAAGAGCAAGAACACACACTGTATCTCCAGCTACGGATACTAGGCATGGGTGAGGAGGAAAAGCCTCCACTTGTGAAGACTCCAGGGAAAAATGAGGTACTCAGAAGAAACAGGTTTCAGTTATAATAGAAAGTTAAAGGGAATATCAGGGAAGTTGAAGATCTTTTTAGTTTTGTGATTGAGTTTGACTTCCAGAGGGGCTTCCCAGGTGGCGTAAGCAGTGAAGATTGTGCTGCCAATGCAGGAGACGCAAGAGACGTGAGTTCAATCCCTGGGTTGGGAAGATCCCTTGGAGTAGGAAATGGCAACCCACTCCAGTATTCTTGCCTGGAAAATTCCATGGACAGAGGGACCTGGTGGGCTACGGTCCATGAGGCCACAAAGAGTCAGACATAGCTGAGCACAACATGAGTTCCAGAAGGAGAAGGATATAAGGTAGTGAGAAAAGGCCATGTCCTGGGTATCTGAAGATTTTTAATCTGAGATATTAGGGATGAACAGCTTCCTACAATTAACAGGAGTAAAAGGCATGCTGAGAAGATTCTTCATGACTTTAGCATGGAAGAAAGGGAAAAGAAGCCTGTTTGTGAGAATATACATAGTTCTGGAACACAGCCCAGTGTCCTCGTTCTGGAAGCACAACGACTTTCAAGATTGATAAATTTTTTAAAAATACACATTTAGACAGAGTATTGTAAACCCACAAAATACCAATCCAAAGACAGTATTTTTTATAGGCAGAAAGAAAAGATGACTACAATAAAAAAACAATCAGACAACCAACGTCTCAGAAACAGCAATGGGAGGCAGTAAACAGTGGAATAAAATAGCAGTATTGCTAGAAAACAAGTGTTTTGACCTGGAATTCTTTGCTTAATAAACCCATTTTTTTCAAAAATGATCATAAACAAATATTTTGTCTACCAAAAACTTATTATGAAAATATACTAATTTAATTAGTATTGTATTATTATGTATTAAATGTCTTGCATCAAACAATGTATTAAAAGTACTATGTGAAATTCCTTCTGGTGAGACAATTAAATCAATGCAACAAAAGAAATAAAAAACATATCCACACATAAACAAAGAAGTATACCCAGGAAATGATTCACTTCAAAGGAAAGAACTTTTTCTGGGGTCCAAACTGCACAGTTTGTAAGCTCTTAGTTTCCTGACCAGGGATCAGACCCATGTCCCCTGCAATGGAAACATGGAGTCTTTTTTTTTAATTGGAGGATAATTACTTTACAATATTGTGATGGCTTTTGCCATCCATCAACATAAATTGGCCATAGATATGCGTGTCCCCTCCTTCTTGACTAACCCTCCCACCTCCTTCCCCACTTCATCCCTCTAGGTTGTCACAGAGCACCAGACTTGAGCTCCCTGTATCATATATCAAACTACCACTGGCTATCTATTTTACGTTTGGTAATGTATATGGGAAACAGAGTCTTACTGCTGGACCACCAGGCAAATCTCAGAAAGGAACCTTCCAATAAAAGCACCAGGCTGACGTGTTTTACACAATGAGGAAAAAACTGAAATTGAATCACTGTCCTATCCATAGAGAACAGTCTTTTACAAATCTGGATTAGGATAAAGAGTTTAAATTTTGAAAAGTAAAGACTTAAATACTTTGAAGATACAAAAATTATCTTGGAATAGGGAGTATTTCCTAAACAATACACAAAATTTACAAAGCATAAAGAACAAAACTAATATATCTGAAACTACATTAAAGTTAAGAAAATCTGTTTATCAAAAGGCACTATAAAGAATGTGAATACAAACAAGCCACAAAATGGGAAAAGATTATATCAAAACACATAAATTTAAAAAAAAAAGCCCCCCTCAAAAAAAGTCCCAAAACTCAGTAACATCCAAAAAACGGGCAAGACATAAACACACAGCACATAGATGTTACATGAGAGACCAATACATATATGAAAACATGATCAACCTTATAAGTAATCAGAGAAAGTGAAAGTGAGAGCCACTCAGTCCTGTCCAATTCTTTGCAACCCCGCTGACTGTAGCCCGCCAGGCTCTTCTGTCCATGGAATTCTCCAGGCAAGAATACTAGAGTGGGTAGCCATTGCTCTCTCCAGGGAGTCTTCCCAACCCAGGGATCAAACCCAAGTCTCCTGCATTGCAGGCACAGAAGGGGGAAAAATGGAAGCAGTGACAGATTTTCTCTTCTTGGGCTCTAAAATCACTGCAGACGGTGACTGAAGCCATAAAATTAGCTTGCTTTTTGGAAGGAAATCTATGACAAACCTAGATAGCGTATTAAAAAGCAAAGACATCACTTTGCCAGCAAAGGTCCGTATAGTCAAAGCTATGGTATTTTCAGTAGTCATGGACAGATGTGAGAGTTGAACTATATGGAAGACTGGGCGCTGAAAAACTGATGCTTCAAAATTGTTGTGCTAGAGAAGATTCTTGAGAGTTTCTTGGACTGCAAGGAGATCAAACCAGTCCATCCTAAAGGAAATCAATCCTGAATATTCAATGGAAGGACTGATGCTGAAGCTGAAGCTCCAATACTTTGTTCCCCTGATGTGAAGAGTTGACTCATTAGAAAAGACCCAGGTGGTGGGAAATATTGAAGGCAAAAGGAGAAGAGGGTGGCAGAGGATGAAATGGTTGGATTGCATCACTGACTCAATGGACATGAGTTTGAGCAACTGTGGGAGACAGTGAGTGACAGGGAGGATGGATGTGCTGCAGTCCATGGGGTCACAAAGAGTCAAACACAACATAGCAACTGAACAATAACACAAAGGGAAAGAATCTGAAAAGGAATACACACAAACACACATATAACTGAGTCATTATGCTATACAAATGAAACAATATTGTAAATCAACTACAATTCAATTTAAAAAAAATGAAATATACACACATACACATATATATGGAATATCATTCAGTCATTTAAGAAAAGAAAGAAATTCTTCCATTTGTGACATGAATGGATTTCAAGGACATTATGATAATTGAAATAAGTTAGGTAAAGACAAATATTATATGATTGTACTTGTATGCTTAATATAAGAAAAAAAAATAGTAACCCAGATACACAGAGAAGGTTGGTGATTGCCAGGGGTAGGCAAGCAGGGAAGGGTTTTTGGAAAGAGACATCCAAAGGTACAAATTTCTCTTGTGGTTGTTGTTCAGTCACTCAGTCATTTCTGACTCTTTCTGATCCCATGGACTGTATGGCACACGAGTCTTCCTGATCCTTCACCACTTCCCAGAGTTTGCTCAAACTCATGTCCATTGACTAGGTGATGCCATCCAACCATCTCATCCTCTATTATCCCCTTCTCCTCCTGCCTTCAATCTTTCCCAGCATCAGGGTCTTTTCCAGTGAGTTGGCTCTTCGCATCAGGTGGCCAAAGTATTGCACCTTCAGCCTCAGCACCAGTCCCTCCAATGAATATTCAAGATTCATTTCCTTTAGGATTGACTGGTTTGATCTTCTTGCTGTCCAAGAGACTCTCAAGAGTCTTCTCCAACACCACAGTTCAAAAGCATCAGTTCTTTAGCACTCAGCCTTCTTTATGGTCCAACTCTCACATCCGTACATGACTACTGGAAAAACCATAACTTTGACTATATGGACCTTTGTTGGCAAAGTAACATCTGCTTTAATATGCTGCTTAGGTTTGTCATAGCTTTTCTTCTAAGGAGCAACTGTCTTTTAATTTCATGGCTTCAGTCACCATCTGCAGTGATTTTGCAGACCAAGAAAAGAAAGTCTGTCACTGTTTCCATTGTTTCCCCATCTATTTGCTATGAAGTGATGGGACCAGATCCCATGATCTTAGTTTTTTTAATATTGAGTTTTAAGCATCAGGAAGCTTCCACAAGCCTCTTATCTTCATCAATCACAGGGCAGACAGAATGAAAACCACAATCAGAGAAAACTAACCAAACTGATCACATGGATCACAGCCTTATCTAACTCAATGAAACTATGAGCCATGCTATGTAGGGCCACCCCAAATGGATGTGTCATGGTGGAGAATTCTGACAAAACATGGTCCACTGGAGAAGGGAATGGCAAACCACTTCAGCATTCTTACCTTGAAAACTGCATGAACAGTATGAAAAGGCAAAAAGATGTGACACTGAAAGATGAACTCCCCAGATCGGTAGGTGCCCAATATGCTACTGGAGAAGAGTGAAGAAATAGCTCCAGGAGAAATGAAGAGGCTAAGCCAAAGCAGAAGCAATGCCCAGTTGTGGATGTGTCTGGTGGTGAAAGTAAAGTCTAATGCTGTAAATAATGATATTGCACAGGAACCTGGAACGTTAGGTCCATGAACCAAGGTAAATTGGAAGTGGTCAAACAGGAGATGGCAAGAGAGAACATCAACATTTTAGGAATCAGGGAACTAAAACTAATGGGAACGGGAGAATTTAATTCAGATGACCATTATATCTACTACTGTGGGCAAGAATCCCTTAGAAAAAATGGAATAGCCCTCATAGCCAATAAAAGAGACAGAACTGCACTTGGATGCAATCTCAAAAATGACAGAATGATCTAGGTTCATTTCCAAGGCAAACCATTCAATATCACAGTAATCCAAGTCTATGCCCAACCACTAATGCTGAAGAAACTGAAACTGAATGGTTCTATGAAGACCTACAAGACCTTCTAGAACTAACACCAAAAAAGCTGTCCTTTTCATCATAGGTGACTGGAATGCAAAAGTAGAAGTCAAGAGATACCTGGAGTAACAGGCAAGTTTGGCCTTGGAGTACAAAATGAAGCAGGACGAAGGCTTAACAGAGTTCTGCCAAGAGAATGCACTGGTCATAGCAAGCACCCTCTTTCAACAACACAAGAGATGACTCTACACAGGGACATCACCATGAACTCTAAACATGGACAATACTGAAATCAGATTGATTATATTCTTTGCAGCCAAAGATGGAGAAGCTCTATACAGTCAGCAAAAACAAGACCGGGAGCTGACTGTGGCTCAGATCATGAACTCCTTATTGCCAAATTCAGACTTAAAGAAAGTAGGGAAAACCACCAGGCCATTCAGGTATGACCTAAATCAAATCCCTTACGATTATACAGAGGAAGTGATAAATAGATTCAAGGCATTAGATCTGATAGACAGAGTGCCAGAAGAACTATGGACGGAGATTCATGACACTGTACAGGAGGCAGTGATCAAAACCATCCCTAAGAAAAAGAAATGCAGAAAGGCAAGATGGTTGTCTGAGGAGGCCTTACAAACAGCTGGGAAAAGAAGAGAAGCAAAAGGCAAAGAAGAAAAGGAAAAATATACCCATCTGAATGCAGACTTCCAAAGAATAGCAAGGAAAAATAAGAAAGCCTTCCGAAGTGAACAAATTTCTAGTTATACAATAAGTAAGTCCTGGGGATGTGGTGTAAAGCATGATGCCTATAGTTAAAAATACTGTAGTATATATTTGAAAGTTGCTAAGAAGTAACTCAAAAGTTCTCCAGCACAAGAAAAAAAAAGTGTAATTCTGGGTAGTGACAGATGTTAATTAGACTTATTGTAATAATCATTTTGCAATATATACATATATTGAATAATAATGTTGCACACATACACAGAAAAAGATACAAAAATGAACAAATAAAGTATTCGTTTTATTTTTAGTTTTTTCTTCCAGTTTTATTGATATATAATGACACAGCACTGTACAAATTTAAGGCATACAGCGTAATGGTTTGACTTACATACATCATGAAACGACTGCCACAATAAGTCTGGTGAATATCTATCATCTTACACACAAAATTATAGAAAAAGACAAAACAGTTTTTGTTGTGGTAAGAATTCTTAAAATTTCCTCTTTTAACAACTTTCGTATATAACAACATAATTGCATTAATCATGCTGTACATTATATTTCTAGTACTGATTTGTCTTATAACTGAAAGTTTGTCCTTTTGACCACCTTCATCCAAATACCCTTGCCTGCACCCACTACTTCTGAAATGAAAAGTGAAAGTGTTAGCTGCTCAGCAGTATACAACTCTGCGACTCCATGGACTGTCACCCACCAGGCTACTCTGTCCAAGGGACTTCCCAGGCAAGAATACTGGAGTGAGTAGCCATTCCCTTCTCTAGGAGATCTTCCCCACCCAGTGATCAAACCTGGGTCTCCCACACTTCGGGCAGATTCTTTACTATCTGAGCGTACTTCTGATAACCACAAATCCGATCTCTTTTTCTAGGAGTTTGTTTGCTTTGGAAGTGTTACTGACCTATAACACTATGTTAGTTCCTGATGCACATCATAGTGACTGGATATTTATATACATTTCAAAACTGATGACCATGGTAAGTCTAGTTACCATCTATCACCATACAGATATTACATTATTAATGACTATATTCCCCACACTGTACACTTCATCCGTGTTACATTTATTTAACTGGAAGTTTGTACCTCTTAATTTCCCTTACCTGTTTTACACATCTCTCCAAGTTCCTCCCCTCTAAAACCACTTCTCTGGTCTCTGTATGATTCTGTTTTGTTATTGTGTTTGATTTTTTAGATTCTACATATAAATGAAGTCATACAATATTTTTATCTTTCTTTGTCTTATTTCACTTAGTAAAATATCCTCTAGGTCTATCCATGTTGTAGCAATGACAAGATTTACTTCTTTTTATGGCTGAGTAATATTTCAATGAAGAACAGAAATGGTATTGACCTAACAGAAGCAGAAGATATTAAGAAGAGGTGGCAAGAATACACAGAAAAACTATACAAAAAAGATCTTCATGACCCAGATAATCACAATGGTGTGATCACTCACCTGGAATGATCCTGAGTGATCATTCCAGGATCACTCATCCTGGAATGCAAAGTCAAGTGGACCTTAGGAAGCATCACTACAAACAAAGCTAGTGGAGTTGATGGAATTCGAGTTGAACTATTTCAAATCCTAAAAGATGATGCTGTCAAAGTGCTGCACTCAATACGCCAGCAAATTTGAAAAACTCAGCAGTGGCTACAGGACTGGAACAGATCAGTTTTCATTCCAATTCCAAAGAAAGGCAATGCCAAAGAATGCTCAAACTGCTGCACAATTGCACTCATCTCACATACTAGCAAAGTAATGCTCAAAATTCTTCAAGCCAGATGTCAACAGTACATGAACCACAAACTTCCAGATATTCAAGCTGGTTTTAGAAAAGGAACCAGAGATCAAATTGCTAACATCCACTGGATTGTGGAAAAAGCAAGAGAGTTCCAGAAAAATATCTACTTCTGGTTTATTGACTACGCCAAAGCCTTTGACTGTGTGGAACACAATAAACTGTGGAAAATTCTTAAAGAGATAGGAACACCAGATCACCTGACCTGCCTCCTGAGAAATCTGTATGCAGGTCAAGAAGCAACAGTTAGAATTGGACATGGAACAACAGACTGGTTCCAAATAGGAAAAGGAGTACATCAAGGCTGGATACTGTCACACTGCTTATTTAACTTATATGCAGAATACATCATGAGAAATTCTGGGCTGGAGGAAGCACAAGCTGGAATCAAGATTGCTGGGAGAAATATCAATAACCTCAGATATGCAGATGACACCACCCTTATGGCAGAAAGTGAAGAGGAACTAAAGAGCCTCTTGATGAAAGTGAAAGAGGAGAGTGAAAAAGCTGGCTTAAAACTCAGCATTCAGAAAATGAAGATCATGGCATGTAGTCCCATCATTTCATGGCAAATAGATGGGGAAACAATGGAAATAGTGACAGACTTTATTTTGGGGGGCTCCAAAATCACTGCAGATGGTGACTGAAGCCATGAAATTAAAAGATGCTTGCTCCTTGGAAGAAAAGTTATGACCAACCTAGACGGCATATTCAAAAGCAGAGACATTACTTTGCCAACAAAGGTCTGTCTAGTCAAAGCTATGGTTTTTCCAGTAGTCATTGTATGGATGTTAGAGTTGGACTATAAAGAAAGCTGAGCACAGAAGAATTGATGCTTTTGAACTGTGGTGTTGGAGAAGACTCTTGAGAGTCCCTTGGACAGCAAGGAGATTCAACCAGTCCATGCTAAAGGAAATCAGTCCTGAATATTCATTGGAAGGACTGATGCTGAACCTGAAATTCTAATACTTTGTCCACCTGATGTGAAGAACTGACTCATTTGAAAAGACTCTGATGCTGGGAAGTATTGAAGGCAGGAGAAGGAGATGACAGTGGATGAGATGGTTGGATGGCATCACCGACTCGATGGACATGAGTTTGAGTAAACACCAGGAGTTGGTGATGGACAGGGAGACCTGGCGTGCTGCAGTCCATGGGGTCACAAAGAGTCAGACACGACTGAGGGACTGAGCTGAACTGAATATTCCGTTTTATATATA
The DNA here is from genome assembly GCF_003369695.1 of Bos indicus x Bos taurus. NCBI lineage: Eukaryota > Metazoa > Chordata > Mammalia > Artiodactyla > Bovidae > Bos > Bos indicus x Bos taurus. The sequence continues at coordinate 129,554,374 of NC_040076.1, forward strand.
TATATATATATATATATATATATATATATACACACACATACATGTATACACATACATACACACATGCATGCACACACACATACACACAAATCTTCTTTGTCTATTCATCTACTGATGGACACTTAAGTTGTTTCCATATCTTGGCTATTGTAAACAATGCTTCAGTGAACATACGGGTGTATGTATCTTTTCAAACTAGTGTCTTTATTTACTTTGGGGGAAAAAACAGAAGTGAAATTGCTGGATTATATGATAGTTTCATTTTTAATTTTTTCAGGAACTACCATACTGTTTTCCATAGTAGCTGCACCGATGTTTATTCCCAGCGACAGTGCGTGAAGATTCCCTTCTCTCCACATTCTTACCATTGATCTACATGTTGTTTTTATGCCAGTACCACATTGTTTCAACTACTGTTGCCTTGTAGTATAGTTTGAAATCAGGGCGTGTGATACTTACTTTGTTCTTCTTTTTCAAGACTGTGTTGGCTTTTCAGGGTCTTTTGTGTTTCCATACAAATTTTAGAATTATTTGTTCTGGTTCTGTGAAAATTGCTATGGGTAGGATAATAAGGATTGCATTAAATCTGTAGATTGCCTTGGCTATATGGACATTTTAACAACGTTAATTCTTCTAATCCATGACATTATATCTTTCCATTTCTGTCATCTTCACTTTCTTTCTTTGACTGTCTTCTTTCAGTGTCTTATAGTCTTCCAAGTACAGGTCTTTCACCTCCTTGATTAGATTTATGTTTAAACAGCTTTTGATGCAACTGTAAATGGGATATTTTTCTTAATTTCTCTTTCTGATAATTCACTGTTAATGTATAGAAATGCAACAGACATCTTTTAAAATTTATTTTATTGAAGTATAGCTTATTCACAATGTTATGTTAATTTATGCATGTAACACAGTTCAGCAAATTCAGTTTTATACATATATAACTGGAAAACAGTATGGTAGTTCCCAAAAAAATTAAAAATGAAATTATCATACAATCTGGCATTTTGACTTTTGGCTTTTTTTCCCAAAGTAAATATATAGATATAGATATAGATATAGATATAGATTGGAGAAGGCAATGGCACCCCATTCCAGTACTCTTGCCTGGAAAATCCCATGGATGGAGGAGCCTGGTAGGCTGCAGTCCATGGGGTCGCTAAGAGTCAGATACGACTGAGCGACTTCACTTTCACTTTTCACTTTCACGCATCGGAGAAGGAAATGGCAACCCACTCCAGTGTTCTTGCCTGGAGAATCCCAGGGATAGGGGAGCTTGGTGGGCTGCCATCTATGGGGTCGCACAGTCGGACATGACTGAAGTGACTTAGCAGTATATATATATATATATATATCCATAAGTGTATCTATCTATATATATCTATATATATAGATATATAAATACATACATAACTGAATCACTGTGCTGTGATTATATACATATGTGCTTTATATATGTGTGTGTGTATATATATAATTGAATCATTATTTATACATATATAAATATATCATTATTATGTTTATATCACATATAAATATATATTCACATCTATATACAAGTAATCATATATATGGGCTTTCATGGTGACTCAGCAGTAAAGAATCCCCTGCAATGCAGTAGCTTCAGGAGATATGGATTTGATCCCTGGGTGGGGAAGATTCCCTGGAGTGGGGCATGGGAACCCAGTTTAGTATTCTTGCCTGGAGAATCCCATGGACAGAGTAGCTTGGCAGGCTATAGTCCATAGGGTCACAAAGAGTCGGACATGACTGAAGCAACTTAGCACACACATACAATCATATATATATTCATATTTTTATATATTCATATATATGTATATTCTTTAGGTGATGGTGTCATTGTTCAGTTGCTCAGTTACATCTGACTCTGTGACCCCACGTGATATAGCACACCAGGCTTCCCTGTCCTTCACCATCTCCCAGAGCTTGCTCAAACTCATGTCCATTGAGTCAGTGATGCCATTCAACCATCTCATCCTCTGTTGTCCCTTTCTCCTGCCTTCAATCTTTTCAGCATCAGGGTCTTTTCTAAGGAGTTGGCTCTTTGCATCAGGTGGCCAAAGTACTGGAGCTTCAGCTTCAGCATCAGTCCTTCCAATGAATATTCAGGACTGATTTCCTTTAGGATGGACTGGTTTGATCTCTTTGCAGTCCAAGGGACTCTCAAGAGTTTTCTCCAACACCTGTTCAAAAGCATCAATTCTTTGGCCCTCAGCCTTCTTTATGGTCCAACTCTCACATCCACACATGACTACTGGATAAACCATAGCTTTGACTAGACAGACTTTTGTTGGCAAAGTAATGTCTCTGCTTTTTAATACACTGTCTAGGTTTGTCATAGGTTTTCTTCCAAGGAGTGTCTTTTAATTTCACAGCTGCAATCACCATCTGCAGTGATTTTGGAGCCCCAAAAATAAAGTATGTCACTGTTTCCATTGTTTCCCCATCTGTTTGCCATGAAGTGATGGAACCAAATGCCATGATCTTTGTTTTTTGAAGGTTGAGTTTTAAACCAGCTTTTTCACTCTTCTCTTTCACCTTCATCAAAAGGCTCTTTAGTTCCTCTTTGCCTTCTGCCATAAGGGTGGTGTCATCTGTATACCTGAGGTTGTTAATATTTCTCTCTGCAATCTTGATTCTGGCTTGTGCTTCATCAAGCCTGGCATTTCGGATGATGTACTCTGCATATAAGTTAAATAAGCAGGGTGACAATATACAGCTTTGACAAACTCTTTTCCTAATTTGGAACCAGTCCACTGTTCCATGTTCAGTTCTAACTGCTGCTTCTGTTGTGGGTTATTTTAGGTTTTTCTTGTTCCCTGAGATAGGTATATCACAAAAACTTCCTTATTATAAGTTTTTGTTTTTGCTATGTCCCATAGATTCTGGATTTTTGCACTTTCATTTCATTTTTTCCTTTGTCTCCAGGTAGTTTTTTGTTTCCTCTTAGAGTTTTTAATTTTAATCCAACATTTTTAACCCTTTTGGGTGGGATTTGTTTCTCTCCATGTTAAATTATAATCTAAAGATAGTTCTTTTCAAACACTAGATCATGATTTACTTTCCTTACTCTATATAATAATGTCATGTTATATATATAAGTACATAATTCTATATATAATGTTGTAGTTTGAGGTTACCACATCTATTTGTGCTAGTTGTTGAGAAAGAAAACAGATTCTTCAAATTTGTTCTTTTTAAAAAGGATTATTTTCTGACTTGTTTTCCTTTGGCCAGAGTGAGGGAGCAGTAAGGCCGATGCGACTGGGCAGGGGCCGGGAATGGAGATACTGTAGGCCAGGATAACCATGCAGTGGAGAAGCTGACAATCAGGACTATAGTAGCACACAGTCAATGTTAGCAATAAAGAATATTGTGCTGGATGGACAATCCTGTTGGGACTTTTAGTTCTGACGTCAGTCATAAGTACCTTGTCTCTAAAATTCTCATGTACCAAGAACCTATAGTACTTCACTTCCACAAAGAATGCTTTCTGAGCATGACAATTACACACACACAACACTGTTAAAATAGTGTTTTTTAAAAGGACTCAACAATCCATTTTATGGCCTTCTTCAAATTAGTTTTTAAAATCTAAGAGCATATAACAGTTAAAAAGGATTTAACTCTTTTAAATAGTTGTGCCCTTTATCTTACCTACTTTTGTTTTTCTTTAAGAATAATTTGCTTCAGAGAGGAAGAAATATAGGTTTTTCTGACCTGGGGAAATGCAAGATGATGGGAATAGAAATGCAAAGCAAGGTTTCTATCTTAAAAAAAAAAAAATTGGCCCCACCCTCGCCCCCTGCAATGGAAGTGTGGAGTCTTAACCACTGGACTGCCAAGGAAGCCCCTCTATCTAAAAATTTTTAATTGAAAAAGTATTTTAAATGATTTCCTTATCAAGCAAATAGTCTTAGAAAAATGTGGTAAGCGTCACAAAAAGTTCATTGCTTCGTTGAGGGGTATGAGAAGGAATGGCCAAGGAAATGGCAACCCACTCCAGTATTCTTACCTGGGAAATCCCATGGACAGAGAAGCTTGGCGGGCTACACTCCATGGGGCCGCTAAAGAGTCAGACAGGACTAGGCAACTACACAACAAACAACAGGAGACACAAACTCCATTTTGTAAGAAAAATGAAAAAAAGAAAAAGACGGCTTTAGAGAACTCTAATTCAGTCAAAGAAAAAATAAAGGGTATTTTATGTTATGTGAATTATATTTCAATAAAGCTATTTTAATGTAAATTATATCATCTTACTCTCCAGCTTATAAATAATCGTTTCTCAGCTTTTAAGTTAAAAATCAAATTCCTTACCAAGAAAAAAAAGGAGGCGGGGAGAAAAGATGAATCCATAAACTCAGATTCTAGTCCAAGCTGCTCAACTAACAGATCAAGGGTCACTCAGCTCAGATTCCCCTGCTACCATGCGACACTTTATGAGTATGTGCTTCTCCAGTAGGCTCATCTGCTGGGGGGTGGATGTGCTCAAAGAATACAGCCAGGGAATCATTTGTCACCCTGTTTCCCTGAGACCTGGTTCTAACATGAACTTTATTCGGAGCTGGAGTCCTTCTAAATCCACTCATTAAGCTGAAGCTGTCACGGGCTTAAAGCCCTGCAATCTAAGCCTATATGGAGACCACTGAAAACACAGCCAGGACCAATGACTGAACCACCAGCTCCTGTCATGCTCATTAGAAAGGAAGGGCCTTTGGACACTTCTTGGAGTTTTCTCCCTTTTCCCATCAAAGTGGCAAAGAATCCAGGACATTATTGCTTATCAACCTGTGGTCCACTAATTCCACTCCCATCTTTCCACCAACCTGTCCATCAAAATCAGGTAGGAGAGAGAAGACTCACTTTTTCAGAGGCCTTGTCAAAGAGCTCACTTTGACTCTGGAACAATACAAGTATCTAGCCATCATGTTTCCTTGAGCTGCATGACTCTGTGCTAATCCCTCCCCCATACAGACCTCACTATCCCCATTTGTCAAATGGGCAGGTATCAGACTAGATTTCTAAGGGTCCTCTTAGTTCTATTCCTTAAGGCTAAAGCTGGGAAATATCCATGAAAGGCCAGAGTAGAGGCTGAAGAACACTTGGGAAAGAGTGAGCAAACGGGGTAAGAGAAGGGGAAAGAAGAGCAACACCCCCTGACAAATTCCTTCCCAGCCTGACTCTCCCAGGAAGCTCTCCCTGAACCCTACCTGCATGGCTTTCTTTCAGACTGCCCTTTAGCCCTCAGCCCGGGCCCAGAGCAAGGCCTGGTCCTGGCTGAGTGTGTGTGGTGAGCTGAAGAAGCAAACTTCTGAGAGAATCTGTGAACAAAGTGAGCTGCCTCCCCTGTAGTGCCAGCAGGTGCTGGGAAAGCTCCGTGGAATCAAGCTGACATGGTGTGTGAATCAAAGACGTGTGAGTACATAAGCCAGTGAGTTGGTGAAAGAAGGACCAGGACTAGGCAGCTGCATCCCCAGAAGGGGGCTTGGGAAGGCACAGACCAGCTGGTTAGTTCTGGGGGTAACACCAGGGGCTGAGGTCCACAAGCAGTTTGCAGAAATGGAGTTTTGAACACACACTAAATGCCCCTGATGCCTGAGTCAGGAGCTGAGGTTTGGAGGGAGTCAGGAAGACGGTGAAAAGTCAAAAAGAGTGGAGGAATTTATGAAGACGCTCCTGGACTCCCCAGCTCGGCACCTTGCTAACTCCTGCTCATCCTTCAATGGTCAGCTTACCAGCCTCTGACTGCCAGCACTAACTGCATTCTCCCCTTACAAACTCCCAGACCCCCAGTGTGGCCCCTTGCCCTCCTTCCATCATAACTTTAGTTAAATGACTATTCAGCATCTGACTGATCTCTCCACAGGGTCTACTAGTTCTTTAAGGGCAGGGATGATGCCCTGTTCATCACTGAATGGACAGCGCCAGCCCTGGACCTGGCACCAGAGAGGTACACAGGAAATATTTGTTGAAAATAAGAATGAATGAAAGAGATGGGAGCTCCCTGTGTTAAGGGCTCTGCCTTCTCACTGCCGAGGGCCTGGGTTTGATACCTGATCAGGGTACTAAGATCCCACAAGCCTCACAGCCAAAACAAAAACAAGAATAACCAAAAAAGGCAAAGAGAAAAGAATGAGTGTGAGAGATGGAGGAGGGGTGCAGGTCTGCAAGACCTCCAGAGACTAGGCAGTCCTCCCAGGGTCCCAGTGGGAGTCAGCCTGCTCAGGACAGATGGGTGAGCAGTAGTATACAGGCTGGCACTCTCTGCCACACTGTGTGTGTAGTTTAGCCCCAGATCCTTTGAGAAAGGGTGAAACCAGGCTGACAGACAGCTATCTGGAACCACTCCATGTGTCACTGATTCTGTGCCCTGGCTTGAGGGCCACATTGAAGGAAGCTTGGGAAACTGTTTCAACCAGCTTGCCTTGCTGGGATCTGACATCATGCTGCCCTCTGCTGTGGTCTGGTGATTAAGGAGTTTGCCTGTGGCTCACTCTCCACCATACAAGCCCAAATGAGGCACGTTCTTACTCCAGTTCACACATGGAACCAAAACATCCTGGCCCTGGTTTTTCTTTCCCTTGTAAGCCCTTGTGCTTCCCTGACTCAGGGTCCTTCTGAAATCCTAGAAGTTTGTTCCCAAGCGGTGTATTCCATACACAGCCTGCAGTGGGATTACAGTAGAGATAAATAAAAGATTAGTTTCCAAGTTTCGGGACTAAATAAAGGATCAGATTCTTAGTGATTGGGAGATAAAAGGAATTTTGGGGTTTGTTCATGGATGAACCAATTCAGAAGCAGTTTGGGGCAGTGGGTGGAACCTAGAGCTCAGTTTTCCCTGGGGTTTTTCTTTTGTGGGTCTCCCTCACTACCCACCCTGGCCATCTGGTTTCACTTCTGAGACAAGCTGAGCAAGCTAGGGCAGCAGTGAGCCCAACGAGGAGGCTGAGTAGAGCCTCTGACTGGGCTGGGTGTTGCATGAGGAATGGAGGAACACAACTGGACCTTATGCTGGATTGGGAGGGTCTCTCCGGTCACACTGGAGCATCATGTCCAGGCAACACTTGGCTTCTCTGGAAGGCATTTTGCATGACAAGCATAACTCTCCAGAACATCACTAACAATCTATGATATTCCTCAGGCATTGGATATACTTATGCTTATCTGTCTTGCTTGTTCGTCTTTACGACCTGACAGATTTGGCACAGCAAGTTAGCAGGGAACGTAAAATAAGATTCCTGGAAGCAGAGACAAATGAATATCTGAATGGGGAAGGGGCACCACAAAAAATGAAGGGAGAGAAAAAGGGCAACTTGTAGGGGACTGGAATGCAAAAGTAGGAAGTCAGGAAATACCTGGAGTAACAGGCAAATTTGGCCTTGGAGTACAAAATGAAGCAGGGCAAATGCTAACAGAATTTTGCCAGGAGAACACACTGGTCATAGCAAACACCTTCTTCCAACAACAAAAGAGACAACTCTACACATGGACATCACCAGATGGTCAATACTGAAATCAGATTGATTATATTCTTTGCAGCCAAAGGCAGAGAAGCTCTATATAGTCAGCAAAAACAAGACCAGGAGCTGACTGTGGCTCAGATCATGAACTCCTTATTGCCAAATTCAGACTTAAACTGAAGAAAGTAGGGAAAACCACTACACCATTCAGGTATGGCCTAAATCAAATCCCTTACGATTATACAGTGGAAACGAAAAATAGATTCAAGGGATTAGATCTGATAGACAGAATGCCTGAAGAACTATGAACAGAGGTTTGTGACATTGTACAGAAGGCAGTGATCAAGGCCATCTCCAAGAAAAAGAAATGCAAAAAGGCAAAATGGTTGTCTGAGGAGGCCTTACAAATAGCTGTGAAAAGAAAAGAAGTGAAAAGCAAAGGAGAAAGGGAAAGATATACCCATTTGAATGCAGACTTCCAAAGAATAGCAAGGAGAGATAAGAAAGGCTTCCTCAGTAATCGGTGCAAAGAAATAGAGGAAAACAATGAAGTGGGAAAGATATCTCTTCAAGAAAATTAGAGATACCAAGGAAACATTTCATGCAAAGATAGGCACAATAAAGCACAGAAATGGTATGGACCTAACAGAAGCAGAAGATATTAAGAAGAGGTGGCAAGAATACACAGAAGAACTACACAAAAAAGATTTTCATGACCCAGATAATCATGATGGCACGATCACTCACCTAGAGCCAGACATCCTGGAATGCAAAGTCAAGTGAGCCTTAGGAAGCATCACTACAAACAAAGCTAGAGGAGTTGATGGAATTCAAGTTGAGCTATTTCAAATCCTAAAAGATCATACTGTGAAAGTGCTGCACTCAATAATTGCACTCATCTCACACACTAGCAAAGTAATGTTCAAAATTCTTCAAGCCAGGCTTCGATAGTACATGAACCACAAACTTCCAGATGTTCAAGCTGGATTTAGAAAAGGCAGAGGAACCAGAGATCAAATTGCCAACATCTGCTGGATCATGGAAAAAGGAAGAGAGTTCGAGAAAAACATCTATTTCTGCTTTATTGACTATGCCAAAGCTTTTGACTGTGTGGATCACAACAAACTGTGGAAAATTCTTAAGGAGATGGGAATACCAGACCACCTGACCTGCCCCCTGAGAAATCTGTATGTAGGTCAAGAAGCAACAGTTAGAACTGATCACGGAACAACAGACTGGTCCCAAATAGGGAGAGGAGTACGTCGAGGCTGTATACTGTCATCCTGCTTATTTAACTTATAAGCAGTATACATCATGAGAAATGCTGGGCTGGATAAAGCACAAGCTGGAATCAGGATTGCCGGGAGAAATATCAATAACCTCAGATATGCAGATGACACCACCCTTATGGCAGAAAGTGAAGAAGAACTAAAGAGCCTCTTGATGAAAGTGAAAGAGGAGAGTGAAAAAGCTGGCTTAAAACTTAACATTCAGAAAACTAAGATCATGTCATCTAGTCCCATCAGTTCAGTTCAGTTCAGTCACTCAGTCGTGTCCGACTCTTTGAGACCCCATGAATTGCAGCATGCCAGGCCTCCTGTCCATCACCAACTCCCAGAGTTCACTCAAACTCACATCCATTGAGTCGGTGATGACATCCAGCCATCTCATCCTCTGTCATCCCCTTCTCCTCCTGCCCCCAATTCCTCCCAGCATCAGAGTCTTTTCCAATGAGTCAACTCTTCGCATCAGGTGGCCAAAGGACTGAAGTTTCAGCTCTAGCATCAGTCCTTCCAAAGAACACCCAGGACTGATCTCCTTCAGAATGGACTGGTTAGATCTCCTTGCAGTCCAAGGGACTCTCAAGAGTCTTCTCCAACACCACACTTCAAAAGCATCAATTCTTTGGCACTCAGCTTTCTTTATAGTCCAACTCTCACATCCATACATGACCACTGGAAAAACCATAGCCTTGACTAGACAGACCTTTGTTGGCAAAGTAATGTTTATGCTTTTGAATATGCTATCTAGGTTGGTCATAACTTTCCTTGCAAGGAGTAAATGTCTTTTAATTTCATGGCTGCAATCACCATCTGCAGTGATTTTGGAGCCCAAAAAAATAAAGTCTGACACTGTTTCCACTGTTTCCCCATCTATTTCCCATGAAGTGATGGGACCAGATGCCATGATCTTCGTTTTCTGAATGTTGAGCTTTAAGCCAACTTTTTCACTCTCCTCTTTCACTTTCATCAAGAGGCTTTTTTAGTTCCTCTTCACTTTCTGTCATAAGGGTGGTGTCATCTGCATATCTGAGGTTATTGATATTTCTCCCGGCAATCTTGATTCCAGCTTGTGCTTCTTCCAGCCCAGTGTTTCTCATGATGTACTCTGCATATAAGTTAAATAAGCAGGGTGACAATCTACAGCCTTGATATACTCCTTTTCCTATTTGGAACCAGTCTGTTGTTTCATGTCCAGTTCTAACTGTTGCTTCCTGACCTGCATATAGGTTTCTCAAGAGGCAGGTCAGGTGGTCTGGTATTCCCATCTCTTTCAGAATTTTCCACAGTTTATTGTGATGCACACAGTCAAAGGCTTTGGCATAGTCAATAAAGCAGAAATAGATGTTTTTCTCGAACTCTCTTCCTTTTTCCATGATCCAGCAGATGTTGGCAATTTGATCTCTGGTTCCTCTGCCTTTTCTAAAACTAGTCCCATCACTTCATGATAAATAGATGGGGAAACAGTGGAAAGAGTTACAGACTTTATTTTTTTGAGCTCCAAAATCACTGCAGATGGTGACTGCAGCCATGAAATTAAAAGACAGTTGCTCCTTGGAAGAAAAGTTATGACCAACCTAGACAGCATATTCAAAAGCAGAGACATTACTTTGCCAAAAGGTCCATATAGTCAAAGCTATGGTTTTTCCAGTAGTCATGTATGGATGTGAGAGTTGGACTATAAAGAAAGCTGAACACAGAAGAATTGATGCTTTTGAACCGTGGTGTTGGAGAAGACTCTTGAGAGTCCCTTGGACAGCAAGGAGATCCAACCAGTCCATCCTAAAGGAGATCAGTCCTGGGTGTTCATTGGAGGGACTAATGCTGGAGTTGAAACTCCAATACTTTGGCCACCTGATGCGGAGAGCTGACTCATTTGCAAAGACCCTGATGCTGGGAAAGATTGAGGGCAGGAGGAGAAGGGGACGACAGAGGATGAGATGGTCGGATAGCATCACTGACTCAATGGACATGAGTTTGAATAAGTTCTGGGAGTTAGTGATAGGCATGGAAGCCTGGTGTAATGCAGCCCATGGGGTCACAAAGAGTTGGATATGACTGAGCGACTGAACTGAACTGAATTGAATAAGCACTTGCCCTGTGCCATGCTGTGTCCTAACAATCACTAGCTGTTGTTCAGAACTCTGAGTCCAGGAGACCACAGGAAAAACAAGGACATATCCACCAAATTTTATTTATAAAGACAAGGGAATCCAGCATGACCTCCATGTTCCAATGGCTAAAGTTACCAAGATCTCCTCTTTTAAAGCATGAGAATTCAGTTGGCTGAGAATTTAATGACTGTGGACAAACAATTCCCCATTGGCTTGAAATAACTAAAGGTTGCTCTGGATGGATTTATGCTAACAGGATACATCTAGAGTGGTAGTAGTAGTTGTTGTAGTTGTTTTTGTTTAATCGCTAAGTCGTGTCCAACTCTTTGTGACCCATGAACTGTAGCCTGTCAGGCTCCTCTATTCATGGGATTTCCCAGTCAAGAATACTGGAATGGGCTGGCATTCCTTCTTCAGGGAATCTTCCTGACCCAGGGATCAAACTCACATCTCCTATATTGACAGGCTGATTCTTTACCACTGAACCACCAGGGAAGCCCTGTAGTAGCAGTAGTAGTAGTAATAGCCATAGCAGTGGTGGTGTGTAGTAAAGAAAGATGAACATCATTTTGTGAGAATTTATCAGGCACAGTTTTAAGTACATTTCATGTGTTAACTTTTCTAATCCTTATAAGAAGCATGTGAAGTTAGTAGATCTTATGGACTGTGGGAAGAAGGCCCTGGGAGGAAGAGGAAAGGACCATAATTTTTTAACTGGATTTTCTTTGAATCTTTAAGAAGAGCTCAAGGACGTCCCTGTTGGTCCAGTGCTTAAGAATCCACCTTGCAGTGCAGGGGACATGTGTTTGATCCCTGGTTGGGAAGCTAATATGCCACATGCCACAGAGTAGCTAAGCCTGCGTGTCACAACTAGAGAGTCCATGCACACAAAGGTCCCACATGACACAATGAAGATCCTGCGTGCCACGACTAAGACCCAACACAATCAACTCAGTAAGGGTTTTTAAAAAGGAGAGCTCGAAAATCTTAATTCATGAATTTGGCCTGAATGATGATGATGACAGGGATGAACTGTGACTGTGAAGTAAAGTAGGATGATCCAAAGATAAGTTGTAACCAATCATCTACTTGCAAGCTTCATTATCACATCCCAAAACATCAGGATGAAATATTTTAATTTCCATCTAATACATGAACGTTTGCAAAGACCTCTCTGTTTAGCAACATGCAGAGAAAAATTCCAAACATTTGACTGTTCTTCACTTTCCACTCAGTTGTTTGGGGAACCACGTAGTGTCTCTCTCTCTTTCTCTTTCTCTCTCTCTCACACACACACCCACACACCCCACCACTATCTCAACCAGAGTATCCTGCCTGAGCCCCAGCCAACCTGACTCCTGGTTGCCCTTCCTCAAGGATCCTGGCCTGAGGTTTATGGAAGGAGTTGGGCAAAGTGACTTAGAATCTGCACCAGGATAATTGGTGATGAGCACCCTTGGCAACCTAGACTCCCCCAACATTCCCATTATACTTGAGATGAAAGGGGAAATGCTCCTGACCTGGCTGCTTTCTACATGGGCCTCACAGGTCAGAGCGTTGACACCGAAGAGCATCAACCAGATGAGGACTGGGCCTCTCATTTGTTGTTGTTGTTCAGTCACTCAGTCGTGTCCGACTCTTTGCAACCCCATGGACTGCAGCACGCCAGGCTTCCCTGTCCTTCACCAACTCCCAGAGCTTGCTCAAACTCAAACCCATCGAGTCAGTGATGCCATCCAACCATCTCATCCTCTGTTGTCTCCTTCTTCTCCTGCCCTCAATCTTTCCTAGCATCAAGGTCCTTCCTAATGTGCTGGCTCTTTGCATCAGGTGGCCAAAGTATTGGAGCTTCAGCTTCAGCACCTGTCCTACCAATGAATATTCAAGACTGATTTCCTTTAGGATGGACTGATTGGATCTCCTTACACTCCAAGGGACTCTCAAGAGTCTTCTCCAACACCACGGTTCAAAAGCATCAATTTTTCAGCACTCAGCTTTCTTTATAGTCCAACTCTCACATCCATACATAACTCCTGGAAAACCCATAGCTTTGACTATATGGACCTTTGTCAGCAAAATAATGTCTGCTTTTTAATACACTGTCTAAGTTTGTCATACCTTTCCTTCCAAGAAGTAAATGTCTTTCAATTTCATGGCTGCAATCACCATCTGCAGTGATTTTGCAGACCAAGAAAATAAAGTCTGTCACTGTTTCCATTGTTTCCCCATCTATTTATCATGAAGTGATGGGACCAGATGCCATGACCTTCATTTTTTGAATGTTGAGTTTTAAGCCAGCTTTTTCTCTCCTCTTTCACCTTCATCAAGAAGCTCTTAGTTCCTCTTCACTTTCTGCCATAGGGTGGTATTATCTGCATATCTGAGGTTATTGATATTTCTCTCAGCAATCTTGATTTCAGCTTGTGCTCCATGCAGCCCGGCATTTCTCATGATATACACTGCATTTAAGTTAAATAAGCAAAGTGACAATATATAGCTTTAACAAACTCCTTTCCCAATTTTGAACCAGTCCATTGTTCCATGTCTGGTTCTAACTGTTGCTTTTTGACCTGCACACAGGTTTCTTAAGAGGTAGGTAAAGTGGTCTGGTATTCTTTTTAAGAATTTTCCACAGTTTGTTGTGATCCACACAAAGGCTTTAGTGTAGTTAATGAAGCAGAAGTAGATGTCTTTCTGGAATTCTCTTGCTTTTTCTATGATCCATCAGATGCTGGCAATTTGATCTCTGGTTTCCCTGCCTTTTCTAAATCCAGCTCGAACATATGGAAGTTCTCAGTTCACGTACTGTTGAAGCCTAGCTTGGAGAATTTTGAGCATTACTCTGCTAGCGAGCATAGAGACTTAAGAGCATCAACCAAATGTGGATTGGGCCTCTCATAGTGGCAGTCAATAAGGAGAGGAGGGACCTGTCCTTCCAGATGACCCCTACACAGATGCCCTGGCTCTGGGAACTCCAAAGTGGGAACTCAACTCCTAGAAAACAACTGGCAACAAGGTAAGGCCTCTCTATTTACTTTGAACTTCTCAATTCTGGAGATATATTTCCCAGAGTGGGCGCTGGACCACCTGCAGCAGAATTACCAGGAAAGCTTTTTGAACCTATGGATTCCTAATCCCCATCTCAGACACCCTAGGTCAGCTCCCTGCACTAGGGTCCAGGAATCTGCATGTTGAAAGGGCTCCATGATCAGCCTTATGCTCCATTAAGACTGAGAACCGCTTCTTCTTTTTTTTTTTTTGGCTGCCCTGTGTCTTCATTCTGCACCCAGGTTTCTTTGTTGCAGCGCACAGGTTTTCTCTAGTTGCAGCACATGGAGGCTTCTCCATTTGTGGAGTACAGGCTCTAGAGCACACTGTCTCAGTAGCTGCAGTGTGCAGGCTCTTCAGTTGCAGTGCTCAAACTTAGCTGCTCCACGACATGTGAGAACATAGAGTTCCCCGACCTGGGATGGAACCTGTACCCCCTGCATTGGAAGGCAGATTCTTAACCACCAGACCACCAGGGAAGTCCCTGGGAACCACTTCTTCAGAGATGTATTTCACCAGGTTGTAGTTTCGTCCATTTCTACAGGTTTCATGTTTCACTCTGCTTCAGTTCAACAAAAATTCATGGAGAGCCTGCTCCGGACCAGACGCTGTTCCAGGCACAGAGGGGGCAGCACTGGCAGGGACCCAGGTCCTGCCTTCATGGAGGCTGCAGTGATTTCAGTCTCATGACAATGCCAACAGCCACAGCATGCTAGGACTCTTTTTTTTTTTAACAAGTAGAAAACAGCACTTAGCGTGTAAGCAACTTACACAGACTGCTAAGTGATGTTTCTAGAGCTAGAATCTACTCCCCTCATTTCAGACCCACATTCTTTGCACCGCCCCTCAGAGCATTAAAGGCTCAGCTGGTGGAGTAAGACCTGCAAAGACCCTTAGCAGACAACCAACTGGAATGTCCAAGAGGTTTTAATTGTCATTTCAACTCTAACCAGTTGCCCCTACATGTGAGGGAAGGCTCTGCAACTATCCTAAGATCATGGCATCCAGTCATGGAAGAGCCGACTCATTAGAAAAGACCCTGATGCTGGGAAAGATTGAAGGCAGGAGAAGAAGGAGACAACAGAGAACAAGATGGTTGGACAGCATCACTGACTTGATGGACATGAGTTTGCATAAGCTCCAGGAGTTGGTGATGGACAGGGAAGCCTGGTGTGCTGCAGTCCATGGGGTCACAGAGTCAGAGATGACTGAGCGACTGAACAATAATAACTGAACTACCAATACAACCAGGATCAATGAAAAAGTTGCTGCAATTGGTTAATGATGTCTACAGGGGGTATAGAACCAGGGAGTGGCTGCACGGACTGCATATGAACACTGGTCCTGTATATGCACAAACCCTCCCTTCTTATGTATGTATGTATATTTGGTTGTGCTGGGTCTTTGTTGCTGTGCACAGGCTTTCTCAAGTTGTGGTGAGGCGGGCTACTCTCTAGTTGCAGTGTGCGGGCGTATTATTACAGTGGCTTCTCTTGTGCAGCGCAGGCTCTAGGCACTCATGCTTCAGCAGTTGCAGCATGCAGTCTCAGTAGCTGCGGCTCCTGGGCTTAGTTGCTCTGAGGCATGTGGAATCATCCCAGGCCAGGGATCCAACCCATGTCCTCTGCATTGGCAGGTGGACTCTCATCCACTGTACCACCAGGAAGTCCAAACCCTCCATTTTATAGATGAGGAAACTGAGGTCCAGAGAGAAATAAGTTATCCAGGTCTCAGACCTGGGACTGGACTTGAACCAAGGCCTCTAAAATTATAGTCACGGGCTCTTTATACTATCCAGTGCTATCTTTCCCATGCAGCCAAGATAATTAAACTGAGAAGTGGATCAAAGCGTCAGGAATCAAAGACTTTCTGGTAGTGGTGCCAAGGGTCCTGTGGAGGCCAGAAGACGGAAGAGAGGCTGAAATGGTGGGAGGTCCCAACAGGACCAGCAGGGAGCCTGCTGCTGCTGCAGCTCTTTAGTCTCTCAGTCGTGTCCGACTCTGTATGACCCCATGGACTGTAGCCCGCCAGGCTCCTCTTTCCATGGGATTCTCCAAGCAAGAATACCAGAGTGGGTTGCCATTTCCTTCTCCAGGGGATCTTCCTGACCCAGGAATTCAATCGTGCCCCCTGTTTGGCAGGTGGATTCTTTACTGCTGAGCCATCAGGGAGCCTAACTAGGAAGGCAGTCCCTCCCACTTCTGCCCTCCCAGGGAGGGAAGGAAGAAACCCACATTACTGAGCCCTCACCTGTGTGAAGCACTGTGCTAACTACATCAATCATGCCCTTTAATCCTTTCAATCACCACATGAGGAAGCTCCAGCCAGAGGAGGAAACAGAGTTGGGGAAGCGGGGGCTGTTAAGTGACTGAGCCAAGCTCACATAACCCAAACCAGGGCAGGCTCCCAGGTATTGGTGGCTCTACACCCCACCTATGACCACACAGCGGGGCTTAGAGCACATGCTTTGGGTCCAAAAGACCTTATTTTGCGTCCCAACTCTACCACACGCTGGCTCTATAACTTTGGCAAGTGCCTTGACCTCTCAGTCTTTGCATCTGTCAAATGGAGAGATAGCAAGCCTTAGCTCAGAAGGTTGCTGCTATAGTATTAAAAGAAATAACATATAGGAAGCACTAAGCCATAGAATATAGTAAGTGCTCATTAAATGGCAGCCCTTACTGTTGCCCTCACCACTGCCTTGGGCATGTCACCTGAACACCTGGCACCCAGTGCTGGCTGGGATGTCTTTCTTGGAGGAGGTCTCATCTTAAGATCATCTTGTTCCTACAGCTGGAGTTAGCAGCCCCACTTGCAAATGTTTTCAAGTATCATGTAAATCACAAGGGAGTGAGTCTGTGGAGAAGTTAGGAAGCGCATTACCCACAGACAGACTCACCTCAGAACAACTGCCACAAGATGGCAGCCTAAGAAGTGGCCATAAATCAGCAGAGATCTTACAAGTCAGGCCACACCCTGTCAGATGGGGTCTCCCCCAGCTCTGTTCACACTGACTACGGTGAGCAAGGACCTCTTTAGGGCACTTCCTGAGGTGGTCGCTGCTTTCCTGACCTCACTAGGGACTATTAGGGCATCAAAGAAGGGAGTTTGGAGTTTTAACCTAAGACAGTGAAGCGTGGAGCTTATATTTACTAAGAGTAAATAAAAGTGATGTGTTTCTTTTAGATGACTCTTCCAATAAATGTATGGTTACCATGGGAGAAAGCAGGATGGGGTGAGAGGTAAACTGGGAGATTGGGATTGACATATACACACTACTATGTATAAAATAGATAATTAATCAGGAACTACTGTACAGCAAAGGGAATCTACTCAATCTGTAACGGCCTATATGGAAAAAAGAATCTAAAAAAGAAGAGACATATGTATATGTATAACTGATTCACTTTTCTGTACACCTGAAACTAACACAACACTGTAAATCAATTACACTCCAATTTAAAAAATTTTAAGAAATAAATAAACAATAAAATGCATTTTTTGAATTAAGGTCCCCAATAATATACCTAAGTAAAAAGTGTTACTAAAAGGCAGTAGTTTCCATTTTGTTTTTGGAAATCAGACCCAAAGAAGTAGTAAACTTAGAAGGCCTGAGATGCACCCCACACACACACACACACACACAATGGGTCCCAGTACGTGCCACATCTCCTCTGATCCCGATTCAAGGAGGAGGAGCACCCTCAGCCTCATTCATTGCACAACCTAACATTTATTGTATTTTATATGCATTATCTCATTGACTCCTCCTCACAAAACCTTATACAAGTAAGATAACATTATTATAGTCCCCATGTTAGAGGTGAGAAAATAGGCTCAGTGATATTAAGTAACTTGCACACAAAGTTCTCAGTCACAAGTGGTAGGTCCAGAAGGCAGGCTTAGTTCCTCCTACTCCAGTACTTGATTTCTAACACCTTCAAGATCAGACATCTCCTGCTGCTCAAAGAATTCCTCAGTCAGTTCAGTCACTCAGTCATGTACAACTCTTTGTGACTCCATGGACTGCAGCACTCCAGGCTTCCCTGTCCATCACCAACTCGCGGAGCTTACTCAAACTCATGTCCATTGAGTCAGTGATGCCATCCAACCATCTCATCCTCTGTCATCCCCTTCTCCTCCCACTTTCAATCTTTCCCAGCATCAGGGTCTTTTCAAATGAGTCAGTTCTTCACATCAGGTGGCCAAAGTATTGGAGTTTCAGCTTCAGCATCAGTCCTTCCAATGAATATTCAGGACTGATTTCCTTTAGGATGGACTGGTTGGATCTCCTTGCTGTCCAAGGGACTCTCAAGAGTCTTCTCCAACACCACGGCTCAAAAGCATCAATTCTTCTGTGCTCAGCTTTCTTTATAGTCCAACTCTCACATCCATACATGACCACTGGAAAAACCATAGCTTTGACTAGACAGACCTTTGTTGGCAAAGTAATATTTCTCCTTTTTAATATGCTGTCTAGATTGGTCATAACTTTTCTTCCAAGGAGCAAGCATCTTTAAATTTCATGGCTGCAGTCACCATCTGCAGTGATTTTGGAGCCCCCCAAAATAAAGTCTGTCACTGTTTCCCCATCTATTTGCCATGAAGTGATGGGACCAGATGCCATGATCTTAGTTTTCTGAATGTTGAGTTTTAAGCCAACTTTTTCCCTCTCCTCTTTCACTTTCATCAAGAGGCTCTTTAGTTCTTCATTTTCTGCCATAAGGATGGTGTCATCTGCATATCTTAAGCATGCATAAAGCCCTAGACAATGAAGGTAGGAAGTGGAAAAATGCATGGTCTCAGACCTTGCATGCTAAGTCACTTCAGTCATGTGGGACTTTTTGTGACCCTATGGACTGGAGCCCACCAGGCTCCTGTGTCCATGGGATTCTCCAAGCAAGAATCCTGCAGTGGGCTTCTACGCCCTTCTCCAGAGGATTTTCCTGACCCAGTGATCAAACCCAGGTCTCCCACATTGCAGGTGGATTCTTTACCATCTGAGCCACCAAGGAAGCCCCTCTCTGCCCTCAAGGGCCTTCAATCTACTGAAGGCAAGAACAACAGTCAGAATTGCCACCATGTGGCTGGGATAGTTTTCTTGGAGAAGAATCTTAGCAGAAGTTCTGAAACAAAAGCTTTCACCAAAACCCCAGGGCCTAGGGCTTCTTCATGAACATGGCCCACTTCCTCCAGAATCCCAGAAACCCTTCATTTTGGCTTGTGCTTAACTGGAATAGGCAATGGGGGAGGGCTGGGCCATGCTCTGATGACCAAGCTGTCATGATGTAACCTTGACTTGACCTTGCTGTCTACCCACAGATGTCCTGGTCTGGAGGAAACACAATCTGTCATTTAGGCAGGAGCCAATACCAAGAATGGGGCTGGAATCATCGTGTTTACCCCTGTGAACTGCTGTCACATAGAAGCACTTTCAAAGGGCAGCTGATAAAATTGCTGTTTTGACCCTCCTTTTAGCTGAAAACCAGACACCGTCAAAATAGCTTTTCTTTTTATTAGCTACATTATTGGAGAAATGGTGAGGGATTGATTTCATAATTGATTCTCCAAATAAAGATAATGTCTGTAGAGTAAACAGGCAAGAGCTGACCAAGGAAGGATACGTGTGTGTGTGTGTGTGTGTGTGTGTGTATCTGCCTGTCCTAACGTGCGGCTATGTCTCATCTCAGAACATGTGGTCTGCTCAGACTTTGTTCATCCTCCGTAGACAAGACCTCTTTGCCCCCAGACCTCATGGAGTGCAGTCAACCAGGCTGCCTGGAACCATCCCTGATTTCAGTCTGAAAAGTAGCAAGCTCTAATGGAACAGCCATTATATCAACAGTCTCTAGAATGAATTAAAAGCTTAGAATAAAGTTATTCATTTAAGTGTTCAACCAATATTCACTGAGGCCAAGTTTCAGGGGATACAAAAGTCATCAAAAAAGCTAGTTCCTGCCCCTGGATAAGCTAGTAAGGAAGGCAGACATAAAACAAATAATTCTGTAAGCAAATATAAAGTACCACTAAATTAAAAATAAAAAGAATAAAGTATCAGAGATGGTAGTAGCTTGGCTGAAGGGGTGGGAACGGAGATGGACAGGATGGACAGACACAGAGAAGCGGAGACTAAGAGTGCTGACTGTAAAGGCAGTTCTCCTGTCCCTGACCTAGAACTGCAATATTCTGTGGTTTACATCTTCCTTGTCGGTCCGTTGTTTATTCAGATTATTTTAAAATCATAGAATCTTAAAGACCTGCAATCTTTAAAGTCATGGAATCTTAGTTTTTTTGTTTGGGTTGTTTCTTTTTTTCTTGTGGGATCTTAGTTTCCTGACCAGGGATGGAACCCAGACCCTGGCAGTGAAAGCACCAACTCCTAACCACTGGACTGTCAGGGAATTCCCAAGGAATCTTAACTGTTAAACTGTGGGCCATAGGGCCTTAGGTTTCTATGGGATACCCTGATATGCTCTGGGGATCTGAGACCTGTAGTCCCCACTTTTAACCAGTGCAGTCCCACTCTCATCTATTGGGAAAATCACCAATTTTACAGATGAGAAAACTTCCAGTTCCTTGGGGGCTGAAACCTCCTCTCTTCCTAGAAGGCACATTACTTTTCCAGTTCAGGGCACACTCCATCTTCCTAAGCCACCATTTTTGCAACCGCAGGGCCCTTCCTCTGCCTGGTGGGCTGCCATTAGGACCCGGGGAGCAAGCCCACCCCACAGGCCATGAGGCCTCACTGCGCCGTTTGTAGTCGCTCCTCGGGTCATCCCTGTCAAGCCCGTGGTGTCAGAAAGCGCAGACCTGCACTGAGAGCCAGGTCACCCTGAGCTGTGGGGCCGCCGGCCGGAGCCCCTGTTTATTTTCCTTCCTGGACACACCGGTGACGTGGTGTTTGAAAAGCTCCAATGAGACTGGAATGAGAGTCCACAGGAGAATGGACGGTCACCTCACAGAGGCCTGCTGGTGATTTGGAATGTCCTTCAGAAGGCTTTTTAATAAACTTTGTTTGTGGTCTGCCTTGATGAGGAACACATTTGCCTGGGATCGGCAGGGATGTTTGGTTTCTAGGCTTCCCTTTCTTGGCCTTAGAAGTTCTTGGTGGCAGTGGCTGCCTGCAGGCCCTGGGGACTCCCCTGTGGAGGGCTGACCTGCCTCCAGCTTTGTCCCCGTAACTTTAGTCCTGCTACACTCCTGGCCCCTGGTGTCCCTGATAAACTCCAGAGCTCAAAGTGCAGGGTCAGAAAGGTTTGAAAGTTCAACAGGAAAAAAAGGTCCCATTACCTTTTCTAAGAAGCTTCCAGGCTCAGCACTGGAATTTGTTTTTTTTTTTTTAATCCATCAAATAATGTCTCTTTGCCTCCCGGCTCTCCCTGTTCCCTGCTTTCCCAGCCTACATCAACTGTGAGAATTCGTTTCAGTAGCTTACACACATAACAGTTTCTGGCCAAGAATCCCCACTAGAAAGAGGAAAACATTTACAGGCCTGCTCCTCCAACTGGGTTTATCTCCCAGGCAGGAGTAGGCAACAACCAGCTGCTTTCCTGGTTGTTTCCTACCTGTGTCCTGGTAGACACCCCACGTGTGGTAAGTGACCTGAAACTCTGTGCTGAACTGTTTGTCCAAAAAGGGATGAGCACTCAGCCCATGTGCCCTGTGGCCTGAGATACACGCATATAGATGAACCTCCTGGAGAAGGGGTACTTCTTATTCCTGTTTGACTCGGGGGTGCACAAAGCAAAAAGTGGTCCAGGGAAGACAGGTCTGCAGTAATCTGAGGTCAGGGGACAGGAAGGAGGCAGCAGAGCCATGATCCTGCTCCATTTTTTCAGGGTGACCTCCACACAGCCCAATGGAACAAATGCCCACGCTGAGTGAAACATTTGCCAAAAACTGTAACAGCATGGGATAGGGGTGACAAGAAAGAGAGCTGGTAAGAAGCACGCTACAGTTGACTAACAGCAAAGTCTGCGACCTGCTAGGGGTCAGGGCGGTGCCCAGGATAAGGGTTTCCTGCTGCTCCCTGGAGTCACACAAACTGCCAACAGTGGATTTAAAACCCACTCTGCTGTGTGCCCTTGAGCAAGTTGCTTAGCCTCTCGTCTTTTCTCCTCTGTGCAATGGGGATGACAGTACTTTCCTTGAAGAGCTGTTTTTGTTCATTTTTTTAATTTAGCTGCCCCGGGTCTCAGTTGCAGTATGTGGGATCATCAGTCTTCACTGTGACATGTGGGATTTGTAGTTGCAGCATGTGAACTCAGCTGTGGCATGTGGGATCTGGCTCCCTGACCAGGAATTGATCCCAGGCCCCCTGCATTGGGAGCACAAAGTTTTAGCCACTGGACCACCAGGGAGGTCCCAAAGAGCTGTTTTTATGGTTAGAAAATAATATATGATGTATGTATGTATACAAATGCATAGAAAGAAAACTGAAAGGATAAATCCCAAAGTTAGGAGACAGGCAAGAGAGTGGGGAGGGAACTGAAGGTGGGAGAGAAGGAGGGGCTTCGGCTTTCTTTCACCAGGCAGATAAAGACAGTGTTGGGGGACAGAGAGAGAAGAAAAACTGTGATTCGTTTAATACTACGCTTAGCGCATTGCACACAGTAAATCCTTAGTAAACAGTAACTCTTGGTACTCACCTTTTTCTCTAAAGTCTTAGATACTTATGTGGTAAAGGACCTGTCACCATGAAAAGTCCCTTGTAGTAGTCCCTTTGGATTCTGACCTGGGGCAGAGGAAGGAGTGGTGGTCAAAGGGCCCCTGATCCTTTATTTTGGTTCAAAACCACCAACAGGAGAGGAAGCTGGATGTGTGGACACCCCGTGGGTTACTTTCTTGTTATGAAATCCGAGCGGGAGCAGTTCCCGCCTGGCTAGAAAACGTGTGGCCTCCCTTCCGGCCTCGGCTGGAGCCCCTCTCAGGCTGTGCTCTTGCCAGACCCAGGCGGCCCCCCTCACAATACCAACCTGGAGGGGCAGCCCAGATATGCGGTACAAAAACACCCCCGCAGCAGCCCATTTCATAACATCACGTGTCCAAATAAATGGAGCTGTTGACTCAGGCTAATTCGATGAGGGGCCTTTCCTAAAGAGCAATCTGTGTGAAGCTAAGAAAAACAGGATTCTTGGTGGACTTAGGCTCCTAATCCCCAGCTTCCCCAGCAGAGCCATGGCCTGGAAGAGCTGGGGGGCCTCCCAGAGATGCCCTGTGACGAGTGGGCCAGAAGGCTGCATTCTTGTTCTGCAGCCTGCCTCGAGGCTTGCTCATCCCTCCAGGCTAGTTCATTCTGCCAGGGCAGGAGGATGGGGGCCTCCGGGCTGCAGTGGGGCAAGGACCCAGGCTGAGGGCTTCCCTGGGGCTGCACACCTGAGCTGTGGGCGACTGGGCCCAGTGAAGGCGCCCCACAAGCCCCTCACTGTTACCTCACATAGGCTTACTTTAACCCCAAGAGTTGGGTACCATTCAAGCTGTGATTATCCAGGCTTACTTTCCAAGGGGAAATTAAAGGGGGAGGTGGGTTTATGGGCAACCCCCCCACCTCCACACACACACCCCCCCCAGCATACAAAAGAAAAAGGAGGAAGACAAGAGGGGCTGTGTTATAAGCATCTGCAGAGGGGCTGGCCCCCTGGCCAGGCCCACACTATCTTGCATCCACATCTCTTCTGTGAGTGCCTGTGAGCAGGGACCCTGTTCAAGACCTCTTTCCAAGTCACCTGGGGGTCAGTCAAGATCCAGGGCTTGTTTTGAGGAATAAATCTGGAAACTTGTGCCAAGGTCTTGGCCCCTTGCCCAGCCTGCAGCAAATGCTTCATCAGTGGTCTAGCCCTGTCCATGAGTCTTACAGGGCCGGCAAACAGTGGGTTGGAACTGTGGCTTCTGCCAGAACATGGGGAGTTTATAAATAGGGTAAACAAGACAGACATTAGAAAAGGGCCTCAGACCCTCAGCTAAGAACTAGGAGAACTGGAGTTCAGAGCATAGAGCAAGATTACAGAAAGACCCAGAGAGTGCTTCCTGAAGGAGCTGAAATTCCCAGAGGGGCCATGAAGGGACAGGCAGGATTTGGGCCCATGGAGACGAGAGAGGATGACATTCAAGTGCGGAAAAGGCAAACACAAAGGTGGGAAACCAGACAGGAGTCCAGCAGGAGCAGAATGTCTGCAGGGGGCCAGCGGGAGAAGAGGTTAACATTTCAGAGGAGACGCTGGACCTCAAGTGGCCAAACAAGACCCTTAATGCAGGGATGGAGCCCAAACAGGAAGTGCTGCAGGTAAAACAGGAAGCTGCACCTTACTAACTGCCCTGTACAGCCAGCCAGGTCTGCCCCCTCGCCTCTACTCATGCACTTCCCTCACCTCGCTCACCTCCTGGACTTATCCTCCCATCTGCCCTCATACACACTCAAAACTAGCCCTCCCCAAGAAGCCTTCTGTAAGGGTTTGGGAGTCAGACTGGGCTTGAGCAAGTCACTCAACTTCAACAGACCTCCTCTTTATACTCACACTTGCTTAGCTGTGAAATGGGAAAAGTACCTACTTCTGTGGCTATACTGAGATGAAATTAGATAACATATGTAAAGTGCCTCATAAGTGTCTGACACATAGTAAGGAGGTTCTCAGTAAACACTTGGGGTCTGAATGGATTTCAAGCCATGTAACCTCCAACCTTTCCACCCTGTGAAGCCCTCTCTAATCTTTCCTTTTCTCCTCACACTTGTTGGCATAGGCTCCCCACTGGAACACCTTCCCTACTCAGCCTAACACAGCACCCCACAGAGGCCCAGCTCAGCATCCTCAGGCCTGACATCACATGGTCCTAATTATGTACACCACATTATTCACTGTTCCCTCAGAGGTCAGACCTAGTTGTCCACTCCTTGGAGGCAGAGAACAGTCCACCTTCCCTCCACAGTAACCAGGATAAAGCTAGGTACATGCTGTGCGCTGGGCAGGGACTGCAGCTCAAATATCTTCAAAGACCAGGCAGGTCACACAAATGAGGGATGCAAGCCTGGTGACGTACTTAGGGCATGGTGGGGCCTGTGGCAACCTGGCCAGCCTTGCTGTGTGTTGATTGGTTGACCAAGTTGCACAGGGAAGAGGCTCTTTAGAGACAGAAGTCCTGGATCCCTTGGTGGATAGGTGACCATAAGCCAAGAGGCTTCCCTCTCTCTGGACCACAGGGACACTATCTGTCCAGAGAAGCCAATAAACCCTTTCAGGCAGTTCCTAAGCTATGAAAAAGATCAAATGAGTTGGTGTTTCCAAGAACACTTTGAAAGCCTGAGGCCCTGTGGGACCTGAGGGACCATGTGCCGAAGTCTTAACATTTTCCCCAAACCAGGCCCCATATCTCAGATGATCAGGAACGGGTGTACTGTTAGGGGAGCTTAAAAGGCCCCTGCTGCCCAGCTGGGAGCCGCCTCCTATCTCCCCAAGATCTCTGGTGGCCCTGGCTCCACAAGAGGGTGGTAATTGGGTCCCTCTGGAAAACAGCAGAAGTGGCTTAAGGCAGCTGGAGGCGGCAGAAACCCTATCCCCTCCAGAACCCTGACATTCTCATCAGCTCCCTTCCCACCCACCAGCCACGGCTGCAGCTTCCTGGGACCACCTGGCTTCCTGCTTGCCTCTGTTCCCATGGCTCCCTGCAGCTCCTCTCCACTGCCTTGGCTGAGGCCAGTGACTGGAGCTGCTCCAGGGCTGTCTTCACTCCAAGGTCTTGGTGGCAGCTGCCAAATGGCACAGTGACCTCCTCAACCCCAGTTCCAACGTCGCTCACTTCCTGAGGCAGGGGGACACTGAGCCCCAATCTTTAGCCCAGCGTGACCCCAGACACTGAGGCCAGCTGTCACTGACCACAAGGAGCACAAGCTGCCCATGAACAAGTGCATTCCTGGCTTTGCATCAGAGATGTACTATGATATTAGGTTGGTGCAACCTTAATTACAGTTTTGAACTGTGAATTTTAAATCATTATAAGTAGGCAGAAACACATCTTTATTTATTAAAATAGGAGCCATTACAACTAACACACTTTTTATGAATAAGAAATGTTTGTTTATTCTTGTAGCATAAAAATCTGTGCTTCAGAATTTAAAAAACTCTTGGAAAGCATTTTCTGCCTCCTGCTGGCTGTGGAAGTGTTTTCCCTGCAAAAAGTTGTCAAGATGTTTGAAAAAGTGGTGTCGGTTGGCAAGAGGTCAGGCAAATGAGGCAAAACATCCAACCCAATTCATTCAACTTCTGAAATGTTGGTTGTGCGATATGGTCGGGCATTGTTGTAGAGAAGAACTGGGCCCTTTCTGTTGATCAATACTGGCTGCAGGCATTGCAGTTTTCGGAGCAGCTCATCGATTTGCTGAGCATACTTCTCAGATGTAATGCTTTCTCCAGGATTCAGAAAGCTGTAGTGGATCAGATGGGCAGCAGACCACCAAACAGTGGTTATGACATTTTTATGGTACAAGTTTGGCTTTAGGAAATGCTTTGGAGCTTCTCAGTCCAATCACTGAGTTGGTCTTTGCCAGTGGTCATATAAGATCACTTTTCATTGCACGTCACAATCCGATTGAGAAATGGTTCACTGTTGTTGCATAGAATAAGAGAAGACAACACTTCAAAACAACAATTTTTTTTCCAGTCAGCTCATGAGGCACTCACTTACCAAGCTTTTTCACCTTTCCATTTGCTTCAAATGCCAAATGACCATAGAATGGTCAATGCTGAGTTCTTCAGCAACTTATGTAGTTGTAAGAGGATCAGCTTTGATGATGGCTCTCAATTGTCACTGTCAACTTGCGACAGCTGGCCACTCCACTCCTCATCTTCAATGCTCTCATCTCCTTTGCAAATGTCTTGAACCACCACTGTACTATTCCTTTGTTAGCAATTCCTGGGCCAAATGTGTTGTTGAAGTTGCTAGTTTTCTCTACTGATTTACAACCCATTTTGAACTCAAATAAGAAAATCGCTCAAATTTGCTTTCTAACACAAATTCCATAATCTAAAATAAATATAAAATAAACAGCAAGTAATAAATCATTAGCCAAAAAAAACATAAAGCAAGAAATACACATTAAAATGATGTATAACATAACCACATTTATTTAGAATGTATTCCAATAGTGAATGGCAAATTTCAACAATGCAAAAACTGTGATTACTTTTACACCAACCTAATAGTTTCCAGGGCTCATGTATGCATGCTAAGTTGCTTCAGTCATGTCCAACTCTTTGCGACCCTATGAACTGTAACCTGCCAGGCTCCTCTGTCCGCAGGATTCTCCAAGCAAGAATACTGGAGTGGGTTGCCATGCCTCCTCCTCCAGGGGATCTTCCTGACCCAGGGATCGAACCTGCATCTCTTACGTCTCCTGAATTGGCAGGCAGGTTCTTTACCACTAACGCCACCTGGGAAGCCCTGCCAGGCCTCAAGCACCAGCTATTTACCCAGCACTTTCCATATCCTTTCAACAGCCCCAAGAGGCGGTATTATTACACCCATTTTTCAGAAGGGAGAACTTCAGTTTGGAGAGGTTAGGTAACTTGCCAAGATACAGATATAGAATTTAACCCCAGTTATCACTAAAAGCTATTGTGTGTGTGTGTGTGTGTGTATGGCATGTGTATACATATACATATACACACACACCATCCCTCACCCATGAACATCCCCCTAGTTACTGCTCTTTCTCTCCCCACTTTTTATCTATTAATCTTAAGAAAATTATCTGGGGAATGCTCTGGTGATCCAGGACTTGGTGCTTTCACTGCCATGGCCCGGGTTCAATCCCTAGTTACTAACTAAGATCCTGCAAGCCACACAGTGTGACCAAGACAAAGAAAATTTTCTGTGCTCATTCTCTGCACTTCTTCATCTCCCTCAAATAACTTCAATCTGGCTGCTATACTATTTGCCTCACTCTCATGTCATAAAATAATATTTGTAAAATGTTCCTAGCAGGAGTAATATAACAGTAGGGGATTCAGAGGTAAAAACTATTCTATATAAAATAAGCTACAAGGATATATTATATAACACACAGCATATAACCAGTGTTTTATATAACTGTAAGTGGAGTACATGGGCTTCCCAGGTGGCTCAGTTGGTAAAGAATCCACCTGCTGATACAGACAGAGAAGGCAATGGCAACCCACTCCAGTACTCTTGCCTGGAAAATCCCATGGACGGAGGAGCCTGGTAGGCTGCCATCCATGGAGTCACACAGAGTTGGACACAACAGAAGTGACTTAGCAGCAGCTGATGCAGAAGACGCCAAGTTCAATCCCTGGGTCAGGAAGATCCCCTGGAGAAGGAAATAGAAACCGACTCCAATATTCTTGCCTGGGAAATCCCATGGACTGAGGAGCCTGGTGGGCTACAGTCCCAAGGGTTACAAAAAGTCAGACATGACTGAGTGAGTAAGCATAGCATGTAAGTGGAGTACAAACTTTAAAAATTGTGAATCACTCTATTGCACACCTGTAACTTATATAATAGTGTATATCAGCTATACTTCAAAAATAATAAGTAAATAAATACATATAATCATTTTTAAATGTTCATATTAGTTTTATTAGGGCTTACCAGGTGGCTTAGTGGTAAAGAATCCATCTGCCAAGCAGGAAACGCAAGTTCGATCCCTGGATAAGGAAGATCCCCTGGAGAAGGAAATGGCAACCCACTTCAGTATTCTTGTTTGGAAAATCCCAGACAGAGGAGCCTGGAGGGCTACAGTCCATGGGGTCACAAGAGTCAGACACAACTGAGCGGGTAAACAACAACAAACTCATCAACTTTATTATGGTATCTAAAAACTGTATGCAGCTCAGGCGTCTAACAATAGGAGAATGGATAAAGTAACTGTGTTATAGTCAAACAATGAAACATTACCCAGCAATAAAAATGAACAAAATACGGTACACATACCCACAAAATATGAGTGAATCTCAAGATTCTTTTCCTGAATGAAAGAATAATTACCCGAAAAAATAAACCTGGTAAGAATTTCTAAACCAGGCAAAACCAGTCCATGAAGGAAACAACAAAAGCGTTGCCTCTGTGTGGGGGCAGGGACTGACTGGGAGTGGGCAGGAGGGAACTTTCCTGCAGAGATGATGATACTCTATATCTTCATATTATACAGGTGGATACATCAGTCAAGACTCATGTGTGGTAGAGTTAATACTAGCTCATTTGTACATGGGGGGAAGAACCATAAATAAATATTTAACTCTGGTTAATCATATGTATGGGCTTTCCTGCTAGCTCAGACGGTAAAGAATCCACCTGCAATGCAGGAGACTGGGATTCAATCCCTGGGTTGGGAAGATTCCCTGGAAAAGGGAATGGCTATCCACTCCAGTATTCCTGCCTGGAGAATTCCATGGACAGAGGAGCCTGGCAGGGTATAGTCATGGGGTTGCAAAGAGTTGGACACGACTGAGCAACTGACATTTTTACTTTCAATAATATGTATGCCAGGTAATTCCCTGGTGGTCCAGTGGCTAGGACTCAGCATTCTCACTGCCAGGGGCCCAGGTTCCATCCCTGGTTGAAGAAATAAGATCCCAGAAGCAACAAGGCACAGCCAAAAATATATATGTGTGTGTGTGTGTGTGTGTGTGTGTGTGTGTGTGTGTGTGTGTGTGTATGCTGAACAGGCTTCCCTGGTGGCTCAGACTGTAAAGAATCCACCTGCAATGGGGAAGACCTGGGTTTGATTCCTGGGTTAGGAAGATCCCCTGGAGGAGGATGGCAACCCACTGCAGTATTCTGGCCTGTAGAAACCCCATGGACAGAGGAGCCTGGTGGGTTACAGTCCATGGGGTCGCAAAGAGTCAGACATGACTGAGCGACTAAGCACAGCACATGCATGCTGAACTGTTTAGAGATGAAGTATACTGATGTCTGCAACTTATTTTGAAACTTATCAAAATACAAAAGGAATAGATGGATGACTAGAAGGATGGATAAATGGATAGACACATAATAAAGCAAATACAGCAAAACAACAATTGTAAACTCTGGGTAGATAGTATGTATATGTATTATGCTTGAAGATTTTTATAATGAAGTTGAAGATTTTTATAATGGAGGAAGGAGATCATTACCAATAACTTCCTAAAGGCTACATTAAATGAAATCAGAAAAACTGGGTTCAAAATCTTGACAAAGCCATTTCCTACCTGTCTGATCTAGGACAGGACTTAAATTTGCCAAGTCTCAACATAGTAGTGCATAAAAAGAAGCTGATAAATAAGGTCTGTGCCACATAGTACTCGTGAGGATGACGTGAGAGAACATACATGAAGATCCTGGAGAGGTTCATCGTGACCTGAAGCTATAAGAGGAAGAAGGAGGAGAAGGAGGGAGTGGGGAGAGGGGAGGGAGGGGAGGGGAAAAGAGAAAAAGGAGAGTCTTCTACAAACTTACAGAAACTCTAGATTTTAAATAACTAATAAAAAAAACCATTTTTTTCAACTTCTTGCTCTCAAGAAAGAAAAATCCCTAGAACCAGAAATAGAGGGAACTGAAAGCCAGAAGAGCCGCACGAGAGAAGACACTGCGGAAGCCCCAGGCAAGGGGCAGAGGGCTTGCAGACTGCAAAATCTCCTTAAAGGCAGGGTGCTGCAATTTGAACTTTCTTATGGACACAAGAGACAGAGCTTTGGGATCACTCAAGTTAAATTAGGAATGAGAGTCCTACAGAAAGTCAGGACTTGTGAAGAGCTGCACCCTTAGTATAAAGCAGCTTAGAAAAACTTCCCCACCAGCCCAGAGACATAGCAATAAAACTTGTCTCTTCCTGATCGCCCATAAGAAATCAAAACACCATCCTTTCACCACGTGTTGGTTTAGAGGTGGACTTCTACCACCCACATTGTATAGCAATTCCAAGTCAAAAAATTAACAAATAAATTAAAAATAGTTTCCAAGTTGCTGATGCCTCCAGGGTACCTGGCAAAACCAAAATGAAACCTCTTTTTGAGGTCATTCCTACAACTCAGGCAGTCAGTATAGGATTCTCACCAATAAAGAAATCACTAATGAAAATGACAGACAACACAAAGAAAAGCTTACCATGAGCAACTTTTCAGACACAAAAAAACAAGATAAATAGCATCCCAAGAGCTTCTCATAGATGAACATTCTGAAAGACTGTAAAATAAGTATGTTTAAAATAATAAAAGAGAAAAAGAGAAGAAACCAGAAACCATAATGAAATACCAGGCAGTTGTTTAAAGAACCAAACAAAATTTGTATAAATGAAAAAATAGTCATCAAAATTAAAATTTACTGGATGAGTAAAATCATATTTTAGATGGAGCTGAAAAGAAAATTACTGACTTAGAAAATAGCTATGAGGAGGTCACCCATAATATTGTACAAAGAGATAAAGCAATGGAAAGTATAAAAGATAATTATGTGAAAAAGAAAATTTTATAATAAAAAAGAACAAATAATGGGAGAAAAGATAATATTAAAAGATATAACAGCCAGAAATTCTCAAGAATGATGAATACTATGAATCTTCATGAAGAAGCAGCACTCCAGTCCTCAAACAAAATATACAAAAATAATTCCATGCCTAAACATACCATATTAAAACTGCAAAACATCAAGATAAAATCTTAAAACAGCTAGAGAGAACAGACACATTACCCACAAAGGAACAATTAGGCTTAACTCAACTTCTCAGCAGACACCACAGATGCCAGAAAGTAACAGAACATTCCAAGTATCTTCCTTCCATGTGCTGAGGAAAAGTAACTGTCAACCTGCAGTGTTCTATATCCAGTGATATTAACATTTAAGACAGAGAATGAAATTTCTTAATTTCACCAGGATTTTCCACTCACAAACTTGTGGTGAAAGCACCATGAAACTATATACATCGGGAAGAAGGAAATTAAACTCAAAAGGAAGAAATGGGTGAACAAAGAAAATGCAAACATGTAAGTGACTCTAAAATAAGCATTAACTGTAAAAACACACAGATAATTGTGACAAAGTCTTAGCACATAACAAGTGCTTGACTGCTGTTTATTGGCTGGTGGTGATTCTTGACTGCATATACCTCTCCTGAGACATAATGCTACGTGTGTTTGGGGCACAAACTCAAAAGCACTTCAGCTTATGGTTGTCATACCCTATTCACTTCTTCATTCCAGGAGTATTTTATCACTTCTGATCTGCATTTATTTTTTTTTCCATCTTCTGTTGATGAGGGAGGGAATTCTAGTTTGAGTTCAGTCTAGTATTTTGAAACACCACTCGTTAAATTTTTAATGAACTGAAAAAATTATTCCCACCCCTCTGATACTGCACCCGACAAGAACAATCCCCACTGCCTGCCAGACTTCAGAAGAGTTAGATTCTTACATGGCGACTTGGGGCTCCAAGTACAGGTCTGTCTTTACTTACAATGGAGTTACCTCTCAATAAACCCTTCATAAGTTGAAAATATCGTCAGTCGAAAATGCATTTCATATACCTAATCTACTAAATACCATAGCTTAGCCTAGCCTGCCTTAAACACACTCAGAAGACTATAGTTGGGTAAAGCCTGTTTTATAGTAAAGGGTTGAATATCCCATGCAGTTTATTGAACACTATATAGAAATTGAAAAACGGAGTGGCTGTATGGGTACAGAATGGTTGTTAGTATATCAGTTAGTTAATCTCATGGTCTCGTAGCTGAGAGCTGCAGCTTGCTACCACTGCCCAGTATCACGAGAGTGTTATACCACATTATCACCAGGAAAAGATCAAACTGTGAAGTTCAGTTTTTACTGAATTTGTATCACTTCCACACCACTGTAAAGGCTAAAAATCAGAATTCAGGGACCATGCGTATAAGTGTTCCAGCAACCAAAACAAAGTCACACAATGTCACTTCCACTGTACCGTACTGGTCAAGGTAATCACACAAACATCCAGATTCAAAGGGAGGGGACACAGACCCTACCCCTTAAAGCGAGGAATGCCACCGAATTTGGAGCTCTTATTTTAAAACTATCACCTGCAATGAGAACACAGCTGAAATTCGGTGCAATTAAAAGTAGGAGGCAGGCTTTACAGGTGGCTCTAGTGGTAAAGAACCCACCTGCCAACACAGGAGACGTAAGAGGCATGGGTTCGATCCCTGGGTTGCAAAGATCTCCTGGAGGAGGGCTTGACAACCCCTTCCAGTATTCTTGCCTGGAGAATCCCATGGACAGAAGAGCCTGGAAGGCTACAATCCATAGGGTCGCAGAGTTGGACACGAATGAAGAGACTTAGCGTGCACTCACACAAAAGTGAAAGGTAAATAACCAGTAACAACAATGAGATCTGTAAGTTACTGAGCACATCCCATGTTCCAGACACTTTCATATTTCACTTACCTTTATGCTGAACCTGTGATATAGGTAGGACTAATACACCCCATCTTACAGAGGAGGATGTGCACTCATAGGGTCAATGCAAATGCCCAAGGTCCTAGAACTAAAGAGTAGCCAGATTCAAATCCAGGACAGCCACAGGGCAAGGCCATCCTTTTACCCACCCTGCTATGCTAATTCTTAAAGTGACTGAGCAGGGATAGCATACTCCAGTCCTGGCTGCCTATGAGGAATTTGAGCTTGGAGCCAGCCATCAGGAGAGGGAGGTGGCACCCCAGAGCAGGGGCTTCCTGTATAAACAGGAGGCGCATGGGAAGCGGCACTGTGGTGCAGGGACAATGGGCAGTGAGCAGGCAGGGCCTCCTGTCTCCGGTGGGCGCTCAGGGCTGCGGGCGGCAGGGCAGGAACAGCTGGGGCCCTGACTCCCTGACGCCTGGCCCAGGAGAGGAACTGCCCCTCTCATGGCTTTCCCAGGAGGAAGTTCCCTACTGATTCTCGGGAAGCCCTTCCCATCCCAGGCCTCGGCTGTGCCTAGACCTCCTCTTTCTTCTTCAGGAGCATGTTGTCTTTAGGGCTAATCTGGGATACAGGCCTCCTCTGAAGTCCCCGTGGGCTGGAGGCTTGGAGGGTGTGGGCAAGCCAGGCCAGGCTCAGATGCCAATCTAGGAGGCAGCCACCTGTGAAACGTGTGCTAAGGGAAAGAGCATAGGGCAATTAAAGGAAAAAAAAAAATTGGAATATGTAAAGTAAAAAGACCTGACTCCACATCGCAGCTACAGTTCTTACAGCTGTGTGACCTTGGGCAAGACACTTAACCTCTCTGAGCCAGTTTCCTCACTTGTCAACTCTGAAGAGTCGTTTGAAGGTTAAATGAGATAATTGGTGTAAAGTTACCAACACATAGTGAGAGTTACATAAACAGTACCTATGAGTATTTAAAGCACATAGAAGCTCCTCCAACCTCTGCCCAACAACCAGTTTACTGTAGCATCTAAACTTTCACCATCAGAGAGACTGTGTCACCACTAAAATCACCTCCTAAGAGGCAAGGCACCCCAAGTCTGGGAAGCCAGAGAAAGTGGGCTTGAGGGAGGGTCCCAAGCAGCCCCTCATCACTGCCTTCCCAAGGCTCCCCTTACACCACACTCTCCTGGTCACCCCCTCTTCTCTGTCAACTCCTGCTTTTTACTAACTCCTCAACTCTACCCATCTCTTTTTTTTTTTTTTTCCTCTCTCCACCCTCCTTGGGTGTATTCATCCTGTCCCATCTATAGGTTGGTGATTCCCAAACCTCTCTCATGAGTCCATACCTGCACGTCCAACTGCCTCCCAAACATCTCTAGCTGGATGCCCCTTGGGCAGCTCAAATGCAACTTGTTCCTCACAGATAATCATCTCACGCAAGAAACCAGTGGGCCCTTCTCACCATCTTCCTGCTCCTTCCTTAGCAGGCCTATCACCTCTCCCCCCGTGTGCCTGTCACGTCCTTCCATCCTCTAAGCCACAGTCAGAATAGGCTTTCTAACAGACAAACCCTCCCTTTCACTCCTATTTGACATCCAAATGGCCTCAGGATAAAGTCCAAGTCCCTCAGGAAGGCACCCTTGGCCCTCAGTGATGGGTCAACGGGTAGAGCCTCATGGTTCACTGCCTGCCACCTCTCCCCAATACTGGGCACTGCCAAACCCAGCCGCAGGTGGTTCCCTAAGAACATCATTCCCTTCCTCTTAAGACTTAACCCCAGTATCACCTCCTCCAAGAAGACTTCCTCCTCCTTCCCCTATCAGAACTTATCACACTATACTGTATATGCCTGTTGACCTACACAGCTCACAAAACTGTACTTTCTAAGGGCAAGAACAAGGCCTTCCTCTCTAGATCCCCAGGTCCAGCACAGGACCAGTATGAAGGTAGTGTCTGGATATGTTCATTTGAATGAATGAATGAATGACAAATTCTGCCCAACAAGGAATGGTACCTAAAGGCAATCTTTGTGGGACAGCCAGTCTCAAGCAAACCCACATATATGATAGAAGCTTCCTTCTCCCAGATGAGTCATGTAGTTTATTTTTATTTAATTTTTGGCCACGCAGCAGGGCATCTTAGTTTTCAGACCAGTGGAACGGAAGCATGGAGTCTTAACCACTGGACCACCAGGGAAGTCCCAGCTCAGGTAGTTTAAAGCTTGAAAACAATTTTGAGCCACAGCCCCAGAAGTCACCGAAATGATAGACATTCTGTAATGGCACTTTTTTAAAGACTCAAACCGGAGAGAAAAGGGGTGGGTGTGGGGGAGTGTGCGTGTTTGCACACACCAGTGAGGACACACGTGAACAACTGCATGTGAATGTGTGGGCACACCTGTGCAGAATATATGTGGAATGGTGGGCACACACTCACCATCTGTGATTTGTTCTCCATTCATCACTCTACAGATGAAAGAAGGACCACCCCGTGACATAGAAATAATGCCCCGGAACTTGCGAGCACCCATTTCTCAGGGAAAATTAGAGCCAAGGCAGCTCCGCCCGGCCCGCAGGAAGCTCCAGCTTCCCCGCACAGGGGTTCCCTCGTCTGGACTTTACCTCGTCTCCAATGTCGCCCCTGCCTAGAGACCGTCTTAGCTACGCCTTCTTGCGACCACAGGAAGCTGCAGCGGGTCCCGCCGTCTCGGGGCGGATCCTCTCTTCCCTTCCAGGACAGGCCTTCGAGGAAGGGCTTAGCAGAGGCAGACAGTGAGGGGCCAGAGTCTCCAAGGACTCGAGGAGACAGGGAGATGGCGGGGCGACCGCAGGGCAGGCCCCAGCCGGCCAGGCCGCTCTGGGCGCGCGCGTCTGCGCTGAGAGCCGAGGGCCACGCACCACGCCCGGCGGAGGCCCCGCGCCCCAGGCTTCGGTGCGCTCCACACCGGCTTCCTGCGCCGCCGCGGTCAAGGATGACACGGTCGGAACGGCCCTGGCCCAGACCGCCGCCGGCCGCCGCTTCCGGCGCTGCAAAGCGAGGAAGCCCCCCGGCGGCGTCGGGCCAGCCGGCTTCCGGCCCGTGGGACGTGCAACGCGGGGTCAGCGTCCTGCACCCTCGGCACGCGGCGTGCCTGGCACACCCGGAAGCTGCCCCTTCCTTCCTCCACCCGAGGGCCTGGCAAGACGGCCCACACAGCCTTTGCCTTCTAGTCCTCCGGGAACCTCTCCCATCCAGAATTCCCTCCTTTTCATCCTGGCATCTCACCATCCTTGAACATACACGTTCGGACCCCAGCTGTTGGCCTAGCGTCCCTCCCATTCCCAGTTTCTACCTCTCTCAGAACTATCATGAAATCCTGGATTGAATCATACTAAAGTATCAATGACTAAAATCATTTGAAGGCCTCATCTTTCCCCAGACTAAATCTGCACCTAGGAGAAAGAAGCGCTAAACTTGGAATCTCAGACATTCATTCAACAAACATTTTCTGCACTGCAGGGACATCAGTAACTAAGAATACAAAGATAAGAACGCAGTCACCACCCTCAGGGAGTTCACACTCTAGGAGGAGATAAACAAATTAAGAAATAATTGACAGCAGAGGGTAATAATTGCTGAGATAGAAGGAAGCACCAACAAAGTGCCATAGGAGCCCAAACACCCAGCCCAGCCTGCAGATGTAGATTATTGCAATGGTTCCCAGCCTTTCTGGAACCAGAGACCAGTTTTGTGGAAGACAGCTTTTGCATGGCCCGGAAGTGGTGGGGATGGTTTCGGGACAATTCAAGCAGGTTACATTTATTGTGCACTGCACTTCTAATCTAATGCCTCCACTGATCTGACAGAAGGTACCAGTTTGCGGCCTGGAGGTTGGGTACCCCTGGATTACTAAGCCAGGGAATACCTCCCAAGAGAAGCCTATGCTTGAGCACACTTAAAGGATGAAGAGCAAGCAGCTGAGAGGATGAGCAAGTCACTTTTACCGAGACCCACATGACCAAGGATGCACACCTCATTTGGAGTGAGAGGAGGGGTGGACAGGAACACAGAGCACCCAAAACGTGGACATGCTGAGAAGCCCCCACAGCCTGTTGAAGGCAGGGGGATGTCCAACTCACCTTCAGAGCCCTCTTTCTGGCGTAACATAAACACTTAAAAAACGTTTGTTGAATCACAACCAACAAGCTGATCTACTGTGGAGTGAGTGTGCATTGTCTTTCTTCCCAATCAGACTGAAGAAAACTCTTCATGCGTAGAAACTAGGTCTTTTCCATGTCCACCATACCACTTGGCACATACTTTGGCACCTGACAGGCACAAAGCTGAAAAGCACCCCTTGATTAAGGCAGTAACATGCTGTTTTCTGGCCCCCAGCACCGGCAGTGGCAGGGGGTGGGGAGGGCAACACAGCCTCTCCTGGGGGCATGACCTTTACCTGCCAGGCCTGCTCAGATTACCCAGCCAGAAATCTCCCCTTTCTTCCTCTTGTCACCTATGGCATTTGCATCTTGGACTGGGGGGATGTGTACAGGCTGTGTACCTGTCACCTGGAACTCCCTGTGGGCAGAGATCACACGTGGCTCCTCTTTGCATCCCCACACCTAGAACAGCCACTGCACAGAAAAGGGTCCAACACGTGTGTGAAGAAGTAAATTAAGTGATTGGGGAGTTTGTGAATTTGTTCATTCTTTCTTTTCTTCCTTTCTTCTTTTGGATGGAAGACACTCCTGATACCATTCAAGATGCACAAAAGCAACTGTTTCCTAAATGATCACTTAGCGTCCCTTGTCATTGTCATTAAATATAAGAAAAATCCATTATTCATCCTGCCTGTCCTTCACAGACACTACCTCAGGGCAACCAAATGGTTGATAAGGAGTTTCTCTTTATGGAAGAGTCCAGTTAATTAATGAAGAAGGAACGACAAGATTAGAATATCACCATTTTGCTAATGAATCCTAATGAATAAAGCCTCTAGACAGTGATCATCAATGGCTGTTAAAATCCAAAAGAGGAAAAATTAAACATTAGTGTGTCCTGATTGAACTATGGACTTCCCTGGCAGTTCAGACAGTAAAGAATCTGCCTGTAATGTGGGAAACCTGGGTTCGATTCCTGGGTTAGAAAGATCCCCTGGAGGAGGAAATGGCAACCCATTCCAGTATTCTTGTCTGGAAAATCTCATGGAGAGGGGAGTCTGGAGGGTTATGAACTATGCAACACTATTGGTGAAGTGTTCTTGCCAAAATATCAAACCTGATCTAACCAAGCCTCTAGATCTACCTGCACACAGGAAATACAGAGGACAGAGGAGCATGTTAAAGGATGCCACAGGGATGCAATCAGCAAAATCCAGGCTGGGAGAAGCCCTGTCCTACAGGACGAGTGGTCCACTATTGTAGAGAAATAAAGCATGGAGAAAGAAAAGAGATGTTGGGCAAAAAGACTTAAGAGACGTATTAACCAAATGCAATAGTTCGTCTAGTCAAAGCTATGGTTTTTTTCAGTAGTCATGTATGGATGTGAGAGTTGGACTGTAAGGAAAGCTGAGAGCTGAAGAATTGGTGCGTTTGAACTGTGGTGTTGACAAAGACTTTTGAGAGTCCCTTGGACTGCAAGGAGATCCAACCACTCCATCCTAAAGGAAATCAGTCCTGAATATTCATTGGAAGGACTGAGGCTGAAGCTGAAACTCCAATACTTTGGCCAGCTGACTTGAAGAACTAACTAACTGGAAAAGACCCTGATGCTGGGAAAGATTGAAGGCGGGAGGAGAAGGGGATGACAGAGGATGAGATGGTTTATGGCATCACTGACTCGATGGACATGAGTTTGAGTAAGCTTTGGGAGTTGGTAATAGACAGGGAAGTTTGGCATGCTGCAGTCCATGGGGTTGCAAAGAGTCGGACACAACTGAACTGAACTGAGTATATGGATAGGGCTTCCCTGATGGCTCAGCAAGTAAAAAATTTGCCTGCCAATGCAGGAAATACAGGAGACCCAGGTTTGATCCCTGGGACGTGAAAATTCCCTGGAGGAGGAAAATGGTGACCTCCTCCAATATTCCTGCCTGAAATATCACATGAACAGAGGAGCCTGGTGGCCTACAGTCCAAAATGTCACAGAGTCGAATACAACTGAGTGATTAAGCACACACAAAAAAATATGGATATATGGATCTTATTTGGGTCTTGGCTCACATCAACTTTAAAATCCTTTTGAGATATTTAAGAAAATCTGAACATTAACTGTGTATTTGATATACTAAAAAAAAATCACCCTCAATTTTTAGATATGATGATGGTAGTATGGCTATTTTTTTAAGTGCTAATATTTTAGGGATATTGACTCTCATATATACAAGTAAAGTAATAGATACGATGTCTCTATTTGGTTTCAAAAGAATGGTGGGGAAAGGGTAAAGAAATGGGTGGGGATATAGAGAAAACCAGATGGAGGTTCACTGTACTATTCTCTCTTCTATTTTATAGACTTGAAATGTGCCACAATAACAGGCTAAAAACAAAGAGATCAGACACATTGTTATTATCGGTATTATTACTATTACTACTGTATATTGTCACTCTGCTTATTTAACTTATATGCAGAGTACATCATGAGAAACACTGGACTGGAAGAAACACAAGCTGGAATCAAGATTGCCGGAAGAAACATCAATAACCTCAGATATGCAGATGACATCACCCTTATGGCAGAAAGTGAAGAGGAACTAAAAAGCCTCTTGATGAAAGTGAAAGTGGAGAGTGAAAAAGTTGGCTTAAAGCTCAACATTCAGAAAACGAAGATCATGGCATCTGGTCCCATCACTTCATGGCAAATAGAGGGGGAAACAGCGGAAACAATGTTAGACTTTATTTTTCTGGGTTCCAAAATCACTGCAGATGGTGATTGCAGCCATGAAATTAAGACACTTACTCCTTGGAAGGAAAGTTATGACCAACCTAGATAGGATATTCAAAAGCAGAGACATTACTTTGCCAACAAAGGTCCGTCTAGTCAAGGCTATGGTTTTTCCAGTGGTCATGTATGGATGTGAGAGTTGGACTGTGAAGAAAGCTGAGCACCAAAGAATTGATACTTTTGAACTGTGGTGTTGGAGAAGTCCCTTGGAGTGCAAGGAGATCCAACCAGTCCATTCTAAAGGAGGTCAGTCCTGGGTGTTCTTTGGAAGGAATGATGCTAAAGTTGAAACTCCAGTACCTTGGCCACCTCATGCAAAGAGTTGACTCATTGGAAAAGACTCTGATGCTGGGAGGGATTGGGGGCAGGAGGAGAAGGGGACGACAGAGGATGAGATGGCTGGATGGCATCACCGACTCGATGGACGTGAGTTTGAGTGAACTCTGGGAGTTGTTGATGGACAGGGAGGCCTGGCGTGATGCGATTCAAGGGGTTGTTAAGAGTCGGACACGACTGAGCGACTGAACTGGCTGACTGACTACTACTACTATTATTATTACTGGGTTTTTTAGTGTTTCTTCTTTAACAGATCCTGTGCTAAATACTTTTCATACAGTATATTATTTAATCTTCTCAAGAAGACTATACCTGAATACTATTATTTCTGTTTGCAGATAAGGGAACTGAAGCACAGAGAGATTGGATAATAGCCCAAAGTCACACAGCAAGTAGATCGTGGAGCCAGGATTTAAGTATAGATCTACTGAAATCCAAGCCCACTCTCTCCCATTCCACCATCTCACTTACCAACACTGGCTTCCCAGGGACCAGGCATCACTCTCTCTGTTTGACAGATGAAGAAGCTGAGGCTCTGTTCAGTAATAACTAGCAAAGTTGAAGACACTTGAATCCTTTGATCCAGCAGTCTCACTTCTTGGTAAACTGTAGCACATGAGCACTGGCAGACATATACATGGACATCCATAGCAGGCTAGTTGGTAACCTTAAAGAACAGGAAATAACCCAATGTCCCCCAACAAGAACATTGATAAATAAACTGTGCTGTGTCCGTACAATGGAATGGTACAACCCAGTGAAAATGAATGGAGTTTGTCTTGTTTCAATCGGGAACTTTTCTCAAACATAAAGTTGAATGAAAAAGCAAACAGGCATCTTTCTGCAATAGCAGGATACCATTTAAATAAAGTTAGGAAACACAGCAATACTAAGTATCACTTAGAAATGCATACATGTCAAACAAGTATTAAAATAGCTGTGGGAATATTTAGCACCAAATTTATTGTAATCACTTCAGGAGAGAGGGACAGAGAAGGATCAGAGAGGATTCAGGGGAGTCTTTGACTATATCATCAAGATTTCTTGAAAAAGGTTGTGGAGAAGCAGGAATCCCATTTGGGAGTGCACACTGCTTCATTCTATAAGGAGGGTAATTTGGCAACATCTATCAAGGTTACAAATGCACATATT
This sequence comes from Bos indicus x Bos taurus, assembly GCF_003369695.1. Lineage (NCBI taxonomy): Eukaryota > Metazoa > Chordata > Mammalia > Artiodactyla > Bovidae > Bos > Bos indicus x Bos taurus. The sequence continues at coordinate 129,596,073 of NC_040076.1, forward strand.
CTTAGATACAACTCTGCATATTTAGAAATTTTTGTACAGATACATGCACACACCTACAAATTAGATATATACAAGATTGCACATTAAAGTATTTTTTTCCTTTAATGAACCATCATAGGCTTTTGGTTTAATATTTATGGGAATATAGTTGCTTTACAATGTTGTGTTAGTATCTATTGTACAGCCAACTGAGTCAATCATACTTTTATATATGCGTTTGTATGTGTGTGTGCACGCTCAGTTCTGTCTGGCTCTCTGTGATCCCATGGCCTGTAGCCCACCAGGCTAGTTTCTCCGTGGGATTTCCCAAGCAAGAATACTGGAGTGGGGTGCCATTTCCTACTGTAGGGGATCTTCCCGACTGAGCAATCAGACCATGTCTCCTGCATTGGCAGGCAAATTCTTTACCTGCTGGGCCATAGAGGAAGCCCATATTTACATATATCTCCTCTTTTTTTGGATTTCCTTCCCATTTACGTCACCACAGAGCACTAAGTAGAGTTCCCTGAGCTATACAGTATGTTCTTATTAGTTACCTACTTTATGCTGTGCTGTGCTTAGTCACACAGCCATGTCCAGCTCTTTGTGACCCCATGTAGGCTGCCAGGTTCCTCTGTCCATGGGGATTCTCCAGGCAAGAATACTGGAGTGGGTTGCCATGCCCTCCTCTAGGGGATCGTTCCAACCCAGGGATCAAACCCAGGTCTCCCACGTGGCAGGCAGATTCTTTACCAGCTGAGCTACCAGGGAAGCCCTACCTATTTTATACACAGTATCAGTAGTGTATATATATATTCAATCCCAATCTCCCAATTCATCCCATCTCCCTTTTCCCTCTTGGTATCTATATGTTTGTTCTCTACATCTATGTCTCTATTTCTGCTTTGTAAATAAGATCATCTATACCAATTTTTTCAGACTTTAACAGTATGGTTTACAAAAGCAAAGTATTTGAAACAAGCTAATATTCAGTTCAGTTCAGTCACTCAGTCATGTCCGACTCTTTGCAACCCAATGAATCGCAGCACGCCAGGCCTCCCTGTCCATCACCAATTCCCAGAGTTCACTCAGACTCACGTCCATCGAGTTGGTGATGCCATCCAGCCATCTCATCCTCTGTCGTCCCCTTCTCCTCCTGCCCCCAATCCCTCCCAGCATCAGAGTCTTTTCCAATGAGTCAACTCTTCACATCAGGTGGCCAAAGTATTGGAGTTTCAGCTTTAGCATCATTCCTTCCAAAGAACACCCAGGACTGATCTCCTTCAGAATGGACTGGTTGGATCTCCTTGCAGTCCAAGGGACTCTCAAGAGTCTTCTCCAACACCACACTTCAAAAGCATCAATTCTTTGGCACTCAGCTTTCTTCACAGTCCAACTCTCACATCCATACTTGACCACTGGAAAAACCATAGCCTTGACTAGATGGACCTTTGTTGGCAAAGTAATGTTTCTGATTTTGAATATGCTATCTAGGTTGGTCATAACTTTCCTTCCAAGGAGTAAGCGTCTTTTAATTTCATGGCTGCAGTCACCATCTGCAGTGATTTTGGAACCCCAAAAAATAAAGTCTGACACTGTTTCCACTGTTTGCCCATCTATTTCCCATGAAGTGATGGGACCAGATGCCATGATCTTCATTTTCTGAATGTTTAGCTTTAAGCCAACTTTTTCACTCTCCACTTTCACTTTCATCAAGAGGCTTTTTAGTTCCTCTTCACTTTCTGCCATAAGGGTGGTGTCATCTGCATATCTGAGGTTATTGACATTTCTACCAGCATTCTTGATTCCAGCTTGTGTTTCTTCCAGTCCAGCATTTCTCATGATGTACTCTGCATATAAGTTAAATAAGCAGGGTGACAATCTACAGCCTTGACGTACTCCTTTCCCTATTTGGAACCAGTCTGTTGTTCCATGTCCAGTTCTAACTGTTGCTTCCTGACCTGTATACAGATTTCTCAAGAGGCAGGTCAGGTGGTCTGGTATTCCCATCTCTTTCAGAATTTTCCACAGTTTATTGTGATCCACACAGTCAAAGTCTTTGGCATAGTCAACAAAGCAGAAATAGATGTTTTTCTGGAACTCTCTTTTCCATGATCCAGCAGATGTTGGCAATTTGATCTCTGGTTCCTCTGCCTTTTCTAAAACCAGCTTGAACATCAGGAAGTTCACAGTTCGTGTAGTGCTGAAGCCTGGCTTGGAGAATTTTGAGCATTACTAGGGAATGCATTGATATGGAAAGATTTCTAAAGTGCAGAACACTGTGCACTCAATGCTTCCATGTGCAAAACAGTGAGGGAGGACCAGAGAATGTATGTAGTATGTTGCATATGTCCCAGAAGGCTACACCCTAAACTAGGGTCACTTGCTGCCTGTGAGATGGGTGACAGGGACAGAATTGAGAGACTTTTCATTGTAAGCCTTCTATTTTTTTTTTAATTTTGGTATATGTAAAGATATTGCCTGTTCAAAGAATGATAAAAATGTTTAAAGTCTGAACCTAAGCAAGGTTTCATAATCTCTGAGGCTGATGTCAATAAGAATTAGGACAGAGGGGAATTCCCTAGTGGTCCAGTAGCTAAGACTCCTCGCTCCCGATGCAGGACCCCAGTTCGATCCCTGGTCAGGGAACTAGATCCCACATATCGCAGTGCAGCCAAATAAATAAATAAATAACAATTAAAAAAAAAAAAAAAGAATTAGTACAGAGGTCTGTGTTAACCACTCCACTACAGCACCTCCCAGCCTGCAGTGGGTGTGCATAGGACAATACCACGCACCAGGACCTTCTTTCCATCTACACTACTTTTGGGGCCTACATTGTGTATTTCTAGATCTTTGTTCCTATCACCCTTTTGAGGGGGGCCTTTCTTGTTCAGACATGCTACCAGTTCCCATTCCTTAGAAGTACTGCTTCCTAGCGAAAGGTTAAGGCCAAGAGGTGCCTGGATAGAGCACACAAGAATCCTGGACTGTTCCCACTCAAAGCCCCAAAATCCTGACCACGGTTTCCCCCAACAAAAGCCTCTTGTACCACCACCACAGCAGCCTGCCAGCAATTACCCCCAATTACAAACCCAGAGCCCAGCAAGGCCTCAATTAGTCTAAAAAGGGGCCTGAGGAGGGGCCAGCCACACAGTGTAGTGCCCACGTATCACCTCCACCCACAGGGCAGCACATTCCTCTCTGTGAAGCCCAAGGCCTTGGTTACTTGGTAAGCAAGTCCTCAGGATATAATCCTGAGAAGGCATTTGGCTCTTCTCCGAGTGACCATTCCCTGCAGGGCTCAGTCAAGCACTCTGTCCTAAAGTGTAGCCCCTCCCTGCACAGACTGCTCACATCCTTCCCACTCCCCACTATCCCAGGCAGCGTGTGACATTTCCGGGTTATCATCCTCATCAACCCCAGATGAACATCCCTGGATGAATCTGCAGACAGAGGGATGCCCAGGGCTGATGCCTCTAAATCACCATGGTTAGGGATTTGGCTCAATGTGTTGGGAGGAGGACCAAATGCCCACCTCTTCCCAGGAAAGGATGGCCTCTGAATTCTTCTCGGAAGCATCCAGAAACAAACTTGTCCCTGGTCTAATCTTTTCCTGCCAATTCCCTGAGAGGAACACCATCAGGTTGCAGAGCCCTGGGCTTGGCAAACTTCGAGGTTTTCATGAATTAGCCCCCATGCCTGTCTTCTTCACAGTGGTGTGCATGGCTGTGAGAATGTGTGCCTATGTGTGTATACGTAGATCTCAAGCTTAAGTGTGACTTTGTATTCAGGGAGGACCAGAGGTTACAGGAAATAGGTCTCATAAATAATAGCTAGATTTGGTCAGATGGAAGGAAGGACTGCCTGACCTGGCAGGGACAGAGCTCCCACGTCAAACTGCCACTTAGTGACTGGGGGCCTCCAGCAACTTACTTAACTTCTCTGAGCCTCAGTTTCTTCATCTATCAAATGCGAATAGTACCAACATTTCAGTTTGTCACAAAAATGAAATGAGAGAGAGAGACGGTTTGGGAAAGATCCCTGGTGTTCTCCTACTTGCTGCAAGTAATAAATCCTTCCTTCTCTGGGGGAAAAAAAAATTAAATGAGAAAATGCATGTCAAGTCCCTGGTTCAAAATAAGTGTTTAATAAAAGACAGCTACTTTAACTCTTTATTATGAGGACAACAATAGCTGGAGGTACAAAGAGGTCTTCAGAGAATGCTTTCTAGAAGGAAATGTTTTCTAGAAGGCCCTGTTACAGCATGTCTCTCTGTCTGTGTAACACTGTAATTTGTTCTTCCACTTTGGAAAACTGGCAATTTCTACTAAAACTAAACAGATGCCCACTGTCCTACATAGCCATTCGAGTGACTATGAAATGTCCTTCACAAAAAGACATGTAAAAAAACATTGACAGCCACTTTATTTATGACATCCCAAGACTGGAAACAACACCATCGATAGGTGAATGGATAAGCAAATTGTGGAATATTACACAGCAATAAAGAGAATGAATGTCTGATACATGCAACAAGATGGGTGAATCACAAAAATATTTTATGCAAAAGAAACCAGACCCAAAGAGTACATATTATATACCCCACTTATGAAGCGGAAAGTTAATTTATGATGGTAGAAATCAGAATACATGTTACCTTTGGGAGTACGTATTGATGAGGCTGGAATTTCTAAGAAAGGGACTACACGTGAAGAAGAGTGGCTCAGATCTTGAGCTGGCCCTGTGTGGTCCAGCCACTCTTCTTCACCTGTAGTCCCTTTCTTAGAAATTCCAGTTATTCCCTCATAACTAGGGAAATGGCATTTCTCAATTCTCTGTGGAGCACAGCCATGTTCCAATTCCACTCTAATGCATTAAACCCATGCTGGTGGGAAACACTGAGTGAGAAGTAGAGGACAGAGTTTCTGTCCATCGAGGTTTACAGTTTGGACATGGACAAAAGCAACTTTGGGTTTCCCTGGTAAGCTCAGTCAGTAAAGAATCTGCCTGCAATGCAGGAGATGAGGATCAATGCCTGGGGTCAGGAAGATGCCCTGGAGAAGGAAATGGCAACCCACTCCAGTATTCCTGTCTGGAGAATTCCATGAACAGAGGAGCCTGGTGGGCTACAGTCCATGGGGTCTCAAGAGTTGAACATAACTTAGTGACTAAACCACCACCACCAAAAGCAACTTTAAACAACACATCAGCTCCCTCCTCCCTTGACTTCTCTCTCTGGGGAGCATTCCAGAGGTCTTTGGAAGAGAAAGGTCCTGACATGGCCCAGGAACCAGACCCCCTCTGCCTTTTCAACCCTGAACTAGGCTCAACCAGGGAAAAGGTCTACAATTGCTCTGCAGTCTGCCTGGTACAGGGGAGGGTATACACTCCTTGGGGCAAAGAGGGGCTGGTGGACTTGAGGCTCAACATCAGTAAGGTAAGGAGGGACCCAGAACTCTGGCCTGCTGCCACCCAGCTCAGCTATCCACAGGGTAGGGTAGGGCGGGCAGGGGGGTGGAGGTGGGGGAGATTCAGCAAGACACTTACCAACTGGGAACAACTCTCAGCTCTGTTTGTAAATTCTTCCCCAGAATGGGTAATGGCTTCTTCTCTCTCCCTTTCTCTCTCTCTCTCTCCCCCTCCCCCCTTACTCTTTCTCGCTCACTCTCCCAAGCACTTATTTGGATAAGTGACTCTGCTAATCCTAACCAGGCAGAATAATACCAGCTGGCCTGGAGCCTGGTGCTGGGTGAATGTATGCACAAGAGAGAACCACGCAACCTTCTCTGCAGCCTGTCGCAGTAAGTTCAGCTACAGAACAGAGATGAAGCCTATGTAAGGAGTCTGCATGTATTAAAGTGTGTCAGGGGTCTGTTCTGTACCTGAGCTTCTCTAAAGAACTCTAAACAGCGATCTCACCATGGGAACATCCAGGTGGCAACCCAGTCACGTTAAACATAGGCCAAGGACATCAGAGAATCAGCAGGCTTCTGGGAGTGTCAGACTTGCAGACACGGAGCCAAGAGATCAGCCACGGGATAGCTGGGTGTGGGAGTGTGTGAAGAGGCTTAGAGTGCCTGCCTCAGATTAGCAGGTTTTCCACCAAAATGTGCAAGATCCGAACTAGTGTATGTGACAGGTGAGTGTGAGAGAGTAGTGGGGAAAGGGGGAACTGAGCCGGCGCAGGGAGGATACAGAAGCTGACAGAGAGATGGATAGAGGCATGTGAGCTGGGTAGAGGGCCCTGGAGTCCGGGGCGGGAGGGACCTGGGTAGCTCTAACAGCTGCTGAGGCGTAGAGTCGCGTGGGGATGTGTTAACCAACACGGATATTCAGGCTTCTCTTTTCCCGCCGGCGAGGCACAGCAGAGCTCCCTCTTGCCCCGCAGTAGTAGGGAGCGGAAGGTGTTGGAGAACCCCGCTGGTTGTGGCGCGGGACCCGCTAAGCCGCGCGGGGTTAGCTCTGCCGCCTCGGGCCGCCGCGCCGCTCGCGCGACTGTGGCAGGATTCCCTGCCGTGGGGAGAGGAGCGCCTCGCCCCTTGAAAGCCGAGGGCGCCGCTCGCGCCGGCTGTCTGGGCCTCCACCGCGCGGCACGGGCGCTGGGCCCGCAGCCGTGTTCGGTCAGCGGTCTCTTCACCGCTCCGACAGCACTGCTCGGGCGGGAAGACCGGAGGCGCAGCGGCGGGCCCCTGGGAAAACGGGACAGGAGAGGTTGGGAGCTCCGCCCAGCCCCTGGACGTGGGCACCGCCCCAGGGTCACCGAGCCGTAGCCCTGAGTCGCTGCGACGCCCTGGGGCCCCACACAAGCCTCGGCGCGGTCCGCCCTGCCGGCGGGATCCCGACCTCGCTCGGAAGCGGGGCCCTCCCCAGCCTGGCCAAGAGGGTCAGAAGAGAACCGAGGCGCGCCCCACGGCTTCCTGGAGAGATCAATACCTGCAGGCAGGACTCCTCTTCCTGCCACTCAGAAAATCCTTTAGAGGAACCCCTTCCTTTAACCCCAGCCCCTACACACACACACACACACACACACACACACTCTCACACTCTCTCACTCTCTCTCTCTCTCTCTCTCTCTCTCTCTCTGTGTGTGTCTCTCTCTCTCCTCAAAGGCTGAAAGGGAGCTGAGTTTGGAATTCGGGGAAGTGATGACACACACAACAATGCTGTCACACCTGGCTGCTGCAGGCCAGCAGCGGAAATGCCTGCAAGGGGGAGAGAGACAGAGAAAGAGGACACCAGCCTGGGTGGTCAGAAAGAAATAGAGGACAGAGCACCCACCCCCAGGTAGGGACAGACCCAGCTGTTTTTGCCTCTGTCAAAGCCCTGGGGGAGGATGGGCAGTGGGGTCCATCTGTAGCAGCCCTAAGCCCAACTCACACCATTCCTACCCAGAGCCTGGCCACAAATGGGAGTAACGAAGGAAAAAACACCTTCACTCCAGCTCAGGAAACAACAACAAAAGTTCTGAAGAAGAGCCACTTGCCTCCCGTGTATGCTTGAAGCAGTGAAAAAAACAAGACACCTTGGGATCTTTTCAGTATTTAGTGAGGTGAGTTTAGGAGAGCCCTGCTTCCTCTTACTGTGGTGCTCAGGCCACACTGCCCTGCTGACCTCTCTGGAGTCGTCTTCAAGGTGCTGAATTCCAGAGAGCCCGATCACCCTGTCCTCTGTTCTTTTAATTGCAGAATGAAGATCAGGATCCTAAGTGGGAAGAAGCAGCTCGTGAGGGTGGCCTGTGGATGCTGGGGAAAAGGCCCAGAGGCCACCAGTGGCTCTTCCCCAGAGACTGGGCAGCTTGGGAGGAAGAGGTAGCAACAGGCATTGGGCCAGTCAATCCAGACATGCCAACTAGTACACACGAAATTGCATGCCATCCATTCAGTTCACCTTCCTGCACAAAGGACCCTGGCTCCGACAGTGACAGGAGTTTGGGGCATGAGGACTCAAAACACCGGCCATCTATCTCACACTTTATGTGACTGCAGACTTTGTTAAGGCCGAGTTAACCATTAAAAGGCACACTTGAGTATTTTTCCAGCACTGATTTCCCCCAAGACGACCTCCATGCATGCAACTGGGTCCCAATCAGTTTCTGCTGAACGTAGGTGAGAAGTCACCCCTCAGCACTGGAGAAAGATCAGAACAAAGGTCTTGTCCGGAGAGAGATTTAAACAAATGCCTCCCTCACCGCCTGTTGTTTTTCTTCCTAGGCTGTGACAGAATATGTACACTGGCAGGCAGGCGGGCAGGATGAATTGAGAAAGAAAAGAAAAGGAGGAGAAGAGAGAAGGAGTGAAGAAATAAAGGAGGGGAGGAGAAAAGAAAAGATGAAAAAGAAGATGCAATATTCATGCGTCACATTTACCCTGATACATGATATACAAATGTCATTATGCATCTATAAAGTATAAACGTGTTTTACCCCATAAATATAAATCTCACATCTTGTATCTGTGCATACCTGTGTTTCTGCACACGCACATCCGAACAGCTATCTCACGTGTCACAAGGACAGACCCTGCCCATGATTTCTATTTGTAATACGAAGCACAGACTTAAACTATCCCCCAAAGCCCCACGACAACGTTCGCTCCTGTGTCGGAGCAGAAGCAGAGTGGGGTCTACTTGGTGTTTTAAAGCGTACGTCCAACCCGCAGGATTAAGACGCGGATACTGAGTAGGTATCATAGGTCCAGGAGCAGCGCGAGGAAGAGCGGGAGCTTCAGGCGGAGCCCCTGGGCGCCTCCTCCCAGCGATCTTCTCCGGCTCCGTCCCGGCCCAGACAGGCCAGGCCAAGGTTTCTTCGTTCAGTGACACGCGTTTCTGGGCTGATTTTCCCAAAGCCACCGCTCAGCCCTCTCCACTCCACCCCTGTCCGGCCCCCTCGCCGTCCCGCCCCTCCCCCGGGCCCGAGCTAGTTTAGCCCCGAGCCAGCAGCGAAGGGCAGAGCCCAGGAGCCGTTTTCTTTCACCTGGACGCTGCGAGGAGGCTTGGCGCGCCTCTCCGCGCTAGGGCCCAAGTTCCTTGCGCGCGCGGGCTGAGGGCGGACGGACCTCGCCGGGGCCCTCGACATCTCCCGGCCCAGTCCGCAGAGCGAGCCCCGGCAGATTCAAGGGCTTGTGAAAGCGTGAGCGCGGCTGTCCGCCGGGCTCCCTAAGCTCGCTGGGAGGGGGCAAACCGGTCCGGGCTGTGCGGGGCGTTTACAAAAAAGTGACTTGGAGATGAACTCTCCCGTGCGCGACTGGCCGCCCCGCTATAGGGGCGAAGGCGCCTGACGCAAGCGGAACTCCGCGGAGCCCATACGAATCAGAACAGAGCGAGGCTCCTGGCGCTCTGGAAACTCCAGGAGGCAGCTCCGCCAGAGACGCGGGTCGTGTCTCGGGAAACCGGAGGGTGGGGGGAGGGGAAGAGCGCAGAAAAGAAAACCCACCGAGGCGGGGACTGGCCTGGGCGGGGAGGGGCGGCGGAGCCGGAGCCCCTCTCTGTTGGGCGGACTCCCCATGGCCAGAGGCTAAGCTCCACTCCCGCCGGCCGCTCCCTTGGGGAAGGGAAAGACGAGGAGAGAGGAGCGAGAGGCCGCCAGCAAGAACGCGGGCGGCATCCGCGAGTCTGCAGAAGTTTGAGACTCGGCCGTGAACGGACTTGTGCGCCCGGATTCTTTGCCGCGCCAGCGCCAGCGGAAAAGAGCAGGGTCTGCCCGGCCGCGGCGCTCCGGCTTTGTCATGATGGCCAGCTACCCCGAGCCCGAGAACGCCTCGGGGGCCCTGCTGGCCCCGGAGACCGGCCGCGCAGCCAAGGAGCCCGAGGCGCCGCCGCCGCCCAGCCCGGGCAAGGGCGGCGGCGGCGGTACGGGGACAGCCCCGGAGAAGCCGGACCCGGCGCAGAAGCCCCCATACTCTTATGTAGCGCTCATCGCCATGGCGATCCGCGAGAGCGCCGAGAAGAGGCTCACGCTGTCCGGCATCTACCAGTACATTATAGCCAAGTTCCCGTTCTACGAGAAGAACAAGAAGGGCTGGCAGAATAGCATCCGCCACAACCTCAGCCTCAACGAGTGCTTCATCAAGGTGCCGCGCGAGGGCGGCGGCGAGCGCAAGGGCAACTACTGGACGCTGGACCCGGCCTGCGAGGACATGTTCGAGAAGGGCAACTACCGGCGCCGCCGCCGCATGAAGCGGCCCTTCCGGCCGCCGCCCGCGCACTTCCAGCCCGGCAAGGGGCTCTTTGGGGCCGGAGGCGCTGCGGGTGGCTGCGGCGTGGCGGGAGCAGGGGCAGACGGCTACGGCTACCTGGCGCCCCCCAAGTACCTGCAGTCCGGCTTCCTCAACAACTCGTGGCCGCTACCGCAGCCGCCTTCGCCCATGCCCTACGCCTCCTGCCAGATGGCGGCGGCCGCCGCGGCGGCTGCAGCGGCCGCGGCGGCCGCGGGCCCGGGCAGCCCCGGCGCGGCCGCGGTGGTCAAGGGGCTGGCGGGCCCGGCCGCCTCGTACGGGCCGTACTCGCGCGTGCAAAGCATGGCGCTGCCTCCCGGCGTAGTGAACTCGTACAACGGTCTGGGAGGCCCTCCCGCCGCGCCTCCGCCGCCGCCGCACCCCCACTCACACCCGCACGCACACCATCTGCACGCGGCCGCCGCACCCCCACCGGCCCCGCCGCACCACGGGGCCGCCGCGCCGCCCCCGGGGCAGCTCAGCCCAGCCAGTCCGGCCACTGCCGCGCCCCCGGCGCCCGCGCCCACCAACGCACCCGGCCTGCAGTTCGCCTGCGCCCGGCAGCCCGAGCTCGCCATGATGCATTGCTCTTACTGGGACCACGACAGCAAGACCGGCGCGCTGCACTCGCGCCTCGATCTCTGAGAGTCCAGCGCACGAAGGCTGCGAGGATGCAGGGACGCGCGACGCCCGCCTTGGCCGCAGCAGCCGGCCAGACCGCCCCTCTGCGCCTCCTCGCTCTCCTGGGCTCCTCTTGCTCCTCTTTGTCTCCGCTTCTCCCTCTGTGTTCGCCTCCCTGCCCTCTTTGCCCTTTCGCTCCTCTGGCCTGCAGGCTGCCTCTCCACGCGTTTTCCGCAGGCCTAGCCTTCTCCGGGTACCCCAGCGTCGGGGCTGGACACCCGTCGCCAAAATTCAAGGCGGAGAGGAAGTGCCCGGGGCCGAGGTGCAACCGGGCCTCGGCAACGCAGGCCTCCTGGCCTTTTTTCACAGGTCGGTGCACTCGCACTCGGCTCTCCGCCGGGCTGCCGCGCCATCCTTGGCTAGAAGCGCCGGCATAGGCCGGCAACAAGACCCGCGCCGCCCGAGAAAGGGACAAACGGGTGTTTGCTCCGCGTACCCTTTTGGAGCTATTCAGAAGCCCCTTCCTGGGGCCCACTGGGCAGGGCGGGGGTTGGGCTGGATCAGGGAGCCGGGTCTGCCTCTCTCGGCGGCCTGTGCCCGGGTTTACACAGCATCCCGGCTCGGAGAGAGACTGCGTTTCCTCCGCTCTCCATCCCGGCGTTTGGGGCCCCTTCAGGCCCGGGCGGCTGGCTCATGTTTTGCTAAAAAGATCACGAGGGCTATTTTGGATAATATCAAAAAGTATTTTTTAAAGGAAAAAAATTCACCGGAAAACCGGCGAAGTATTGTGGCCTTGGAGTTTGCTAAAGCAAAACATGAAAATCTTTTGCAGGAGATTTGAAGAATTCCTGTCGGGCCTTCAAAAAGCTATGTCCAGAGAGGTAGGAGTATATGCCCAGTATCGGATGGTTTCCTTTACAAATTAGAGTATTTCACCCCTCAACCTATCTTTTCTAAAAAAGTCGAAAACAAATTTCCCCCTATCTTTCGATGCCAGCCCTGAGCGCGGGGAGATCACTGTCCGCCTGGCGGAAGCTGCAGGGTCGACTCATCGCCTCCCTGATTTTTGTTTTTCAAACGTCTTGCTTCTCCCACTTTGGGCAAGAGAAATGTGAAACCCGGCAGCAGTCGGACCAGGCGGGCTTGTGGCTCCGAGCCTGCCGGCCCACAGCTCTAGACCTGGTTGTTTTGTAGTGTGTCGTCCGGAGGACCAAATTTTCCTAGAAAGAACTAGAGCACTTTTGTTGTTTTGTTGTTTGTTTGTTGTTGTTGTTTTGTCTTGTCAATTCTCGAATAAATTTTGTGTTTCTTTCTTTTAACACGGACTTACATTATTTACATGGCGCCTAAGTTTGTTCCGAAGCTCGTTAAAACAGGGAGATTTTCAGCAAAAATGTATCCTTTCTCAGATAAACGAGGGTTGAGGACGGCCAGAGTGGGGGGCCTTTGTGGTTGTGCTGCTGCTTTGTTTTCCCGGAATAGTTTGTTTCGTGTGTCATCGCTGGCTTGTTGCGGCTGTTTCACGTCATGGGAGAGACTTTATCTGCCGTGATTCTTTCACAAGGCCCACTGTAGGTAGGATTTGTTCTATTTTTACATCCATGCAAGTTTGAACTTTACCTCTTACACAGCCATGCTAGGCGTATGGGTCATATTTGTATTATATTGTCTTTATGCTATTCAGTTTTTCCAGCTATATCTAACAGAAGAATTTATTCCAAATAGATAAAATCTTCGTTGTGGTCATGCTCTGTAAGCTGCAAACCTCTGTACAAATGTAACGAGTGACTGGTTGCCTTATTTTTAATAGTCGGAATTCATTTACCTTGACATATGTGTGAGAGATTTGGGGATCAGAGAGAGGTGGCTATAGAAATTTAATCTTTTCTCTCTCTTTTTCTTTACTGAGACTCTTCATCGAATTAAGACTGGCGCTTTTGTGCAGGCACACAGGCAGGCGTTTGACTGGATTGCAGGCTGCTAGGGGTATTATGCATTGGAGAAGGAAATGGCAACCCACTCCAGTGTTCTTGCCTGGAGAATCCCAGGGACAGGGGAGCTTGGTGGGCTGCCATTTATGGGGTCGCACAGAGTCGGACACGACTGAAGTGACTTAGCAGCAGCAGGGGGATTAGAGGTGGTCAGTGTTGAGTCCTCTGGTGGGATGACAAGTATTATCCAGCTCTCGCCCCCTCTGCAGTTCAGCTTGAGCAGGACCGGGTGCCCAGCCACGTGTTGCTCTCTGCCCCTCACTTAGCCTGTATAGCAGTGGCCACAGATCTAGGCCAACCAGTAACCTGGGAGGGGCTGCCGGCATCTTCCTTGGGCATCCTGGGGAGGCGGGAAGGTGGAGGATGAAGCTGTGGGGCTTCTGAAAGGCATCACGCTGAAACCAGGACTGGAGCCTGCCAGGGCCAGGAGAATCAGAGCACACTGCAAATACGACTCAGCCAGCTGGGGCAGGCAAGAAGCCCAAGAGGCTGATCAGGCTTGGCGTCTGAGGGTTTCTGGCAACCTGTTGCAATTTTGTCTGGCTGACTAAGGTGAGTAGCGGAAAAGAAAGTGGACTGCTGCATACTTGTCTTTGCTTTCTGTGGTGTGAACAACTATCTCATGGGCAGTTGTATAGTCTATACCTCCTGTAAATGAATGTGTGTACGGTGTAAGTTGTGTCCTGGTTACAGGGAGGGCAGTGTCCATGTCTGTCACTCACCTTGGGAGAAGGCATGTATTTTAGGCATTGTACTAATCGTATCACTAATTCAGGGAATGCTTCCTGGGACCAGACATGTGCAGTTAGTTATGTTCTGGGTATGTAATCTTGGTTTGCTGAATGAAAACAGAGTACACACAGCGCCTTTGCTTCAGCTGGTTGAGGCTCTCTGTTCCAAGGCTGACTCCCAGCACCCCACAACTGCTACTCCAAGCAGAGAAAACAGAGGAGGGAAATCTGGGTAGAGCCCCTGGTGAGGTGGGAAAGTTGTCCTAGGCCAGCACTGGAGGACAGACCCTCTCTCGGTTCCCCAAGAACTGAAAGGCGAGAGGCACCCACAACTGGGGAAAGAGCAGTAGCCTCTCCCAGTTTGGAGGATGAGATGAAGGAATCTGGGAGGGATTCCTGGTCTACACAGAGATTGGAGGAGTTGAGAGAAAGAAGCCAAATCATACCCCGCTTCCCCATGGATGCCCACAGGAAGACATCTGTCTCTAATTCCAGCCCCAGGAGTTTCTGCAAAACTCTATAGTTTGGTCATTTCCCCCTAGTGTTACAAGTTCGGGGCAATGGTTGACTTTCTTCATCTCTCATTTCCTTTCTTTCCTCTCCCTCTTTGCACTTTTGAGTTTCTGTTAGAGAAGATGATCTAAGGAATTCCCTAAGCAAGGACAAAAGTATTTAAGAGAGTTCTTAGTACGTAGCAATTATGCCTTAGCATATACAGTCTGGTCTAGATGGCCAGACCACGTGGGTATATGTATATGTCTGCCAGAGTATATTGTAAATACTACGTAAATAGTTTGATACAAATACACTGCCAATTTCAGCATGTCCTAGATAATGAGTTGCTACACATGGCATTGAATGAGGAGTACTGTGTACTTATATGCATGTAAATATCCTCACACTCAGCACTGACAAGATGAGCCCCGCCCCCTCACATTTACACACAAATTCTTGGTCAACCCCACACCCTAGAACTGCTCAGCCAGAGTACTTGGGTTCTGGTGGGGAGCGTCCTGTTCTCAGAGGGATCTGGGAGAAATCTTTCCCAGTGCAGTATATGTACCAAGGGACTGTAAGGTGAGGACCTAGGGGGTTCCCTGAGATGGCCCTGCATCCTACTCTAGAGGCTGTTCTGGACCTGTTTCCTCCTTTCCTAAATAAAGCATTCACTGCTGTGCATCCTGGGTTTAGGTGGGCAGGAGGCCCAACACCTTTCACCTTAGGGTTAGGTGCCCTCTGGTCCTTATCTGGGCCTCTCACCTTCCGAGGCTGGAGCTACAGATTGGGAAGAGCCCCCTGGTGGTGGGTGGAAACCAGGGGCAGACCAGGGCTTCTTGCAGCCACAGGGGCAGTAGAGGATGGGCCAGGAAATTGGGTCAGACCCAACACCATCTGCCTGTGAATAAGCTCTTCCCTTAATGGAGCTTTGGAGCACTGGAACTGCTGAGCCAGGCTCGTGGTCTCCAGGAGCAGGTCAGGGGCCAGGAAGTGGCTTGGTCAGGCTCAGGAGTCCTGCAGTGCTCCCACTCTGTAAGCCAATGGTGACTATGTCTTGCTGCCTCCACAGGTCAGCCCCTACTTCTGGGAGTAGCCTGTGGAACCTGTAGGAAGAGATGGGCCCAGGAGCCCTCACCTCTCCTCTGTGGTGGGGACCAGAGGCCTGGAGTGGTTGGAAATGGTCTTCATGCCCCAAGTCTGTGTTAGGGAGTACCAGAAGTGAAGGATTCTTAAAACCAAGTGGTCTGATTGGCTTTCTGCTTTCTGGAGAGTGGGCTCCACTGTGTCACAAGAGTGTCTGGGCCCCAGAACCCCCAAATCTTGTTTACATTTAAGGAATCTGGGGTCCTGAGAAGAGAAGGGGCCAGCCAGAGGTCACCCAGCTAGCTGTCTGTGGGACAAACAGCCTCAGAAATTTTAAGGAGAGACCTGAGAGTTTCGAGCCCAGTTCAGCCCTGCTGACTGTGTTGGAGAGCTAAGTGGGTAAAGGGGAAGGCAGCCAGAGGAGAAGGAAGCACAGGGTTGGATCTGAGCCGTGGACTGACTGTACTCTGGAAACTTCTGTTGTGCCAGCTGTTTGCTGCCCAGGCTCCAGCTCAGTGGTAAGCTCTCACAAACCTGTCCTGGGACCAGGTCACTCCAGGGAGGTGCAGGATGGGGCAATGACAGAGGCTGTTCAGCCTGGAAGGACTAGTGTGGAGGCCACTGACCTTTAATAACTGTGGGATGTTGGTAAAAAAGATAATAATAATTCTGAATTTCAGTTTTCTCATCTGTAAAATAGAATATATATATACCTTGCAGGGTTATTAAAATAATTAAATGTTCTACTGTCAAAACGCCCAGTTTACAGTAGATGGTCAATATGGTTTTCCTTCCCCTACTCAAAGAGGAATGTAACAAAGAAAGAGAATGGATGGAGAAAAGGAAGAAAAGGGGAGGGGAGGAGGGGGAAGGGAGGAAGAAAGGAAAAACCTTAGGTAGTAACTCTGTGGGGTCTGACCTTCAAACGCAGCGGCTATGGCCACCCAAACGAGCCCCAAGAGCCCGGGCCACCGATCACCTTCCCGCAGCGGTGCGCCGCCGACTGCTTCCACCCTGACCCAGCCCTGGGGCTGAGCCGCGTGCTGTTACAGGAATACCCAAGTCTTGAGGGCACAGACCGAGAGCCCAGTTCAGGGCTTCCCCAACCTCCCTCTCGTTTCTCCTAAGGCTGTCTTCGATAAGGTTTTCACTGAAAAAGGCCCGCTAACCTGCGAAATGACACTGACTCAGGCGCTTGGGTCCGGACACAGCCGCGACTCAGGCACCTCCCTCTAGAACGCGAGGCTGTTAGAAATTTTCTCCTTTTTTTCAGAAAAACAATAGGTAGCCACCTGGCGGGAGCTGACGAAGATCAGCTTGCGGGAGAGGCTGCCCTCGGTCTTTGCGGACAAACGGGAAACCTGAGGGTAAACGCAGGAAGCGGGTTGGTCGAGCTTCAGCAGGCAGACACGCTGCCCGCAGGTGGCAGCGAGGACCGCATGGTGCCGCGGCTCCGCACACCCGCCCGGGCGCCGGAGCCTCCTGTTTGCGGGCCTGGTGGCGGCGCTGCAAGCGCGGATAGTCAGGAGCGAATCCGGCTCCACCTAGCAGTTCTAAACCAAATTCGGGGAGAAGGGCTAGGCCTGTCCGACCTCAGGGTGCTACCGACGGCAGAGCCGGCAGGGGAAGCCCAAAAGGCCCTGATGGTCCCCGGAGGTGGCGAAGCGCACCCGTCATTGGCCGCCAGAGTCCCCACCACGTCGGGAGACCGACTCCGCTTCTTCACGTTAGGAGCAAAACCTGACCCCTCGTCCTTAATAATGGCCCTATCAAACCGAATAAAATAAAACCTTTCCCAAATTCTCCACGGAAAGTTTTCTTTAGGCAGACAAAAAAGGACAGGATCCCGGGAATATTAATGGACGAACAGGAAAGGGGAATGTGCTTCTTGCTTTTTTGTTTGTTTCTAGGGAGAAAGAAGGAAATTCGACACATATTTTTAAAAGTCTCCCCGCAACAAGCCCTAAAAGTCTGAGTGTGAGCAGAGAGTCAGGAAACCGAGCCCCCGCCCGCAGTGACACCGGGCCTTTGTCTTCTTTCCTGAAGCCCCCATGACTGCTGACCGCGCCAAGATAAAGGCCGGGTCAGAGCCCTGTGGAATCCCGAGGGAGGGGGCCGCGGGGCCGTCCACTGGCCACTTCCAACAGGCCGGCCTTGCTGGAATGGGGCTACTCGGCCAGGGGCTGCTCCCCAACCCCCAGGCCCAACTGAGGCACGGACCTGCATTTCTCAACTTGCCCTGCGTCTTCAGCCACTAAATTTCCTCGACCCAGCCCCACCAGCATTACATTTTCCTACTTAAGGACTCCAGGAGAGAGGTGAGGGCCATGCCCGCTCCCCAGCCGGACGGACTTTTCCTGACTTGATCCTTTGGAGTGGACTTGTGAGCAACTTCTGCTGCATCTCTGGCGCTTGCGGCTGCTGGGCTCTGTTGACCAACAGGATCCGAACCCGTGCCCTGCCTTCGCGGCGGAGCCTCTGTGCTACTGTCTCAGGTCTGTGCAGACCTGAGGCTCCTCTAGCTCTTGGCCTCAAATTTTCTGCGTCATGCCCTCCTGTCGGCGGAACGGGTCTGCGGTGGTGACGGGAGAGCGTTTGTGACCTTATTCTGCTGCTCTCTCTGTGATCTGAAATGTGGGTCGCAGCGGAGCTCAAGCCGCGGCGATACTGACTTTGCAAGGCAGCAGCCTCTGGCTTTCCAGGGTACTTGCTTGGGGCCCTTTCTCCGCAGACACACGCAGGTGATGGGAGTGCCTCGCAGCTTAGAACTATTCCTAAGAAAGAAGGGGAAGACGGGCCCGGCGACTGCATGAGCAGATGGCGGGGTCTCCAGCAGCCACGCTGCGCGCCTCCCACGAACACCAGGTTGTGCTCTGGGGCCCCCGGCCAGCGCTGCAGCCGCACGTTTTCCCAAGCTGATGAGGAATCTTCGGTTCCCCTCCCTTCATGATGGCTTGTGGAGTAAGGGCCTGGGCCGCCTTTCCGGAGCCGAATGGAAGATCCGGGCCCCACTTTTATCTTCCACAGAGACGCGACCTGGAGAGGAAAAAGAAAGGCGACAGACCAGGGAAGTGAGGTCCCCAGGCTTCGCGGGCCGAAGTGCCCTCCACCTCTTCCTTCTCTCCACCCTTGCTCCCTCCAGCCGACTCGGGGATCCTGGTCCCTATTGAAACTAGAGCTGGCCAGCGGCCGTCTAATGAGAGATAAAGGAGCTCGGCGGCGCCGAAGCGCTGACCGGATCCGGGAGCAGCACCTGAGATCCTACTTCCCCAGGTGGCACTGACTCAGTTTGAGAGAAACGGTCAGCTGAACGGTGTGCACATTCTGCCTCCAGACACAAACAGTAGCGTCCGCATTCGGAATGTGCATAGACACATCTACACGAGAGAATCCCGTATCTGTGTGCATATACATGCACACGTGTGTGCATCTGAGCCTAGAGAGACAGACACATCTACACACGTGTGATATACCTGTGCATATATCTGAACACTCATCTTGCCTCTGTCCTGTTCGTGGGCTGTGCAGACGCTGACGGAGCCGGCTGCTGGTGAGTGGCAATTATGCCTCACATTTACACAGGCTTTGACAGTTTCTAATCAGGATTTTTACTACTCACGCGGAGAATACTGCCCTTCTGAATTTTCAATGGGGAAACAAGCCCAGGCAAGTTAATGGGTGCCGTTTTCACACAGACCCGGAGAGACCCGGGCCAGCCAAAGACCTGGCCAGTTTGTTAAAGGTGGATGTGTTTGCTAGACGCGCACCAAGGTTGGCCTGTTTAGCTCACTAAGCTACCTCCAGGCCCGGTTGGCCTTGGCCCTTGGCCAGGCTTCCTGGGAAACCCACCGCGCCGGGTGTCTGGTCTCAATTCGTTTGATGATAAGCGCGCTCTGCCGGAGCTCGGTGACCCCGGTGTCCAGGGCAGGGGAGCTTAGGGCTTGCAGGAGTGCCGAGGAAGAGCGCCGAAGATTCCAGGGCTGTGACTGCCCACGCCCAGCTGGTTCCCCAAAGCCTAGCGGGCCTGCGTCCTCACGACAGCCACGACAGGCAAATGCGCGATCCTTTCACCCCAGCCGCAAGCCCAGGAGCCCTGAGTTGTGCCAGAGCAGGAACAGTAACGAACGAATTCTGCTGTCTCATATCTCGAATGGCCCTGCAAAGCCCGGAGCCCACCGTGCCCATTTTACAGACGTGATTAGTCGGAGGCAAGAAAGGTACAGTAAGTTGCCCCAGATTCAACAGCCGAGAAGTGACCGGGGTCGGGGCAGGAATCCCCAGTTAGCCGAGTCTGGATCTTAAAGCGCGGCTCCTCTGCTTCCAACCCGGATCGCCAGGTCCCTCCTTGCGCCAAGTCTCCTGCGCGGAGTTCGGAGTCGCCCGGCTCCTAGCCTCTGACTTCCCTCACCAAGGACGCAAAGACTATTCTAGCTCTCACCCACATCACTAAAAAGGTTCCTACATGCTTGTAACATGTTGCTTATATAGCAACATCCCTGTGTGTGTTGGGCTTTGCTTCTTCTGGGTTATCTGGTTTCCCGGCCCCAAGCCTTCGCACTCCTGAGACTGGGGTTGTCCGAGGCCTGCAGCTTGACCACATCTCGCCGGGTGCCCTTGGGCCCCGGAGCCCGGCTCCGGCAGGCTGAGGTCGCTGGGCTCCGGGCTCCAAGGCCGCCCGCACCCGGCCGAGCCGGGGCGCTGGAAGAGAGCCTGCGGCGTGGCGAGGTCGCCCGGCGGCCTCACAGCCTCGAGGCTGCCATCTGCTGGCCTTAAACGACATCATCGCCGCCTCCCTCAGCTGCCCCGGAGCTTAGCCGACAAGAGGGGCTCGCGCAAGGCAAGACAACCCCACACAGCGCCGAGTGGGTGACACCATTCTCGCGGGATCCCGGGAGTGGCCGACAAGCCTTCAACCACTGCCGGTACTCTCTGATGCCTCTCAGTTTCTGGTCCCTGCTCCCCGCTGGCACCGGACACTCCACGTGCTCCAATCCGGAGCCGCTCAGAAAGCCAAAGCTCTGTGCTGGCAATCTAACTGACCTGGGGTTTCTGCCCGGATCCCGAACTCACCTCCGGGAAAGCGGGCTGGGGTTCGGGGCTGGGGGGACGCCACAACCTACAGGCGCCCAGCAGGCGCGTCACAGCAGGCCATTGGCGGACTCAGAAGAGAACCCCAGACTGTGCTCAGGCTCTTTGATTTTCCGCATCATGGCATTCATTGGCACCCCTGGGTCAAGACCCATAAAACACTGCCCCCCCACACACACACACACACTCCGCTCGACTTCCATCTCTACTAGATAGTCGCCCTGGCGCCTGGCTACCTCTATTTCTCGCAGTGCACTTGTCTCCTCAACCAAATTAGGGGTGCTTCAAAGAACCGAAAGGACCGGTCTCCAGCCTATACCGCGCGGCCTTGCGCGGAGTCTGCCGAGCGGAGCCGGAGCAACCATCCTTATTCTTGAAAATAAGCCCTGGGCAGTGCGGTGCGAAGACTCTTTGGCCTGCTGAAATCCAAGGTGGGATAAAAATTATTCAGTAATCATACCTGTGCCCTTCCAGTGCTACATGTTAGGACTTTGCATGTTTTCACTTTTTCTCTCATTTATAAAGCTAACCCAGATTAAAGAAAATTGAGAAAAAGAGAACAAAATTTACAGTGATCGCACCCTTCCTCCGCTGTGCAACCACAGTTAATATTTTGATGACTTTCCTCTGATCTTCCATCTATTTTAATAAATCTAATTTACATAATTAAAAGAATATATTTTATATGGAATTTGCCATTTTGTATACTACTTCTTTTTACCTTTCACCACGAGGGTTTCTCCACATCTGATCCTTTGAAAGATAATTTTCAATGAATAAATAATCCATCCAATAATAAATAAAGCCCTAGAATGGTTTAATAATCCATCAAATAGGTAAGCCATAATTTTTTAATATAACAGCACTAATCCACTTTGTTTCAGATCTAGGAAACACACTCTCTTGGTCATTAAATATAGAATCAATAGTTGATAAAAAAAAATCTTGAGTCCTTTGCTAGCCCAAAAAGGAGTGTTGTGGTCCCACTGTCAGGGCACAAAGGATCCACCCAGAAATTTGAAATTGCGGTTGAGCTGGGAGAGAGCCTTCCACAGCCTGCTGACAGCTATTTCCCTCTGCTGGAGACCAGTGGAGCTGGGGTGCTGGTTGAAATGTTCTGAAAGAAAACAGGGATGAGGAATGTGCCTGAAAAGTGCACATTCCAGGAATGTGCCCTGGACTGCTTCTAGGACCAAAGCTCTGAATCCCCAGCTAGCACTCAAGAAGGTAGCTTAGACCTGGGTTTCTGTGTGCAGTATCTTATAACAGGGGTCAAACATGCATTTATCTGGATCCTGGATCTTCCCTTAGAAGCTGTGTGACCTCATAAAAACTGCTCAACCTTTCTGAACCTCATTCAAAAAATTGCAGTAATAATGCCACCACACTGAGATTTTTTTTTAAGTATTCCACTAAATGATTACATCATTTAGCCTGGTACCTGAACCAAGAAATTCTCAATACACAGTAGCTACTGCCTCTGCAGCTGCTGCTGCTGCTATTGCTTCTGGCATTTACTTTGGTCTCAGGGATCACTGCAGTTGCCCTCTCCCTCAACTCCTGACCCCACTGCTACTGTTAAACACAAGGCTGAATCCTGGCAGTAAGCCGGGTCCAGGTTCTCAGGGCTGGAGTCGTTTCCAGCACTCTGGTTGGGCTGCTCAGGACCTACTGACAATCAGGCCTGGGCTTGGGCTGTTTATACTAGAACCGTTAAAACAGGAAAATATGCAAACCCTTCATTCACAAGGATCCGGCTATTGTTGGGTCAGAAATGATATTTTTGTTTCTAAAATAAAAAGTACATTTGCTGCTTTACTCACACATACAAACGCTGTGTGTGTGTGTGTGTGTGTGTGTTGGTGGGGAGGGAGTTGTGTCTACAGGCAAAGTAAATGATCTAATTCATTTGACCAGTTCAACAAGCCTGAACTTCACTGGGCTCTATTCTATCCGTATAGGATCTTATCCATCCCTCAAACAAAATGACTTCAAAAGCCATCTCCCAGACATGATAGGGGGATACCACCTCCAATTAGAAAAGAGGTTAAAAGGGAATTTCATAAATTACATTAATTCAGCCAGCCTGATCCCAATAGATGCAAATACATATCAAAATCTCACCAAGAAAGATTTTCAAGGGCAGATTTCATGATCCTCTTCATACTGGGCATCTTTTGCTTCTCTGAGGCTGGTGCCTGGTGATCTATGTATGTGCATCTCTCAGTCAGTTTCTCCAGGTGATTCTGATGAAGCCCATGGAGCCACATTGTGGAACCACTGCTGTTCCCAATTGAATTGAAAGCTGAGGTTTCTCCTAGTGGACGCCGGAAAATACAGATTCCAAAGAATCTTCCATTGGGACCACATGGAGTTACAAAGAGCCTGATTCAAACACCGGATGTGTGTGTGTGTGTGTGTGTGTGTGTGTGTGTGTGGTGGGGGGTGGGGTGTGAATACATGTTTGTTTTTGTGTGCTTTCGTTGTACTGTTGCCTGTGCGTGTGTCGGGCCTCTTTGGTCATAAGTAACATAAACCCACTAGAGCTGGCTTAAACCAAACAGAGGGGGTGGGGTGAGATTGTTGAAAAAGAGGCTGAGGTGATGGCAAGAACCCAGGTAGATTTCCTCTACAGACTGACTTTTCTTGTTGCTCTGAACAGGCTTCTCCTCTGCTGTGTTCTAGAGAGGAGCCTAGTCATAGCTCAAATCTCTGCATCCCAATTCTCTTTTCCTTTGAAAGAGAGAGAAACTGGCCTACCAGGGTTGGGTCCTGTCAACTGGAACTGTTGCTGAGGGACGGCATAGGGGATGGGGACGTCTTATAGTTTTGGATGGTTCCTCCCTGCAGGGAGAGAGCAGTCATGGTGCTCACTGTAGGCTAAGCAGACACCCCCAAAAGCCTAATTTGTTTCAGCTTGGCCCCTCCAACCACTCAATCAGTAGCTCAGAGCTTCTTGATGCTAGCTGCACTCCAAAAATTACCCGGGGAGCCTTAAAAAACATTGTGTCCAGGCCCCATATATGGGATGTAAGCCGGGCATCAGGATTTTTCAAAGCAACCCTGGTGATTCCAACACACAATAGCGATAACTTAATAGGGAACCTAGAGCCAATTTAGCCATTTCCTAAATCCACAGTTTCAAAGTACAACTAATTAAGAGGAAAAGTATGAAAACCTAATGGGTTGCTGCTGCTGCTGCTGCTGCTGCTGCTAAGTCGCTTCAGTCGTGTCCTACTCTGCGCGACCCGATAGATGGCAGCCCACCAGGCTCCCCCGTCCCTGGGATTCTCCAGGCAAGAACACTGGAGTGGGTTGCCATTTCCTTCTCCAACGCATGAAAGTGAAATGTGAAAGTGAGGTCGCTCAGTCATGTCCGACTCCTAGCGACCCCGTGGACTGCAGCCTACCAGGCTCCTCTGTCCATGGGATTTGCCAGGCAAGAGTACTGGAGTGGGTTGCCATTGCTTATTTTCATCTAAATTGGAGACTGATATCCTAATCCCAATGTTAAATGCCATGATTATTCACATTTGACATTCTCTAAACCTCTTGGTGCAAATGTTGTTACATTCCTAAAGAAACTTGCCTTTTCTGGAGATCCTGAGCAACAAAAACCAAAGGATGCCTCCCTGTGGCTTTGGTTGATCCCCGCCCCGCAAGGACTACCTACCCTTTCTTTTCCAAGGTCTCCAGCTTGCTGGGGCAGTCCCAAAGCTCCCAGCACCGAAGCACACTGACCTTGCTGGCTCCCACCCCACATCTGTGCTTCAGGGTTCCCACCCAGGAGCCTCTGACACAGGAGACTAAAAAGGAGAGACCTTGCCTCCTTAGCCAAGCTGAAGGATGCTGATCAAAACCTTGTCCTACGGAATTCCCTGGTGGGCCAGCGGTTAAGACTTAGCGCTTTCACTGCAGTGGGCCTGGGTTCAAATCCCTGGTCCAGAAACTAAAATCCCACAAGATGTGCAAAGTGGCCAAAAAAATACCAAACACCTTGTCCTAGTCCATGGAAAACTTGAGGAAGGTCTTCATTTTCTTTTGTTTCCCCTTCTGCTAAGTTTCCCTAAACAGTTAATCAGCTGAACAGCAAATATTTCATAAATCGCTATAATGTACAAAGCAGGGGAGGGGAAGGTGTCACTCCCCAGACATTCTGTTGCTGGCAGAAGAGCAACAGCGACCCCTCTAGGCCTGGCCTTGCATGGATCCAAAGGAGTACATTAAAGGGCCCTTTCCAGCCCTGGACTCAAGCACACCTAAAGGGTGAGGGATAGCAAGAAGGAGAAGGGAGCTGTCGTACCTGGCTGTGTGCAAGAATGGGAGTGGGAAATGCTGCTTTCCCATGCCTGAATCACCCTGACAACTGTTCCCTGCCCCAAGAACCAGACAGCACAGAAAGCAAGACCAAACTGCTTCTGAAAGCTGGAAAGGCAGTCAACACAAAGGCCAGTGACTGATAAAGGATGTACAGAGGGTGGGGCTGAGCACACATACCGTTACCATTTTGCAGCTACACTAAGGGCTTTGTTGCTATTATTGTTTAGTCGATGTCACATCCAACTTTTTTGCAACCCCATGGACATGTAGCCTGCCTGGCTCCTCTGTCCATGGAATTTCCCAGGCAAGAATACTGGAGTGGGTTGCCATTTCCTTCTCCAGGAGATCTCTACCCAGGGATTGAACCTGTGTCTCCTGCATTGGCAGGTGGATTCTTTACCACTGAACCACCTGGAAATAAAGCCTAGGGTAATGGTTTCCAAACTGTGGAACCCAGATCATCAGCGTCACCTAGGATCTTATTGAAAAAACCCATTGAATGAGCAACTCAGGGGTGGGGGTGGGGTGGGGTGGGGTGGGAAGCAATCCAAGTCCTCCGAGTGACTGTGGTGCACTGGAGTTGGAGAATCAGTTGGGGTGCAGGCGCTCTTTCCAGACTTAGTAAGTCTAACTCTTCCAGGTCTCTCAATGGTTTCCATGAAGCGATGCAGGACCTCAGAGATATCACCCCAGCAAGAATTACTGCTCCTGTCCTCTCCAGTATCCACCTGATCACCCCACATACTCCACTCCCCTCCCCCCTCCACACACTCCCTACTAGGAATCTCTGGCCCAGGCAGGACAACACAGAGCCCAGGAGCTTCTCTAGAGGCCGAGAAGCTGGAACAGAAGCATCATCCAGAGAAGCTGCCTAGAATCCTAGAGCTGGCATCAGTTTTTTTCAAAGGGCTTTGGCAATTGCCCACTTACCCTTACAGGCTGCTGGGAAATTCCAGCCAGGGAGCTTTGGAGCAGGACTTTTGGTTGGTTCACTTTTGGACAGATGCCCTTTGAGCAGTTCCTGGATAGTTGACCCCCTGTAGACCTCTGTGGGACTCAGCCATCTGAATGCCATATTTGTCCGATGGTTCTCAGAGTGGTGTATCTGGTCGAGCAGCACCAGCATTACCTGGGACGTGCAAATTCTCAGACCCTGCCCTACCTGAAATTGTCAGATCCCTACCTGAAATTGTCAGATCCCTATCTGAAATTGTCAGACCCCACCCTATCTGAAATTGTGCGGTAGGGCTCAGCAATGTGCTTAACAAGCCCTCTGGAAGATTCTGGGACTCCCTAGCCCAAGTTTGAGGACCACTGGCCTGAGGGCGATTTCGGCTCAACCGGCAGCCCACCCAGAAGCGGGGTGCTCAAATGACAGGAAGGATTCGGAGCCCCGCGGGCCAGGACTTCCCTACCCACCTCCCCGCCGCGGTGCTGGGGGCGAGTACCTCCCCCCTCGCCGCAGGGCACCGTCCCTGCGAAGCTTTGCGGGGTCGTCCGGCCCCGCGGCCGCCGGCAGAGGCCTTGCGGGTTGGAATGACGGCCGTGAGACTCCACTCTGATTTGTTTTGTTCCGTTCCGGGAGGAATAATTTGTTTCGTATTGGAATCAAAGCGCCTCTTGCGGCGCTTCCGTTTTATCTCAGAGGCTCTCGGCCGGGGTGAGGCGGCTGCTTCCCATTAGGGCTGGCATGGTCCCCATTACGCGCTGAGCCCGTCCCGCCGAGGGTACAGACGCTGACCCACCCCTGCGCCGCGGCATCCAGAGACCCACCCTCTACCCCGTTACAGATGAAGAGGAGAAGCGGGAGCCGCCCTTGGCTGTCCCAAGAGCTGGCCTCCGCTGCTTGGCTGCCCCGCGCCTGCAGCTACATCGTTAGGGCACTCTTGGGCTCAGGCTGTGTGTTTAGTCGCTTAGTCGTGTCCGACTCTTTGCGACCCCGTGGACTGTAGCCCGCCAGGCTCCCCCGTCCATGGGGATTCTACAGGCCAGAATACTGGAGTAGGTTGCCATTCCCTTCTCCAGGGGATCTTCCCAACCCAGGGATTGAACCTAGGTGTCCTGCATTCTGGGCGGATTCTTTACCTTCTGAGCCACCAGGGCTCAGGTAGCGGTCCAAAACTGCAGATACAGGCCCCTAGCTCTTCAGTGGAAGTAAGTTCAAAGGGCTCTCAGATTTCGGACATGGGCCTACGGAAAGTATCCCCTGAGGGGGAGAGCATCACAGGGATTCCCTAGGTGGAGAGGAAAAGGTTTCCAGTTTACCTGTTTTCACAGCACCTAAGCCCAGACCCTACACAACTGCTCAGGGAAAACAGGTCGACTTAGTTTTCTCCTACATTGGGATTCATTTTTCCCTGGTGGCTCAGCTGGTAAAGAATCCGCCTGCAATGCCAGAGACCTGGGTTCGATCCCTGGGTTGGGAAGATCCCCTGGAGAAAGGAAGAGCTACCCACTCCAGTATTTCAGCCTGAAGAATTCCATGGACTATCCATGGGGCCTCAGAGTCGGACATGACTGAGCGACTTTCACTTTACAAACAGTATAGAACCTCACTGAGATGAGACGATTAAGAAAGAAAAGCCACAGTCAGTCCCCCTGCCTTAATATCCTCTGCAGACAAGGGGGAAGCTTACCACCACCTGTTTAAGAAGGGATGGTAGCCAAATGAAGCGGTTGTGCCTGCCACGTACTGGTGTCCCCAAGGTGACAAAGGGTCTGTGCTGGGGACCTGCCAGTGCTTGGAAAAGAGCCGGACATCCCGACAACCACCAAAGTGTAACAAATGGCCCTCACAGTCCTGTTCAACCTCACATTTATTTTCTTTGATCTCATTTCTTTTTTTATTGCACGAACAATATTCTAATAATCATGACAACTTTAAAATAGGATGGAAAGCCAACAGTTATCCAACGTCTGACCACTAACAAAGCAATTCTTTTCATTTTTCCATTTTGCTACACATTTCACAACTATTTAACAAGTGTGTGATATTCAGCCATGTGGATGTGGTATAAATTATTTTACTCTGCCATTTATGATGGGCCCAAGTTTTTCACCATTATAAAAAGAAAACACTGGTTGAAGAATAATAAAATAAAATAATAAAATGTATAGTGTATTTTAATAATGTTTATGCAATTAGGCAATGGATTTTTTACAGGGAATTTGAAAAGTTCAGAACATTATAAAAATCAACTATTGGGAGTTCCCTGGTGGCCTAGTAGTTAGGATTCCAAGCTTTCACTGTCATGACCTGGGTTCAATCCCTGGTCAAGGAACTGAGATCCCAAAAGATGGGCAGCTCAGCCAAAAAAAAAAAAAGTTGCAATTCCAACTCCCATTTTGTTCATCAAGTTTTTCTCACCACTGAGCACATGTCCCTGTACTCCTACAACTTCACGCCCTTTCATTTGTCAGGTCTTGCTTTGTATTTAATGGCTGTTTGTCTTTTCCATAGTCTTTGATTGTAATGCTACTGAAGCAAAGATTATACCATTTTCATCTCAATAATAATCATAAGAGCTAGTTTTTACTGAGTGCCTAGTCTGAGCCAGGAAGGCTGAACCCTAAAGAATTGATGCTTTTGAATTGTGGTGCTGAAGAAGACTCTTGAGAGTCCCTTGGACTGCTAGGAGTTCAAGCCAGTCAATCCTAAAGGGAATCAACCCTGAATATGTACTGGAAGGGCTGATGCTGAAACTGAAGCTCCAATACTTTGGCCACCTGATATGAGAAGCTGACTCATTGGAAAAGACCCTGATGCTGGAAAAGATTGAAGGCAAAAGGAGAAAGGGGAAGCAGAGGGTGAGATGGTAAGATAGCATCACCAACTCAATGGACATGATTTTAGCAAACTCTGGGAGACAGTGGAGGACAGAGGACCTGGTGTGCTACAGTCCACAGGGTCACAAAGAGCTGGACATGACTTAGTAAGTGAACAACAGCAGCAGTCTGTGCCAGACATAATACAACATTATCATACTGAATTCCCACTCCTATATTTTATTTCCTTTTACTCTATGAGGAAAGTGAGGCTGAGCAAGATTAAATAATTTATGCAGGGTCACCCAGCTTGTAAATAGCCCTGGGAGAGAAACTGACTTCACATTCATGCCCTTTCCATTGTGTGAACTTAAGAGCAGAATTGTATTGGGAGACAGCTTCTAAAATCTTTACTGGTTCAGGATTATAGTAATCTGGTTATTATTAATAATAACCTGTTGTATCTTTGCATCAATTACAATGTTTTTGGATTTAAAAAAAAAAAAAGAACTTTAACGATGAGGTCTTTATTATCTCATGAAAGAGAAGACTCAGAGATTAGTGGCTCCTGGCTATGAGTAGCCACTCAAAGATTTGGGTATGAGTCCTGCTCCTTGTCATCTTTCCCCTTTGTAGACTGTAGCTGGTCCAAGCATCATGTTATTTTTAAATGTCCGTAGGAAAAGGAACCATTTCTTCCAGGTTCTTTCTCAGGAATCTGGACCACTTACCCAGAAACCCTCAGTAGACTCCCCACTCATCTCACGGGCCAGGACTGATCCACATGCTTGTTCCTATTTGCTGACAAAAAGATGAGAGCACTATGTCAGCTAACTGTGGTCTGCCCAGGAGTGGGGCCAGGGTCTCAGCAGTATCTGAGTTACCTGCATCACTGAAGAAAATTAGGATTCTCTGAAGAAGGAAGAGAGGGAGAGATGGCTGTTAGAGGGGCAGCTAACACAATAATCTGAAAGGGAAATGTAGGGCTTTCCTGGTGTTATAGTGGATAAGTATCCACCTGTGAATGCAGGGGATACGGGTTCAATCCCTAGCTCGGGAAGACCCCACACTCCGTAGAGCAACTAAAGCCCCTGGGCCACAACTACTGAAGCCTGTGGGCCTAGAGCTAGTGCTGGATAACAAGAGAAGCCACTGCAATGAGAAGCCTGTGTACCACAAAGAGGAGTGACCCCCACCTGTCGCAACTAGAGAAAACCCGCATGATGCAGTGAAGATCCAGTGCAACCAAATAAAAAACTAATTTTTAAAAAAGAAAACACTGAAGGGAGGACTTCATCTTCCTCATTGTTTAAAAAAGGGAGAAATATACATTAATATAAATTAATGTATCTGAGCTAAAGTGAAATTAATTTGAAAATTTCCTTCCTCCACGTGGAATATTATTATCTGTTTTTAAACTTGTAAGTATTAACAAAGCAGTTAAATATAAACTGTCAAATGACTGTGTTTTAGTTAGACTGTGAAGTGACTGGGGAAAGAAAAGGGGTTCAGTTGTGTTGTCTTGAGACTGAACTGCTGTCTGGATCAGAGGTTCCTCTGCTCTCTGGTCCTGTCTCTCTCCTCAACTGCCTAGTCTCTCCCAGCATCCCCACCACCACCACTCTGGCTTCCCTTGCAAGTCCCCCATCCCTCTGCTTTATCAACTGCTCCCTTGGGCCACTGGTTCGCCTCCTGGATTTGGTGGCCACTCCCACTGCAAATTAACAGCCTCTCTTGAAAATTCCCACTCCCAATCTCCAAGAGAGTGACTGTTTGGGCTGCTCATCCTGTCAAGACAGCTACCTCAGAGGTTGCTGACCTGGCCAGCATCTGGAGTGACCACCGTGGGGTCACAAGCTACCCCTAGGTCCATCTGGCTGACCAAGGAAGGAAGCAGGGTCACTTGTTACAAAAACTGATTGCTAAGATCAGCACCTATGGGAAGGCCTCAGCTGTGGGGATGCAGGTGTGATGAGGTAGGGGTGGGATGGTGAGGCTGGGCACATTCCATTAGAAGGTCTGACCCTTGGAGTTCATTTTGCTTTTCTGTGGCCAAACCTACACTCCTAGTATGTCAGGAGCCGCATTAGGCATTACTGACAAAATGGAGGCACAGTCCCAACACTTTCTCCTCATCTCGCAGGCACAGTCCCGGGATGGATGAAGGAGTTAGGCCTTATGATTCTAACTGGTTCTTTCTTTTCTTTGGTTGAGTTGGCTGGAAAGAATGTTAAGGTGCTTGAGAGAAACATGAGAAAGCAAAAAGCCTTCTGCAGTTGTGCCCAGAAAAATATCTATAAAATAACCATTGACATTTGTTCAAGGATCTTTACAAAGAATGTCCCAGGATGAGCACGTAGGCTGCAGCTTGAGGCCATGGGAAGGATTGTTTTCTGAGACCTGTTTGTGAGGGAAATATTTATGGCAAAAGTAGTTTTCTGAGTTTAGGGTTTAGGAATAATTAAGAATAGCTCGAAGCTTTTTTAGGAGATAGCGATCTTAAGATGCTAGGGGCAAACAGGATTTAGAAAGATAAGAAATAAACTGAGGAATGTGGCATGAGTTACAATGTAATCACAAGTATAGGACACATAAGAGAAAGTAGATAATAGTAAAGCTGATTCTGAGAGAATTGCTGGAGCAGGAACTCTGTTTGTAGGTCAACAATGATTTCTGGAGACAATAAATCTGGGTGGGGGAAACGAAAAATGTCAAACCTCTGACCTAATGCTTTTGTCAAAGTATAAAAGAAAACCTGAAGCTTGAAATAAACATATAGTTCCCTACTATGAGTCAGAGGCTACATCATTGTCCGCCAACACCGCTCACCCCTTCAGGCTGATTCCCTGGCTGTTGGAGCTGGACTCCGGCACTGGTAAGTCAGCTCCTTAATCTCAATCAAATCTGAGCACACAGTAGGTGCTCAATAAATGCAAGTTGGCTGGTGTCCTCATCCTAAAGGGCTGTTATGTGCTGTGCTGTGCTTAGTTGCTCAGTCATGTCCAATTCTTTGGCACCCCATGGATTGTAGCCCACCAGGTTCCTCTGCCCATGGGGATTCTCCAGGCAAGAATACTGGAGTGGGTTGCCATGCCCTCCTCCAGGGGATCTTCCCAACTCAGGGATCGAACCCAGGTCTCCCACATTGCAGGCAGATTCTTTACCATCTAAGCCACCAGGGAAGCCCAGAGCACTGGAGTGTAACCTATCCCTTCTCGGGGAATCTTCTTGACCCAGGAATTGAATCGGGGTCTCCTGCATTACAGGCAGATTCTTTACCAGCTGAGCTACCAGGGAAGGGGCTGTTATAGGCCACTCTGTATCCAACTTTCATGTGCATGCAAATGACCTGGGATTGTTAAAAAAAAAATGCAGATTTTAACTCAGAACAGCTGGGGTGGGGCCTGAGCACTGCATTTCTTACAGTCTCTTCTTCAGGCTCACAGGAGGCAGCTCCAGCATATCTAGGGCACAAGGTTGTAGATGACCTCAGGATTTCCTTTCAGCCCAGATATCTATAGTTTTAGGGTTCTGTCAGCATGCACCCCCACCTCCTGCCAGGCTGCCTATGACCTGCCCCCACTGACCAGATACTTTCTCCTGCAGAACATTCGCTTGGGCACATCCTATGCTAGGAATGCCCTCCCATGGTTCCATGAGCTCCACTCTACCTCAGCACTACTGACATTCTGGACCACGTAATTCTTGGTTGTGAAGGGCTGCCCTATCTGCTGGAGGGTGTTGAGCAGCAGCCCTGGTCTGCACCGATTAGATGCCAAGAGTCCCCTTCCTCAGTTGTGACAACCAAAAATGTCTCCGGACACTGCCAAAGTCACCCCTGGCTGAGAACCACTGACCTAAGACCTTGAATCAGAATCTACATTTTAACAGGGTCCCAAGTGATTCACATGTATGTTCACTCTGTCCTCTGAGCTCTCAGAGTCCTCACTCTCTGTGCCTCTCATTTGAGGGGTCCTCACCCCTCATCTCTACTAGTATTTAGTGGGAGCTGGGACCCCAGCATGACCCTCAATTGCTCTCAATGCAGGGATGCAGGTGGGCCTGGGTGTAGAACACACCTGAAATTTCAGTCCTTCCTGGCATTTGTTCTCCTTTCTCCTTCTAAGAGAACTTTGATTTTTCTGGGGGAACCACCTCTCCCTCACTCTCACTCCAGTAGTTCAGATGGAGCCATATACACTCCCACCTCCACTCTCATGGGAGGGGATGTATATTTCACACACACCCCCATCTCCCACAGGGATTGCTTCAATGGCAGACAAGTGATTTAAGGCAAGGAGACCCAATTCCAGAAATTTGTAGGCACTGAGGGCAAAGAGAAGCTTTCTTTCCACCAAGACTGATAGCTCTAGAGAAGACATAAACCTGGAACTTATGCAGATACCCAGTTGGAAAAAGTCTGCCTGAGAGTGAAGCCAACACAATGGAAAGCAGATAAACAGAAGAGACTGAATTCCAACCACATTATTTGAGTTCCTGGTTCAAACCATACCTGAAGACTTGCAATGAGTTTTCAGTGACATAAACCAATAAATTTCCTTTAAAAACCAAGGAGGCAGCTTGAGTTGAGTTTCCATCAATTGTAAACAGCAGGTTCATGCCTAATATGTGACTAACAGCAGTTCAGTTCAGTTCAGTCACTCAGTCTTGTCCGACTCTTTGTGACCCCATGAACCACAGCACGCCAGGCCTCCCTGTCCATCACCAAGTCCCAGAGCCCACCCAAACCCATGTCCATTGAGTCAGTGATGCCATCCAACCATCTCATCCTCTGTCATCCCCTTCTCCTCCTGCCCTCTATCTTTCCCAGCATCAGGGTCTTTTCAAATGAGTCTAACTTTCTTAGGAGTTAGGTCATCATGAATGTATGGCAGGGTCCTATGGAACCATAGACTGAGGCAGAAGAGTCCTCCTCAGGAGGGTCCTAAGAACCCAAGACAACAGGCAGCACTACATCCATGCCCAGGTCACCAGGTGCAACGCAGAGCAAGTGAGGGGGCAACCTCCCATCTCTGCTGAGGTCGCTGCCTGGCTGAAAGGAGACCAGAACTATGTGGACCCCTGGATCCTCAAGGTCTGCAGCTTTGAGAAGCTGTTTGATGCCCCCTGGACAGGAGAAGAGCCTCCCAGTCATCGCAGACTTGGGCAGCAATGGCAGTGAAGAGTTGCCATCCTGAAGTGGTTTCTCAGGCAAATTCCACCAGGGGGTGGGGCAGACCTGAGTATAAGGTGAGAGCAATGTGTGAGCTTTCCTGAAATGTTGTCTGGCAACCCCAGCAGCAAGAAAAACCAGCAGTTTTTCAGTAAGTCAAGGTCTTGCATCCTGCAGATGGAGAATGTAGCCGAGTACCCTTAGCTCCCACACATAGGAAAGGCTCCATGGCGCTAAGTTTCAGTAAGTTTCCCTGAAGATGCCCTGAGGAGGCAGCAGATGACCTCCTCAGAGGGGATGACCACAGGCTACATCTGTGACCTGGGAACTGAGGTTCCCAGCTTCACCAACATGGCACCGACAAAGCAGAGATGCCAGGCCCAAACGGACCGTGCAGCCTGGGAGAGCAAGCAATTTGGCAGTAACTTCTGAGAACTGATGTACCAAGACCCCGGACATCAGGCAAGGTAAGGGATTAGACGGAACTGAAAAGGACCACAGGTTGTGCTGTTTCTTTCACACCTGAATTTGTGGAAGAGCATTCAGTTCTTTCTGTGTGGTCTCTGCCTGTTCAGGGCAAGCTGTCAGGGAAAGAAAGGTCCCTGAGCACCTGAGCAGACTTGGGATGGGGATCCCAGCAGGAGAGACCCCTAGAAGTCCAGCTTTCCCTTATGCCAGGGCCCCTGTCCTTAGAAGCCTGGGTGTGAGATCTGAAGCATCCTTTTTAGCCAGGATGGGGTAGCCATGATTCAGTCACTCGGGCTCTCTCCTGAGCAAAAGGGCAAGTGCCCCAACCTGCAAACAATGAGGAAGCAGAAACCAAACTCCAGTAATAAGTGAACAGAGTGGTAGGAAGCCTGCTCTGCACATGGAAGCATCAGAGGAAATTCTAGATTCAGAGGCTCTGAGATGGAAACCTTCTCACGCATCACCAAGTCCAACCCACTTAGGAAGCTAAAAGCCAAAGAAGGCAAGGGACTTGCCTAAGATCACACAGTGAGTTGGTGGCACAGCCAGGAGCCAAAACCAGGCCTCCCAGCCCCAGACCTGGGGCTCTGTGCCCCATGTTTCAGGACACCCCCTCCCCACACCAGGGAATCTCCATGTTTCAGAAGAAGAAAGAGACAACGCAATCTAACTGAGTTCTGGCTAAGGCTGGTTTCAGGCAATAAATAGCCAGAATTCAGTTATGTGGTAACAACAGCACCTTTCATTCATTGAGCACTAGTATTAGTCAGGATACTTCAGCAAAATAGAACCAACAGGGAGAAAGAAGGAGAGGGAGGGAGAGGGACTGATTTTAAGGAATTCAGTTCAGTTCAGTTCAGTCAGTTGTGTCCAACTCTTCGCGACCCCATGAATCGAAGCACACCAGGCCTCCCTGTCCATCACCAACTCCCGGAGTTCACTCAAACTCATGTCCATTGAGTCGGTGATGCCATCCAGCCATCTCATCTCTGTCATCCCCTTCTCCTCCTGCCCCCAATCCCTCCCAGCATCAGAGTCTTTTCCAATGAGTTAATTCTTCGCATGAGGTGGCCAAAATATTGGAGTTTCAGCTTTAGCATCAGTCCTTCCAATGAACACCCAGGACTGATCTCCTTTAAGATGGACTGGTTGGATCTCCTTGCAGTCCAAAGGACTCTCAAGAGTCTTCTCCAACACCACAGTTCAAAAGCATCAATTCTTTGGCACTCAGCTTTCTTCACAGTCCAACTCTCACATCCATACGTGACCACTGGAAAAACCATAGCCCTCACTAGACGGACCTTTGTTGACAAAGTAATGTCTCTGCTTTTGAATATGCTATCTAGGTGGGTCATAACTTTCCTTCCAAGGAGTAAGTGTCTTCTATGGCTTTCATGGCTTTCATGGATTTCATGGATGCAATCACCATCTGCAGTGATTTTGGAGCCCCCAAAAATAAAATCTGACACTGTTTCCACTGTTTCCCCATCTATTTCTCATGAAGTAATGGGACCAGATGCCATGATCTTAGTTTTCTGAATGTTGAGCTTTAAGCCAACTTTTTCAGTCTCCACTTTCACTTTCATCAAGAGGCTTTTTAGTTCTTCTTCACTTTCTGCCATAAGGATGGTGTCATCTGTGTATCTGAGGTTATTGATATTTCTCCCAGCAACTTTATTCCAGCTTGTGCTTCTTCCAGCCCAGCGTTTCTCATGATGTACTCTGCACATAAGTTAAATAAGCAGGGTGACAATATACAGCCTTGGGGGCTGGCAAATCTGAAATCCTGATATGCCCAAATCATGACAGCTGGCTGGAAATTTCAGCAGGAATCCACATTGCAGTCTTCAGTCCAAAGACAGAATTGCTTCCTCTCAGGAGGACTTAATTCATTGCTCCCCAAGGCCTTCAACTGTTTCAAGGGCAGTCAGACAAAGAGGTAATCTGCTTTACACAACTCTACTGATTTAAATGTTGACCACATCTAAAAAATAATTTCATATCAACATCTAGACTGGTGTTGAACCAAAAAATCACCTAGACCATGACACAGAAAACCAACCATCACAAGCACTTACTCTGTGCCAGGCACTCAGATATTTCAAACAACCCTATGAGACAGCCAACATCATCCCCACCTCACAGAAGAAAAGCTAAGGGAGAAGCCCACAGGAAACTGTGGACCATGCCTGGAACCCCAGTCTCCCTTCCTTGTTCACAACTTCCCTCTACCTCATCGTTTCCTCTCACTCAGTTGCTAGAGCACAAAAAGGTGCTTCTAGGCTTCAGGCTCTCAGTCACTGATGCATTTTAGAATCACTGGGGAAAACCACTTTAAAAACCAAAGATAACACACTACTGTATGGAAAGCAGATAATGACAAGGACCTACTATACAGCACAGGGAACTACATTCAACATCTGATAATAACCTATGGTGGAAAAGAATCTGAAAAATAATTGATATATATATCATACATGTATATCACTAAATAATAATTGAATCACTTTGCTGTACAGCTGCTGCTGCTGCTGCTAAGTCACTTCAGTCGTGTCCGACTCTGTGCGACCCCATAGATGGCAGCCCACCAGGCTCCCCCATCCCTGGGATTCTCCAGGCAAGAACACTGGAGTGGGTTGCCATTTCCTTCTCCAATGCATGAAAGTGAAAAGTGAAAGGGAAGTCGCTCAGTCGGGTCGACTCTTAGCGACCCCATGGACTGCAGCCTTCCAGGCTCCTCCATCCATGGGATTTTCCAAGCAAGAGTACTGGAGTGGGGTGCCATTGCCTTCTCCTGAAACACTGTAAATCAACTATACTTCAATTTTAAAAAAGAAAGATACAACACTATAAATTAACTATACACCAATAAAAAATTAATTAAGAAAGAGTTTTAGGGATTTCCCTGGTGGTGCAGTGGTTAAGAATCCAACTTGCAGTGAAGGGGATGCAGGTTCAATCCCTGATCAGGGAGCTACAATCCCACATGGCAGACCCTGAAAATACTGAGCCTGTGCTCCACAACTTGAGAGTCTATGTGTTGCAATGAAAGAGCTCACATGATGCAGTAGAGATCCTATGTCCTCCAACTAAGATCTAGTGCAGCAAAATAAAATTTTTAAAGACAAAATTTTTGATTTTTAAATTATTTTTAAAAATTAGAAAAATTTCTTTAAAAAATTAGAAAAAAGAAACTGTGAGGCTACACTTATATTCCAGATTTCCTCTTCTGTTTCCCTGTTATATTATTTCTTAATACCTCTGAGAGCTAATCATAAAAAAAAAAGTAAAAATAAATAATTTTTTAAAATTCAAAACAAATTAAACAAAACCAGGGGGAAAAAAAGTCAATGCTTAGATCCCATTCTGGTTCCACCAGTCAGAAGTGAGCCCAAGAACCAGTATTTTAACTCCTTCCTGTTGGTTCTAATGTGCGGCAAGGCTGAGAATCCCTGCTCTAAAATGTGTCACAGTGAAAGGCATGAGTTCCTCTTGTTTTTGGAGTGTAGGTGGCCCAACAGAAAATATACAGCCTAAAAGGAAATCAAGTAGCTATAAAATAGCCTGTGGGGAAAACTAGCAACTATATTTCCTCTCTCAGCATGAAATTAGCCATTTCCCCTCTGATTTTGAAGTAGCTTACAGTGAGGACTTCCTTAATTATTTAATTGGAAATACAAAAGAGTGAAATGGAGTCTAACTCAATCGGGCAATAAGCATTTGGTGAGCACCTGCTGAGAGCTGGGCACAGCGCCTGGCAGCCGGCAGCCAGATC
Organism: Bos indicus x Bos taurus; assembly: GCF_003369695.1. Lineage (NCBI taxonomy): Eukaryota > Metazoa > Chordata > Mammalia > Artiodactyla > Bovidae > Bos > Bos indicus x Bos taurus. The sequence continues at coordinate 129,633,779 of NC_040076.1, forward strand.
TAATGCAGCTCCTGTCTTTAGCCAGCAAGCCCTTGGGGGGCCGTCAGAACAGCAAAGCAGTGCGGGGAGGGCAGTGACAGACACCTGTCCCGAAGGTCCCAGAGTCCAGAGATGGTGGAACACTGCATTTTATTCAGTGGTGTCTGTGTTCTCAGAGACGTACACCCTGGATGGATATCCCTTCTAGATCAGCAAGCCCGCAGGGCTCACGGCAGCCAGCCCCTATGAATGTAGTCAGCCTGGGCTCCCAGATGCCCGAGAGGACTCTTGCTGTTCTTTTCTGTTTCACTGGTTCTTGGTGAAATGAGAAACACTTCATGTTTTGAGTTTTTTCAAAACTCTTGGGGTTAAAATATCCTTTCTTTTCTAAACTGATCATAGAATTTAGTTTTGACAATATCAAAAGCACAACATGGAAGTTGTGAGTTAAGTTTTATTTGGGGCAAAATGAGGACTGCAGCCCAGGAGACAGCACCTCAGATACCTCTGAGAAACTGCTCCAAAGAGGCAAGGGAGACAGTTTAGTATAGATATATGATTTTTGTGAAGGGGGAATACATGCAATAAAGCACTCATTTTTCCAAAAGTTTTTTTCACTAGTCTCATGAGGCTTTTGCTAGTCACGAGGAACAGTCATCACCATGAACAATTTTATTGGTTTTCTAGATATGAGGAGATACAAGAATTGGGCTCATAAAATCAGCTCCTGAAAATATCTAACTATCTGAAGACCTGTTTTGCCAGTTTTTCCCTGAGCACAGAGTGCCTCATTTCTGCTGTCCACCCTTCAGAGTGTGTTGAAAATCAGCAGCTGCAGCAGCATATGATTTAATCCTTATAGGCAGATGGCAACTGACAATTGTAGTTGACACTAATGTCTTGATGTACCAAACCACAGGCTTCCCAGGTGGCACTAATGGTAAAGAATTCACCTGCTAATGCAGGAGACACAAGAGACACGAATTCCACCCCTAGGTCAGGAAGATCCCCTGGAAGTGGCAACCCGCTCCAGTTTTCATGCCTGGGAAATTCCAAAGACAGTCAAATCTATACTGTTTCCCCAATAACTTTGGGGGATATTTCACTGGTTTCCAAAACCTGGGAACAATCACTCTAGGACAATGACCTAGGGCCACATATGAGCAGGAATCTCTGGAAATGTCACCTTCTGCACCCAGACTTGTCCACCCACAGGCTCCTGAATGAACTGCGGGACACACATAAGTTGTCAGCTCTTTGAAAGAGGATATCTATGTTTTGGAGCATTGTTGTTGTTCAGTCGCTTGGCAACCCCTGGACTGCAGCACACCAGGCTTCCCTGACCCTTCACTATCTCCTAGAGTTTGCTCAGACTCATGTCCATTGAGTCGGTGATGCCATCCAATCATCTCATCCTCTGCTGCCCCCTTCTCCTTCTGCCCTCAATCTTTCCCAGCATCAGGGTCTTTTCCAATGAATCAGCTCTTTACGTCAGGTGACCAAAGTATCAGAGCTTTTGCTTCAGCATTAGTCCCATCAATTAATATTCAGGACTAATTTCCTTTAGGACTGACTGGTTGGATCTCCTTGCAATCCAAGGGACACTCAAGAGTCTCCTCCAACACTACAGCACAGTTCAAAGCATCAGCCTTCTTTATGGTCCAACTCTCACATCCACACCTGACTGCTGGAAAAAACCATAGCTTTGACTAGACGGAACTTTATCGGCAAAGTGATGCTTTTTAGTACATTGTCTAGGTTGGTCATAGCTTTTCTTCCAAGGAGCAAGCGTCTTTTAATTTCATGGCTGCAGTCACTGTCAGCAGTGATTTTGAAGCCCCAAAAAATAAAGTCCGTTGCTGTTTCCATTTTTTTCTCCACCTATTTGCCATGAAGTGATGGGATCAGATGTCATGATCTTAGGTTTTTGAATGTTTTTTGAACGTTGTGAGTTTTAAGTCAGCTTTTTTACTCTCCTCTTTCACCTTCATCAAGAAGCTCTTTAGTTCCTCTTCCCTTTCTGCCACTATTTGTTCAGAATTGCTGAACTGGGTATGTTCAGGTGTTTATTGGAAACAAATAAATACAATTTTGTACTATGTAAAGTAGAAAATGAGCATAATTTTGCTACTAATGGAACCTGGACTTCTGGGACTGGACACCCTTGACCAAACCAGGAGAGAGGGCTACAGAGTTGGCCTTTGCCACCCTACATATGCAATGCTGTCCCATCGCGGAGGTGGCCCTTTGTAAGCAATTCAGATCAACTGAGAAAGGGGCTCACCCATGACATTAGTGGCTACTAGTATATCAAAGTAACACTACTTCAATAAAAAAAAAAATTGTCCTTGAGTAGATAAGAACCTGACAAGGACAAAAAAAATTATAATCAAGTTATGAAAAAAGAGAACAGTAAGAAACCCTAAGAGATGCCCCTGCCTTTTCTCTGACTGCCACCAGGCTCTTCCAGTTCTACCCCCTTTTTTCTGCGGCCACTTCCCTAGTTCCACAGCTGCCTCCAGTGTAGTTTCCAGCCCTGGGGGCAGATGGACCAGCCCTACCAACATCTGGAAGGAAATGCAAACCCTGGATTAACAATCCTGGAGTTAACAATCCACGGATGGAGTCTTCATACCATCCATGAAGGCAGAAAATTTGAATACCAGCACCAAAAGGAACCATCCACTCAGCAATTCAACGCTCAGTTGTAGATGTGTCTTGTGGCAAAAGTAAAGTCCGATGCTGTAAAGAACAATATTGTATAGGAACCTGGAATGTTAGGTCCATGAATGAAGGTTAACTGGACATGGTCAAGCAGGAGATGGCAAGAGTGAACATCGACATCTTAGGAATCAGTGAACTAAAATGGACAGGATTGGGTGAATTTAATTCAGATGACCATTATATCTACTACTGTGGGCAAGAATTCCTTACAAGTAGAAATAGAGTTGCAAAAGTCAACAAAAGAGTCCAAAATACAGAACTTAGGTACAATCTCAAAAACAACAAAATGATCTTGCTTCATTTTTAAGGCAAACCATTCAACATCACAGTAATCCAAGTCTACACCCTAACCACTAATGCCAAAGAAGCTGATGTTGAATAGTTCTAGGAAGACCTGGGAACTTCCCTGGTGGCTCAGAGGTTAAAGCGTCTGCCTCCAATGCAGGAGACCTAGGTTCAATCCCTGGGTCGGGAAGATCCCCTGGAGAAGGAAATGGCAACCCACTCCAGTATTCTTGCCTGGAGAATCCCATGGATGGAGAAGCCTGGTAGGCTACAGTCCATGGAGTTGCAAAGAGTTGGACACGACTGAGCGACGTCACTTTCACTTTCAGTTTCAGGAAGACCTACAAGACCTTCTAGAACTAAAACTAAAAAAAGATGTCATTTTCATCAAAGGGGATTGGAATGCAAAAGTAGGAAGTCAAGAGACACCTAGAGTAACAGGCAAGTTTGGCCTTGGAGTACAAAGTGAAGCAGGGTAAAGGCTAACAGAGTTTTGTCAAGAGAACACACTGGCCATAGCATACACCCTTCTTCCAACAAGACAAGAGACAACTCTACACATGGACACCACCAGATGGTCAAACTGAAATCAGATTGATTATATTCTTTGCAGTGTGTTCTCTTGACAAAACTCTGTTAGCCTTTGCAGCCGAAGATGAAGAAACTCTATACAGTCAGCAAAAACAAGACCTGGAGCTGACTGTGGCTCAGATCATGAGCTCCTTATTTTAAAATTTGGCCTTAAATTGAAGAAAGTAGGGAAAACCACTAGGCCATTCAGGAATGAGCTAAATCAAATCCCTTATGATTATACAGTGGAAGTGACAAATAGATCTGTTAGACAGAGTGCCTGAAGAACTATGGACAGAGGTTCATAACATAATACGAGAGGCAGTGACCAAAATCATTCCAAAGAAGAAGAAATGCAAGGAGGCAAAGTGGTTGTCTGAGGAAACTTTACAAATAGCTGAGAAAGAAGAGAAGCAAAAAGCAAGGAAGAAAGAGAAAGATAAAATTGGAGATATCACAGGAACATTTCATGCAAAGATGGGCATGACAAAGACAGAATCAGTAAGGATCTAACAGAAACAGAAAAGATTGAGAAGAAGTGGCAAGAATACAGAGAGAAACTATACAAAAAAAGGCCATAATGACCCAAATAACCACATTGGTATGGTCACTCACTTAGAGCCAGACATCTGGGAGTATGAAGTCAAGTGGGTCTTAGGAAGCATTACTACGAACAAAGCTAGTGGAAGTGATGGAATTCCAGCTGAGCTTTTTCAAATCCTAAAAGATGATGCCGTTAAAGTTATATACTCAATATGTCAACAAATTTGGAAAACTCAGAAGTGGCCACAGGACTGGTCAGGTTTCATTACAATCCCAAAGAAGGACGATGCCACAGAACATTCAAACTACTGTACAACTGAACTCTTTTCACATGGTAGCAAGGTAATGTTCAAAGTCCTCCAAGCTAGGCTTCAGAAGGACATGAACTGAAAACTTCCAGATGTACAAACTGGGTTTAGAAAAGGCAGAGGAACCAGAGATCAAATTGCCAACCTCCATTGGATCATAGAGAAAAGAAGGGAATTCCAGAAAAACATCTGCTTCATTGACTACGTGAAAGCTTTTGACTGTGGATCACAACAAACCTTTGAAAATTCTTAACAAGATGAGAATACAGACCACCTTACCTGTCCCCTGAGAAACCTGTATGCAAGTCAAGAAGAAATAGTTAGGGACCTCCCTGGCAGTCTAGTGGTTAAGACTTTACCTTCCAATACAGGGGGTGCATGTTCGATCCCTGGTTGGGGAGCTAAGATCCCACATGTCTCATGGCCAAAAAAACAAAACATAGACCAGAAACAATATTGTTAACAAATTCAATAAAGACTTTGAAAATGGTTCGCGCACACACACACAAAATATTTTTAAAAAAAGAAGAAATCGTTAGAACTGGATATAGAACAATGGACTGGTTCAAAATTGGGAAAGGAGTATGTCAAGGCTGTATATTGTCCCCCTGCTTATTTAATTTACATGCAGAGTACATCATGCGTAAGGCCAGGCTGGATGAATCACAAGCTGGAATCATGATTGCCAGGAAAATATCAACAACCTCAGATGAAACCACTTTAATGGAAGAAAATGAAGAGGAACTAAAGAGCCTCTTGAGGGCGAAAGAGGAGAGTAAAAAAAGCTGGCTTAAAACCCAACATTCAAAAAACAAAGATCATGGCATCTGATCCCATCACTTTATGGCAAATAGGTGGGAAACAGTGGAAACAGTGACAGATTTTCTTTTCTTGGGCTCCAAAATCACTGCAGACAGTGACTATAGCCGTGACTACAGTGACTATAGCTTGCTCCTTGGAAGGAAAGGTATGACAAACTCAGACATACTAAAAGCAGAGACATCACTTTGTAACAAAGATCTGTCTAGTAAAAAAAGCTATAGTTTTTCCAGTATTCATGTATGGATGTGAGAGTTGGACCATAAAGAAGACTAAGTGCTGAAGAACTGATGCTTTCAAATTGCTAGAAAAGACTCTTGAGAGACCCTTGGACTGCAAGGAGATCCATATAGTCAAGCCTGAAGGAAATCAACCCTGAATACTCATTGGAAGGAATGATGCTGAAGCTGAAGCTCCAATACTTTGGCCACCAGACATGAAGAGGTGACTCATTGGAAAAGACCCTGAAAAGACCCTTTCCCAGAAAGACTGAGGGCAGGAGGAGAAGAGGGTGACAGAGGATGAGATGGCTTGATGGCATCACCGACTCAATGGACATGAGTTTGAGCAAACTCCAGGAAATAGTGTAGGGCAAGGAAGCCTGGCGTGCTGCAGTCCATGGGGTCGCAAAGAGTCAGACACGACCTAGCAATAACAACAGCACCTAATACCTCCTTAACATGCCTATTCCAAATGATCCAATCACGAAGTGAAATAGACCCAGGGATCCTGTGTTAAGGGCAGGAGGGCAGAGCCTGGGAAGTGACCCCAACACCGGGATCCCTGTGCTCAAGGAGCTCCTAAAGGCGGTGGTGGCGCCAGTGGTAAAGAACCCGGCTGCCAATGCAGGAGAGGTAAGAGACATCCCTGGCTGGGGAAGATGCCCTGGAGGAGGGCATGGCAACCCACTCCAGTATGCTTGCCTGGGGAATCAAGTCAAAGACTGAAGCGACTTAGCATGCACGTACAAGGCGCACCTGGGCTGCGGGACGCGGGCTTCGGCCGCCAGGTGGCGTCCTGACCTCGGCTCGGGCAGGCTCTTCCCTCCCAGTAGGTCGTAGGGCAGGGCTTCCACCAAACCAAGCCCGAAGGGACGCCCCCAGTGCCGGCCGACCGTGGAGCCTGAACGTAAACACGGAAGCCCCGCCTGCCTGATCTCAAAGCCCAGGACAATGCAGAGGGACTTCGTGTCCCGGGAGGACATAAGCACGGCACTCGTCTCCGCCTTCTGACCTCGCTCCTCGCCTCGGGAGGTGTGGGAGGAAGGGAACGAAGATAAGACTCGAAGGGGTCCGGAGGAAAAGCAAGGATGTCCCAAAATGAGGGGACCTCGAAACTGAATAAACAGGTCTTGCGGATGACGCGGAGGAAGAACTCGTCAAGATTCTGACCTCCCTCCCAATTCCCTGTCGGCCCCGCCCCTCACTTCGCCCTTCCCCAGCCCTCCTTCCTCTTTCCGCCCCGGCCGAAAACAGAATCATCTGAAAGTCGGGAAAAAGCGGCAGGAGAGCTCGCCGGGTCTCCAGAGCGCAAGCAAGAGGAAGGTCCCTCCGCCGCGCCGCGCGGCTCCTGCTCCGCCCGCAGGGAGGCCGCCAGGAGGCGCTGTGGGGCGGGCGGGCCGCGTCTCTGAGAGGACTTACTGCCTCCTCTAGATTTCCTTAAGAGATGCAAGAGACCTTCAGCCCCGCGCAGAGAGCATCTCCAGGCTCCTAGGCCCAGGCAGGTTTCCTGTTGGGCCTTGAGGGCAGGTCCTCTGTCCCACTGGCTGCTGCAGCTCCAGCTCCTGGAACAGAGAAGAATAAGCGCCATCTTCACCAAATATTGTCTGAACTTCTGGTAAGGCCAGGAAATGTCCTTGGCACTGATGATAAATGAGTGATCAAAACAGACAAAGCCACTACCTTTGTGAAGCTTATATTCTGTTGTGGAAGAGAAAAGGGGAGACTAAGGAGATAAGCAATAAAATAGAAGTGGTAAAAGTAGTAAATAGGTGTCAGAAAGGGATAGGTGCTATGGAGAAAAAGCAGAGTAAGAGGAATATGGAGCTGTAGGGTGATGTGGGGATTCTTGTTTTATACAGGATGGTCACAGAAGGCCTTTCTTATCAGAAGGAAACACTTCATCAGGGGCGGAGAGCAGCCACTCCGAGGTAAAAAGAGAAAAATAAGGAAAATAAGGAACACTTCCCACTTGTATTAAATGAATTAATATTCAAGGCAGGATTCCCTGGTGGGTCAGTGGGTAAGATTTCCCCTTTCAGTGCAGGGGGTACGGGTTCAATCCCTGATCCGGGAGCTAAGATCTCCCATGCCTCCTGCCAAAAAGCCATGAGGCAAAACAAGCAATATTGTAACAAATTCAATAAAGACTTTAAAAATGATCCACATCAAGGCAAGACCCCACACTGGGCAATGGCACTCCTGATGTGATGTAGGTCACACCTGTCTGCCCCACTTCATCCATCCAATCATTTTATTTTTTAAAATTGATTTATTTGGAAGCATTGGGGATCTTTGTTCCCCAACCAGGTACCAAACCTCCGCATTGCAAGGCGGATTCTTAACCACTGGACCACCAGGGAAGTCCCAACTATTCCTTTGGTCAGCTGCCCTCAGTCACCTACCTTCTTTATGGTGGACCTTATGCTGGGTGCATTGCATTTCTATATACCCAAACCCAGGATATGAAAATGAAGAAAACATACTCCTTGGAGGGGAAAGAGACCTTCACACTCACTCTGGTAGGATCAGAGAATGACACAGCCTTCTTGGGAAGTAATTTAACAGCATCTCACTTTTAAACGTGGGCACACTTTGAACCAAATCCTCAGTCTGGGACTCCAAGCCAGGCCTCTCAGCATGGTGGTCAGGACCACTGACTGGGTTTTAACTCCAGCAGCATCTCATATCAGCTTCCCAGGTGGCTCACTGGTAAAGAATCTGTCTGCCAATGCAGAAGACACAGAAGACACGGGTTCAACCCCTGGGTCAGGAAGATCCCCTGGAGAAGGAAATGGCAACCCACTCCGGTATTCTTGCCCAGGAAAATCCCATAGACAGAGGAGCCAGGTGGGATACAGTCCATGGGGTCGCAAAGAGTTGGCCACAACTAAGCTCTACACACTAACGTCTCTTATCAGCCCTAGGACCCTGAAAATATTATTCACCTGTGCTTGAGTTTTCACATCTGTGCTGCTGCTAAGTCACTTCAGTCGTGTCTGACTCTGTGCGACCCCAGAGACGGCAGCCCACCAGGCTCCCCATCCCTGGGATTCTCCAGGCAAGAACACTGGAGTGGGTTGCCATTTCCTTCTCCAGTACATGTAAGTGAAAAGTGAAAGTGAAGTCGCTCAGTCGTGTCCGACTTTTAGCGACCCCATGGACTGCAGCCCACCAGGCTCCTCCATCCATGGGATTTTCCAGGCAAGAACACTGGAGTGGGGTGCCATTGCCTTCTCCTTTCACATCTGTAACACTAAGCTAATAATAATATTAGTTAGCCTTTAGTAGTTTTGAGAAAATACATTACAAAGGGCTTAGAGCACCTGTCTCATTGCAAGTGTTCAATAAATGTTAGCCATTATTATTTGCTCAAGCAACTGTTGGCACAGAAGTGCAGGGTTTTGTTTTTTTTTTTTTTTTTCAAAAGTCTTTATTGAATTTGTTGCAATGTTGCTTGTGTTACATGCCTTGGTTTTCTGCCCAAGAGGTATCTTAGCTCTTTGATCAGGGATCGAACACTCATCGCCTGCATTGGGAGATGAGTCTTAACTGCTGGACCACCAGGGAAGTCCCAAAAGTGCAAGGTGACTTGTTCACCACAATCCTCTCTGCAGTGAGCTCCAGATTAGAGCAACCTCAGTGAATATCCCGGAGAAGGCAATGGCACCCCACTGCAGTATTCTTACCTGGAAAATCCCATGGACGGAGTAGCCTGGTAGGCTGCAGTCCATGGGGTCGCTAAGAGTTGGACTTGACTGAGTGACTTCCCTTTCACTTTTCACTTTCATGCATTGGAGAAGGAAATGGCAACCCACTCCAGTGTTCTTGCCTGGAGAGTCCCAGGGACGGTGGAGCCTGGTAGGCTTCCATCTCTGGGGTCGCACAGAGTCGGACACGACTGAAGCGACTTAGAGCAACAGCAGCAGCAGCAGTGAATATCGAACCATAGGGAGATGACTAAGCAGATTATAGTACATCCATTCTATAGAAGAAAATGTAATTTTAGAAAGATTGTGTCAAAGGGAGACATCATATCAGATCAAATGTCAAAAAGTGTTGAGTCTCCTGGAATGCTGGGATGTGTATCATGGGAGGCCTGGGGAAGACTTGGCTCTGAGGACCTTAGTTCCTCTGATAAGAGCTAATTTGATCTGTTACATGAATAGTCCATCAATATCAATCCAAAATTTTAAGTGCAAATATCTTTTGATCCAGAAATTCTACTTCCAGGAGCTTATCCTGGAAGGTATACTTTAGGTGTATCCTAATGGCAACCCACTCCAGTACTCTTGCCTGGAGAGTCCCAGGGACGGGGGAGCCTGGTGGGCTGCCGTCTCTGGGGTCGCACAGAGTCGGACATGACTGAAGCGACTTAGCAGCAGCAGTAGCAACAGCAAAGGTATACTTGCACATTTGCACAGACTCATCAACAAGAAGGTTTGTGGCAGCATTTCAAAGACGGAAACAACCTCATTGTCCATCAACAGAGGATTAGTTAAATAAATGATGATGCATCCATCCTGTGAGAGATTGAGCAGCCATTAAAGTTAATGAAGCAGATCTATATGTGCTGAAGTGGAAAAATCTCCAAGATGCACTAATTTAAACACACAGCATGACAACAATGAGATACCACTTCATACCCATTTAAATGGCTGAAATTTTAAAAACTGACTACACCAAACATTTATAAAACTGTGGTGCAAGTAGAACTTACACACTCTGCCAGTGTTGTATAAAATGACACAACCATTTTAGAAAACAGGTTGTGTTGTGTTTGTTTGTTCTTAAATAAAGTTAAACATACATGTAAGCAGCTCTAGCAAATTCACTCCTAGGTATTATCCAAGAGAAATAAAAATTTATACATATATTGTACACAAATGTTGATAGCAAGTTTATTTGTAATAGCCCCAAACTAGAAACAACTCAAAAGATCATCAGGAGATAAGTAGGTAAATGGACTGTGTTAAAACTACTCAACTATAAAAATCGTATTCTGCCTCCAGAACTTCACCGCTGTGAACTTACAGCTCCCAGTCAAAAAAAAAAAAAAAAGACCTGCTCATAAGCAACTGCATGCAAATATTTGTCGCTCAGTTGTATTCAACTTTCTGAGACCCCGTGGACTGCAGTCTGCCAGGCTCCTTGATCTGTGGAATTCTCCAGGCAAGAATGCTGGAGTGGGTAGCCATTCCCTTCTCCAGGGGATCTTCCTGACCCAGAGATTGAATCCAGGTCTCTTGTATTACAGGCAGATTTTTTACTGTCTGAGCCACCAGGAAAGCCCATGCAAATGAATCTCAAAATCATTATTCTGAGTAAAAGAAACTAGCACAAAAACAATTCCATTTTTTTGAAGTTCTATAACAGGCAAAACTAAGCTAAGGTGATAGAAAGCTGACCAGTGAATTGAAGTTGGGGATGTTTAACTGGGCTTCCCTAGTAGATCAAATGGTAAAGAATCTGCCTGCAATGTGGGAGACCCGGGTTCGATCCCTGGGTCAGGGAGATTCTCTGGAGAAGAGAATGACAACCCACTCTAGTATTCTTGCCTAGAGAATGACAACCCACTCCAGTATTCTGCCTGGAGAATCCCATGGACAAGGGAAGCTAGTGGGCTACAATCCACCAGAGTTCACAGAGTAGGACATGACTGAGTGACTAAGCAGCAGAGCATGTTTAACTGGAAAATCAACTGAGAACTTTCTGTGGAATTTGGATTATAAGGGTGTACACGTTATCAAAAGTCAGAAAACTCTCAAGATTTGTTCATTTTATTGAATGTAAAATTATTCCTCACTTTGAGAAAAAGAAAAGAAAAAATAGCCTAGGCCCTCACAATGACAATAATGAAGAATTTGAGGGGAACGGGGCTGCCCTGGGGACCCCTAGAGGTGGTGTGCTCTCCTAGTGCTGAGCTCCTGGGGGCAGAACCCATCAAGTTCTGCTTTATTGTTCTCTCCACCCTCAGTGCCCAGAACAGAACCGAGCAGGACAGGTATTTACTGAGCACCCCAGGAAAGGGGGGAGCATGAGACAGGCTGCAGGTCTTCTGAGCCTCACAATAAGCAGACAGGACAGAATCTGACAGGGCACCCCTTGGAGTGATGCCAAGGTGAGCTCTGTGAGCCTGAGAGCTGGCTGGGGGTGCAGACCCCAGGGCTCCTGTTCCTTGTCCCTGCTGGTGCTCGGGGCTGGGCTGCAGCAACTAGTTCTGGTAGATTTGGAGCAAACACAAGAGCTTAGAGGTGGCCTAGTAAGACACACTGATCCATTCTCTCATGGCTAGCCCAACCCTAGGGTTTCTAGGCTTTCTCACCACACATATGCTTTGGAGCTTCTTTTTGTCGTTCAGTCTCTTAAGTCATGTCTGACTCTTTGCAACCCATGGACTGCAGGCTTCCCTGTCCTTCACCGTCTCCTGGAGTTTGCTCAGACTCATGTCCAGTGAGTCATTGATGCCATCCAACCATCTCATCCTCTGTCACCCCCTTCTCCTTCTTAACTGGTTCCTATAAGTTGGCCTCTAGCTCATAGACTGGCAGAGCGCCATTTCAGTTCCAAACACTCAGAACTTTCCCCCTCGATATCTTGAAGTCCATGAACTTTAAATGAAGTGAGGCAGATCCCTTGCTGCTGCAGTTTCCAGTCCCAGAGCAGTGGTTCCTGAAATGACTGACTTTACCCAGGATACCTGCCCCAGTATGAGAAAAAATCACAACAAAATTCCCATATGATCTTGGAGGAGAAAACGAAAAGCATTGCTAATGCTGACTAAAAAATAAAGTAACAACCTGAAAGTAGAGAGTTATTTTATTTGGTGGGAATGTTTAGGACTCCAGGCCCGGGAGAGGCAATCTCAGTAGCTCTGAGAAAACTGCTCCAAGGAGGCAGAGGGAAGTCAGGCTATGTACAGGTTTGCAGCAAAGGGAGCAGGCAGTCTGAACATCAAAGATCAGGTATCAAGTTAAGGAATTTAACATTCTCTGTATGGGAAGATGCAAGCCTCTGGGCTCACTGAATCCATTCCTCTCTTACGCACCTCAGCTGTCTGGGGCCGATCCCGTTTCCTGGCTCACCTTGCTTCTTGCATGCCCCTCGAACCTCAGCAGTCACCGTGGGGGTGGCAGCATCTGCTGGATCACAGTTTTGGGAGCCCTCATTCACACTGGGAGGCCAGAAATCACTGATGGCTGTGACATTTCTTGTTGATTAATATGACAGGAGATATTTTCATTTCACACTAACTATGATTTGAATTCAGAATCCATAAAACAGAAGACTGATAAATTCAACGAAAATGTTAAAAAAATTTTAATTCTTGATTGTAAAACCTCTGTAAACAAATTCGGAAGACAAATAGCAAACTGGGAAAATATTTTTTAATTCATATAACAGAAGAAGAGCTGAGTTTCTCTAATATAAAATGAGATCCTCTAAATTGGTAAAGGTCAACCCCTGAATTTTAAAATGGCAAAAGTTCTGAAAAAAGGTAGATAGATAAGTCATAGATAAATGACTTATTTAAAAATTGGGATATAGTTGCTCTATAATGTCGTGTTAGTTTCTGCCATACAACAGAGTAAATCAGCTGTACATATACATATATCCCCTCTTTTTTTTAAATTTCCTTTCCATTAGGTCACCACAGACCACTGAGTAGAGTTCCCTGTGTTATACAGTAGGTTCTCATTACATACCTATTGTACATGTGGTGGTGGTGGTGGTGATTTAGTTGCTAAGTCATATCCAACTCTTTGCAACCCCATGGACTGTGTAGCTCACCAGGCTTCTCTATTTCCCAGGAAAGACTACTGGAATGGGTTGCCATTTCCTTCCCTGAGGGATTCTCCCAACCCAGGGATTGAACTCCCATCTCCTGCATTGGCAGGCAGATTCTTTACTGCTAAGCCCCCAGGGAAGCCCTTTTTATACACAGCAGTACATGTATGTCAATCGCCATCTCCCAATCCATTCCATCCCCCATAAATAACTCAAAGATTAAAATATTCTCAATCTTACATTGAGAGAAATAAAACCACATAAAATTGCCAAAAGTCAACAAATATTTTTACCTAAAGATCACAACGATTTCATACAGCTAATATTAATACAAATTAAAACAAGATAGAGATACGGTTTTATCCTTTCAGTTTGACAAAGATGAAAAAGACTTGTAAACACCTTATGTTGGCAAAACTCTGAAATAACATGGACTTTGAAGGCAGAAGGCTACTTGTACAGTCTCTATGGAAGCAACTATCTCCCAAATGACAAATGTAAATACCCTTTAACGCAGCTATTGCTCCACTAGGAAATTATTCTACACGTACCTGAAATGTACACAGTTATTCACCACACTCTTTGCAATCTCAAATGATTAGAAAACAACTAAATGCCCATTAATTGGTAGACTAGGTAAATAAGTTATGGTACATTCACACACACAAAAACAAAGCATCCTAAATATACAATGAAATGATCCCTAAAATACAGTCATAGATTTTTAAAACCGTACACACAAGGTTCAGAACAATGGGTGTAGTATATTACCATCTTGGTTAACAAATATAAATGTGTGCATTACAGTCTCTGGAAAAACTGAAGGCATTTGTTCTGCCTGGAAAGGGGAACTTGGGTGGTTGAAAAACAGAGGTAGTAGGGAAACATTTCACTGGATATTGTTTTGTAGCGTTTGGATTTTGAACCCTGTGAATAATTACCTATTCAAAACAAACAACAAACATAATAAGCAGCCCTGGCAGGGCTCTCAGTGTATTTCTATCAAATACCTCACCCTAACCAAAGTATTAACATAACAAGACTCAGACAGATAGATAATCTCAGCAATGGGGGGTCCCTTCTCCCAAAGTCTGCTCTATTCTTGTTTTGTGTATTGTCCCAGGACATTGTGACTGGCAAAGTTCGGGGGAGCCATTGGGTGACACTAGGCTTAAGGTCTTAAACAGGTGCTAGTCTGAGCTTCCTGAGCTCCTGCTGGGCTGGAGTTCCCCTTTCCAGGCGGGCTGGGCCCGCCCTGAGGCATCAGTGAGGCAGGAAGCCAGGGACCTGGTGGCAGGAGCTTAGAGGCAACCTGAGGAATCGAAACTGATCGAGGGGACACTGAGTTAACAGGCAGGGTGAGACTAGGGTGCACAGACCAGCCAAGCTGGAGAAAGTGGTCTGTGGTGAACCAGGGAGTTCTGGGTCTGGGCCCCAAAGAGGGGAAGCAAGAGTGGTCCTCCCTACTCACCATCACTCCCAGGCCCCACATTTGTGCTTCTCATGCCTGCAACTCTGGGCTCCAGAGGTTCTGACCCCGAGAGGCTGCACTCTTGCCAGGGTACATGACCAGGGTCTCACTGAACTACAAGCTACAGTTCTCCTCCTGCAGTTCCCATGAGAGGGGGAGTCACCATACTGGCAAGAGACACTGACCCTGATGAGCAGGAGGTAGAATTGCCTTTATACCATAATAGGCAGGTGGGGTGGGGAGGTGACACTTGGAACCCACATGATTCACATCAGTGCCCCTTGGTACTCCCTATGAATGGACACATATAGCAACCCCAGCCTGAGATGGTTATGATTATATCGACTGGGGAAAAAAAATGCAAAAAATCTTCAGGCCCAAAGTTGAGACTTATGTATTATTTGGTAAACTTTGAGGACTTCAAGCCCGGGAGGCAGCTTCTCAGACAGCTCTGAGGGACTGCTCAGAAGAGGGAGGGGAGGAGCCAGGGCATATAGGGGTTTTGCAACAGAAACCAGATAATCAGAACACCAAAAGATCACTATTCGTTAAAGAAAACCAGACATCAAGTTAATGAATTTAGTGCTTTTATTTGTAAGGGAAGATGCAAGAGTCAGGACTCTGAAATCATTCCTTTAATATGCACCTTATCTATCTAGGGCTTGTATCCTGTTTTTCCCATCCTGGTTTCCCCGAGGGTGCAGCTTTGAGGGCTGCTGCAGTTGTTGATGGCTTGCTTGATGATTCTGTGTCCACCCTGAGTTCCTTCAGGGCTCACCTTTGGGGGTGGGAGTACATGTGGCAGCTGTGGTGACTGGGGGCTTGATGGAGCAACAACCTTTGTTGACCGATATGGCAAGTGGCATTCTTCGTCCATAGTTAACAAAAATCATAAAACCAGGTAAGCTACAACCTGCAGAGATGACCAATGAAAGTGAGTGAAAGTTAGAGGAAGTAGTGGAGCAGAGAGAAGATAAGTACCAGTTGTAAACCAGAAATCAGCTCCATGAATGGGGCTGTAGTTGTCAGATAAGCTCCCTCTGTTTCCCCTCAGAAAGAGAGGCCTGAAGGAGCCATGCAGGAGCTGCCCCCTGGACCTCTGGGAAAGCATATTTGTGCAGTGCAAGGAGGTAGACTGAAGCAGCAAGGAGACAGTGCCTCTCAGGTCTCCACCTGCAGGAGTATGTTTGACCATAATGACTTCCCTCAGGCTGTCACAATCAGTGACTAAGCACAACAGGGACCTCCAGGCAGGGCTGTACCCTGGAGACAGGGGACTCTTCTGACGGGCAACTTTGGCTCAAGGACTCCTCAGCAGCAGAGCTAAAACTTTTTTAGAAGTGCACTGCAGTCTAAGACTTCCTGTCTACCCTTCCCTCCCCTTCCCCTCTCCTCCTCAAGGCCTGAGGCTTTCTCAACCTCCTCTGGCTTCCTCACCATTTCCCTCTCAGGTCTTTTCCTGGCAAATCTCTTGGGATCTAACCTCATCTTAGCCTCTACTTGGAAGACCTGAACTAACACAAATGCAATCAGCATTGTGTGTAAAACATTGTTCTGAAAATTCTCTGCAACCAAAGGAAAAAGCCTGTGTTATTGTGCGATAGTCACTAGTGTTTTTCATCAAATAATGTTTTTCATCCACTTCCCCTACCTCAGGGCACATTGGTAAGATTGCTTCCTTGAACTAAGCTGCTCCAAGTCAATAAGGTTCAAGGAATCCTTTTTAGAACCCTAACAATTTCCTGACTAATACACTTTGATTCTTTTACCTAATTCAGTGTTTGCCAATAGCCACACTGTTGCCACTGTGGATCAGATCACTGTCTGCTGTGAGAGACAGAACTTTGCTTACAGGAAGTTTAGCAAGATCACTGGTCTTCACGTATTGGATGTCACAGTTGTAATGACCAAAAATGTTGCCAGCCACTGTCAGAGGTCACCTAGGGAGCAAACTCACCGTCAATTGAGAATCACTAATGGAACTAATAGCAGCAAAGCTTTTCTTCAAAAAGGGATAAAATTTAAAATGGAATTATATAAAATGCTCAGTTAAAACCAGACAGCAGAGACTTCCCTGGTGGTCCGGTGGTTAAGACTCTGACCTGCTACCTGCAGGGGGCATGGGTTTGATCCCTGGTTGGGTACCTAAGATCCCAGATGCCACATGGCAGTTAAGCCCCCATGCTGCAGCTACAAAGCCCGAGTGCCTAAAGCCTGTGCTCTGTAACAAGAGAAGTCACCGCAATGAGAAGCCCTCAGACTGTAAAATGAAGAGTAGCCCCCACTTGCTACAACTAGAGAAAGCCCACACACAGCAAAGAAGACCCAGTGCAGTCATAAATAAAATTAACAAAAAGAAAATCCCAGAACAACTTCTGGAGCTACTAAACAGGTATAGCAAGATGTCAGTTCATACTGATATAGATAAATGATTAAATAAATAAACATGGATGGGCCTAGAGATGATCACACTAAATGAATTAAGTCAAACGTAGAAAGACAAATACCGTTCGATGTTACTTATATGTTAAATCTAAAATATGATGCAAATGAACTTATTTACAAAACAGCAACAGACACACAGACTTAGAAAATAAATTTATGGTTACCAAAGGGGAAAGTTGGGAGTTGGGATAAATTAGGAGTTGGGATTAACATATACACACTACCATACATAAAATGGGGCTTTCCTGATGGCTCAGACACTGAGGAATCCATCTGCGATGCAGGAGACCTGGGTTCAATCCCTGGATTGGGAAGATCCCCTGGAGAAGGGAGTGGCTACCCACTCCAGTATTCTCAGCTGGAGAATCCCATGGACAGAGAAGCCAGGTGGGCTACAGTCATGGGGTCACAAAGAGTTGGACATGACTAAGCGACTAACACTTTCACGTACATAAAATTGATAATCAACAAGGACCTACTATATAGCACAAGAAATCCACTCAATATTCTGTAATAACCTATATGTGAAAATAACCGGAAAAAGAATGAATATATGTATAACTGAATCACTTTGATGTACACCAGAAACTAGCACAACATTGTATTTATAGTCAATAAAATTGAATTTATATTCAATAAAAATAAAATAAATACTTAATAATTAGGAAAGAAGTGATAAATCTTCTATGCAGAAGAATTCCAGATAATTTATATATAATAGATATTCCCCTGTCGTTATGAGTTGAATTCTGTCCCTCAAAAAATTATGTTTAAGTCCTAAAGCCCAGTACTTGTGACTGTGACTATTTGGAAACAGTGTTGCGGATGCAGTCCAGCTAAGATGAGGTCATTAGGGTGGGCCCCCATCCAGTAACTGGTGTTCTTGTAAGAAGAGAGGGACACAAAGACAGCGTGGGTGGGGGAGAGCACCGTGTGCCGATGGAAGAGACGCTGGAGCAATGTGTCTACAAGCCCGGCAGCGTCAAGGCTGCCGGCAGCGCCAGACGCAAGGACAGAAGCTTGAGCAAATTCTCCCTTAGAAGCTTCAAAGAGATCATAGTTTGGCTGACAACTTGATATCAAACTTCTAACCTCCAGAACTGTGGGAGAATAAGTTTCTGTCACTTAAAGCCACCCATTTGTGGTACTTTGTTATACAAATCCAGGAAACTAAGGCATTCCTCAAGGAGCTCCAGCATAATTCCCCAGTCCTTAAGTGTGCTTTAGGCACAGTGATTTCCTTCCAAGGAGCACTGGGGAGAGGTGGGAAAAAGAGTAACTTTCCAATGGAGAAACCTGACAGACACAGCCTCATGATCAAGGTCTTGTCGGTAGAGATCACTCAGGTTGGTAGTGCACACACTGTTATGATACATTGAATATAGGACTTTATGTTTGTGGTCTTCTCAAAAACCTGTAACTCCTGTCTAACCTTGAGAAAAAAGACAGACAAATTCCAATAGAGGAACATTGTATGAAGGGAACAAATGCTCCTCAAAACTGTCAAGGTCGTCAAAACCAAGGAGAGTCTGAGAAACTCACAGCCAACGAGAGCCTTAAGGAGATATGACACCACATTACTCAATGTAATGTGGTGTTTTGAATGGGATCCTGAATCAGAAAAAGGACATTAGGTAAAAATTAAGAAAATCCACCATTAACAGAGGAATCGATAAAGAAGATGTGGTACAAATATATGGTGGATTATCACTCAGCCATTAGAAGGGAAAAAATAGTGTCATTTTCAAAGACACAGATAGACCTAGAGATAGTCATATGGAGTGAAGTAAGTGACAAAAACATATATAATAGTGCTTATATGTGAAATCTAATAAAAGGATACAGATGAACTTATTTGCAAAGCAGAAATAGAATTACAGATGTAGAGAACAAACTTATAGTTATCAAGGGGGAAGGGGGATGGGGTGAACTGGGAGACTAGAATTGACATATACACACTGCTGCTGCTGCTAAGTTGCTTCAGTCATGTCTGACTCTGTGCGACCCCATAGACGGCAGCCTACCAGGCTCCCCCGTCCCTGGGATTCTCCAGGCGAGAACACTGGAGTGGTTGCCATTTGCTTCTCCAATGCATGAAAGTGAAGAGTGAAAGAGAAGTCGCTCAGTCGTGTCCGACTCTTCACGACCCCATGGACTACAGCCCACCAGGCTCCTCCGTCCATGGGATTTCCCAGGCAAGAGTACTGGAGTGGGATGCCATTGCCTTCTCCACATATACACACTACTATGTATAAAATAGATAACTAATAAGAACCTATTGTGTCGCACAGGGAACTCTACTCAGTGATCTATGATAACTGGAATGGGAAGGAAATCTAAAAAAGAGGAGATATAAGTATACATATAATTGATTCATTTTGCTGTACAGCAAAAACTAACCCAACATTATAAAGCAACTAGACTCCAATAAAAAATTTTTAAGAAAATATGAATAAAGCATAGTTAATGATTAATGATTATTTATCAATATTGGTTCATTAATTGGCACAAATGTAGCATATTAATACAAAACGTTAATAATAGAGGAAACTGGGGGTTTGGGCTGTATGGGAACTCTCTATACCATCTCCAATTTTTATATAAATCCACAACTGCTATAAAAAAAAATGTCTTTTTTTTTTTAATTTAATGACAAAAAAGTCAATGCTGCAAATATGTCAGTGTTCTCCAAAATTATAAAAGTTGACAGATTTTTTTTTAAAAAGAGATCAAATTTATTCTGGCGCTTACACCCAAAAAGTTTAGCATTGGCTCTTTATGCCAGTGGTGGTGGATGCTGTAAGAGGCCATTTGTTTCCTATGGAAGTTTTGTGATTTTGGGCACAGGATTGTTCCCTGTGTGACTGCCTCTCTTGATGACTGCAGATGAAAGATAAGGGTCAGAAAACCAGTCTGGACTTGTGATCTCTTAGGACTATACAGAAATAATAAGCAATCCTAGCTAATACATAGCACTTGCTATGTAAGCATTTTGAGGCATCCCTGGTGGCTCAGCAGAAAAGAATCCACCTACAATGCAGGAGACACTGGTTTGATCCCTGGGTAGGGAAGATCCCCTGGATGAGGGAATGGCAAGTCACTCCAGTATTCTTGCCTGGAAAATCTCTTGGACAGAGGAACCTTCCAAGCTACAACTCATGGGGTCACAAAGAGACCTGAAACATGACTCAGACATGACTGAGAGTGTAAACATTTTAATTATAATGACTTTATCCTCACAACATACTTATAGAATAAATATCATTAATTTTCCACATTATATTATGAAAATTAGGGCATAGAGAACTTTAATAATGAGCCCAAATCATGCAGCAAGTAAATGACTTAATCCAGCTAGCTCCAGACTCCATCTAAATAAGCTAGCATACTGTGGGAAGTCAAACTGCAATAGCGAATTTCATGATAACTTATGAAATCAGGGGAAGAGGGTATCTGCAGGGATTGTGCAAGTCATAATAAACTATTCCAAGCCTGTTACTTAGTACATTTGCATAGGAAGTATAATACATAGGGATCAAATTAACTATATTTCAGTAAAAAATAAAAAGCAAAACATACAAATTTAAAATGTAGGCCCTGGAATCAGTCTTCCAGAGTCTAAATCCTATCTCTGCTTCTTGCTAACTGTGTGATGAAAGTTACTCACCTTCTAGGGTAGCAAAAATGAGGGCCTGTCCAAAGGTGTCCATGCCCTAATCTCCAGATACTGTGAGTATATTAGGTTATATAGCAAAGGAGAATTAAGGTTGCAAGTGGAGTTAAGGTGACTAACCAACTGGTGTTGAGACAGGGAGGTTTTCTGGGTTATGCAGGTAGGTCCAATGTAATCCCAAGGGTCCTCAACAATGGATGAAGGAGGGACTTCCCTCGTGGTCCAGTGGCTCTGACTCTGCTCCCAATGCAGGGATCCAGGTTCTATCCCTTGTCAGGGAACTAGATCCCACATGCTGCAATTAAGAGTTTGTGTGCCACAGCTAAAAATCCCCCATACTGCAAGTAAAAAGATCCCATATGCTGCAATGAAGATCAAAGAGTCCAGGTGCTGCTATAAATATATATAATGGATGAGGGAAACTGAAGGAGATTCAGTCAAACTCAGAAAAGATGTGATAATAAAAGCAAGCTCAGAGTGCTACTATATGAGAACTCAACCCATCACTGCTGGCTTTGAAGCTGGAAGGGGACCATAGGCCAAGCATTGTAGACCCTTAGAAGAGAGCCTAGTACATAGTAAGTTGCTCAATAAATACTAAATATAAACAGTTGAGGGAAGGCACTACAATGGATGCTGAAAATATTGGGTGAAATGTTATTCAGGAACAGGATGTCAGGATAGTGACCAAGAGTTACTCCACAGTTTACATACTCATTGTGAAAGCGGGAAGTGCCTTTACAGTGGAGACATCTGCAGCCACCATCTGAGCTCAGTCTTCAAACATAGGACCACGGGAGGTGGGAGCCTGGGCGTTGATGTCCCTCTGATTGGATGCAGTATAAAGTATGACATCATGTTTGAAAAACTGCTTACCAAAAAAGTTAACCTGAATGGAACCACGCTACAGACCTGGGTTTCCATTTGCAAAAAACACAAGGAATCGAGGAGGAAGTTAAACAACATGAAGAAACACTGAGACAAATCCTGAATGTGGTGATATTCTACGACTGTCCTGGTCTCTTCAGAACTGCTGTGTCATGAATTTAAAAAGGTTATGAAGAGGTGGTTCTCTATTCTACTTGTCATGCAGGAACCCAGGCCTCTCTCATTCGTGATGCTGCCATGGTTCACACGCCTCCTATAAGGAAGGGAAAGAGGATATGCAGGATCTTGCGGATTGGCTTTTAATCCATGCCTGACATTGGTATACAGCTTCACCTGGCCCCTACCCAATTGCAAGAGAGTTGGGAGATGAGCCTGGAAGCCTGGGAGGAACAAGAAAGGAGTATGGTGAGCATCCAACTAGGCTTGGCACACACATAACACCCCTTACCCCTCTAATAATGCAAGGCTCAGTGTGGCCTCTGCGAGGCAACCCTAAGCCATGAATACCCCCGGTTTCATGCAGTTCCTCGCTTTGAGACAGACCAGCAATCCAGTGTCCTCCCTTCTCCCCTTATCCCCTGTGTGCATGTTCAATCACTCAGTCATGTACGACTCTTTGCGACCCTTTGGACTGTAGCCTGCTAGGCTCCTCTGTCCATAAGATTTCTCAGACAAGAATACAGTCATGTTCGACTATTGGCAACCCCATGAACTCTAGCCCCCCAGATTCCTCTGTCCATGGGATTCTCTAGGCAAGAATACTGGAGTGGGTTGCCATTTCCTTTTCCAGGGGATTTTCCTGACCCAGGGGTCGAACCCATGTCTCCTGCATTGGCAGGTGGATTTTTTACTGCTGAACCACCAGGGAAGCTCCCTCATCCCCTACATCCTCAATCAAAAATACCAATGTCTTCACCTCTACATATCTTGAAATAGTCTTTACCTCTCCGACTGCATGTGTCAGAGCCTAATGCAACAGCCTCTGGTCTGGCATCCCTTCATGCAAGGATCCTGTTCTTCGGTGGGAGAGGTGGGGGCTATATTCTTGTAATAGGCTGCACATGAGCCAACAATGGGCAAAATAACTTAATGTGCTATGAAGTCACCAGAGACTGCAATGGTAAAGAACGACTATTTGGGGTGAGGAGGAGGAGCTAATTTATATAGGACTGTCAGAGAAGGCTGCACTGAGGAGGTAACAGCAGATAGAATCATCCAGAAAAGCGATATTCCTATTGCTGTGTTCTGTTGCAGAACTCTGCCACTCCCTCTTCAAGTAGTAGAGTCTGTTTTCTCCACTTGAACTTGTACAGATGTTTCAGTTTGCATAACTAATAACCAAGTACAATGTTAGTGATGCTGTGTGACTTCTTAGTCTGTCATAAAAAGACAGCACAGCTTCCACCTGACTTCTTTGGGACCCAACCAAGATGCCTTGCCCTCAACCCTGGTTTAACTAACAGGTGACTGCCAGTCCCAGTGGGCCAGCCATGGAAGTGAGCCACTTTAGAAGCAGTTCCTCGGTTGATTTGCCCCCGCTGATGCTGAGTGGAACAAAAATGCATCTTCCTCCTGAAGCCCTGCCTGAATTACAGAGAGATGGTAAATGAAATAGATAGCTGCTCTTCTGAAGCCATTGAGTTCAGAGGTATTTCATTAGGGATCTCTAGTGCTGAGCTAAGTTCTAAATACTAAGGGGCCACTCAAGAAGAAATCTTCACAAAGCATTTTAAGCATTGCCAGCAACGATGGCAATAGATCCCATGGGTCTAAGCACACTGAAGGAGCAGGCAAGGCCACGAGGCTGAGGAAGGGAGCAGTAAGATGGGTGGCTACAGAGGAAGGCTGGAGACTCATCTTGCAGCTCCTCCTGCACCATGGTAAGAAGTTTGAAATGTGTCAAAAGTTCTGTGGGAGCCTCTGGAGGGTTATGAGCAGAATAGTGGGAGTGGCTTGTCCCTGAGAGATGGCTCTTGCTGCTCTGGAGAGGGTGATCTGGAGCAAGACGTGTAGAAGCAGGAAGACTGGTTAGCACATCACTGCAGCTGTTCAACTTGAATGCGAAGGTCACTAAGTGGTGAGGAGAAGAAAGTAGATTCTGGGCATGTTTTGTAGACAATAGGTCTTGTTTTTTGTTTTTTTTGTTTGTTTGTTTTTAATCAATTTTTTAATGGAAGTATAGTTGATTTACAATGTTACGTTAATTACTGCTATTCAGCAAAGTGATTTAGTTATACATATATATATATACGTTTCTTTTTTATATACTTTTTTCTGTTATTGCGTATCATAGGATACTGAAAGTAGTACTCTGTGTTATACAGTTGAACCTTGTTGTTTCTGCATTCTATATATAACCGCTTACATCTGCTGGCCCCAGCCTCCCACTCCACCCCTCCCCCAGCCCCCTTCCCCTGGGCAATCACCAGTCTGTTCTTTACATTCCTGATTCTGTTTGTTTCATAGACAGGTTCTTTTGTGCACATTTTATTTTATTTTTGGCTGTGCTAGGTCTTTGTTGCTGCACGCAGGCTTTCTCTAGTTGCAGTGAGTGAGGGCTACTCTCGTTGCGGAGCATGGGCTCTAGAGCACACGGGCTTCAGTAGTTGCTCCTCAGCATGTGAGATCTTCTCAGACCAGGGATTGAACTCGTGTTCCCTGAATTAGCAGGTGGATTCTTGACCACTAGACCACTAGGGAAGTCCTGGGCCATATTTTATATTCCACATATAAGTGATATCATATGGTGCTTGTATTTTTCTCTCTGACTTACTCACTTAGTGTGATAATCTCTAGTTGCATACACAATAGGCCTGTTGATAGAGAGGATGAGAGGTGAGGAATAAGGAAGAATGAAAGTAAGCTTTTAGGCTTTTCTCTCAGGCGGGTGAATAATAGTGTTACTGGCTGGGAGGGGAAGGCTTGGGGAGGAGCAGGGTTGGGGTGGGAAACTTCCCTTTCCCTCAGGATATCCTACTTCAATGTGGTTGTAGAAAGAATTTCAAGCTGCTTAAATAAGCCTCACCAAGCAGTTATTGGCAGGTGAGTACAAAGCTTCTGGGTCTGGTGGAGTTGGAGATTCTGACAACTACTTGACTTTCCTTAAGAATTCCTTTCTGGGGACTTTGCTGGTAGTCAAATGGCTTAGACTCCATGCTCCTAAGGCAAGGGGGTCGGGTTTGATCCCTGATCAGGGAACTAGATCCCATATGTCATAATTAAAGATCTCCCATGCCACAACTAAGACCTGATACAGCCAAATAAATAAATATTAAAAAAAAAAAAAAGGATCCCTTTATGTTCGTTTGCCTACATAGCTTTAAGATCCTCTATGCAGAGTGTGGTTGTTATAATTACTATGGCAAAGATCCCAGTTGGAAACTAAAACGCACCCAAGGGAGGAAATGGAACTCACATGTAGGGGACCAAGCCAAGCACTTTCCCTGAAGCATAATCCATTAGCCATTAGTCTGGAGACGAGTCTCTGAGTGACCAAGAGGACAGGACCACACCTTAGCTGCCTACTGGAAGAATGACTAAGAAGAGTTAAGGGAAAGAAGGATGAACTTCTGGAAGGACTCAACATAGGCAGAAGACCTAGACTGCTGGAAGCAGCTGCTGGATCTCCTACAGGAACGGGGAGAAGAAAGGGTCATAGGGCTCCCCAGGAGGAGAGGAAGCAATCCCAGGTGAAGCCATACCAAGATGTCTCCCTTACCTTTCTCTCCAGCCCCAGTTTTGAGATCTTGCTTGATTCACTCAATTCCCTCCCTCTAGAGAATGCGTCTCTGAAGCTCAGACGGAAACTCGCTCTTCACCTGATCTTCAGTGAGAGTCATTCACTTGTCCAGGCTTCATGGAGATCACCTCACAGACCCCAGGTTGGATGGGTCAGCAGGCAGAAACCAGTATCCAGTCAGGCTCTCTATACATGCAAAGAATAGGCAATCACAACAGCAGGGACAGGGACACTCAGTGACCTGGATTGTCTTTGCTGGTTCCCACTCAGACTCCCAATTCCACTGACTCCTCTCTCCTGTATTTTTTTTAATAAATTTATTCATTTTAATTGGATGCTATTTACTTTACAATATTGTAGTGGTTTTGCCATACATTGCCATGAATCAGTCTCCTGTATTTTTCATGCTTGCTTCAACTGTCCTCCCTGTTGTCTCCTCCATGGGCCCACAGTACTCACTGCCCAAATATACTTCTTCCTGTTCTCTCTCCAAAATATGGCAAAGGGTCTCAAAAGTAACCGTGAGCCATCAAACCACCAAAGATAACTCATACCTAGGAATTGTTTCACTTATTCATTTAACAATTATTTGCTCAGGTCCTACCATGGGTGATTGTTAGGGAGGTTATTGCAGTAATCCAAGTAAGGCATGATGGAGGGTTTCCCTGGTGGCTCAGTGGTAAAGCATCTGCCTACCAAGCAGGAGACATGGGTACGAGCCCACTCCAGGAAGACCCCACATGCCTCGGAGCAAGTAAGCCTGTGTGCCACGGCTGTTGAGCCTGTGTTCTAGAGCCCAGGAACTGCAACTGGTGAGCCCACGTGCCCCAAGTACTGAAGCCCATGCACCTAGAGCCCATGCTTCACACCAAGAGAAACCACTGCAGTGAGAAGCCCACACACTGCCACTAGAGAAGAGCCCTTGCTCTCTATAACTAGAGAAGAGCCCTTGCAGCAACCAAGACCCAGCGCAGCCAAAAAAAAAAAAAAAAGACTTGGACGAGTATGATCATAGTGGAGATGATAAGAAGTGGGTGGACTCTGGATGTATTTTGAAAGATAGAGCCAACAGAATTCCCTGAAGCAGTGGACATAAGGTATGAGAGATGAAAGAAGAGAAAACTGCTTCCAAGTTTTGGGCCTCAGTATCTGAAAGGGTGGTGTTGCCATTTTCTGAGAGGAAAAACAGCAAGACAAGCAAGTTGAAAGTGTTAAATCAAGGGCTTGATATTTGGACATATTAAATTTGAGATGCTTCTTTAGACATTCTAATGGAAGTATTCAATTAGCAGTCTGGGGTTTCTGAGAAAAGTCCAAACTGCAGATAAAAAATTTCAAAACCTTATCCTACCTTGCTCTGCTCACAAGCAAAAAGAAATGTTGGAAACATAGGGAATCTGCAAATTTTCAAGCAATACATATCAGATAGTATAGACCAACCAAGATATCTAGAAAGATTGTGGTTGGCATTGTCTGACAGAGTTGGTGAACAACTTCTCTCAGAGATGATCATGTACCTAGAGTTCTAAGCTCCCATAAACAGGCACCATCGTTGTAACTATCTGCAGTGGTCCCCTGCCCCATGGAGGCTGAAGTAGGATGAATTTTACCCCCCTAAATGAAAATAGACCAATGGCCTTTCTGGATCTCTTCTCTCCCAAGGTCAATATCACTATTTAAAACCAAACACCCTTTCCTCCTTGAATAAACTTTCTCCTCTCTTCCTGCACCTTGGCCTATTCCTTCTTCTACTTACAAAATAAAAGCTATCATCCACATTAATGAAGACAAACAGAGGGTAGGAGGAAGGGAATAGGGCATGACCTTACCTAGCAATAACCAATGTTTTTAATGTGTATTAAAATTGTTTTAATTTCTTTTTAATGTGTATTAAAATTTTTTTCACAGCTTTTCAAATTTAGATAATAAACATACTTGCTTCTTCTTTTAATTTATGAAGTAGAGTTGATTTACACTGTTGGGTTAATTTCTGCTTTTCAGCAAAGTGATTCAGTTATACATATATAAATTCTTTTTCTTATTCTTTTCCATTATGGTTTATCACAAGATATTGAATATAGTTCCCTATGCTATACAGTAGGACCTTGTTGTTCATCCATTCCGTATACAATAGTTTGCATCTGCTAGTCCCAAACTCCCAATATATCCCTCTCCCACCCTTCCCCGCCTTGGCAACTTCAAGTCTGTTTATGAGAAAATTTTTTTTTGTCATGTCCTGTACGCAATCTTAGTTCCCCCAGCCAGGGATCAAACATTCGCCCCCTGCAGCAGAAGTGGAAGTGCTGAGTCAACCCCTGGACTTCCAGGGAAGTCTGATAGCTCATTTCTTTGAGCACTAAGTATTTCGTGCACTGATGCACAATGTGCCCATTGTATGATGTGCCGCTGCCCTGTTTACCCGTTTACCTACTGCCCTCGCTAGTTGGTCATTCACCTGGGTAGCTCTCAAGATACTTTCAGTATAGTCTCCCTGACTTCAATATTCTGTAGTTTCCCTATGAGAAGTGTAGATGTAGATTTATTTTGATTCTTGAGATTCATTCTTTTCTAAATCAGAGGATTCATCATCAATTCTGAAAAGTTTCTCAAGCATTTTGTCTTTGAATAATATTTCTTTTTCATTTTCTCTATTCTTTTTGGCTGAAATCCAGTGGTCTATATGTTAGACTTTCTCATTGCATAGTTCATATTCCCTAACATCT
The DNA here is from genome assembly GCF_003369695.1 of Bos indicus x Bos taurus. Classification (NCBI taxonomy): domain Eukaryota; kingdom Metazoa; phylum Chordata; class Mammalia; order Artiodactyla; family Bovidae; genus Bos; species Bos indicus x Bos taurus. The sequence goes on from NC_040076.1 coordinate 129,661,952, forward strand.
GTTCTTCTGTCTTGCATTGGGAATAATTTCAGCAGTTGTATCTTCTAGTTTATTAATTCCTTTTTCAATTACATTTAATTTGCTTTTTGACTTGTTCATTTTGTGTTTTATGTATTTGTTTGGTTTTATTTTGGCCATGCCACATGGCTTGTGGGATCTTAGTTTCCCAGCCGGGGACTGAATCTGGGGCCTTGGCAGTGAAATCATGGAGTCCTAACCACTTGACTGCCAGGGAATTCCGTATATTTCTTAATGGTAAAGAAAAACCACATAATTGAAAATTTACCATCTTATCCATTCTTAAGAGTACATGTCAGTAATGTTAAGCATATTCACATTACTGGTGCAACCAGTCTCCAGAAATTTTTCATTCTGTAAAACTGAAACTCTATACCCATTAAACAACTCCCCATTTTCTTCTTCCCCTGGCAGCCACCTTTCAACTTTCTGAAACTATAAATTTGACTAATTTAAATATCTAATATAGAATCACATATACAGTGTTTGTCTTTTTGTAATTGGTTTATTTCACATAGTATGATGTCCTCAAAGTTCATCCATGTTCTCCTGGGCATATACCTGGAGAAAACCATAATTTGAAAATACACATGCCCTCCAATGTTCATTGCAGCACTATTAACAATAGCCAGGACATGGAAGCAATCTAAATGTCCATCAACAGAGGAATGGATAAAGGTGATGTGGTACCTGTATACAATGGAATAGTCAGTTCAGTTCAGTCGCTCACTCATGTCCAGCTCTTTGCGATCCCATGAATTGCATCATGCCAGGCCTCCCTGTCCATCACCAACTCCCAGAGTTCACTCAAACTCAGGTCCATCGAGTCAGTGATGCAAATCCAGCCATCTCATCCTCTGTCATCCCCTTCTCCTCCTGCCCCCAATCCCTCCCAGCATCAGAGTCTTTTCCAATAAGTCAACTCTTCGAATGAGGTGGCCAAAGTACTGGAGTTTCAGCTTTAGCATCATTCCTTCCAAAGAACACCCAGGACTGATCTCCTTTAGAATGGACTGGTTGGATCTCCTTGCAGTCCAAGGGACTCTCAACAGTCTTCTCCAACACCACACTTCAAAAGCATCAATTCTTCGGCTCTCAGCTTTCTTCACAGTCCAACTCTCGCATCCATACATGACCACTGAAAAAACCATAGCCTTGACTAGACGGACCTTTGTTGGCAAAGTAATGTCTCTGCTTTTTGATATGCTATCTAGGTTGGTCATAACTTTCCTTCCAAGGAGTAAGCGTCTTTTAATTTCATGGCTGCAGCCACCATCTGCAGTGATTTTGGAGCCCCCAAAAATAAAGTCTGACACTTTTCCCACTGTTTCCCCATCTATTTCCCATGAAGTGATGGGACCAGATGCCATGATCTTAGTTTTCTGAACATAAAAAAAGAACAAAATAATGCCATCTGGAGCAACATGAATGGACCTAGAGATCGTCATACTGAGTGAAATAAGTCAGACACAGAAAGACAAACATCATATGCCATCTTTTATGTGTGGAATCTATTTTTTTTTAAAAGGGTACAAATAGCTTATTTACAAAATAAAAGCAGAGCAAAACAAACATTGTTATGGGGGGAGGGGAAGAGGGATAAACTGGGAGATTGGGATTGACATGTACACACTACTATATATAAAATAGGTAATTAATAAGAACCAGCTGTATAGCACAAGGACCTCCACTCAATACTTTGTAATAGCCTATATGGAAAAAGAGTCTAAAAATTAAAAGTGGATTAATATATATGTATAACTGACTCACTTTGCTGTACACCTGAAGCTAACACCACATAGTATATCAACTATACTCCAATAAAATTTTATAAAGAAAAAAATTCACCCATGTTGTAGCATGTGACAGGATTTCTTCCTTTTTAAAGCTGAATAATCTTCCATTGTATGTATATACCACACTTTGTTTATTCATTCATCCATTGGTGGACGCTTGGGTTACTTCCACATTTATCTATTGTGAATAATGCTGCTGTAAACATGGGTATGAAAATATCTCTTTGATACCTTGCTTTCAATTCTTCCAAGTATATACCCAGAATTTTTTTTTTTTCTAGTTTTATTTTTTGAGGAACTATCATACTGTTTTCCACAGAGGCTGGAACATTTTACATTCTTAGCAATAATGCACAAAGCCTCCAATTTCTCCACATCCTCATCAGCACTTGTTATTTGCTGCGTTTGGAGTTATATGAATGAAGTTTGTTTGAGGAAGAATAAAGCACAATTGTCCTGGATCAATAAACAGGACAATTTTGAGATTCCTCGTTTTTTAGGAAAGTCTCCAACTACCTCATTCTGCTTAAGTTTTCATTGGCCAATCTGAGCTCTTGGCTCCTAAAGTGGAGGTTTCCCAGATGTGCGAGAATAACTAGTGGGAGAGTATTTCCCCACAGCTTCTGGAGATCAGTCTCCAGAGAAACTTGAAAGCTTGAAAACTTTTCTCTGGAGAAAAGTTGGGGGAAGAAGGAATTTCTGAGCAGCTAAGGAATATTCAGCCCTGTGAAATACACAACTACTTCCTCGGGATTGAATAACTTTCTGTATTCCCTTCCCTTCAAAAGACAAGAATTCCTCTACCCTTGTCAGAAAAGTGATACCTTCTGTGTTCATCTGGAGGAGGATCCTAATCAGAGAATATTCAGTCTGTAGGAAATGGAGACTTCCTTTGGTGGAAAGAAAGCTGCACTGAGAATCTGCAGCTCAGAACCCTGGATTTCAGTTCTGATGCTTTAGCTCAGAGGTTTGTGATGTGAAGTTCCTCCAGGAATTTCCTTGTTCATGGAATGCGGCTCACTCACCTGCTTTGGATCCAAGGCAGAGACAACAGCTCTCAGAATGCTTTGAATGGCTGTTCTGGTTCAATGATGCCTTCTTGCTCTTTTATCGTTCTTATACGGCACTGAAATGTCCACCTGTATGAAAACTGCCTATTATCGTATGGTTCTTTCCACCACAGCAAGCCAGGCTGTGTGTGATCCCCACTCAGGGAAGTACATAGAAATAAAATGACTTGTGCTAAGGTAGTGAGACCTTTAAAGGTATGCATGGCAGGAGAGTTCCTTTTAAAAAGCTAGTTTAACATCCTTGTTAGATTTTATATTTAATGGTAATATTTAAACACAAAGTAAAAATTATTCAAGTCTTATAAATAAATTATCCCAGTTTAAGTAAGAGAGCAAAATGTGAAAAAAAAAAAAAAAAACCCACCTACCCTCCACCACTCAATAATGTTTTGCCCATTGTTGTAGGCTGAGCATCCCAAGATATAGACTCTCAAGGAAACTTGTGGGCAAGTTATTGGGAAGTACTCTCAGAAACATCTGGGAGGGAAACAGAGGAACCAGATGAAGCCAAGAGAAAACTTAGGTTGCCAAGTAGTTGCAGGTGGCAACAGAGGTTGCAGCAATCTCTGGGGGGAGCTCTGAAGCTAGGATTGCCCTTCATCACTGTGCCAAACTGAAGCAAAGGGCACATGCATTCATACTACATAAGAGCCAGTCATTGGATGCAGTCTGTCCCCAGGGAGGAACTTCGGCTCGGCAAGGTAGCTACGTGCAGCTGAGGGCAGTGTCTGGAGAGGCACTCTGTATGAGCCAGCAGTAGGCAACATTTCTCGCAACTGGGTGAAGTGTGCTGGTCCTAAGAAAGGGCATCCGCAGAACACCATCCCTACCCTCCTAATCTCTCCCCAGAAACAAAAGCCATGACATTTAAACATGTATCCCTCCAGACCTGTGTTTTGGAATTCATATATATTTTCATACACAGGCATATATGTACGTAACTTTTCTTTAATTCAAGAGATTAATAAGATGCATTGTTTTATTGCTTTCTTCACTTGTATTAGAGTTCTTTCTGTTAAGGTACAAAGAGCTCTTTTTCTTGCTCTGTGTCTCTCTTTATCTTAGACAACTGCATATTTCATATTGTAGATTTTCAATTTTATCAAATGCTATTTTGACATCTATTGGAATGACCATAAGGTCATCCTCAAGCTTTGAGTCTCAAAGGTTGTTCAGATTGAAAATCAAGAGTACAGAAAAGAACATTAAAAAAAAAAGATCAATAATGAGGAGAGCTGCCTTATCAAATAGCAAATCGCAGTAAAAAACTGATGTTGGAGGGGCTTCCTTGGTGGTTAAGAATCTCCCTTGCAACACCAGGGACACTGGTTCAATCCCTCGTCCTGGAAGATCCCAGGTGCCATGGAGCAACTAAACCTGTCTGACGCAACTGCTGAGCCCACGCATTGCAATTTCTGAAGCCCATGCGCTTAGAGCCTGTGCTTCTCAACAGAAGAATCCACCACAATGAGAAGCCCGCACACCACAACAAAGAGTAGCCCCCATTTGCCATAACTAGACACAACTAGAAAAAGTCTACTTGAAGCAATGAAGACCCACCACAGCCAATAAATAAATAAATCTTAAAAAAAAAAAACTGGTGTTAGAAAATGGAATATTTAGAAATTATGTTCTACCTCACACTACATGTCAATAAAAATTCTAGACAGATTTAAAAAAGTGCAATATAAAAACCCCAGAAAGTATTAAAGGGACTTCCCTGCCAGTCTGGTAATTGAGACTCCATGCTTCCACTTGAGGGGTGCAGGTTTCATCCCTCCTTGAGAAACTGAGATCCCATATGCCTTGTGGCCAAAATATCAAAACTTAAAACAGAAGGAAGGACTTCCCAGGTGGTGCAGGGCATAAGAATTGTGCCAATGGAGAGGATATTGGTTTGATTCCTGGTCTAGGAAGATTCCACATGCCACAGAGCAACTGAGCCTATGTGCTACAACTTTTTAGTCAGCCCTCTAGAGTGTGGGACTTCCCTAGTAGCTCAGCTGGTAAAGAATCCACCTGCAATTCAGAAAAGCCCAGTTTGATACCTGGGTCAGGAAGATCCCCTGGAGAAGGGATAGATTACCCACTCCAATATTCTTGGGTTTCCCTGGTGGCTCAGAAGGTAAAGAATCCACCTGTCAAGGCTATATATTGTTATCCTGCTTATTTAAGTTACATGCAGAGTACATCATATGAAATGTCAGGCTGGATGAATCACAAGCTGCAATAAGGATTGCCGGGAGAAATATCAACATCTCTGATATGTATATGAAACCACTCTAATGGAAGAAAGTGAAGAGGAACCAAAGAGCCTCTTGATGAAGGTGAAAGAGAAGAGTGAAAAAGCTGGCTTAAAACTCAAGAAACTAAGATCATGGCATCCAGTCCCATCACTTCATGGCAAATAGATGGGGAAATGTGGAAACAGTGGCAGATCTTATGTTCTTGGGCTCTAAAATCACTGTGAAAAGTGAATGACTGCAGCCATAAAATTAAAAGATGCTTGCTCCTTGGAAGGGAAGTTATGACAAACCTAAATGGCAGAGACATCATTTTGCCAACAAAAGTCCATATAGTCAAAATTATGGTTTTTTTCCAGTAGTCATGTGTAGATCTGAGAACTGGACTATAAAGAAGACCCGAGAATTGATGCTTTCAAATTGTGGTGCTGGAGAAGATTCTTGAGAGTCCCTTGGACAGCAAGGAAATCAAATCAGTCAATCCTAAAGGAAATCAGCCCTGAATATTCATTGGAAGGACTGATGCTGAAGCTGAAGCTCCACTACTTTGGCCACCTGACGTGAAGAGCTGATTAATTGGAAAAGATCCTGATGCTGGGAAAGATTGAGGGCAGGAGGAGAATGAGCAGCAGAGGATGAGATGATTATATAGCATCACCAACTCAGTGGACAGGAATCTGAACTCCTGGAGATAGTGGAGGACAGAGAAGCCTGATGTGCTGCAGTCCATGGGGTTGCAGAGTTGGACACAACTTAGCAACTGAATAACAACAACACAATCTGTAGGAGAGATATAAACATCCAATAAAGATATGAAAATTTACTCAACCTTCTTAGGAATCAGAGAAATGTGAATTAAAACAGTGTAAAATGATTTGGGGGGAGGAGGACAGAATTAGCAACAATTTAAAAATCCAATAATGTCCATTATTGGCAAAGCTACGGAAAAATGGGTGCTCTGTTTTATTGTTGAGCAGAAAATATATTGTTAAGTCTTTTGGAAGGCAGTTTAGCAAGTTCTATCCAGAATTTAAGTGGATAGATCTTTAGCCCATAAGTTCTTTGTCCCTAAATTGATCTTAAAGATACCTAGATGTACACAGGTTCAGTTCAGTTCAGTTCAGTCGCTCAGTCGTGTCCGACTCTTTGAGACCCCATGAATTGCAGCACACCAGGCCTCCCTGTCCATCACCATCTCCGGGAGTTCACTCAAACTCACGTCCATCGAGTTGGTGATGCCATCCAGCCATCTCATCCTCTGTCGTCCCCTTCTCCTCCTGCCCCCAATCCCTCCCAACATCAGAGTCTTTTCCAATGAGTCAACTCTTTGCATGAGGTGGCCAAAGTACTGGAGTTTCAGCTTTAGCATCATTCCTTCCAAAGAAATCCCAGGACTGATCTCCTTCAGAATGGACTGGTTGGATCTCCTTGCAGTTCAAGGGTTAATCTGTTCACAGGTTAGTACATGCAATAATATTGAATGCAATAGAATTTGTAATTGAAAAATATTTTTGAAATAAACTAAATGAGAATATTTAGTCAAATTACAATATTCATTTACAAAATAACTTTACAGCAATTTAAAAGTGATAGACCTAACATTGAGAAGTCTTCAATACTCACTGTTAAGAGAAAAAACTTTGAACATACATTTAAAAATATATGCCTATGAGTGAGTGCCAAGTAGCTTCAGTCGTGTCCAACTCTTTGCGACTCTATGGACTTTAGCGCACCAGGGTCCTTTGTCTGTGGAATTCTCCAGGCAAGAATACTGGAGTCGGTTGCCATTACTCCAGGGGATCTTCCCGACCCAGAGAGCAAACCTGCGTCTAGTACAACTCCTGCATTTTGCAGGCGGGTTCTTTACCATTAGCACCGACTGGGAAAGGCCCAGATATACCCATGCATGTATACAGTTACAATAAAATTTTATCAGTGGTTATAAATTTTGAGGGGGGGGGACTGGTATTGATTGGGTGAAGTGATCCTTTCCTTTTTTATATGCAGTTATCTGTGTGATCTGAACACTCTACAATGATCCTCCAATACTTTCGTGATTTAAAAAACAACTTAAGGGAATTTCCTGGAGGTCCGGTGGTTAGAAATCGGTGCTCTCACGGTCAATCCCTAGTCATGAACTAAAACGCCATAAACAGAGCAACAGAATAAAAAAACTTTATAAAAGGAAAAGCTAACACCTACTGATAGAAAGGATATAAAGAAAAAAGTGAATCACTGCTGTACAGCAGAAATTAGCATAACATTCTAAATCAAGGACATTTCAATAAAAATAATTAAAAAAAAGAAAAATTAGCTGTAATCGCATTTTAAAAGATCAATCTGTTAACATGCTAATGTTAATCTTTTCAGCTCCTTCTCTTTATAACTAATTTTTTAACCTAGAAGACTGAGTGGTATTTAAATTTTGTTTACCATTCTTGCTTTAACTTTCTCTAGAGTTTATCTCTAGTGTGGAATTCTCCCTCTTCCTTTGAAGTCACTATCTTTATTCAGGCTCTCCCAGGACTCTGTCCTGCTGACAGCTTGAAACTCCAGATCCAGCCCCAGGGCACAGGAATGGCCCAGCAGGAGCCACAGTCTTCATACTCTTCTGAGGCCCCTGGGAAGTAAAGGCATTCCAAGGTGCAGGACGGTTTAGGGATCAGAATACAGAACTGAGGACACCATGGGTGTGGCTAACTTTGATTACTGAAAAGAACTACTCAAAAGACAACAACTGGTAAAAGAAATATCCCCAAGAGAGACTGGGCACCGCTTCTGCCAGGATCAGGACCCCACACAAACTGAACTTTGCTTCCTCTATTCAGGTTGCAAGGCGATGAGAACCAGGATAAAGGTGTTGACTGCATCACATGCTCTGGCAGTCAATGATTGCTTAACGCTGAGCTTAATTCGGGGGGCGGGGGGCGGGGGGAGTGTTTATTTAGACCACAAGGGCAAATCTATATTTCTGATTTAAAAAAGACCCTTGGAAAACACCCTGTTAGACTTAACTACAGGAAGCAGACCAAGCGTGGCCAGTCTTAGCCAGAAGGTTAGTCCTTCAGGGTCCCAGCTGCACCTGCCCAGGATCGTATCAGTTAGAGATGAGCAAAATCTGTGTCCGTGTGAGCCTGTCCCGGCATCCAGGGAAGGAGTTATGTTAGTATCTGAACTTTATCTAATTGTGATCCTGTACACTGTGGGATAAGAATCCACAGACAGGCCATCCCTCGCGGTCCACTGGGTAGGACTTCGTGCTTCTATGCAGCGTGCCCGGGTTTCAACCCTGGTCAGGGAACTAGATGCCAATGCCAAAATGAAGATCGAAGATCCCTCCTGCCTCAACTAAGACCTGGCATAGCCAAATAAATAAATATTAAAATAGAAAAAAATAGAAAAGACAGAGTTTGGAGCTCTTAAAAAGAAATCCATGGATAAAGTTATAATCAGAGAAAATTTAGTGTACAAGAGTCAATAAGGAGATGAAAATCAATTACAGATCCAAAAATGAAAGTTATCCAGATTAGGTGTTTCAAATCCACTTAACAGTAATCATTTTGCAATAGCTACATATATCAAATCATTATGTTGTACACCTTAATGTAATATAATGTCAGTTATAGCACAAGACTGGGGGAAAAGTAAAAAATAAAATCTCTTTAGGAATTCCCTGATGGTTCACTGGTTAGGACTCAGCACTTTCACTGCTGAGGGTGCAGGTCCAATCTCTGGTCAGCCTGCAAGCTGCCTGGTGTGGCCAAAAAAAAAAAAAAATCTAATCTTCTGCTGTCTCAATCTAGACCCTAGAAGATTTTAGATGTTCCTTTAGCAAACATACTTCCTGATTTACAAATGAACACTACTGCAGAAATATTGTCTTTGGAATGGGCAAGGTCTTCATGATTAAACTTTGGACCTGCCACCTCTTTACATCCCCTGCTCTTCTACCACAGTGAGAAGCTTCATATTAATAAATGTTTTTGGCTGATGGCAAAGCTGTTGACTTTCTGTATTCAAATCTGATTATTCTCTTAGAGGAATGGGGAAAAGGCACAAATAATTGACTCTGTGAATATATTTGATTTGGTAGTGTGATAATTTTATGGTAAGTTCACCCTGGTATTCTGAGCATGAATTAATTAGCAGGAAGTGGCAAGTGTCTGGAGGAGATACTTTCAATAGGGAATTCCCCTCACTGTCCCCTTGGGGCATGTGACAGAAGCTCTGCCAATCAAATGCTCTCTCACAGGGCATTGCTATTTGAACAAACAGGAGAGAAGGGGTATAACCTTTTGTCTCAGTGAACTAAGAGAGGGGTAGAGCTCTAAAGACCAAAAGGAATTTACTGTCCATATAGTAAACTCAAAAGGGGACACTAGGATTCAATTCCCTCGTTAAAATTATTCATTTCACAAACATTTACTGAGCATGTGATTGCCACCAGGCAGGGATCTGTGAGGCTCCTGGGCACAAGGCTTTTCTGTTCTCCCTCCTCCGATTTTACTACCTTCCCCAAGTTGAGACACATGGTTTAAAGGTCATAAGCCTGCTGTCTCCCTCTTTGCCTGGCAAAGCACGGTAAAGCGTCTGCCTGCAGTATGGGAGACCTGGGTTCAATCCCTGGGTCGGGAAGATCCCCTGGAGAAGGGAATGGCAACCTACTCCAGTACCCTTGCTTGGAAAATCCCATGGATGGAGGAGCCTGGTATGCTACAGTCCATGGGGCCCCAAAGAGTCGGACACGACTGAGAGACTTCATTTGCCTTTCTTTCCTTTTCCTACAGAGAAGCTGAACTTTCATCATCACAGTGTGCACCAGGCTCTGTACTAGATGTTTGCACATACTCATTTCATTTCACAGATGGGGACAGATTCAAAAACCTTTAAGACTGTTGTTCAAGATCACATAGGGGGACTTCCCTGGTTGTCCAGTGGCTAAGACTCCAGGCGCCCAATGCAGGGGGCCTGGGTTTGATCCCCGTTCAGGGAACTAGATCCCCTGTGCTGCAACTGAAGATCCCATACGCCTCAACTAACACCTGGCACAACCAAATAAATAAATAAATATTAAAAAATATATATATATATATCACAGGGTTCTGGCCCCGAGTTCTGACTCTAGTGCTTTATCTACTATACCACACAGTTTAGGCCAAGGCTTGCCCACACCCAGTTGTAGGGATAAAATGAAAGAAAAACACCAACAGATTATTTTTAAATAGATGAGGCTGACTCAAAAAGTAGAATCAATTTTATTTCAAGTAAATGAGTATTAAAGCTTATGTATAGTCCCTGAAAACACATTGCTGGAAGGGGAAGAGCCTAGAAGGGAGATTTCCCAAGAGAGAACAGTAGGGCCTCATGAACACACACACAGAACAGAATTCTCCCCCATCAGAGAGGATGAACCTCAAACAGTCAATAGAAAGCTGATGGCTGAGGTGTTTGGAATGAAAAAGTAAATAGCCTCTTGGCTGCAAGTGAAAGAAACCCAGTTCTACTAGCTTAGATAACCACAGAAAGAGCCTCAAGGGCAATGATAACTAAGACTGACTCTCTCTCTCTTTCTCCCCTTCCTTTTCTTGTCTGTGCATCTCTCTGTCTGTCAACCATTCTCTCGCAGACAAGTTACTACAAGTGAATGTATAATAGCTGTTGGCAGTTTTCAGACTACACCTTCCAGCTACCCCACCCAAGAACATTACTCCTTCCCCTAGTGCCAATTCAAACATCCTGGTGTAGAACTAGAGTGAGTGGGGCAGGTGAGGTTGGCGGGGGGGAGCTAGTTTAGTTCAGTTCATTTCAGTCACTCAGTCGTTTCCGACCCTTTGCGACTCCATGGACTGTAGCACGCCAGGCCCCCCTGTCCATTACCAAGTCCCGGAGTTTACTCAAACTCATGTCCATTGAATTGGTGATGCCATCCAACCATTTCATCCCTTGTCCTCTTCCCTCCCGCCTTCAATCTCTCCCAGAATCAGGGTCTTTTCAAATAGGGGGTGAGTTAGCAGAGGGCAAGAGGAGGCAACCAGTGGCAATGATAATACAAAAGAAATGGGGACATATGATTCTGTGATGAAAACATTTAGTGTCCTCAGCATGGAGTTATAGTTCTAATCTGCCTCATTTCTTTCTGGTTATAAATGGCTCATTGACCCTACAAATTCAGAAAAGATTTGGCTGAAACAAGAGGTAAATGGGCTCAAATGTTATCCCTCATCTACATTAGCAGCATCATTATTTTTATTTATGGGTATATTCTTTTGATTGCTTTTATGGCTATTGGCTTTGATGGACTGTGACATTTGGAAATTTGAGTGTGTTGATCATCTTTAATAACTATTCTAGACTTTTCTGTAGATTTTCTTGACTCTTAACTTCTATTTTAGTATTTGGCCCATTAATAAGAATAATTCCAAAGACTTAAATATACATTTCAGAATTAAGCATTTTTAAGTAGGTAGATTCAAACCAATATTTACTTGCAAAAGAATTCATTAGACTGTATAGCCCAGGGTAGTATATCCAATCTCCTGGGATGAACCATAATGGAAAAGAATATTTTAAGATATATATGTGTGTGTATGGGCTTCCCTTGTGGCTCAGCTGGTAAATAATCCACCTGCAATGCGGGAGACCTGAGTTGGGAAGATCCCCTGGAGAAGGGAAAGGCTAGCCACTCCAGTATTCTGGCCTAGAGAATTCCATGAACTGTATATATATATAGTCCATGGGGTTGGAAATAGTCAGATACAACTGAGCAACTTTCACTTTCACTTTCATGGATTCCCAGGTGGTGCTAATGGTAAAGAACCCGCCTACTAATACTGGAGGAGACACTGGTTTGATCCCTGGTTCGGGAAGATCCCCCGGAGGAGGGCATGGCAACCCATTCCAGTATTCTTGCCTGGAGAATCCCATGGATAGAGAAGCCTGGTGGACGCAATCCATAAGGTCACAAAGAGTTAGACACAAGTGAAGCAACGCAGCAGCAGCAGGTGTGTGTATAACTGAGTCTATATGGCAGAAATTAGCATGACATTGTAAATCAACCATACTTTAATTAAAAAATACATTAGAGGACTTCCCTGGTTAAAACTCCACACTTCCTCTGCAGGGGGTGTGGGTTAGATTCCTGGTCAGGGAACTAATATCCCACATACTGCACATTGCTGCCAGAAAGAAAAAAAAAAATTAGAGCCCTATGTTTGCATTTTCCATCTCATTTAATATAGAAAAAAAATGGGGGGAGCAAATTGGAGTGGGGGTGTGGGCTGGATTCCCTCCCTGCCTTTTCATGCACCCAGTGACCTAGTTAGGTCCTTTAGTCATTTAAAATTCTATTTCATTCTCTCTGAAATAGTTAACATCACCTACTTAAGGATTAGAAGCAGAAGTAGAGATAACAGATGCTTAATACAGGGTATGGGAAGCTTAATAAGTGGTGCTTATCAATTTTAACTGAAGCCATTCCCCCTCAACACCCTGAGAGATCTTTATCCCAGGCTGGGAGGACTCAGCAGTGCTCCACTACATACTCACCTGCCCAAGGTACAGAGAAAGCCATCAATCACCAGTTTACTGGGATCCTCTCTCTCTGAGCCCAAATTGCCCTGCATGGCTTATAGTCTCTTTGATCTTTCTATTGCACTGCTGTGCATCTCTTGCATTGTTAACTCAGACTATTAGCTCTCACATTGTTCAGTGTTTCACTACCAGTTGCCAAACTGACCTCATTTCCTGCCAAGTTAACCTCATTTCCGTTTTTGATAAGGTTACTAAATGAATAGATTCTAAGAATACTGCCAGCATAGTATTATCTGGGTTCTGCAAGGGGGACGATAAGTTCCTGTGGTGTCTCTGTGGCCAAGATGGCCAAAAAATGAAACAGAGTGTAGATAGCAAGAATCATAAATAGCTAGACAAATACCTCCAACAGCCCTTTGATCAAACCGAGGAGAGGTTGGTTGTGGGAAGTAGATGGATACAGAGGGGTCAACCTGGGAATAAGAACTAATGTGGTCATAAAAAATATCCTCCAAGATCTAGAGTAGGAAGCCCACTCCCTCATTCCTATACCAAATATTTATTGAGTGCATGGGCAGGGCACTGAGTATGACCCTGGCGATAGAAGAGAACAAAACAGATCTGACTTCTGCCTTTTTGGAACTTACATTCTAGTGGTAGGGAGAAAGACAACAAACACACATATCATCTGAGAGTTTCTAAAACAGATGTGATACCAAGAAAGCAGCATGACTTGGGGCAGGAGAGGGGTGGTCCTTTAGGCAAGATCATCAAGTGAGCTAGAGAATGAGTAGCCAGCTGTGTGAACTTCTGGGGCCACAGCTAGCTAGGCAGAGGGAAGAGCAAATGCAAAGGTCCTAAAAAGAGAATATGGGACCTCCCTGGTTGTCCAGTGGTTAAAAATCTGCCTGCTAATGCAGGGGACAAGTGTTTGATCCCTGGTCAGGGAAGATCCCACATGGGGAGGGGCAACTAAGCCTGTGGGCCACAGCTCCTGAGCCCACAAGCCCTAGAGCTGGTGCACTGAAACCAGAGAGTAGACCCCACTTGCTGCAATAAGAGAAAGCCTGCTCACAGCAACAAAGACCCAGCTCAGCCACACACAAAAAAGAAAGAAAGAAAGAGAATGTGCTTGGTATATTTAGGTCTAGAAAGAAAAGCAAATCTGGGGAGCAGAAATGAAGTGAGAAGTGGAGAGAGAAAAGGAGTGGACCTTCTAGTGAAGAGCTTCCCAGATAATGTGCCCCAGTGGGGGTTCACTGTGTCCCAGCTGTGGCTCCCTCAGCCCCATATCAGAAGTAGGGCCTGGAGTAGCCTGATTTGCTCCCTACCACCGTCATCACCTTGGACTGAAAAAGCTTCATCTACTTACCCAGTGTTCCATTCACATATTATGAATTCCTTTTGATGCTGAAAGCTTAGCTTCTCTGTTGGAGTTCAGTGGGCCAGTTGTGTCCGACTCTTGGTGACCTCATGGCCTGTAGCATGCCAGGACTCCCTGTCCCTCCCCATCTCCTGGAGTTTGCCCAAGTCCATGTTCACTATATTGGTGATACCATCTAGCCATCTCTTCCTCTGATGCCCTCTTCTCCTTCTACCCTCACTATCTTTCCCAGCATCAGGGACTTTTCCAATGAGTTTGCTGTTCTCATCAGGTGACCAAAATACTGGAGCTTCAACTTTATCATCAGTCCTTCCAATGAGTATTCAGGGTTGATTTCCTTTAAGATTGACTGGTTTGGTCTCTAAGGAGTCTCAGGAGTCTTCTCTGACACCACAGTTAGAAGACATCAATACTTTGGCGCTCTGTCTTCTTTAAGGTCCAGCTCTCACAACCATCTGTGACCACTTGGAAGACCATAGCCTTGACTAGCTGGACCTTTGTCAGCAGAGTGATGCCTCTGCTTTTCAACACACTGTCTAGGTTTGTCATAACTTTCCTGCCAAGAAGCAATCGTTTTCTGATTTTGTGGCTGCAGTCACTATTCACAGTGATTTTAGAGCCCAAGAAGAGGAAATCTGTCACCACTTCCACCTTTCTCCTTCTATTTGCCATAAAGTAATGGGGCCGGATGCCATGATCTTAGTGTTCTTAATATTTAGTTTTATGCTGACTTTTCCACTCTCCTCCTTCACCCTCATCAAGAGATTCTTCAGTTCCTCTTTGCTTTCTCCCATTAGAGTTGTATATCCACGTATCTGAGGTTGATGTTTCTCCCACCTATCTTGATTCCAACTTATAATTCATCCAGCCCAGCATTTCTCATGATGTGCTTGGCATATAAATTACATCTATGTCAAATAAAATCTCGGAGACAGACTTTTGGGGAGAGTAGAAAAAGATAGCTTCGTTGCTATGCCAGGCAAAGGGGGACACAGCAGGCTAATGCCTTTAAAACCATGTGTCCCAATTTGGGGAAGATAGTGACAAGTTTTATAGTGAAAGAGGGCATGATCAGCTAGTGGACATTCTTCTGATGGGTTGGTGGTGAGGTTAGTAGGAATCAACATTGTCAACCTTCAGGTTTAACTGGTCTAGGGTCTACATGCTTGTGGGCAGCATGCCATAACTTCTCTCACCTGGAGGCAATTTCAGTATCCACAAAATAGCTCAAAACTATTGTGCTAAAAAATAGCTCAAAGCTATTGTGCTAAAAAAAATAGCACAAAGTCCACAAAATTGCTGGGTAAAAAAGATGACCATATCTTCTCGGAATTAAACATGTTAAGTGTAGAATAACAAAAACAGTATGGTAAGTGACATGAGGAAAGTTAAAAGAAAAATCATAGTCCTAAAAATGGCATCACTGCTCTTAAAAGTCCATGATACAAAGCCTAGATTTAATACCTGATTTGATGTTCCTGCTAGTCAGGGCCTGACAAAATGTGGTCCAATAGAGAAGGGAATGGCAAATCACTTCCATATTCTTGCCTTAAGAACCCTATGAACACAAAGAAAAGAAAAAGATATGACACTGGAAGATGAGCCGACCATGTCGGTACGTGTCCAATATGCTACTGAGGAAGAATGGAGAAACAGCTCCATGAAGAATAAAGGGGCTAGGCTAAAGAGGAAACCTTGCTGAGCTCTGGATGTGTCTGGTGCCCAGGTGGCAACAGTGGTAAAGAACCCACCTGCCAATGCAGGAGACTGTGAGAGATGTCAGTTCAATCCCTAGGTTGGGAAGATACCTGGAGGAGGGCATGACAACCCACTCCAGTATTCTTACCAAGAGAGCCTGGCAGGCTGCAGTCCATGGGGTCACAAAGAGTCAGACACCACTGAAGCGACTTAGCATGAACGCTAATGGTGAAAGTAGAGTCCGGTGCTGTACAATATTGCATAGGAACCGGGAATGTTAGGTCTATGAGTCAAGGTAAATTAGATATGGTCAAGCAGGAGATGGCAAGAGTGAACACGGACAGTTTAGGAATCAGTGAACTAAAATGAACAGGAATGGGCAAATTTAATTCAAATGACCAATATATCTACTACTGTGGGCAAGAATTAGAAATGGAGTAGCCCTCATAGTCAACAAAAGAGTCCAAAATGCGGTATTTGCATGCAATCTCAAAAACGATATAATGATCTTGGTTCATTTCCAAGGCAAACCATTCAGCATCACAGTAATGCAAATCTATCCTCCAACCATTAATGCCAAAGAAGCTGAAGATGAACAGTTCTATGAAGACCTACAAGACCTAGAACTAAAACCAAAAACAGATGTCATTTTCATCATAGGGTATTAGAATGAAAAAATAGGATGCGAAGAGATACATGGAATAACAGGCAAATTTAGCTTTGGGCTACAAAATGAAACAGGGCAAAGGCTAACTTTTGTCAAGAGAACATGCTGGTCATAGCAAACAGCCTCTTCCAACAACACATGAGAGAACTCTACACATGGACATCACCCAATGGTCAATACTGAAATCAGATTGATTATATTCTTTGTAGCTGAAGATCGAGAAGCACTAAACATTCGGCAAAAAGAAGACCAGGAGCTGATTGTGGCTCATGATGAGCTCCTTATTGCCTAATTCAGCCTTAAATTGAAGAAAGTAGGGAAAACCACTAAACCATTCAGGAAGTGAAGTCGCTCAGTCATGTCCAACCCTCAGCGACTCCATGGACTGCAGCCCACCAGGCTCCTCTGTCCATGGGATTCTCCAGGCAAGAGTACTGGAGTGGGGTGCCATGGCCTTCTCCAAATGAAACCAGGAAGGGGCTAAACCAAATCCTTTGTGATTATACAGTGGAAGTGACAAATAGATTCAAAGGATTAGATCTGTTAGACAGGCTGCTTGAAGAACTATGGACAGAGGTTCATGACATTGTATAGGAGGTGGTGACCAAAACCATCCCAAAGGAAAAAAAAATGCAAGAAGGCAAAGTGGTTGTCTGAGGAGGCCTTACAAATAGCTGAGAAAAGACAAAGGAGAAAGGGAAAGATATACCAACTGAAGGCAGAGTTCCAGAGAATAGCAAAAAGAGATTAAAAAAAAAACTTTCTTAAGTGAACAATGCAAAGAAACAGAGGAAAACAATAGAATAAGAAACACTAGAGATCTCTTTAAGAAAACTAGAGATACCAAGGGAACATTATGTGCAAAGATGGGCATAGTAAAGGACAGAAACAGCAAGGACCTAACAGAAGCAGAAGAGATTAAGAAGAGGTAGCAAGAATACACAGAAGAACTATACAAAAAACGATCTTAATGACCTGGATAATCACTGTGGTGTGGTCACTCGCCTAGAGCCAGATATCCTCCAGTGTGAAGTCAAGCGGACCTTAGGAAGTATTACTAGAAACAAAGCTAGTGGAGGTGATGGAATTCCAGCTGAGCTATTTCAAATCCTAAAAGATGATGCTGTGAAAGTGCTGCACGCAATATACCAGCAAATTTGAAAGACTCTGCAGTGGCCACAGGACTGGAAATGGTCAGTTTTCATTCCAATCCCAAAGAAAGGCAATACCAAAGAATGTTCAAATTACCATACGATTGGACTTATTTCAAATACTAGAAAGATTATACTCAAAATCCTTCAACCTAAGCTTCAACAGTATGTGAACTGAGAACTTCCAGATATACAAGCTGGGTTTAGAAAAGGCAGAGAAACCAGAGATCAAATTGCCAACATCCATTGGATCATAGAGAAAGCAAGGGAATTCCAGAAAAGCATCTACTTTTGCTTCATTAACTACACTAAAGCCTTTGACTGTGTTGATGACAACAAACTGTGGAAAATTCTTAAAAAGAGATGGAAATACCAGACTACCTTACTTGTCTCCTGAGAAACCTGTATGTAGGACAAGAATTAACAGTTATAACCTTATATGGAACAACAGATTGGTTCAAAATTGGGAAAGGAGTACATCAAGTCTATATATTATCACCCCGTTTATTTAACTTTTATGAAGAGCACATCATGTGAAATGTCGGGCTGAATGACTCACAAGCTAGAATCAAGATTATCAGGAGAAATATCAATAACCACAGATAAGCAGATAATATACCACTTTAATGGCAGAAAGGGAAGAGGAACTAGAGAGCCTTTTGATGAGGGTGAAAGAAGAGAGTGAAAAAGATGGCTTAAAAGTCAAAACACTAAGGTCATGGCATCTGGTCTCGTCACTTCATGCAAATAGGTGGGGGAAAAGTGAAAACAGTGACAGACTTTATTTTTTGGGGCTCCAAAATCACTGCAGATGGTGACTGCAGTCATGAAATTAAAAGACGCTTGCTCCTTGGAAGAAAAGCTATGACAAACCTAGACAGTGTATTAAAAAGCAGAGACATCACTTTGCCTACAAAGTTCTGTCTACTTAAAGCTGTGGATTTTTCAGTAGTCATGCGAAGATGTGAGAGTTAGACCATAAAGAAGGCTGTGCGCTAAAGATTTGATGCTTTCAAATTGTGGTGCTGGAAACTCTTGAGAGTCCCTTGGACAGCAAGGAAATCAAACCAGTCAATCCTAAAGGAAATTAATTCTGAATATTCTTTGGAAGGACTGATGCTGAAGCTGAAGCTCCAATGCTTTGGCACCTGATGTGAAGAACCGACTTACTGGATAAAGATCCTGACACTAGCAATGACTGAGAGCAAAAGGAGAAGAGGTCGACAGAGGATGAGATGGTTGTATAGCATCACTGACTCAGTGGACATGAATTTGAGCAAACTCTAGGTGATAGTGAAGGACAGGGAAGCCTGGCTTGATGCAGTTCATTGGGTTGCAAAGAGTTGGATATGTCTTAGTGACTGGACAACAAAAACAAAACTGCAGTTTCACCCTCTTCCAGAAATGTAATCTGAACCAACCAGCCTGGAATTTTCAGATCCAGCACCACTAAAGTAATCTGTCACATTGGCCCTCTCCCTTTCCACCCCTCTTCCTCCATTCAAGAAGTGCCAGTCTGCGTGATAAAACCTTTGCCATTCATTTTCTTCTAAAATAGATGCCCTGGCCTAAAAATAATCCTTTCTTTTCTTTTGCTAATAGCTCTCTTTCCCCAGCATGGGGCTTCCAGGTGGTGCTAGAGATAGAGAACCTGCCTACCAAAGCAGGAGACTTAAGAGCACAGGGTCTAATCCCTGGGTTGAGAAGTACCCCTGGAGTAGGAAATGGCAACCCACTCCAGTATTCTTGCCTTGAGAATCCATCCCATGGACAGAGGAGTCTGGTGGACTACAGTCCATGGGGTCTCAAAGAGTCGGACACCACTGAAGTGACTTAGCACTTAACCCTTTTCCCACCCTTCTTTCTATAAAAACCTTCCATTTTGTACAAATCCTTGGAGGTTCTTTTAGTTGCTAGATGAGGTTCTACCAAAATCATGAAGTGCCCAATGAAGCCAATTGTAATTCTTCAAATTCACTTGGTTGAATTTTGCTTTTAAACACTAGGCAGATAGATTAACGAAACAAAATTAGGAGCCCAGAAACTTATATATGTGAAAATTTATATATAATATATATATATATATTTATAGTTTATTATTGAGATGGTATTCTAAAAATGGATTATTCAGGGAATTCCCTGTAGGTCCAGTGATTACCACTTGGCACTTCTAAAACAGGAGGGAAGGGGGCAGGGCACAACCTTTAAAAGAA
Organism: Bos indicus x Bos taurus; assembly: GCF_003369695.1. NCBI lineage: Eukaryota > Metazoa > Chordata > Mammalia > Artiodactyla > Bovidae > Bos > Bos indicus x Bos taurus. Next base: position 129,681,722 of record NC_040076.1, read on the forward strand.
TAACATAGCCTGAGGACATGACATAAACTGATTAGAACAAAGCAAGTCCTGTTGAGGTCCTTTAATAGACAGGAACCTGGTGGTCTGGAGTCAATGATAAGAAAGTAAAGGAGAGAGAAAGAGGCTGATATTCCTTGGTTAACGCAGAAAACCAGTTAAGTCCCTGACTCTGGGTTTGCTCTGTTCACGAAGGCCTCGGGTGCCCTCTCAATGGGGTGAAGGCGCAGAGCACCTTCTCAAGAGGGTCTTAAAAGCCCGGGCAGGAAAGTGAACCCAGAGGGCCTCTGCGCTCCAAAGACATAGCCTGAGAGAGAGAGAAAGTAAGACAAGGGGACCAAAGCTCTGATGGATCAAAGGTGTTTTAATCAACATGGTGTGGGCATATATACTGTAGTTATTCTCAGCAAAGATAAAGATTAAAATTCCAGACTTACAAAACATAGGCGATCCATATTAAAGAGAGAGAGAGTTGTAAACAATCACTTTTACCATATGGTTCACAAAAAAGGAAGAGGGTACTTATCACTGTATTGAAAAACTAAGGAAGCAAATGCCTGGATCCCTCAGCCCCAGGAGAGGCTTGCCTCTCCTCTTAATTCCTGAATATTCAGGAATTAATAAGGAACAGAGGATTCCTGACAGATCCAAAACAGCACACAGGAAGCCTTCTGTTACATGCTTCCTGACAAAATCCAAGATGGCAGATAAGTGGACTTCCACTAGACCTTGAGCCTCAGCTTATCCTTATTGTAACACATCAACAAGCTAAATGACACACCTGCATGTGTCAAGACAATTCAAAGGTCAATCAAAAAGTTCAGAAAGTAGGCAGTGGTCCAATTCCTGGGCACCTCCCCCAGTTAGCTGGAATACTTTCCCCACTCATTAGCCTATGAAATTACCCACTCCAGGAGGAAAAGGGGAAGACAGAGGATGAGATGGCTGGATGGCATCACTGACTCGATGGACGTGAGTCTCAGTGAACTCCAGGAGTTGGTGATGGACAGGGAGGCCTGGCGTGCTGCGATTCATGGGGTCGCAGAGTCAGACACGACTGAGCGACTGATCTGATCTGATCTGATCTGATGAAAACTGACAGGCTTCCCAGGTGGCGAAGTGGTAAAGATTCTGCCTGCCAATGTAGGACACACAAGAGATGTGGGTTTGATCCCGGAGTCAGGAAGATCCTCTGGAGAAGGAAATGGCAATCCACTCCAGTATTTTTGCCTAGAGAATCCCATGGACAGATTCTGGGGACTACAATTCATGGGGTTGCCAATAGTCAAACATGACTGAGCACGTCCACACACATAAAAAAGACAACCTCATACCTTGGTGCTGTTCTCACATTCTGACATGGCCCACACTTTGAAGTGTGTTTTTCTATAAATAAATCTACCTATTGCTTTGTCTCTCACTGAATGCCTTTGGTGATGAGACATCAAGAACCTAAGCCTTGGGCTTCCCTGATGGCTCAGTGGTAAAGAATCTCCTGACAATGCTGGAGATACAGGTTCGAGCCCTGGTCTGGGAAGATCCCGCATGCTACAGGGCAACTAAGCCTGTGTGCCACAGCTACTGAGCCTGTGCTCTAGAGCTCATGCTCTGTAACAAAAGTCATAGCAATGAGAAGCCCAAGAACCTCAACTAGAGAGTAGCTTCTGCTCAAAGCAATAAAGGACCAGCACACCCAAAAATAAATAAATAAAAGTATTTTTTAAAAAAGAGAGAGAGAACCTGAGCTTTTTTTTTTTTCACTTTGTTTATTTTTTTTAATTGAAGGATAATTGCCTTACAGAATTTTGTGGTTTTCTGTCATATATCAAGAATCAGTCATAGGTTCACTGATGTCCCCACCCTCCCAAACCTCTCTCCCATCTCCTGCCCTATCCCATCCTTCTAGATTGTCACAGAGCCCTTGTTTGAGTTCCCTAAGTCATATAGCAAATTCCCATTGGCTATCTACTTTAGGGGACTGGAATGCAAAAGTAGGAGGTCAAGAGAAACCTGGAGTAACAGGCAAGTTTGGCCTTGGAGTACAAAATGAAGCAGGGCAAAGGCTAACAGAGTTTTGCCAAGAAAACACACTGGTCAGGGCAAATATTCTCTTCCAACAACATATGAGAGAACTCTACACATGGACATCACCAGATGGTCAATACCAAAATCAGATTCTTTGCAGCTAGAGATGGAAAAGCTCTATATAGTTAGCAAAAATAAGACCAGGAGCTGACTGTAGCTCAGATCATGAACTCATTATTGCAAAATTCAGACTTAAATTGAAGAAAGTAGGAAAAACCACTAGACCATTCAGGTATGACCTAAATCAAATCCCTTATGATTATACAGTTAAAGTGACAAATAGATTCAAGGGATTAGATCTGATAGAGTACCTGAAGAACTATGGATGGACGTTTGTGACATTGTACAGGAGACAGTGATCAAGACCACCCCAAGAAAAAGAAATGCAAAAAGGCAAAATGGTTGTCTGAGGAGGCCTTACAAATAGCTGAGAAAAGAAGAGAAGCAAAAGGCAAAGGAGAAAAGGAAAGACATACCCATCTGAATGCAGAGTTCCAAAGAACACCAAGGAGAGATAAGAATGCCTTCCTAAGAGATTAATGGTAAAAAAATAGAGAAAAATAACATAATGGGAAAAACTAGAGATTTCTTCAAGAAAATTAGAGATACCAAGGAAACACTTCATGCAAAGATGGGCTCAATAAAGGACAGAAAGAGCAAGGACCTAACAGAAGCAGATGTTAAGAAGAGGTGGCAAGAATACACAAAAGAACTATACAAAAAAGATCTTAATGACCCAAATAAACATGAGGGTGTGATCACTCATGTAGAGCCAGACATCCTGGAATGTGAAGTCAAGGGGGCCTTAGGAAGCATGACTACGAACAAAGCGAGTGGAGGTGATGGCATTCCAGCTGAGCTATTTCAAACACTGTGAAAGTGCTGCACTCAATATGCCAGCAAATATGGAAAACTCAGCAGTGGCCACAGGACTGGAAAAGGTCAGTTTTCATTCCAATCCTAAAGAAAGGCAATGCCTAAGAATGTTCAAACTACCGTACAATTGTACTCATCTCACAATCTAGCAAAGTAATAATTAAAATTCTCCAAGCCAGGCTTCAACAGTACATGAACTGAGAACAACTTCCAGATGTTCAAGCTGGATTTAGAAAAGGCAGAGGAACCAGAGATCAAATTGCCAACATCTGTTGGATCATAGAAAGAGCAAGAGGGTTTCCAAAAAACATCTGCTTTATTGACTATGCCAAAGCCTTTGACTATGTGGATCATGACAAACTGTGGAAAATTCTGAAAGAGATGGGAATACCAGACCACCTTACCTACCTCCTGAGAAGTCTGTATGCAGGTCAAGAAGCAATAGTTAGAACTGGACATGGAACAATGGACTGGTTTCAAAATGGAAAAGGAGTATGTCAAGGCTGTATATTGTCATCCCGTTCATTTAACTTACATGCAGAGTACACCATGCAAAATGCTGGGCTGGATGATATACAAACTGGAATCAAGATTGCCAGGAGAAATATCAATAACCTCTTTTGTGCAGATGATACCCTTATGATACCACCCTTACAGCAGAAAGCGAAAAAGAACTAAAGAGCCTCTTGATGACAGTGAAAGAGGAGAGTGAAACTCAACATTCAAAAGACTAAGATCATGGCATCCAGTCCCATCGCTTCATGGCAAATAGATGGGGGGAAAGTGAAAACAGTGACATACTTTATTTTCTTGGGCTCCAAAATCACTGCAGATGGTGACTGCAGCCATGAAATTAAAAGACAGTTGCTCCTTGGAAGAAAAGCTATGACCAACCTGCTGCTGCTGCTAAGTCACTTCAGTCATGTCTGACTCTGTGCGACCCCATAGACAGCAGCCTACCAGGCTCCCCCATCCCTAGGATTCTCCAGGCAAGAACACTGGAGTAGGTTGCCATTTCCTTCTCCAATGCATGAAAGTGAAAAGTGAAAGTGAAGTCGCTCAGTCGTGTCCGACTTTTAGCGACCCCATGGACTGCAGCCCACCAGGCTCCTCCGTCCATGGGATTTTCCAGACCAACCAAGACAGTATATTAAAAAAACAGAGACATTACTTTGATGACGAAGGTCAGTCTAGTCAAAGCTATGGTTTTTCCAGTAGTCATATATGGATGTGAGAGTTGGAGCATAAAGAAAGCTGAGCGCCAAAGAATTTATGCTTTTGAACTGTGGTGTTGGAGAAGACTCTTGAGAGTCCCTTGGTTGCAAGGAGATCAACCCAGTCAATCTGAAGGGAAATCAGTCCTGAATATTCATTGGAAAGACTGATACTGAAGCTGAAGCTCCAATACTTTGGCCACCTGATTGGAAGAACTGACTCATTGGAAAGGACCCTGAGGCAAGGAAAGATTGAAGGCAGGAGGAGAAGGGAACCACAGAGGATGAGATGGTTAGATGGCGTCACTGACTCGATGGACATGAGTTTGAGCAAGCTTTGGGAGTTGGTGATGGACTGGGAGGCCTGGTGTGCTGTAGTCCATGGGGTCACAAAGAGTCGGACATGACTGAGGAACTGAACTAACTGACCCCCTTCCTATCTCAGTACTAGAAGAGAATATGGTAGGATTTTTGTATTTTGCTGTGGACAAGCCTTACTCAATATGGTGAAACAAATGCAAAAATAAATAGATAAAAGCAAAACACTATAAAAGAAAATGATAAGAAATTCCAGAGGAGCCTGGCAGGCTAGAGTCCATAGGGTCTCAAGGAACCCGACACGATTGAGGGCAGGAGGAATGGGGCAAAAGAGGATTAGATAGTTGGATGGCATTACTGACTCAATGGACATGAGTTTGAGCAAACTCCAAGAGATAATGAAAGACAGGAAGGTACGGCATGCTGCAGTCCATGGGGTGGCAAAGAGTTGGACACAACTTAGCACCTAAAAAACAATACAAAACGGTACATCTATTGAGAGGAACTGGCAATGTCTATCAAAACAACAAGTACATCTGCCCTTTGATCCAGCAATTCTGCTTTTAAATATTTATACAGCAACCTTGCATGAAAAAAAAAATGTAATGCAGCCAAAGTTATTCATTGCAGCCTTGTTTCTAACAGCAAAAGGGCAGGAACACCAAAATATTCATAATAAATTGATTTGTTAAATTATGACTTATCTTTAAAATGAAATGCTATGTACCTGTTAGAAGGAATGAAGGAGCTCACTCCAAGTTATAATATGGAATTATTTCTAAGATATGTTATTAAGGGGAAAATAATGTATTTAAGCTGCTAACATTTGTGCCTTTTTTTTTTAAAAAAAAGAATAACATATATGTTTGGAAAGTACACAGACTATTTCTGGAAGGATGTATGTAAAGATAGTAAGAGTGGCTGCCTCTGTGGATCAGAACTGAGGTGCTAGAGGGAAAGGGATAGAAGAGATTTTGTTTTCACTGTATATTCTTTTTCTGTTTGATTGTTTTTGTCTTTTTCTTTTTCAGTTTTTCTTGTTTTTTTTTTCTTTTCCTGTTTTCCTTTTTCTAAAATTTTTTTTCATTTTTTTCCTTTGAAAATTTTCTTTTTTTTCTTTTTACTGTATTCTTTTATACTCTTTCAGTTTTTATATTGTACATGTTATTTTAAAAATAGATTATAATTGAAAGCATGGGATGGAATTTTTATATATATGCTTGTGCAAGTATAGAAAATAGCCATTCTCACCATCTGGTAACAAATGGTGGGGGAGGGGATTTGAGCTGAGGCTTTACTTTTTACTGTGATACTCTGCCATATTGTTTCAATGTGCTACATTAAGCATATACAGTTTTTCTAATTAAAAAAATTAATAATAGTTTCCTCACAGAAAAATGTTGGTACAAAGCTGAAAAGACTATCTGCGGAATCCAGAGTAATTTGTCAAGGGAGTTCCACCTTGGTAGGGAATTTCAGACCAGATGGGTCTTTAGACAGCTTTCAACATAACGCATTCCTTAGATCTATGATCTGTAACTCTTGGTCAGATCAGTCGCTCAGTCGTGTCCGACTCTTTGCGACCCCATGAATCGCAGCACGCCAGGCCTCCCTGTCCATCACCAACTCCCGGAGTTCACTCAGACTCACGTCCATTGAGTCAGTGATGCCATCCAGCCATCTCATCCTCTGTCATCCCTTTCTCCTCCTGCCCCCAATCCCTCCCAGCATCAGAGTCTTTTCCAATGAGTCAACTCTTCGCATGAGGTGGCCAAAGTACTGGAGTTTCAGCTTTAGCATCATTCCTTCCAAAGAAATCCCAGGGCTGATCTTCAGAATGGACTGGTTGGATCTCCTTGCAGTCCAAGGGACTCTCAAGAGTCTTCTCCAACACCACACTTCAAAAGCATCAATTCTTCGGCGCTCAGACTGGCCTTAATTTCTCACCTGGATTATAAGCTCCTTAAGGTCAGAGAGTCTCAGTTTTGCTTTAAAACAAACAAACATTTTCCTCATCTTTTAATACAAAGTTACATAAACTTGCCAAATAGTCTCACTTGAATGTTGGGATGTCTATTTTTTCACAGCTGACACAGTGCAGATTCAGTGCCGGGAGCTGTTAAGGTCACATACTGTTGTTCTAACCTTTGCTATTACGAAGAGAAGTATAATACAATTATCCTGGTAAAGAAGGCTTAGTCAGCACATCTTGCTTTGGGTGTGGTAAAACAAGAATTTATTTGTTCAAAGTCAGTGGACCAAGAAGGGTTGGCCAGCACATTGTCATGATCTCAATTTACACAACACCAACAATGGGACTGTAGGTCTGGAGCCTGGGGCTTTTCCCTGGGCACCCATTTGGGTCCCTAATTATCATTGATTCTTCTGGTACCAAAGTAAAAAGTTGTAACTTTTTTGGGGCTGTGCTACGTGGCACTCAGGACCTTAGTTCCCAGTTATTATTGTTGGTCAGTCACTAAGTCGTGTCCAACTCTTTGTCACTCCATGGACTGCAGCATGCCAGGCTTCCCTGTCCTCCACTGTCTCCTGAAGTTTGTTCAAACTCATGTCCATTGAGTCAGTGATGCTATCTAACCTCTGCTACCCCCTTCTCGTTTTGCCTTCAATCATTACCCAGCATCAGGCTCTTTTCCAATGAGTTGGCTCTTCACATCAAGTGGCCAAAGTATTGGAGCTTCAGCTTCAGCATCAGTCCTTCCAATGAATATTCAAGGTTGATTTCCTTTAAGATTGACTGGTTTGATCTCCTTGCTGTCCAAGAGACTCTCAAGAATCTTTTCTAGCACCGCAATTTGAAGGCATCAGTTCTTCAGCACTCAACCTTTTTTATGGTCCAACTCTCACATCGGTAGTTCCCAGACTAAGGATCAAACTCACACTAACTGCAGTGGAAGTGCAGAATTAACCCACTGGACTGCCAGGGAATTCCCACAGAACTTACACTTAATATGTACTGAATGAATGACTGCAGTAGTGTATGAATACATGCTCAAATGAATAGATGGGTAAATAAATGCATAAATACATGCATTAATTAATGAAACACCTTCTCATGGGAGCAGACAGACATACTATGTATGGGTCATGGACACGGACAGACTGAGAAAGTAGAGAGAGGATGTATCAAGTGACAGGCATTCAGAGCAGTTCTAATGATTGTCCACAACCTGCACCTATTTGACCAGAATGGAGTGTGTCTGCATTACAGCAAGTGGACTGAAGAAGCAAGCGGGGATCCCCAAGAAGGCGGCCTACAAGCTGACGTGTGGGATGCTCTTCTTTACCTACTCCTTTGTTTGCAAGATGTCCCCGCCAGACATGAAGGACAGCTTTCTGGACTTCCAAACTAGTCGTTACAAGTTCCACTACTACAAGACACTCACTGGGATCGAGGGTGGTCATGAATACTGATTGGGTGTGGGGCCCAGCTGAGAGGTGCCTCACTGCACCCACAGTGTGCTGTAAGTTCAGCTGGTGGTGAAGAATCCCCTGTGCCCTCTGGGCCAAACTGTGCCAGGTGATCGCTTCCTCTTCTGACTGGTCTCCCACGTCCATCCGTTCTGTGCCCTTCTTCTCTGCCTGGTTGGGTGAAGGCAGCACTCTATATCACCCTTCAGAAGAATTCCTGTCCATTCCCAGCCCTTTCTAACCTGTTTTGTCTAGGGCCCCCTACTGAAAGCCTGCCCCACCTCAGACCCCTCTAGCCGTCCAGGAAAACAGCCTTAGGCCCTCCATGGTACCCTCCGGCACAGAAAGGAAGCCTACTGGGGTCCCTATACCTCCAAACCAGGCTCTCTCTCCAGATTTATTCCCTACCTGATGCTGCGCAAAGCACCAAATAAAGTTTTCATCACCCTAAAAAAAAAAAAAAGCAGAGGTAGACACAATGAGCACAATGAGCCCAAAACTGGGGCGCTTCCTGTTAGGACCAAAAATGGCCCCACCTCCTGGTCCCCACATAGCACAGGGTCACAGCCTTAAGTGGGTGCTTACCACATATGGGTCCCTACAAAAGAAGCTTTTATCCTTCCTAAGGGCTACTACTTCAAAAAATACCTACCTAAGCCTCCTGATTCTCAAAGAGATAAAAATTGATGCTGAAAGTTCAGCTTCTCTGTACACCAGTACCAAATCAAATCTCAGAGACAGAGTTTGAGGGGAAGTAGAAAAGAGTCGCTTTATTGCTTTGCCAGGCAAAAGTGGAGATAGCAGCCTAACGCCCTCAAAACAATGTGTCTTAACTTGGGGAAGATAGTGACAGGTTTTATAGTAAAAGAGGGAGTAATCGGCTTGTGGACATTCTTCTGATGGATTTGTGGTGAGGTAAGTAGGAGTCAACAATGTCAGCCTTCAGGTTTAAATGACCTGGGGTCTTCCTGCTTGCAGGCAGCATACCGTAACTTTTCCCACCTGGAGGGGGTTTCAGTATCCACAAAATAGCTCAAAGGTGTTGTTGTGGGTTTCGTTGATGGGGAAATGATACCTTGTCCCAAGGCTGCTCATGACTGTTTCTTTCTCCCTGGTCTCACGTCCCCTCCAGTCCCTAAATGACAACTGCTTAAATCTGCCCATTGAAACTCAGGGAAGGTCCTGGAGGCTGAATGAAGGTTGTTTCCTATTATCAAAAAAATGGGTGAAATGAAAAGGCTTTGTGCTCAGGAGCCCCACAGGGCCCTGCAGGGTATGAAATATATTTGCATAACAGTGCAAACAAGTAAAACGTTGCATTAAACGGTTGCTTCATTTGTTCAACCAATATTAACTGTGAAACTCTTAGGAACTCCAGGGAAACAAAAATAAATTACACATTCTTTGCCATCTAGGAACTCTACATTTCATTTTCTGGACAGTTTCCCAATTTTAGCATAAAATGATATATTTTAGACCTGTGGTAATCTTTTTATCTTCATATATTTCCCTTTACCAAATGTATGTAAATTTGGGGATGTTAAGGAATTATTTCAGGGCTTCCCTGGATACTCACATAGGAAAGAACTTGCCTGCAATGCGGGAGACCAGGGTTCAATTCCTGGGTTGGGAAAATCCCCTGGAAAAGGGAATGGCTACCCACTGCAGTATTTTTGCTGGAAAATCCCATGGACAGAGGAGCCTAGTGGGCTACAGTCCATGGGGTCACAAAGAGTACAACACGACTGAGTGACTGACACTTTCTTTAAGGAATTATTTAATTCCAAGGTCTGAATTGACAATAAATTGCCTAATTCTACAGAAAAAAAAAAATTGTTTTCTCCATATTTGACTCTTTATGATTCAATATTCTATCCCCAATTTTTTTTTCTCCACAGCAGGAAACATGTCCAAGTGTCATCATATCCAAAAAAAATTTTAATCTCTGTTTCATTCTCTCCTTCTCTTTCTCTTCCTCTCATACAAATGTATACACTCACACACATACACACCATACCAACAGCAAATGGCAATTACAGTCCAAAAGCTTACAAAGTCCAAAATGTGGTCAAGATAAATAATTATATGAAATGCTCCTTTGGGCTTCCCTAGTGGTCCAGTGTTAAGAATCCCCCTTGCAATGCGGGGTACGCTGGTTTGATCCCTGGTCTGGGAGATCCCTCATGCCATGGAGCAACTAAGTCTGTGTGCCACTACTACTGAGCCCAGGAACTGCAGCCACTGAAGTCCTTGTGGCTAGAGCCCAGGCTCCACGACAAGAGAAGCCACCACAATGAGAAGCTTGTGTCCCACAAGGAAGAGCAGCCTCCACTCACGGCAACCAGAGAAAGCCCAAGTGCAGCAGCAAAGACCCACTACAGCCAAAAAATAAAAACTAAAATCTTTTTTAAAAAAGAAAGAAAAGTTAAACTAAAAAAAAAATGCCACTTTGACAAAAGGTATCCAGAATCACCTATTAAATTGGCAAAGTTTTCTTTTTTTAATATGAATGCTCAGTGTTACTGTTGTCCAAGATGCTCATTTGGCAAATTCCTACTGGTGGCAATATAAATTGGGAAAACTCTTGGAAGAGTACTGGGCCATCCATCTTGAAAGCCTTAGCAATATTCCCGCCCTATGTCCTTGTGATCTCACTTCTCACAACAAGGAGGTGAATCAAAAGAAATTATCCTTTATTCCTAGACTATAATCCCAAAACATTTAAAAAAATATTTTAAAACAGCAAACCCATCCCTTCTCCACATCCTGTAGGCTTTAATCTCTTTTCTTGCTTTTCTCCATATTGCATATTATATACTCATGTGTTTGTCTGTGTTTCCTCCCCACTGCTCACAAAGAATCAAAGCAAATGGTGTCCTTAATGCCCTTGAATAATTCCTTACACATAGTAGGTACTCATATATATCCTTTTAACTAATAAATTATTTATAATAGTGAAAATTAAAACAAATGCAAAAACTAGAGTAATAATGATTAAGTACATTTTGGCAGTCCTTTGGTTATTTTAAAGTTATTACAAATGTAATTATAAGAACTATATCCTTCCTATCCCCTCAACCTCTTCAGAGCAGTTCTTCAGAGCTGTCTAAAACATTGTCTCCCAGGCTATAGTCCTCGTTTTGCCCCAAATAAAACTTGACTCACAGCACTAAAAAAAAAAAAAAGAATTGTATAACTTGGAAAATAGATATATTACTTTTTTTCTTTTTAAAAGTTTTTTACTGGAGTATAGTTGATTTACAATGTTGTGTTAGTTTCAGGTATACAGCAAAGTGATTCTATTATACATATATCTACTCTTTTTTAGATTGTTTTCCTATATAGGCCTTTATAGAGTATTGAGTTCCCTGTGCTATACAGCAGGTCCTTATTAGTTATCTATTTTATATATAGTAATATGTATATGTCAAACCCAATCTTCCAATTTATCCCTGCCTCCTTACACCCTGGTAACCATAAGTTTGTTTTCCACATCTGTAACTCTTGAAAATAGATATACTGTTAAGGAGGAAATGAAAATGCATAATAGTATGTAGGTGTGGTAGATTGTTACAGTAATGATCCCAATGAGCCATACCTGCCTATATCTGGATTTTCATTAAATCCCCTCTCACACTGACTCTGGGTTTTCCCATATGACTTGTTTTGTATGATGGGACATCAGCTAAGATGATCCAACAGCAGCTTAAAAACTGTTTGTGCACTGGGTCTTGACCTCTCTCTCTTGTTGCTTCTGGAACCCTGCTACCTAGGTAGCATGCTGGAAATAAACGACCCAGCCCATAGCCAGTGCCAGACACTGAATGTCTTATTCATAAAATAAGGTCATATTATATAGCATCCAGCTCCAGTTGGGCCACCAGAAGATTTCAGTGGCATGTATGATCCTAGTTGATAATACCAGAAGAAATGCCCAGTTGAGCTCTGCTCAAACTGATGACTCACAGTATTGTGAGCCAGTGAAAGGGTTGTAGTATTAAGCACTAAGTTTTGAGGTAGTGTAATCAAATACGTGCTTTGTTGAAATAGGTGTGCATATGTAGGACAAAAGTATCAGTACTGTTTACACAGAAAGAACTCATGGCAATCCTGTGATGAAATAAACTCAGGTGAGGAGAACGTAGGTGTGACTGACCAGGCAAGACTCTGCCAGTACAGGGATCACCATATTCTAGAGAAAAAAACAGCCACAGAAACAAGCACACAAAGGAGTACAAAGGTTCTGTTTAGAGTGGTGGAAAAGTTTTGGAGCGACTTTTGGTGGTCCAGTGGTTAAGTATCCACCTCGCATTGCAGGGGACATGGATATAAGGTCCCACATGCCCTGTTGCAACCGAGTCCTTGGCTGCAACTACTGAACCCTTGAATTTTGGAGCCTGCACACCACAACTGGAGAACTAGAGAGTTCACAACTAAAGAGTCTGTGTGCCACAGAGAAATATCTCTCATGCTGCAACTACCACCTAACATAGCCAAATTAAAAAAAAAGTTTTGGAGTTAGTAGTGACAGTTCTACAGCATTGTGAATGTAATTAATTATTGTATAATTTAAAAATGGTTAGTTAAAATGGCACATTTAGAGGAGTTCCCTGGCAGTCCAGTGGTTAGGATCCCATGATCCCACTGAAGGGGGCACTGGTTCAATCCCTGGTCATTAAACTAAGATCCCACAAGACCCCAGGTTCGGTCAGAAAACCCCACAAAATAGCAAAATAAAAAAAAGTGAAGTGAAAGTCACTCAGTTGTGCCCAACTGTTTGCAGCCCCATGGAATTCTCCAAACCAGAATACTGGAGTGGGTAGTCTTTCTGTTTTCCAGGGGATCTCCCCAACCCAGAGATCAAACCCAGGTCTCCTGCACTGCAGGCAGATTCTTTACCAGGTGAGGCACTAGGGAAGCCCAAGAATACTGGAGTGGATCCCCTTCTCCAGGGGATCCTCCCAACTGTAACAGGAGGGAAAGGGGCAGGGCACAACTTTTGAAAGAATGACATAGCCCAAGGACACAGCATAAAGCGATTAGACCTAGATTCTCAATCAGCAAATGAAACGACACACCCAAAGGTGCCAAGACAATTTCAAGGCACTGTTAAAAGACGAAGGCATGGGCAGTGGCCTAAATCCTGGAAATCTCTGCCCCTTCCCAAAAATAGTTGGAATAATCCTTCCACTCATTAGCATATGAAATTATCCAGCCTATAAAAACTAACCACACCAAATTTCAGGGTTGCACTTCCCTCTGCAACAGCGCACACTCTGTCTGTGGAGTGTGCTTCTCTCTGACTCTGAAAGAATCCATTTACCTATCACTTTGTCTCTCACTGAATTCTTTCTGCAATGAAACTTCAAGAACCTGAGCTTCATTAGGTCCTGAAACCAGGTACCATGGGTTTGACTGGGTTTGAGTCCCAGCCACATGGGTTCAAGTCCCAAGCAGGGTTTTGGCTGGGTTCGAGTCCCTGCACATAGGTTCAAGTCCCAATCTGTGGTAAATGGTTTCACAACCCAGGGATTGAACCCAGGTCTCCCACATTGCAGGCAGATTCTTTACCAGCTGAACTATCAGGGAAGCCCAAGAATACTGGAGTGGGTAGCCTATTCCTTCTCCAGTGGATCTTCCCAACCCAGGAATCAAACCAGGTCTCCTGCATTGCAGGTGGATTCTTTGCCAGCCGAGTTACCAGGGAAGTCCCTAAAAAAAAAAAAAAAAAAAAAAAAAACCCACAAAACCATATAAGCAAAGTCACCTATCTCAAACTTCCTCCAAAGATGGCAATCTTTCCTTTACACACAATATAATCATCGGTTCCTTAGCCACTGTGAACCGCTCTCACAGGCTAAGTGCTGAGCTCTCAGGCTGAGTGATGCAACCGGTCCTGCCATCCTTTCAACAATCCTGAATGCTGTGATGGGGTGGTGGAACTTACCTTCTTCAAAGGAACCACATGCCAGTTGGCCAGATCGCCACACCATTAATCAGTCTCCTCCATGAGGCACCCAGGCACTCTGTGCACTTATAGCCACGCCCGAGACCAAGAATATTCTTGTTTCCAGGTTTCCTTGCCTCCTGCAGCAAGGTGTGACAGTCACAGCCATCAGCTAGTACTCACCCCTTTGCCCTTTGTGCTATGCCAACCTTGGCTTTAGATAGCTTTATGAAATCAATGGGCAACATGTCTGGCTGAAACCTTCTGCAGAGGAAAGAAGGTAATTACCCAGGCACTTCACTCTCATTCTCTTAAAGAAGGAGCTCTTCTGCAGGGTCCAGGGACCCCCTAGTTTCCTGCATAGGGCCAGGGTTTGGGTGATAAGAGAGCCCTCTCACGGGAAATGTGTTTGCCCAGTGGCTTTTATCCTAAAGTCGGATCTGTTGGCACTGACTCATCCTTCCCTTGAGGCACCGATACTGAGTATTAGGCCAAGGCAGCCGCCGAGAAATCCTGGCGGGGCTTGGAGCTTTCTCTCTTCCTCTGGGGATCCTGCCCCAGCCCAGACCTGCCTGCCAATCTCAGCTTTCCTCAGTGCCTGTGCAGCTCAGCTCTGGGTTTTTGACCTTTTTGCTTCTGGACACAAGTGAATATCTTACTGATTTCCCCACTCCTCATCTTTGTGTGCTGTCTTCAGCCCTTCTTTCTGGGAGCTGCTTCACCTCTGCTCCAGGGTCTGGGTAATTCCCCTTCTAATTCAATTAGATGACCTGATTCTTTCCCACTTCCTCTTTCCTTCCATTGTTATGCAGGCATGGAGAGCTGGATTAGGTAGCAGGGTGACTCCACAGCTCTCTTCCGGGTTCTGCCTCTGCCCTTGAGGTCTCACTTCCAACAAGCCCCACACCCCCTCCACACTAACTTCCCACCTGCAAAATCTGGAACAAAGGAGCTGAGAGTGGGAGGACATGAACAAGGAGGCTTTGGCTGAGGCAGGGGAGAGGAGGAAAAAGTTGCCCTCTTAGGACCCCTGGCTGGGTATGAAAATGAAACTGGCAAAGACAGGTTAACAAGAAAACTGCATACAACTTTTAATACATTTTTATTTAATTCATCAAGTGAAAGAAGACGTGATCAGAGCAGGAAGCTTTTCCATCTTTTAGGCAAATAATGAATGTGTGAAGAATTGACAAGACAGAGGGTTTGGGCTAGGAGTAGTAAATGGCCAAGAAGTAACTAGGAAGATACGGGGTTAGCTTAACACAGTTTGTTTATATAGCCTCTGCCCCAAATTCACTGTTCATGGCAACAAGAAAGTTCTCCTTCCTCCTGGTTTAGGGAGGGTACTTTCACAAGGGAGTTTTATGACCTGTTTCAGGGAAGAAGGGCAGGGAGGTTAGAATGACCATCCTGCTTCTGCCACTTTTTAGTATTATTTTATTTTTAAAAATTTTATTGTCTTTTAAAATTATTATTATTTTTTTTAAACTTTTGGCTGCATCAAGGAGTATGAGGGCTTTTAGTTCTCTAACCAGGGATCAAACCCAAGCCCCCTACAGTGGAAGCACAGAGTCTTAACCACTGGACGGTCAGGGAAGTTCCGCTGCCGCTTTTTAAAATTCCTCCCGATTAAGGTATTTAATATGCCAAGGTGTCATATTTTGGGGTAGCATGTCTTGAACCTCATTGGCATCTCGTTATCATTTCCTCAGATGAACGGGAGATTCTGACATTACAAAGTAACACACCCCAAGAGATTATATATAGGAAGAAAATAGTAGTGTTGGGAAGAAAAAATAGTTCGGTTCAGGAAAATGAATTGGAAGACAATTTATATAAAACATCCATCTTGGACTATGTTCTTAAGTGATTATCCTTCTGGGGGACACACACCCTTTTGAAAATCCAATGAATGATTCAGAATCCTATCCTTAGGAAAACACATATAAACACGGAAACCAAACCTTTAGGGGCTCATTGCCTTCTTGAATCCTGGAGGCACAGGATAAGTGGGTAATCAGGCCTTTCCTTTGTAAATCCCATCCAGAGTTCAGTGTAGTTTGGAGAAAGCATTCATTTGTTCATTCATTCAACAAGTAACTCTTTGAGAAACTTCCAAGTGTCAGGCCCCATGCTGGGCCACATTGTGAGGCAGAAAGAGGTGAATCGGACACAGTGCCTGCTCCTGGGACGTTCATGGTCTGGCGGGGGAGACCTACAGAGAGCAGACAATGAGGGTACAGTGGTGGAAGAGGCAGCCCAGTTTACGGTGGGAGCAGAGAGGGAGGGGGCAGAACTGCTTCCCACACTTCCCTCTTTCCACAGCAGTCAGTTCCTACACCTCTGACTACAAAGCAAAGCGGTTTTAGAAAGCCCAAGTGTAGCCTGAGGGGTTAACTGAGCTTTTACCCCCACCCCCACCCCTCACCCCAGCCAGCATTCACACCTCCACTGCAATGGACCCCTTTTCCTCTCTCCTCACAGACCCCCTGGGTGCTGTCCATTCACAGCCACCCCACCCCCACCTACCCCATCTGGGGATGTTCTCAGCTCCCCAGGCCGGTTTTTAAGTAAGTAGCCAGCCCCACATTGCACTTCCTCCTTTCTTTGCTTAAAGCCTATTCATTTTACTAGTTGAGCTGCAGGGAAACGAGGAATAACAAAAATAACCTACTTTAAGGAAGTTACAGATTTGCAAGAAACCTGGGGAGTCCTGGTATGAGCTGGTCTTTATTCATATGACTGAGGGCTGGGCAGGGCTGGGCTGGACCTAGCCCGGCTTCCTCTCACGTCTTCCCTTAAGTCTCCATTCTTGGAATCCTAGGGAAAAGCCACTTGCTACAACTTTGGGTGTCAACCATCCTACCTGTCTCGGTTGGATGCTAGGCTGCTCTGCTTATTCCGGTTGCTTCCCTATCACACCTCTGGCTACTGTCCCCCAAGCACCCCTTGAAAGGCTCTGGTTGCCCCTCTTCCCTTCCTGCTTTCAGCTCTTGACTCTGGAAGGAGAAGGTCCCCTTCCTCTTTGGTATCTGAAGAGCCTTTGCCAGGGCTTCAGGCCCTCTTGGCTGGAGTAGTTTTTACCACTTGTGGAAGCTCCTCCAACTTGGAGACCTGGAAGTCTTACTGTATTGTGCATTTGTTTCTAGAATATTTGAGTCTATTTTAGAAAAAGAACAAGTTTATAGTTTTGTAAGATGAAGGCAAAACGCTATATAGATTTGTGAAGTAAAGATAGTAAGTACAGGGACTTCCCTGGTAGTCCAGTAGTTAAGACTCTGTACCTCCAATGCAGGGGACACAGGTTTATACCTAGTGGGGAACAAAGATCCCACATGCTGAGTGGCACGACCTAAAAAACAAAACAAACCGCATGACAAGCCTACACCAATTTTTAAAAAAAGATAGTAAGTACAGGGTATGTGAGTTTAAACACAGAGAGGAAAGATGGAGGGACCAAGCGATACTTAGTGTTCTATGCATGTGTGCTAAGTTGTTTCCGTCGTGTCTGACTCTCTGCAACCCCTATGGACTGTAGCCTGCCAGGCTCCTCTGACCATGGGATTCTCCAGGCAAGAATACTGGAGTAGGTTGCCATGTCCTCCTCCAGGGGATCTTCTTGATTCAGGGATCGAACCTGCGTCTCTTACGTCTCCTGCATTGGCAAGGGGATTCTTTACCACTAGCCACCTGGGAAGCCTACCTAATATTTTTGAGGTACTAAATATATGTAAGGTACGGGAATTCTAAGTATTCATGATACCCTAAATACACTAAATATTCATGCATGAAATCTTAATGAAGAAGATAGCAACCACTGTGGCTCCATTCTCTCCAAAATATATAAATAAAACTCATAACCGCTCAGCTGACTAATTGGTGAGCAAAATCCGTGGCCAAGTGTATTGTTGTGGGCATTTCTTTGGCATTTGTTTATTGATGAGGAAATTTCCATCCATAAGCATAACTTTGCTCAAACCTCAAAACTCTGGTCTGTAACTCACCATTAGCAGGGAAGGCTGATGCAACCAAGGGACAATATACAAGCCCTGTGTTCCCCCAAGATTCAAATTCTCCCATGTTTCTACCTCTGCTTCCTATCTTAAATGTGACAACTGACTCTCTTTCCTCTTGCTTTTCCCTATGTATTTTTCCTTGGTTCAATAAAGCATGCAATCCAAGCATTTAGTCACATGGCCTCTGAGATAACTGGCCTGATACTGTCCTTAGAGGTTCCCGTTCAATCATCATGAAGCAGCTACCCTCATACCCCTTGTTTCTCCAAATCCTATGTAGCTGGAAACTCAGCAATTCCACCCTGCACACAGTTTTGCCCCCTCTCTTTCTTCCTTCCCCTCAAACACTGTCCTCTCAATGCCATTCCAAGTCCTTCCGCTGACCCCTACAACAGCCTGAGGAATCTGTAGACCAGGTTACACACCAACACAAGTCCTGTCTTCCAAAGGCAAGGCTAAGGCCCCACATCTGGGACCACAAAGCTCATTCTCTCAACTCCAGGTGAGCCCTTCACTACTCCTGGTTTGGTTTGTTGTTTTTGTTCATTTTTTGTTTCTTTTCTGAATGTTAAGGGCTCCTCTTTTGTAAAATCCTTGAAGGCAAGGACTGCTTTCATCTCTGCTGTCCTAGCTCCTACTACAGGGTCTAAGACATTTCAGCTACTCTGTGACTGTTTAACTTAGCATTTGTTAATTAGCCATTTTATCCATTCATCTGGACAGTTCAGTCCCTTGTATCTAATCCATGACCAAGTCCTAGCAACTCGACCAAAGTCGTTCTTAAATTTGCTTCTCTTGATCTCTATTGTTGGCACCACACCTTCATTTAAGCCACATTATCTAGTTATTTTTTCTAGCTGGGAATATATTGTAGCTTCCCAGCTTTCTCTAAAAACTCCCCTAACATTTCTACACTCAGCTGATACAATAATGAGAGAGAAAGAAGGAAGGAAGGAAGGAAGGAAGGGAGAAAATGACCAATCTCATAAATCTGGAAATCTTGAAACTTGGCATATTCCAAGCAAATTTCCCATTCATGGAAGAAGTGTGACTGTGACCCCACAAACATATTTCTTATTTTAAAAAAGACATTAATTGGCTTTCTACCCTTCCTTTCACACTTGCAGTCATTTGCAAATAGCTGAGAGCCAACTAAAACCAGTAATAGGGAAAAATAGAGCTATTTAGCTCAAACAATTATGAAGTATTGCTGGTCCTGGCTTGAGGTCAATCTGGACCCACAGGGATTTTGTTGTTTTTGTTTCTGTTTTTTTCTCTTTTGTTGGCCTCATGGCATATAGAACCTTTGTTCCTAGACCAGGGATTGAACCCATGCCCCCTGCAGTGGAAGTGTGGTGTCTTAACCACTGGACCACCAGGGAAGTCCTGGACCCAGAGTTTCAACCGATGTTCTTTCTCCTTCTATTCCTCCTGCTCTTAGCACTCTTTTCCTCTGCATTTGGTTGCATTTTCTAACCTACTCCTTCACACAATGGAAGAGAGCTCTGGCTTTACTTATTTTATAGAGTTCCAGAGGAAAAAAGACCCTTTCCACATACAAATTATAAAGGTGACGTCGGTCCAGTTAAAGTCACCTGCTCTTCCCTGAATGAATCACATTTATCACTGTGGTCAGGGAGGTGCAGAGCTCTGATTGGCTGGGCCCCAACTCATGCCTGTGAGATAAGAGCAAAGCTCCCCCAAAGCGGTCCCACTAGGCCCTTGTAGAATAAGGGGCCGGGGCTTCTAAAAGAAAAGTGGGGACAGATCCAGTAGAGGTCCAGGCTTCTTTCTGCAGACTCTGTGTGGGGAGAGATTTCATGTGTGCCAATCTCCTTCTTGCCTCTGTTTGCTGAAATGGGTGCTCTTTCCTCTGCCTTGAATGCTTTCCCACCTCTTTGCCACTCACATCCTATATGACTAACTTCCTTTTTTTTTTTTTTTACTTGAAGTATAGTTGATTTACAATGTTATGCCAATCTCTGCTGTATAGCAAAGGGACTCAATTATACACATGTAGACATTCTTTTTTAAATATTCTTTTTCATAATGGTCTATCACAGGGTATTGAATATAGTTCCCTGTGCTATACATTAGGACCTTTTGTTTATTTGTTTTGTTTTCTGCACTGAAAGGTATGTGGAACTTCCCCAACCAGGGATCAAACTCCTGCCCCTGCAGTGGAAGCAGGGAGTCTCAACCATTGAACCACCAGGGAAGTCCCAGGACCTTGTTGTTTATCTGTTCTAAAGGTGATAGTTTGCATCTACCAGCTCTAAACTGGAAGGCCATTGCTCCCCCTGCCTCCACCCTTGGCAACCTCAAGTATGTTCTGTATGTCTATGAGTCCGTTTTGTGGATAGGTTCATTTGCTAGACTATACATGTAAGTGATATCATATGGTATTTGTCTTTCTCTTTCTGACTTGCTTCACTTAGTATGATAATCTCTAGCTGCATCCCATGAGGTTAACTTCTATTTGGATGTTAGGTCTCAGCTTAAACGTCTCTCTGAGAGATGCCACCCCCGACCCCACACGTTGTTACATATATCTGCTGACATTCTCATAGCAATTTTGTAATTCAAAAATAGTTTTTTATTTAATTTCGTACTGGTTGAAAGTCTGTCTCCCTCAGTAGGCTGTAAACTCCACCAGGGCAAGGATTCCCTCAGCTTTAGCTCTTAGTTTTGCTCTTGGTTGCATACTTAGCTCCTAGTTTGGTTGCCTATGGTAGGTATTCACTCCCTTATTTATCCAGAAAAATAAATAAATAAAAGGAGGTGATAGGTGCTAAAGATTCAGGTAAATATGATATGTATCCCTGGATTCAGGGCTTCCCAGATGGCTCAGTGGTAAAGAATCTGCCTGACAATGCAGGAGGCACAGGAGACTTGGATTCGATCCATGGTTTGGGAAGATTCCCTGGAGGAGGAAATGGCAACCTACTCCAGTACTCTTGCCTGGGAAATCCTGTGCACAGAGGAGCCTGTCTGGCAGTCCACGGGGTCACAAACAGTGAGATACAACTTAGCGACTGAACACACACATATTCCTGCATTCAAGGAGTGTTGCTTGTTGTTTAGTCACCCAGTCGTGTTTGACTCTTTGCAACGCCATGGACTGCAGCACACCAGGCCTCCCTGTTCCTCATCATCACTTCTATATTTGCATTAGACCAGTAATTTTCAAACTGCAAGACTCAATGGATAGTAAAATTAACTCGGTGGATTGCAACTACAATTCTTAAAACATGAACTAGTATAACATAGAAAATAGAAACAGCCTAGAAAACACCAGACATGATGTTGCCTCTCACATGATGTGTGTTATTCCATCACGTTCTTAGTTCATTATATAATATTATAAATACACATATACACACATCCCTCTTAATGTACTGACTGGGTTGGAGTAAAATGCATCTTTTACTGTAGGTTGGGTCAAAAAGTTTTGGAAGTTCTGAATGAAGCTGCTTGGACTAAAGTATGATAAGATACTATCTTTCCAGTTCAGAGCAATCCAGACCTCCAGATATTAAGTTATGTCATCTTTGGAAAATAACACCTGCGAAGCTCATTCTCATTCAAAAATCCAGAGTGGAAGTAGAGACACAATTTCAGGATGCTCTTGCAGGGTGAACTCTGGGTTTCTGTGCTTTGATTGGCTTGTGTTACATCCTCAAGCCATTTAATCATATGTACAATTAAGTGTTTTCTCTATTCTTTCTTTTTCAAATAACAGATGACTTAATGTTTTTCAAAGCTGAATACAAAATTAAAAAAAAAACTTTTTCCCATTGCCATGTATGGTTGAGTCATAAATTGCATATTCCTAGAATTCACCAAATTAATTAAGAACCTGGAGGAATAGAACTCAGGGAGGCTAGAGTGGTGTGAGTATGGTGTGGAAGGAACTGGGGCTATTGTCCTGAACAGATGGGGTTTGAATCCCTGTTTCATGACTTGCTATGTGGATTCAGGTGAAGGGATCTAATACATATTTGCTGAAGACTCACTGAGAGGGAGGCCCTGTGTCAACTGTGGGGAGTATAGAAATAAACACCACGGGCTTTCTAGGTAGCTCAGTGGTAAAGAATCCACCTGCCAATGCAGGAGACACAGGTTTGATCCCTGATCTGGGAAGATCCCACGTACCACAGGGCAACCAAGCCTGTGGGCCACAATTATTGAACCTGTGCTCTATAGCCCGGGAGCCACAGCTACTGAGCCCATGTACTGCAATTACTGAAACACGTGTGACCTAGAGCTAGTGCTCCGCAATAAGAGAAGCCACTGTAAGAAGAAGCCTGCACACGGCAACAAAGGGTAGCTCCCATTCACCGCAACTAGAGAAAGCCTGCATGCATCAACAAAGATCCAGTGCAACCAAAAATAAATAACTCTTAAACAAATAAAACAAAACACTTATGCTGAAGCTGAAGTTCCAATACTTTGGCCACCTGATATGAAGAGCTGACTCACTGGAAGACTCTGATGCTGGGAAAGATTGAGGGTAGGAGAAGAAGGGGGCAACAGAAGATGAGATGGTTGGATGGCATCACTGACTCAGTGGATGTGAGTTTGAGCAAAGTCCAGGAGATAGTGAAAGACAGGGAAGCTTGGTGTGCTGCAGTCCACGGGATCACAAAGAGTCAGACATGACTTAGCGACTGAACAATAATACCATATCCTGTCTCCAAGGAATTTACAATCTGGTAGGAGATACAAGTAGAGCCTCAGTTTCCTCATCTGGAAAATGTACACAATAATAGGCCTTCATTTCCTCTGTTAGGAACATTAAATGAGTGAATTCAGATACTTAGTTTGGTGCTAATAGAGTGGCACTTGATAAATGTTTTCTATTCAATTTATAAAATGAAAAAAAAAGACACTCTTCTTCAGTGTTTAAGACTGAAAATCAGAAGCTGCAAGTCAGATGCAGTTCTGAAAAGCTAGATATGGAAATTTATAACTGAATAAAGGTCTGTGAATGTGGATGAGATATAGATATAGTTGTAGATGAAAGAAAGTCTGTGTAAATTCTGAATTATTTTAGTGTTTTTCCTTTGGGTTATATGTTTCTTCTGAGGAGTTTTTCAAATCTGGGATTGTATCAGTAAGGTATAGGTTTGCTAGGTTTTCTGCAATTACAAACAACTTCTAAATCACAGTGTCGAACATGGCGAAGGTTCACACCCAGTCTGCTCCTGTCAGCTTTGCAGGGTAGTCATCCTTCAAGTGTTAGCTCCAAGATCCACAGCACTGATCCTTTCTTGTGGTACCTTTACATCTGCATGTGGAAAGGAGAGGATCTGGAGAAAAACACACTCTGTGTCTTAAATGCTTCTACTGAGAGGCAGCAGATGCCACTTCTCATATTTCATTGGCCAAAGCAAGCCTCATGTCTCCATTCAGCTGTAAGGATTCCATCTAACTTCAAGGGAGAGAGGAAGTATAGTCCTCTCAAGGGCTCTGCAGGAGAAGAGAACTGGAAATATTAGCAAGTGGTGGTAATCTCTACCAAGGGTCTCATATTGTTACCAAGGCTGTTGCCCCAGAATCATACACTTGCCCCTCTCTCAAACGGAAACCAATTGTTCTTATTAAGCTTCAGGGAAAGAAAAAAACAAAACAGCCAAGGCAAGGGTCTTGTGGGAGGAGGGAGCATGGCTATTTGAAAAATCAAAAGGATTGGCAGGAGTGCAGGAAGCATGATATTGTTACCAAATTGGTGGACTAGACCAGTGCCAAGTTCCTAGCCCCTGCTGAGACCCCTTGTCTCAGATAGGGAAGTTCTTTTTCTGATCAGATTCACACATCCAACAAGGAAACCTATGTTGAGAAAGGATATGTGCTGTGGATCTTGGAGACCAGCATCCAGGCCTCCTCCTTCAGAGTCTGGGGATGATAAGTAACTTGTTTTAGGGCTTTGTGTAAGGCTTTTCACCTTTAAGGGCTCAGATTTCTTCCTGTGTAAGATGAGTGGGGTACATAATGTAAGTCTCCAGGCTCCAAGCTCTAATAAAATTCTAAGAGCCGCAGAGAGAAAAAAATAACTGTTTAAGCCTAATATGGCGGAAGAATTGACTTGCAATATATCTTGAGGCTCATTATATGCTCACTAGAATGCATTAGCATGCTCAGTGAAATAGCCATCATGCCTTGACAGTTGACAATCACCATGACAACCACCAGAAAAGGCTCTAGCAGGACTGAAAATGAGGGTTGCATCAATGCTAGGTCCCAACCACACCCCTGTTCTCCAATAACTCATGAATATTCCTCCCACTCTTCCCAAATCCCTCCCTTTTACTTTGACTGTTCAGTATGCATGGTGTCTCCATCAGAATTGGGTTGAGAAGTTGATTTGCCAACTAGAATCCTGCTTCTCCACTCTCCATTGAGAGTAAAGATCCTGCTGTTCTAGTCTCACCATAGGTTTCCTCATTGGATAAATGAATCTGATTGGAAAAAGAACTGCCCTAAGACATGGGGTCTTGGCTGGGGCTAGAACCCTGGAGCTCGCCTAGTCAACCAATTCAATAACAATATCAGGCTTCCAGCACTCCAGCCCATCTTTTTGATTTTTTAAATAGCCATGCTCCCTCCTGCCACAGGACCCTTGCCTTGGCTGTTTTTTTCCTTTCCCTAATTGTGACCTTTTGACTTTGCCAGGTCTTAGTTGTGGCACTCAGGATCTTCAGCTGCGGCATCTGGGCATCTAGTTCCCTGACCAGGGATTGAACCCAGCCCCTGACATCGGGAACATGAAGTTTTAGCCACTGGACCACCAGGGAAGTCCCTGATTATGACAATTTTTACTCCCACTCTTTGCTTAGTCTAATTTTCCTTCAGACTGAAGCAAGTTTGCCTTTCCTTAGGGAAAGTTTTGCTTTCTCTTCTCAGTCAATTCCTCTGGTATTGCTTTCAAAGCGTCAGGTGCCCCTACCTTACGGCATTTTGCTGTAATGTGCAGTTAATCATGTGATGATTTCATTAAAGACTGTTTCTTTCTCTGCTGCAGATGCTATAGGAATCATGTTGTTTTGTCCACCCCCATATCTCCATCATTTATCCAGTGCCTGGGGCTATTGCTGGTGAATGAAGAATATTCTCAAGAATCAGAGATTTTATTTACTATTTTCCCCTCCAAAGAGTTGTGTATTATTGGAATTTGACATGACAAATACTTGCCGATCTCATTCTGGAAGTTCTATCCAGATGGAACATCCCTGAACCCTCTGAATGTGTAAGTCTTGATTCTTGTACATTTATCCACCTCTTGACCAATCTGGGGGATTGAGGACTCAAGGAGCCATTTCACATTCTGCTTTGGTCCCCACCCTTTCAGATTGAGCAATCCAGGTTTCTGTTTTCCAGACCCATCCTGTACCTGCTAGCTTCCCCATTCATTTGCATAAGTATTTCCAGACTACTCTAGACCTGTGAGCTGGGCTTGACTGAAGTATCGAAAGTTGCTGCAAAAAGTCAAACCATCTCCTCTACCTACATTTTGAAATAAAGACTTGATTAAGAAGCAGAAAGTAAAGTCAACTCTTTGGTTTGGAGTTTACTTGAAAAAAAGTCTCTGATGAAGCTCATTTTTTAGCTAAAGTAATTCCCTTTGAAATTTGGGCTTTGTTGTGCAGATACTAGGCCCTGAGTGCTGTTAATGGACCTTAATATAGGTTCTTCAATAAAATTTCAGTAATGGATTTATCAGGGTGAAAATGTAAGCAGGCCCCTAGCCTGTTTGAGGCATTTCTGCTTCTGACTCCTCTTTAATGGGCCAGAAAATTCTGGATTCCAGTTGTTTAAGTTAGCAGATTATTTAAAACATTAATTACATTACATCCTTATTTATAAAAACAGGTTAAACTGCAGTTTCAAGTGGCTTGTCCACAACAAAAAACAGGGTAGAGCCTTTGTTGATAAATAACTCACATTCCACAAGGCAGAGTCACACCCAAACCTCTTGGGAATCAGGGCTACAATCTTTGATCTAGTTAACTCTGCATACCAGAGCTAATTGGTTTTAGAAGTACCTGATTTATTTTTTTTCAACATTCAACTTATGCTTCTTTAGTGAATGGCACCATTCTAGACTTGCAAGTTAATAGATGATGAAAGTCGCTCTGTCCGACTCTTTGCGACACCCTGGGTTTTACAGTCCATGGAATTCTCCAGGCCACAATATTGGAGTGGGTAGCCTTTTCCTCCTCCAGGGGATCTTTCCAACCCAGGGATTGAACCCAGGTCTCCTGCATTGCAGGCAGATTCTTTACCAGCTGAGCACAAGGGAAGCAAGTTAATAGAGTTGAAGACAAATTGCACTTAAAATACACTGTGATCAGACTTCTCGATTTGTGAGGCTGGTCCCTGAGTCTACTTCCTGTCCTTCTAGTGCCCTCATTGCCTCACAGGCTCCCTTGCTAGGGTCCACCCCTTCCTTTCTTGTTTTTTTGTCTGTTCTTCCTCAGTGATAATCATATCCCTGGCTAAATTATATCCCTTTTACATGATTTCTTTATCTATATATTTATATGTCTATTTCTAACTATATAATAGGTTATATATGAGCATGATAAAAATTTCAAAGAGCATAAAAGACAATAACCATAAAAACTAATTCTCCCTTCCACTCTGGTTTCCCAATCTCTAGTTCTCCTTTTCCAAGGCAACCACTGTTAGTCTCTTGTGTCTTTCTGATAATAATCTATGCATATACAAATAGTTGCAGACTTTACTGTTCTGCATCTTGCCTACTTCATAAAATAGTATTTTAGAGATTGTTCTTGATCAGTTCATATAGAAATGCTTCATTATTTTTGCAGTTGTATACTATCACATAATTCAGTTATGACCTGTGTATGTGTATGAATGTGCTCACAGGTGTAACTGTTTTATTGAATTTCTGTTCAAAGGCTTATTTAGCTCTTACTTTGCTTTCTGGAAGCATGTGGGGTCTGGTTCCCCCTGAGTCCTCTCTGTCTTCCACTGTCACTTTCTGTCCCCTTCCTCCCATGGCTGGTGGCCCTGGTGAGTGTGTGTGTATTTGTGGGGGGAGATTAGGTCTTTTTGAAGTGGTCTTTGAAGGCAGTTGGGGAAGAGGAGGGGAGAGAGAGGCAGCATGCCAGGCGCTGTGGGCAGGACAGGATGCTTGCGGCTTTGCCGGCTCTCTCTGATATGCGAGACCAGCATCCATGCCTCCTCCTTCAGAATTTGGGGATGATAAGTAACTTATTATAGGGCTTTGTGTAAGTCTTTTCACCTCTAAGGGCTTAGATTTCTCTCTGTGTAAGATGAGTATGGTATACAATGTAATTTCTGAGTCTCCCAAGCTCCAAACTCTAAAATTCTAAGAAAATTAACTCTCAAATATTCTGCTGGTGGGAGTGTAAAGGGTACATTTCACAGAGAGGGTAATTTAGCAATATCCTTCAAAATTACAAATACCGATACCTATGGACCCAATATTTCTATTTCTAGGGATTTATTCTGTAGTTACACTTGCATATGCTCAAAATAATATAGATTCAAGGTTGTTCATTACAGCATTATTTGTACATCAAAAGACTGGAAGTAGTCTAAAAATATCTATCAATAAGGGGCCAGATAAATATAGAGTATATCCTTACAATGGAACATTATATAACAAGAAAATAGAATGCAGATACAATGAAATATTGTATTACAACGAGAATGAGCGAAATACAGTTACATGCAGTAGTGTGTGAATATCAAAACAATGTAGAGGAAATGTAGAGCAGAAGAAGCCAAATTTAAAAGAAGCACACACTGTGTGAGTCTATTTAATTAAAGTTCAAAAACAGGAAATAGGAATCTCTAGTGATAGAAACTGGGACTGTAGTTAGCCCGAGAGAAGCGCAGTGACTGAAAAGGATCACAAGTGTGTTCTGAGATATTTTGTCATGTTCTCTATTGATTTGAGAAATTGTTACACAGGTCTGTTCTTTTTTTTTTTTCAGGTGTGTTCTCTTTGTGAAAATTTTATGATGTGGGCAGTTTGTTTTGTATTTTATGTAGCAGTAAAATTGTAAAAGAATACATAAACTCTATAAGCACTGATATGAAACAACCTGCTAGATATTACATGAAAAAAAAAAAAAAAAGCATGAATCAAACACTTCCATAGGTGTGAAAAAATGGGGAATTATACCTGTACTTGGTTATATATTCATACAATATTTTCAGAAAGATGCTCAAGAAACCGACAACTTTGGTTGTGTGTGAAGAGAGATTCATAGCCGAAAGAGACTTCTGTGTGTTCTGTTGTACATTATAAAATGTATAAAGTTCCGTTGTATTATAAAATGAAAAGCACTCAAATTCTAAAAAGAAAAATAAATTTTTGTGAGCCTAAGAAATACTCAGAAGGCAGGCAGTACTCATAAGCAAGAAGAAGGAAAATACGGGTGAAATACGTCCCAAAACACCAGAAGATCATATACTGAACATATAACTCAATACTCAGGAGTGGGGGAGTGGGGGGTCATGTAGAACATTTGAATCTTCCAAAATCTGGAGAGAACCTTTTCTTTAGATTCACAACTTTAATCATGATTTAAAAACTAGTCACAAGTTGCTTTTTTCCTTTAAAGCTCTACTTATTAAAGGAATAAGATAAAACATACAATGGTTTTAACAGTAAGATATCAAATATCTTTAAAGGAAAAGATAACTCCCTCCCACCTAACCCCTCTTCTTCAGTCCTCTGAACTATCCAGTGATCAGCTTAGTCTAAAGTTTTCCACCCCTTTCTCTATGGCCACAGGAATATATCTATAAATGGTCAGCAATATACTAATAGGATCATAGCATTCTTTATCACTCTTCAGTTTGCATTTTCCACTTTAGCAATGTATCATGGGCATCCCTCTGGGTCAATACAGATAGGTGTAACCCATTTTCAATGCTGTAAAATATTGCATAGAAGGGAGACAGTACAATTGGTACTGTGTATTCCACTACCTATGGACAATCACATTGTTCCTAGTTTGTGTTTCTTTTGCACTTCAAGTAACACAATAAGCATCTGTATTAATTTCCTTTGGCAACTTTAACAATTACCACAAACTGGGTGGCTTAAAACAACAGAAATTTATTCTCTCCAGTTTCTGGAGTTCCAAAGTCTGAAGTCAAGGTGTTAGCTCTGAGGATCTGTTCTGTGGTCTTCGCCTAGCTTATGGAAACTGCCAGCAATACTTGGCATTCTTTAGCTTCTATGTGCATTACTCCAATTCTGCCTCATTCTTTACATCCCCTTTATCTCCCTGTCTCTATCTCAAATCTTTCTCTTTCTCCTGAAAGGATGACTGTCATTGAATTTAGGACCCACCCCCAAATGTGGATGATCTCATTTCGAGAACCTTAACTCCTTAATTGGAGAAGGCAGTGGCACCCCACTCCAGTACTCTTGCCTGGAAAATCCCATGGATGGAGGAGCCTGGAAGGCTGCAGTCTATGGGGTCGCTGAGGGTCAGACATGACTGAGCGACTTCACTTTCACTTTTCACTTTCATGCATTGGAGAAGGAAATGGCAACCCACTCCAGTGTTCTTGCCTGGAGAATCCCAGGGACGGGGGAGCCTGGTGGGCTGCCGTCTATGGGGTCGCACAGAGTCAGACACGACTGAAGTGACTTAGCAGCAGCAGCAGCAGCAACTCCTTAATTACATCTGTAAAGACCCTTTCTCCAGAAAGGCTATGTTCCCAGGTTCCTGCAGACAAATCTTTTAGAGGGCCAACATTTAACCTGCCACAGCATCCTTGGATCCATCCTTGCAACTAGTATTTTCTTTAATTTTTCAATAGTGAAGTTGCTCAGTTGTGTCCGACTCTTTGCGACCCCACGGACTGTAGCCTACCAGGCTCCTCGGTCCACGGGATTTTCCAGGCCATAGTACTGGAGTGGATTGCCATTTCCTTCTCCAGGGGATCGTCCCAACCAATAGGGTGGAGTTAATGTATTTCTTGGTTCTTGAATAAGTATATGTATTTAAATTTCAATAGATTACTCCTAGAAAGTTTGTGGCAATTTACACTCCCATCAGAGCTTGTTTCCCCAAGTAGTATTGATTGGTCTTGTTAATGTTGGCCAATCTAATGAGTGAAAAATGGATTACTGTTTTGTTTTACCATGAAAATTAGTGAAACAAGCATCTTTTTAATGAATCATTTGGATCTTCTCATTCATTAATTGCCTGCTTATACCTGTTGCCTGTATTATAAAAACATTTCCCTGATAGCTCAGTTGGTAAAGAATCTGCCTAAGATACAGGAGACCCTGGTTTGATCCCTTGGTTGGGAAGATCCCCTGGAGAAGCGAAAGGCTACCCACTCCAGTATTCTGGCCTAGAGAATTCCATGGGCTGTATAGCAGATGGGGTCGCAAAGAGTCCCAAAGACAGGACTGAGCAACTTTCACTTCACTTCAAGTGGACTTTTAAAAAGCCAAATTTTCTTTTATTAAAGTCACTCAGTCGTGTCCAACTCTTTGTGACTCCATGGACTATACAGCCCATGGAATTCTCTAGGCCAGAATACTGGAGTGGGTAGCTTTTCCCTCCTCCAGGGGATCTTCCCAATCAAGGGATCGAACCCAGGTCTCCAGCATTGCAGGCAGATTCTTGACCAGCAGAGCCACAAAAGAAGTCCAAGAACACTGGAATGGGTAGCCTATCCACTTAGAGTGACTCACCTGTGTTAGAGATGAAGTGTGTTTGCCATGTTTGGTGCAGTTCTACTCCATCTGTTTATTTCTTTTATAAAGAACTTGTCTTAGTGTGATGTCATGCAAAACTTGCAAAGTATTTAGGTATTTTTTTGGGGGGGGGGATGAGTCTGGGCTTCCTGTCTTAATGTTTCACCTCACTAAAGTTATATTAGTATTCTTTAAAAAAATTTCTTGTCTGTTTTGTATATTTTTATGTCTGTCTTTTCTGGAACCTAATTTTTGAATATGGCATGGCTCTAGATTTGACTACTTATGAAGGAATTAAATCAGGATCACTGATCAAATAAACTATTCTTTTATCACTGGCTTGTATGTCACCTTTGCTTTAATTACTAGATTTACTAGAGATTTCATCCCAGACTACTGGACTGTTTACCTGAGCTATTACACAACTTTACAACAGAGTACCTTTACAGTAAGTTAAAATTTTGGTTTTCAGTAAGAGAAATTCAAGTGAACCACTAAGAAAGAGAACCATGAAATTTCCCAGTTGAGGTCAAAAGATAACAGGAGATAAGGTATGCGAACAGAGCTGGGTAAACTGTAAGGCTTTGCAGATAAATGCTGGTTGTTATCGCAAAAAATGAGCACACAGAAAAAGAATCTTGGGCTTGAAAGGCTGAACTTTTGCTTTGATGGCCAATGCAGGGATTGAAGGGTCAGCGGCTGGGAGGCCGACCTAACTAACATCCCCACCCATAGAACAGGACTGACAGAGCCGGAGAGGGAAAAGCAAAGTGCGTACCCAGGAACCTAGCAATCGGTTCAAAGTCGCAGAACTGAGGCCAGCGATTGACAAGAGAAAGCCGGCAAGTAAACGTAGGAACAGAGGAATCTCTCGGAGATGGCTTCGAAGGTTGAGGCAGGTGCTGGGTCTCTCCTGAAAGTAGCTTGCTGGGAATTCCCGATCCCAAGTCCTCCCAGAGCCGCAAAGAGAACTGCCTCAGAGCACCACCGGCACAGGGCAGGCAGCCGTGGAGAAAGAGGCGAGGGTTCCGCCTAACTCTCCTCCCAGCTGGGACCGGCGCGGCCCGGCCCGGCCCGCAGATCGGGGATTGGCCGGAGCGGCGCACGGGGCGGGGCGTGGGCTGCTGGGAGGTGGGGCGGGAAGGCGAGCGCGCGCGCGCGCGGGCACGGCGGCGGCGCGCGCGTGCTCCGTCGGTCGGTACGGCGGCGGCGGAGCTTGCCATGGCAGTGGGCGGTGGGCTGGTGTAGCGCCGCGCGGGGCAGGCGGTCGGCGATTGAGAGAGACGGGAATGGGGGCGCCGTAGCTGGAAGGTTGCGGCGGCCTGGTCTGCTGAACGCGCACCAGGAGCTGAGAGCGGGCGGCCGCGGCGGCGGCGGAGCGCTGAGCAGGTGAGTGCAGCGGCGCGGGACCCGGATGCGGCACGGCTGAGGCGCGGCGCGGTCGCGGCGGGCCTCTGAGGTGCCCCGGCGCGGGCCGCGGGCGCGCTCTTACCCGCCACAGCCTGCAGCGCCGGCGACTGGGGTGCCCGCGCCACGCTTCCTGCTGGCGCCGAGGACACCCGCCCGCCGGCCCGTGGGGGCGTTTGGCTCGCCTGCGGCCTCCCGGGCTCTCCAAGGTGAGCGGCGCTCCCCGGCCTCCGGGCGGCAGGGATGGGGCCGGGCGCCCTGGTCTGCCGGCGGTTTGAGTCGCTTTGATGAGGGGCGTCTGCGGAGAGGCGGCGTCCTCTTTTCCTGAGTCTCAGCGGCCACCAGCGAGCTGCCGACTCTCAGATACCTTTTTGCGCAGTGTATTTTAGGGCCGGGGATCCTGGACTGTTGGGATAGGGTCGTGTTTTCAGATCCCAGAGCCTCTGGTGACCAGTCCTGGGGCCTTGAATCTGAGTATCCGGATTTGTTAGTGGGAACAATTACACGTACTTCACCCGGGTTGTTGTGAAGCTAGCACAGGGTGATGTGCGTGACCGAACAGCGAGTGCTGGATCAGGTGGCTATCAGGAGTAACTCTGCTGAAGCATCTTACCTTGTTAACTGTCCCTGATACCTGGTTGCTGGTGTACTTTTGGGGGGCACGCTTATTTCCGAAGTGCTTTGATGTTGCAGTAACCTCTACTGAAGTTGCTTAATATTAGAGCCTGTTATCTTAACAGTATCCAAGATCGTGGAGTCGCTCTCTTTTATTTTTTTGCGAAGGCTTTCTTGGAATACCTGTCTCGGGTACTGAATGGGAATTGCTGCTGAAATAAAACTGAGCGAATTTACCATTCTCTTCGGATGCAAGACGGTGGGACGCATTAAACTTGAAGTGCTTTGCTGTTTAAAATCTTAAGTGCCACTTAAACTCTGTCACTTGTTACAGAGTATAAACAGAAGAATATGGAAACAGACTCCTTTTTCTGCATTGCTACATGCACGAAGGGAGTGACAAGTGGTTTTGTAAACATCATTGTGGGCAGTGTTACTGTCTGGTGAAGTCATCATAATTAAATTAGATGAGTACTTATTTTGAAGCCCTGAATGGATGTTTGAAAATATGAGTCCTAATAAAATCATCGCCAACGAGTCAGAATTCTCAGCAGTTCATTAATCATTTGGGGATTTTTAGGTTACACTGTTAAGATTTTTATGGTAAAAGCAGAACTGCTTAAGTCATGATAATGTAGAATCGGAGAGGGTGGTCAGGATAAAGATCTTAACTTAGTTTCAGAAGGCAAGTGTGGAGCAAAGTTAAAATCTTAAACTTTAGAACTGAAATTGTATTCACCAAAGCAAAAACGGTTGAAACCGAAAACTTTGTTGTACAATCTCTGATTCCCATCCTGAGGGTCTTCTGCCTTCAGAGAGTTTTTTAGAGGTGGGGAAAATTGAGTTGGGTTTTGATTTATTTCCATTTTGCCCCTCTTGTCTGTATTTCCTACTTTTCTTAGAGACTGTCCGGAAAGGTTTTTGATCCAACTTGCTTTGTGACTGTAAACAAAATATATAGAAAAAATTAAAATTAACCTTGTAATCTAAATTATGTACTTCCTTGTAATCTAATTGTTGTTCTTCCTAAGTTAAGACCTTCCCTATTTCACTGGTGAAACGAACAGTAAAAGCGCTACTAGTCACTGCGAAAAGGTCGAAAGTCACATCTTGGTTCTTAGAGCTGATTATTGTTTAGTCGCTAAGTTGACTTTTTGTGACCCCTTGGACTGTAGCCCGCCAGACTCCTCTATCCCTGGGATTTTCCGGGTAAAAATACTAGAGTAGGTTGCCATTTCTTTCTCCGGGGTATCTTCCCAACCCAGGGATTGAACCGGCGTCTCCTGCATTGGCAGAGGTTGACAGGAGAATTCTTTACCACTGAGCCACCAGGGAAGACTGGTTTTGGGTTCCACATAGCTGGGACTTTGGGAAGCCACCTGTCTTCTTGGGCCTCAGTTTTTGTTTACAGAATTTGAGAGTCTCTGTGGCCAGGAGTTGGGAGGTTGTGGTTCATTAGAGAATTATTATATAAAGTGTCCTTCCAGGACACTACATTTTTATGGTTTTCTTTCTCTTTATCTCTTCTGTTGACTTTTTCTTCTCTTACTGAATTCTGAACATCCTAATGCCTCAGGGCATCCAAGCCCGTCTCTCTCCTTTTTTTCCACCTGTATTCTTTCTGCGTGATCTCATCCTGTCTGGTGGTTTAAATACTACCACTGTGCTGTGGACTCTTCAGATTTTTATCTCCAGCCCTGACCTTCAGATTTCTTCTACCTGCCTATATATCTTCACTCCATTTGTGTTCAAAGTGGAGCTCTTGATTTTCATTCTTCAATCTATTCCTTCTCCAGCAGTCTGGATTTCATAAGAGCACCCATCTGCCCCCTCTTCCTTCTACTTAAGTGAAAAATCTGGTGGTCATTCTTTCTTTTCTTTCTTAAATTTTGGCTGCCCTGAGTCTTTGTTGTGGCTCAAAGCCTTCTCTAATTGCAGCTCTCTAGTTGCCGCATGCTGATTTAGTTGCCCTGAAACATGTGGAATCTTTGTTCCCTGACCAGGGATTGAACCTGCATCCCCTGAATTGGAAAGCGGATTCTTAACCACTGGACCACCCTGGTGATCATCCTTTTTTGTGTTTTTAAATTAAAAAAAAAAAAATTTTTTTTAAATTGAATTGTGATCATCCTTAATTCATCACTTTGCCTTACTGCTCCTCCACCACCCAGAGCAGACCCTGTTGATTTTGCCTCCAAGATATATTTATTTTATTTTTATTTATTT
The DNA here is from genome assembly GCF_003369695.1 of Bos indicus x Bos taurus. NCBI lineage: Eukaryota > Metazoa > Chordata > Mammalia > Artiodactyla > Bovidae > Bos > Bos indicus x Bos taurus. The sequence goes on from NC_040076.1 coordinate 129,716,576, forward strand.
TTAAAAAATGAAGCCAACTCTGTTTATTTTTATTAATTTATTTTTGGCTGCACTGGATCTTCATTGCTTTGCTTGGGCTTGCTCTAGTTGTGGTGAGCAGGGGCTTGTCTTTGTTGTGGTGCTTGGCCTTATTACGGTGGCTTCTCTCGTTGTGGAGCATGGGCTCTAGGTACATGGGCTTAAGTAGTTGCTGCACGCAGACTCCAGAGCTTGGGCTCAGTAGTTGTAGCTCAGACCCAGTTGCTCCATGGCATGTGGAATCCTCCCAGACCAGAAATCGAACCCATGTCCTCTGTATTGGCAGGCAGACTGTCATCCACTGGGCCACCAGGGAAGTCCATGTTTGTTTTTATTGCCACCACTCCAGTTCTTCCTGGTTAGTAGCTTCCTAACGGGTCTCCTTGCCCCTGACCTTGTTCTCCTACAGTCCATTTGCAGACAGCAGTCAGAGTGAACTTTACTTACTTTCCTGCTCCAGTGACTTACTACACTAAAAAGTAAACCCAAACTCTTTTCCTGCGTTATCAACTAATTATCTTGTTTATTTCTTTGTTCATTTGTTTGTGGCCTTTTCTCTCCAACATATTATACGCTCTCTGATGGAAGGAACTTTTTCTTCCCTGAGGTTTTCTCAGTGAGCAGAACAGTATCTGGAAAAGTTAACTATTATTGAATGGATGAATGCATGAATGAAATACATTATAAAATCTTCTAATTCCAAGTATAACATGTATTGAACACATGATCTTTTTTTTTTTTTTGTCCCAGGTTTGTGCAAATGAGGAAGTAATCACAGGGCCTGGAATTATTCTATTAGGTATCCTTCCTCTCTCAGTCTTCATTAAGATACTGCACCTCCTGAAAAGACTAAGCATTTAGACGTTAAGCCATTGACAGCAAGAACAAATGTGGATTTTGTCCATTGTATACTGGATCATTAGTATTTTTGTGAATAAGAAACCAAGCAAGCTTTTCAGCCTTGTTTTGTTCTTTAGAAGCATTAAATTTTGGTCCTGACTGGAGGGAACTGGTTCTGTAGAATGTGGTACTTTAATCCAGTATTGCATACCAAATTGTATAGGGTAGCAGTTGAAATTTTTAGAGAACAGGCATTTTTGTTTCAGTTGCATTATATATATATATTTTTTGAATGTGAGACTCCCCCTACCCTGCCTATGTGCATTTATGTGTTTCCTCTGAACCATTTGATTCAGTTGTATCCTAGCATATCTTGGAGATAAATCTCTATCATTTGTCTTCTGTTAACTGCTCACTTGCAAGCTTTGTCATGTTGTAGAAAGAGGCAAATATTAATAATTCAGGATTTTCCCCCTGCCTGAGACTGAAGCCCTTAAAACTGTCTAGCAGGTTTGTGAAGAAAGAAGGGTATGGAAAAATCAAAGTGTAGAATTCCATTGTCAGAGTAGATAATAGGAAAAAGATACGTTGGATAAGGAAATCCTAGACAAGAGGAATAATACTGAACGTTTAGTAGAAGAGAAAAAGAAAAGGAAGATAGAGGAGAGCATTATAGATATTCAGGCTTGGGTGGGACAAATTCTCTTCTTACTTCTTTTACCTTCTCACCTACATCTCCAAACTTTGACACTTTGGATTATTTTTCCCTCTGCCTTCTCTGCATTCCCTGATTTGTATGGGCTATTCTTCTAAGGAATGTCTATGTATCTTTGGTAGTCTGGGACACTTTTTGTGAGAGGATACTAATTCTTTCTTGAAGAGGTCTTTCTACTTCTCATAATCAAGGTCTGACTCTCTTGATTTTCCAGCCACTTGGTCCAGCTTTACCTTTTGGAGTGACTCTAAACTGGTGTACTTCCTTTTTTTATTTTTTTTTTCCTTTTTTAAAAAAAATTAATTATATTTTTATTTGGCTGTGCTGGTTCTTAGTTGTGACATGTGGGACCTTTAACTGAAGCATGCAAACTTAGTTGAGGCATGTGGGATCTAATTCCCTGACCAGGGATTGAACCCGGGCCCCCTGCGTTGGGAGCACGGAATGTTAGCCACTGGACCAACAGGGAAGTGCCTGTACTTCCTTTTAAAGTTGTTCTCTCATGTATCATGGTAACCTTTCTGTTATCATCCCCAGGTTAAATAATCCTGAGTCACAAGCTTCTAGTTGAGAGAGGAAAAATGAAAGGAATTAGATGTATGGTCGGGTGTGTATAGTGTGTTACCTACCAGTTACTCTGATACTGCAGATTGCATATGTCTAATTTAGACCTTTCTTTTTCTGAGTTACTAGATTTTTTTAAAGTAAGAGGACATTTTTAAAAGGAGAGTGACATTGAACTTTAAAAATTTTGCAAAAACATTTTCATGTACAGTCCTATGAGTTTTAACACGTACCTAGATTGTTTTTACTTTCTTTACTTTTTTTCAATCTTCTTTTTTTAAAATCTTTTTCTGCCTAGATTTCTGTAACAGTATACAGAATAATTTCAACACCCCAAAGAATTCTGTCATGTTACCCCTGTGCAGTCAACTCCCCTTCATTAAAAAAAAATTAATTTATTTTTTGGCTGTGCTGGGTCTTCATTGCTGCACAGGCTTTTCTCTAGTTGCAAGGGAGGGCTGCTTTCTAGTTGTGGGCTTCTCATTGCTGTGATTGTCTTGTTGTGGAGCACAGGCTTGAGGGCATGTAGTTGCAGCATGTGGGCTCAGTGGTCTCAGCTCCTGGGCTCTAGAGCACAGGCTTAACAGTTGTGGCACATGGGCTCAGCTGCACCATGGCATATGAGATCTCCCTCAATTAGGGATCGAATCAGTCTCTCCTGCATCAGCAGGTAGATTCTTTACCTTTGAACCACCAGGGAAGCCCACTGTTTTCCTTTTTAACACTTGGACTTACTGTTCTTTTTTTCTAAACAGAATATTCCTCATAGCAAGAAATATTTCTCAAGCAAAAAAAAAAACTTGGAATAAGTGGATAATTGATCAATGTAATTGTTGGTATTCTTTTAGAAAAAAGTACTATGTAGATGGAGGAATGTTGTATTGTTGTTCAGTCTGTAAGTCATGTGTGACTCTTTGCGACTTCATGAACTGTAGCACGCCAGGCTTCCTTGACTTTCACTGTGTCGCTGAGTTTGCTCAAACTCACGTCCATTAAGTCTGTGATGCCAGCCAACCATCTCATCCTCTGTCATCCCCTTCTCTTCTTGCCCTCAATCTTTCTTAGCATCAGGGTCTTCTCCAATTAGCTGGCTCTTTGCATCAGATGGCCAAAGTATTGGAGCTTCAGCTCTAACATCAGTCCTTCCAATGAATATTCAGGACTGATTTCCTTTAGGATTGACTGGTTTGAACTCCTTGTAGTCCAAAGGGACTCTCAAGAGGCTTCTCCAGCACTACAGTTTGGAAGCATCAATTCTTCGGCTCTCAGCTTTCTTTATGGTCCAACTCTCACATCCCTACGTGACTACTGAAAAAACTGTAGCTTTGACTATACGGACTTTTGTTGGTAAAGTGATGTCTCCACTTTTTAATATGCTGTCTAGGTTGGTCAGAGCTTTTCTTCCAAGGAGCAAGCATCTTTTCATTTCTGCAGTGATTTTGGAGCCCACGAAAATAAAATGTGTCACTGTTGCCACTTTTTCACATCTATTTGTCATGAAGCTGTGGGACCGGATACCATGATCTTAGTTTTTTGAATGTTTTAAGCCAGTTTTTTCACTCTTTCACCTTCATCAAGAGGCTGTTTAGTTTGTCTTCTCTTCTATCCAAGGTTGTCTATACTTCTGGCAATCTTGATTCCAGCTTGTGCTTCACCCAGCCTGTCATTTCGCACGGTGTACTCTGCATATAAATTAAAGAAGCAGAGGGGCAACATACAGCCTTGATGTACTCCTTTCCCAAAAGGCTTTAAATTTTAAAAAAATTATTGTAAAACTTCTGGAACCTGTCAAATGAGGCAAATCCCATAATGTCAAGTTACAATAGGGAACATCTAACAAAGAAATTTGGCGGCTAAGTCTGTGATAATATCATAATGGATGACATCACATATCTTTTCATCTCCCTTCGATAAATCCAGAATTCCCACTTACTGCAATTGCAGGGTAGGCTAGGGTAAACTAGAGATTAATTTTGCGAAGGGTTATGTTATGAAGTCCCAGCTTTTCTCCCTTTTCTCTAACATTGTCACTTTTTGCTAGCTTATCTATTTTATTCTGCATTTAGTTATTTTAGGTATTCCACTTTTCTAGGATTGGAGGGAAAAGTGTGCTATCTTTATAGCTTTAGTGTTTTGCAAAGGTAGCTTTCTTGTTTCCAGCCTAAAATAGTCAGTAATCTAGAAATTCCCTCATTTCCTCAAAAAAATTTACAAATCCTTCCCCTAAGTCCTGCCTCTAGATCTTTCCCGGACTTCTTCATCAAGAATGTATAGTTCCTCATTTTCTTAAGTATTTAAAGTAGGTCACCTGAGGTTATTAGCAGTTGCCTCTTTAATTGGGAGTATCTATTGCCAAAACAAAGGATGTTAATCTGGCAGTCCCCTGTGTTGTGGTATTGTTAAAGCCCAGGCCAGCAGTTCACAAGGCCCTGCTGCAAACCCAGGAGGACTGGCGCATCCTGGACCCTGTAGCTTGTCTTCTGCTGCTCTGGCTGCTTGGGAGACCACCAGACAAATGCTCATTTGCCTTCAGTGGAAATGCGATCCTGATTATCCATGCCTTCAGGAGGAGGATTATGTGGATTAAAAGAAATCCATGGATAATCCAGAAGCTTTATTTAAACTGCAGTTTAACCACATTCCTGACCATAGTTTTTCCTTGCATTTCTAATAACTAATTTATAATATTTACCAATTTCATGTTTATCTTCTTGTACCATTTAGAAGTAATGGTAGTTACAAAGTAAAGAAGATATGGGAGGGGACAAAGGAGTTGGATAATCTATAGGCTTTGCCCCACATGACTCCGTGTTGACTGGATGGTTTAACCACAGTGCTTACTAGACCTTGAAGACCAGAATTCCATGAATTCCTCACCTGCTGAGCCACTGGAAGAAATTTGAGGTGATTGTCAATAAGAGGCCAAACTCCATTTTGAGACATTTGTACTTTACTAGCTTAAATGATTGAGCTTTTGTGATTTAAATGAGTACTGGAGATTGTCAGAATTATAAATTTACTGCAATTTGAAGTTCTCCTTAATGTTTATTTAATCGCTTAAACTGCTAACCATTTTCATAGGAACTAAACTGAAGATTTGCTATTTGAAATATAAGTGTTTGTCGCCAGGCAGCTATCCTACTGCCTCTGACATGTTACTTACATGTAGTTACACAGTAGTTAATTTCTATTAAATAGTTGAAATACAGTTATTTAAAAGTGCTTATCCCTGATGCTGGAAAAGATTGAAGGCAGGAGGAGAAGGGGACGATAGAGGTTGAGATAGTTGGATGGCGTCAACTAGATGGACATGAGTTTGAGTAAGCTCTCGGAGTTGGTGATGGACAGGGAAGCCTGGTGTGCTGCAATTCATGGAGTCGCAAAGAGTCAGACACAGCTGAGCGACTGGTCTGAACTGAACTGATTCTTGAGGTACTGATTTAGTGTGGGTCTTGTATTTAGATATTATGCTGTTAAAATGGGTGTTTTCCTCTGGCTTTATAAATCATTACAAATTTCTGCCTTTATGTTAACTGAACAAAAATTTATTTAAAACTTATTTCTGTACTTGTAATATATTTTCAAAAGTTGTTGTTCAGTCTCTAAGTCGTGTCCGACTCTTTGTGACCCCATGAACTGCAGCACATCAGGCTTCCCTGTCCTTTACTGTCTCTCAGAGTTTGCTTAAACTCATGCCCCTTGAGTCGCTGATGCTATGCCTTCTCTTGCCCTCAGTCTTTCCCAGTATCCGTCTTTTCCAGTGAGTCAGCTCTTTGCATCAGGTGGCCAAAGTATTAGAGCTTTAGCGTCAGTCCTTCTAATGAATATTCAGGGTTGATTTCCTTTAGGATTGACTGGTTTGATCTCCTTGCTATGGAGGGGATTCTCAAGAGTCTTCTCCAGCACCACAGTTTGAAAGCATCAGTTCTTCTGTGCTCAGCCTTCTTTACAGTTCCATATTCATTAGCTATGTGGATATCATTCCTGCAATTGAGATTCATTGTAGTTAATCACTGGAGGCATGTCCGGGGGGAATACCAACTGGAGTTCTCTTAATGTGCTTGTTTTTTGCTCTATGAGCCTAGGGAAACATCCACAGAAGAAGGTAGTTGGTTTTGGACAACGTTGTGATCAATTATAATTCTTTAATTTTTGTTCTCTTGATAGCAGTGGAAATTTCACATTTTCATTGGAAATCATTAGTTGTCTGAAAATGATGTACTTCACCTACCATTCCATTATTAAATTATATTATTAAAATATCCCCTAACTAACTGAGAGGCTTCTGAGTTTAGATTCTTATTCTACCTACAAGAAAGGAATATGTCTGTGTGTGTGTGTGTGTATGTGTGTTACGAGAACTGTATATACCATACCAACCAGCATCAATTATTTTATCTTTAATTTGTGAAGAGGTCACTATCTTCTCATTGAGGTATAGGCAGTTACTTTTTAGTCAGTGATTTCTGTAAATCCATGTAGTCTGTCTATTTTTACTTGTTTTCTTTTATGTTCTTTTGCCATTCAAAACTGTGGCTGTCAATGTAGTATATTAGAGAAACTGATTTACTATATAGAATTAAACTATAACCATAGTTAACGTTGTAAAATGTGCACCTGTGTGTCAGATTATGCTAAGTGCTCTTTGTGTATTATTCAGTTTATCTTCATAACAAACTTGTAGAGAAGGTACTAATAATATTCTTATTTAAGAGATGAGGAAACTGAAGCTTTGGGAAATTAACATGCCAGGTGGCACACAGATTTTAAGTGGGAAACTCAGGTTTCAAATCTGAATCTGTATGACTCTGGAATTTATGTTCTTGTTTATTTTAAAGTTTATTTTTTTATTGAGGAATAGTTGATTTATAATGTTATATAAGTTTCAGGTATACAACATAGTGATGAAAATTTTTTGAAGATTATATGGCATTTATAGTTATTACAAAATATTCCGTCTTGTACAATATACCCTTCTAGATTATTTATCTTATGTGTAGTAGTTTGTACCTCTTAATCCCCTCCCCACCTTGCTTCTCCCCATTTCCCACTCCCTACTGGTAACCACTAGTTTGTTCTCTATATCTGTCAGTCTTTTTTCTTTTTTATATTCATTAGTTTAATTTTTATATTCCACGTGTAAGTATTATCATACAGTATTTTTCTTTCTCTGTCTGACTTATTTCACTTAGCACAATACCCCCTGAATCCATCCATGTTGTTACAAATGGTAAAACTTCATTCTTGTTTTTAACGGCAGAGCAGTCATCCATTGTATGTATACCATTCTTCTTTATCCATTCATCTGTTGATGGACACTTAGGTTGTGTCCATATCTTAGCTATTGTAAACAGTGCTGCAGTGAAAACTGGGATAGAATTTATGCTTATAACTGATCACCTTAATAATTTTTTTATTTTTTGTTTTTTTCAGCGGAAGGTTGAAAGAGACTAAAAGTTTGAAGTATTGTTTTTTAGCATGATAATCACCACTTTGATCTGACAGTACCTGTGTATTTGGAAACAGGAATCAGTTTTTTAGTTTTAGCCACTAACTTTCTTTCATTCAGTACTCTTTTTTTTCCTCCTTTGTCTGCTCTGAATGGCATATAGGATCTTAGTTCCTCAGACCAGGGATTGAACCTGTGCCCCCTGCATTGGAAGCATGGAGCCTTATCCACTGGCCACCCAGAGTTCTTCACTCACTACTCTTAAACAAGTTTTTATGTGTATAGTCCTTTTTTATGGATAAGAGTTAAACAATAAATTAGTTATGTGATATGGTATACTTTTGTTTTGAATGTAAGATAAGCTTTCCTTTTCCCTTGGCTTTACAATTGGAGTGTGGTTTTGTGGTTTGTCATACATATGTAGGTAATGAACATACTTAATGTATAACCTCATGTAGTTAGAGGTCCTAGTCTTCTTGTGTAGATAATCTTTACAGAGTTTTAAAATAAGAAAATACAGGGACTTCCCTGGTGGTCCAGTGGTTGGGACTTCGCCTTCCAATGCAGAGGGTGTGGGTTCGATCCCTGATCCAGGAACTAGGATCCCACATACCTCATGGTCAAAAACCAAAACATAAAATGAAAATAATATTATAACAAATTCAGTAAAGAGTTTAAAAATGATCTACATTTAAAAAAAAAGATATAAAGTATTTTTTTCCCTCTCTTCTTTTTAGGTTATTTGTTTCGGTGGTTCATTAAAACATATTACTAAGCTTGATCCTAAATTAATGGGAATAGAGGAAGGTAGACATAAATTTATTTTAAAATAAATGAACCAGTAGACAATTTTTAATCCCTTAACATTAAAAAAAAATGGTTTGAGAAGAATTAGTACTATTTGGCCTTTTTTTTCCTCTTCATATTCACATGAGAAAGGAATGTAAGCATTAACATTACATTTGCCATTAGCAGTACCTGGACACATGGAAGGAGATGCATAGAACAGAATGGATTTTCTGTCTAACCCTGGAGTCCAGGTAACTTGCTTCAGCCAAGGTTCTGGTTGTGATTCCATTACAAGCCATTATGACAGCATATCCGATCTGCAAATGGGAGATTTGTGGGTGATTTTCTTTTTATTTCTTTACTTCTTTTTGGCTACGCTGAGTTGCTGCATGGTCTTTCTCTAGTTGCAGTGAGCAGGGCTACTCTAGCTGTGGACACAGGCTTCTCATTGTGCTGCCTTTTTTTGTTGCTGAACACAGGCTCTAGGGCTCAGTGGCTTCAGTAGTTTCCATGCATGGACTTAGTTGCCATGTGGCATGCAGAATCCTCCGGGACCCGGGATCAAACCCGTGTCCCCTTCATTAGCAGACAAACTGTCATCCACTGTGCCACCAGGGAAATCTGTGTGATTATTTTCTTTACTACTGAAGAGTTGAGATCTTACTGAATATGCTTCTTCCTATAGACAAGCTCTGCTGCTGCTGCTGCTAAGTCGCTTCAGTCGTGTCCAACTCTGTGCGACCCCATAGACGGCAGCCCACCAGGCTCCCTGTCCCTGGGATTCTCCAGGCGAGAATACTGGAGTGGGTTGCCATTTCCTTCTCCAATGCATGAAAGTGAAAAGTGAAAGTGAAGTCGGTCACTCGTGTCCGACTCTTAGTGAACTCATGGACTGCAGCCCACCAGGCTGCTCCGTCCATGGGATTTTCCAGGCAAGAGTACTGGAGCGGGGTGCCATTGCCTTCTCTGTTGTTTTCTCTATGACCCAACAAATGTTGGCAATTTGATCTCTGGTTCCTCAGCCGTTTCTATACCCAGCTTGTACACCTGTAAGTTCTTGGTTCACGTACTGTTGAAGCCTAGTTTGAAGGATTTTGAGCATTATTTTGCTAGCCTGTGAGATGAGCACAATTGTCCGGTAGTTGGAACATTCTGTGGCATTGTCCTTCTTTGGGATTGGAATGAAAACTGACCTTTTCCAGTCCTGTGGCCACTGCTGAGCTTTCCAAATTTGATGACATATAGAGTGCAGCACTTGAAAGCATCATTTTTTCCGATTTGAAATAGCTCACCTGGAATTCCATCATCTCTACTAACTTCATTCGTACTAATGCTTCCTGAGGCCCATTTGACTTCACACTGCAGGACGTCTGGCTCTTGGTGAATGACCGCAGCATTGTGGATGATTCAGATCATTAAGACTTTTCTCGTATAGTTCTTCTCTGTACTCTTGCTACCTTCTCTAAATCTCTTCTACTTCTGTTAGGTCCTTACCATTTCTGTCCATTTTTGTGTTCAATGCTATTATGAAATGTTCTCTTGACATCTCCAGTTTTCTTGACGAGATCCCTAGTCATTCCCATTTTATTGTTTTCCTCTATTTCTTTGCATAGTTCATTTAAGAAGGGCTTCTTATTTCTCCTTGTTACTCTTTGGAACTCTGCATACAGTTGGGTGTATCTTTCCCTTTCTCCTTTGCCTTTTGCTTCTCTTCTTTCCTCAGCTATTTGTGAAGTCTCCTCTTAAAACCACTGTGCCTTCTTGTGTTTCTTTTTGTTTTGGATGGTTTTGGTCATTGCTTCTTGTACAGTGTTATGAACCTCTATCCATAGTTCTTCGAGTACTCTGTCTACAAGATCTAATCTCTTGAATCTCTTCTTCACCTCCCTTGTCTAATCATAAGGAATTTGATTTAGGTCATACCTGAATGGCCTGGTGGTCTTCCCTAGTTGCTTCAATTGAAATCTGAATTTTACAATAAGAAGCTTATGATTTCAGCTACCATCAGCTTCAGGTGTTGTATAGAGCTTGTGTAGAGTCTCCAGCTGACTGTATAGAGCTTCTCCATCTTTGGCTGCCAAGAATATAATCAGTCTGATTTTAATATTGACCCTGGTGATGTCCACGTGTAGAGTCTTTGTCTCTTGTGTTGTTGGAAAAGGATGTTTGCTGTGAGCATCGTGTTCTCTTAAGAAAACTCTGTTAGCCTTTGCCCTGCTTCATTTTGTACTCCAAGGTCAAATTCACCTGTTATTCTGAGTATCTCTTCACTTCCTATTTCTGCATTCCAATCTTCTGTGATGAAAAGGACATCTCTTTTTGGTGTTAGTTCTAGAACATTTTGTAAGTCTTCCTAGAACTGGTCAATTTCAACTTCTTCAGCACCAGTGGTTTGGGTATAGATTTGGATTACTGTGATGTTTGCCTTGGAGATGAACCGAGATTATTCTGTCATTTTTGAGGTTGCACCCAAGTACTGCATTTCAGACTCTTTTGTTGACTATTAGGGCTACTTCATTTCTTCTAAGGGATTCTTACTCATGGTGGTAGATAGAATAGTCATCTGAGTTAAATTTGCCCGTTCTTGTCCATTTTAGTTCACTGATTTCTAAATTAGCAGTATTCACTCTTGCCATCTCCTGCTTGACCATATCCAGTTGACCTTGATTCATGGGCCTAAGTTCCAGATTCCTATGTAATACTGTTCTTTATAACACTGGACATTACTTTCACTATCAGACACATCCATAACTGAGCATCATTTCTGCTTTTGCCAAGCAGCTACATTCTTTCTGGAGCTATTCATAATTGCACTCTGCTCTTCCCCAGTAGCATAATGAACATCTACCAACCTACAAGGGGCTCATTTTCTGGTGTCTTATCTTTTTGCTTTTTTTATACGGTCCATGGGGTTCTACAGGCAAGAATACTGGAGTGGGTTGCCATCTCCTCCTCCAGTTCACCACATTTTCTCACAACTCTCCACTATGACCTGTCCATCTTGAGTGGCCCTTCAAGGCATGGCTCATAGGTTCATTGAGCTACACAAGTCCCTTTGCCGGGACAAGGCTGTGAGCCATGATTTTATCCTCTGGTTAAATAGAATCACTGAATACAAGTTATGATCTTAACTTATGCTCAGTTAATTAGTCGTTTTTTGTGTTAGCATGTTTATCTACCCTATTGATAGACAGTATGCCTTTTACTTTTTACTTCCTGTACATGCGGGCTTAACACTTTATCTATTTTATTTTTTGGCTGTGCTAGTCTTTGTTGCTCCAAGCAGACTTTCTCTAGTGGTGGTGATTGGGGGCTGTTCTTCATTGCGGTGCACAGTCTTCTCATTGGAGTGGCTTTCCTTGTTGTGGAGTACCTGCTCTTGGTGCGCAGGTTTCTGTAGTTGTGGCGTGTGGCCTCAGTTGTTGAGTCATGCAGGCCCTTGAGCACATGGGCTGCAGTAGTTGTGGTGCATGGACTTAGTTGTTCTGCACCATGTGGTATCTTGCCAGACCAAGGATTGTACCCATGTCTCCTGCATTGGCAGGTGGATTCCTTACCACTGAGCCACCAGGAAGCCCCCTGCATTGACCTTTTACCTGGGTGTCTATTTTGGTTAAGTAGACTAATGGTTGCCTGCAGAGATTTGTTTATACTCTCTGTAGCAAAGGTCTTCTCCACCAAGGATACTTTACAATAATACTGAAAATCAGGAAATAGTAACTCTGTGTGGTTGAGATCTTGTTCAGAGGATTATTTTTACTTATTTATATACTTACTTACTTATTTGGCTTCATCATACAGCACATCTTTTGAGATCTTAGTTCTCTGACAAGGGGTTGAACCCAGCCCCTTGGCAGTGAAAGCTTAGAGTCTTAACCACTGGGCCACCAGGGATTTCCCCAGAAGATTAATTTTGTAGAGAACTTTATGTGTACTTAATTCTCTATAGTAATAACCATGTTTTGGTTGTATACTGGTACATTATCTACTCAGTTCAATTCAGTCCAGTCGCTCAGTCGTATCTGACTCTGCGACCCCATGGACTGCAGCAAGTCAGGCCTACCTATCCATAATCAACTCCCGGAGTTTACTCAAACTCATGTCAGGTAGGGTGAATAAGCTCAGGAATGCTTGGTACTGTTTCATGACTCAGTGAAGAAAGGCCCATTGTTACTAAGGAAGTAAATAGTAATCTCCAAGGAGACTACCGCCTTCTGGTTTTTAACATTTATTTAATTTTTAAAAAATGAAATATTTTTCTTGAAGGATAGTTGTACAACATTTTAGGTATACAACATAGTGACTCATAAGTTTTAAAGATTATACTCCATTGATAGTTATTATAAAGTATTGATATATTCCCTGTGTTGTACAATACTTTTTTTTTCTAGTTTTTTTTTTTTTTTTTTTTATTGAAGGGTAATTGCTTTACAGAACCCTGTTGTTTTCTGTCAAACCTCAACATGAATCAGCCATAGGTATACTTATATCCCATCCCTTTCTAACCTTCCTCCCGTCTCCCTCCCCATCCCACCCTTCTTGGTTGATACAGAGCTCCTGTTTCAGTTTCCTGAGCCATACAGCAAATTCCCGTTGGCTATCTATTTTACATATGGTAATGTAAGTTTCCGTGTTACTCTTTCCATACATCTCACCCTCTCCTCTCTTCTCCCCACGTCCATAAGTCTATTTTCTATGTTTGTTCCTCCATTGCTGCTCTGTAAATCAATTCTTCAGAAGCATTTTTCTAGATTCTGTATATATGTGTTAGAATACGATATTTCTCTTTCTGACTCACTTCACACTGTATCATAGATTCTAGATTCATCCACCTCATCAGAACTGACTCAAATGTGTTCCTTTTCATGGCTGAAACCTATATGCAGGTCAGGAAGCAACAGTTAGAACTGGACATGAAACAACAGACTGGTTCCAAATAGGAAAAGGAGTACGTCAAGGCTGTATATTGTCACCCTGCTTATTTAACTTCTATGCAGAGTACATCATGAGAAACGCTGGGGTGGAAGAAGCACAAGCTGGAATCAAGATTGCCGGGAGAAATATCAATAACCTCAGATACGCAGATGACACCACTCTAATGGCAGAAAGCGAAAAGGGACTAAAAAGCCTCTTGATGAAAGCAAGAGAGGAGAGTGAAAAGGCTGGCTTAAAACTCAACATTCAGAAAACTAAGATCATGGCATCTGGTCCCATCACTTCATGGGAAATAGACGGGGAAACAGTGGAAACAGTGTCAGACTTTATTTTTTGGGGCTCCAAAATCACTGCAGATGGTGACTGCAGCCATGAAATTAAAAGAGCTTACTCCTTGGAAGGAAAGTTATGACCAACCTAGATAGCATATTGAAAAGCAGAGACGTTACTTTGCCAACAAAAGTCCGTCTAGTCAAGGCTATGGTTTTTCCAGTGGTCATGTATGGATGTGAGAGTTGGACTGTGAAGAAAGCTGAGCACCAAAGAATTGATACTTTTGACCTGTGGGTGTTGGAGAAGACTGTTGAGAGTCCCTTGGACTGCAAGGAGATCCAACCAGTCCATCTTAAAGGAGATCAGTCCTGGGTGTTCATTGGAAGGACTGATGCTAAAGCTGAAATTCCAGTACTTTGGCCACGTTATGCGAAGAGTTGACTCATTGGAAAAGACCGTGATGCTGGGAGCGATTGGGGGCAGGAGAAGGGGACGACAGAGGATGAGATGGCTGGATGGCATCACCGACTTGATGGACATAAGTTTGAGTAAACTCCAGGAGTTAGTGATGGACAGGGAGGCCTGGCGTGCTGCGATTCATGGGGTCGCAGAGAGTCGGACATGACTGAGAGACTGAACTGAACTGAATATTCCATTGTGTATATGTACCACAACTTCTTTATCCATTCATCTGTTGATGGGCATCTAAGCTGCTTCCATGTTCTAGCTATTATAAATTGTGCTGCAGTGAACAATGGGATACATGTGTCTTTTTCAATTTTGGTTTCCTCAGGGTATATGCCTAGAAGTGGGATTGCTGGATCATATGGCGGTTTTATTCCTAGTTTTTAAAGGAATCTTCATACTGTCTTCAATAGTGGCTGTATCAATTTGCATTCCCATCAACAGTCCAAGAGCGTTCCCTTTTCTCCACACCCTCTCCTCTATTATTTGTAGACTTTTTTATGATGCCCATTCTGACCGGTGTGTGGTGATATATCTCATTGTGGTTTTGATTTGCATTTCTCTAATAATAAGCAATGTCGAGCATCTTTTCATGTGTTTGTTAGCTATCTGTATGTCTTCTTTGGAGAAATGTCTGTTTAGGTCTTTTTCCCACTTTTTGATTGGGTTGTTTGTTTTCCTAGTATTGAGTTGTATGAGCTGCTTGTATATTTTGGAAACTAATCCTTTGTCAGTTGTTTCATTTGCTATTATTTTCTCCCATTCTGAGGGTCTTTTCACCTTGCTTAGAGTTTCCTTTGCTGTGCAAAAGCCTTTAAGTTTAATCAGGTCCCACTTGTATACTTTGTTTTTATTTACATTACTGTAGGAGGTGGGTCACGGAGAAGGCAATGGCACCCCACTCCAGTACTCTTGCCTGGAAAATCCCATGGATGGAGGAGCCTGGTAGGCTGTAGTCCATGGGGTCGCTAAGAGTTGGACACGACTGAGCAACTTCACTTTCACTTTTCGCTTTCATGCATTGGAGAAGGAAATGGCAACCCACTCCAGTATTCTTGCCTGGAGAATCCCAGGGACGGGGGAGCCTGGTGGGCTGCTGTCTATGGGGTCGCACAGAGTCGGACACGACTGAAGTGACTTAGCAGCAGCAGCAGGAGGAGGTGGGTCATAGAGAATCTTGCTTTAATGTATGTCATCTAGTGTGCTGCCTGTGTTTTCCTCTAATAGTTTCTGGTCTTACATTCAGGTCTTTAATCCATTTTGAGTTGATCTTTGTGTATGGTGTTTGGAAGTGTTCTAATTTCATTGTTTTGCTTATAGCTGTCCAGTTTTCCTGGCACCATTTACTGAAGAGGCTGTTTTTACCCCGTTGTATGTTCTTTGCTCCTTTGTCAAAAATAAGGTACCCATAGGTGCATGGATTTATTTCTGGGCTTTCTATCTTGTTCCATTCGTCTATATTTCTGTTTTTGTGCCCGTACCATACTGTCTTGATGACTGTAGCTTTGTAGTATAATCTGAAGTCAGGAAGCTTGATTCCTCCAGCTCCATTGTTCTTTCTCAAGACTGCTTTGGCTTTTCGGGGCCTTTTGTGTTTCCATATGAATTGTGAAATTTTTTGATAGTTCTGTAAAAGATGCCATTGGTAATTTTATAGGGATCACATTGAATCTGTAGATTGCATTTGGTAGTATAGTCATTTTCACGATGTTGATTCTTCCTACTTAGGAACATGGGCTGTCTCTTCATCTGTTTATGTCATCTTTGATTTCTTTCATCAGTGTCTTATAATTTTCTGTGGACAGTTCTTTTGTCTCCTTAAGTAAGTTTATTCCTATATACTTAATCTTTTTGTTGCAATGGTGAATGGGATCGATTCCTTAATTGCTCTTTCTGATTTTTCATTGTTAGTTTATAGAAATGCAAGTGATTTCTGTGTATGGATTTTATATCCTGCAACTTTGCTAAATTCACTGATTAGCTCTAGTAATTTTCTGATACTATCTTTAGGGTTTTCTATGTACAGTATCATGTCATCTGCAAACAGAGAGAACTTAAATTTTCTGATCTGGATTCCTTCTATTTCTTTTTCTTCTCTGATTGCTGTAGCTAGGACTTCCAGAAGTTTGTTGAATAATGGTGGTGAAAGTGGACACCCTTGTCTTGTTCCTAATCTTAGGGGAAATGCTTTCAGTTTCCCACCATTGAGAATAATGTTTACTGTAGGCTTATCATATATGGCCTTTCCTATGTTGAGGTAGGTTCCTTCTATGCCCATATTTTGAAGAGTTTTAATCATAAATGGTTGCTGAATTTTGTCAAAGGCTTTTTCTGCATCTATTGAGATGATCATATGGTTTTTATCTTTGTTAATATGGTGTATCATATTGATTGATTTGCTTATATTAGAGAATTCTTGCATTCTTGGAATAAACCCAACTTGATCATGGTGTATGAGGTTTTTGATGTGTTGCTGAATTCTGTTTGCTAAAATTTTGTTGAGGATTTTTGCATCTGTGTTCATCAATGATATTGTCCTGTAGTTTTGTTTTTTTGTGTTGTCTTTCTCTGGTTTTGGTATCAGGGTGACAGTGGCCTCGTAGAATGAGTTTGGAAGTGTTCCTTCCTCTGTAATTTTTTGAAAGCATTTTAGAAGGATAGGCATTAGCTCTTCTCTAAATATTTGATAGAATTCTCCTGTGAAGCCATCTGGTCCTGGGCTTTTGAATTTTTGGGAGATTTTTGACCACAGCTTCAATTTCAGTGCTTGTAATTGGATTGTGCATAATTTCTATTTCTTCCTGGTTCAGTCTTGAAAGATTGAACTTTTCTAAGAATCTGTCCATTCCTTCCAGGTTTTCCATTTTGTTGCCATATAGTTCATAATAGTCTTTTATAATCCTTTGTATTTCTGCATTGTCTGTTGTGACCTCTTTTTCATTTCTAATTTTGTTGATTTGATTCTACAATATACTCTTGTAGCTTATTTTTTACATGGTAGTTTGTACTTCTTAATGCCTTACCCCTGTTTGCCCCTTCCCTTCCCCTCTCACTGGTAACCAGTAGTTTTTTCTCTGTATCTGAATTGTTTCTTTAATTTTGTTTTGGCTGCACTAGATCTTTGTTTCTTTGAATGGGCTTTCTCTAGTTGTGGAAAGGGGGCTTATTCTCTGGTTGTGGTGCTTGGGTTTCTCATTGTAGTGGCTTCTCTTGTAGCACACAGGCTCTAAAGGGTGGGCTTCAGTCATTTGGTACATTGCTTTAGTTGCCCCAAGGCATGTGAAATCTTCCTGGACTTGGAATGGAACCTGTGTCCCCTGCTGTGGCAGATGGATTCTTAATCACTCGACCACCAGGGTAGTTCTTAGGTATATTTATTTCCAATAGTAGGTACATGCCTATCATTTAAAATTTAAAAAGAATACAGTGAAATGTAAGTCTTGTGCCTCTCCTAATTCTCTGTGAGGAGATAATTATTCTCTTAAGTTTTTTTTTGTTCTTAGATAACCCATGTATTTATTTATTTTATTTATTTTTTTGGCTGTGCCACTCGGCCTGTGCGGTCTTAGTTCCCCTACTAGGAATTGAACCTGGGCCCTTGGCAGTGAAAGCATGTAGTCCTAACCACTGGACTACCTGGGAATTCCCAACCTGTGTATTAATGAATATGTTGTTGTTTAGTAGGTGAGTTGTGCCTGACTTTTTTGTGACCCCATGGACTGTAGCCTGCCAGACTTCTCTGTCCATGGGATTTCCCTTGCAAGAATACGGTAGTTGGCTGCCATTTCTTCTCCAGGGGATCTTATGTCTTCTGCATTGGGAGGTGGGTTGTTTACCACTGAACTGCCTGGGAAGCCACTTTTAATGAATATACACACAGGTAAAAGCCCACCCTCAGAAATGGTAGCTGGCATGCACATTTTTCTTTGTGTCTTTTCTTATTACTTAGCAAGATATTTGATATTATGTATCTATCATCACAGAACTGCTTTATTCTTTTTCATGGTTTCTAAGTATTCTGTTGTGTCAATGTAACATAAATTTTCTCTATTTGTATATGAATTAACATTTAAATTGTTTCTAATCTTTTGCTATAGTTTTGATGTGGCCAGGTTTGAATTCAAGATTTGCAGGCTATGTGTGGAGACTGAGAAAGAGGAAAAGGCCATTCTGATGTTTGAGACAAGGGAGGAGGATAGCAGGAGAAAATCTGGAAAGGTAGGAGAATGAAGGGAGAGAACAAACAATTGAAGGAGGCAGGATTAAAGGATAGGGGTGAAATAGGCCGGATGTGTCCAAGGCAGGTACTAAAACTGCTGTCTTGGTACCAGACTGTTGGAAGTTATTAACCATATAATCTTGGGCAAGTTGCCTGTTCTCTCTATGCCTTCATTTCCTCATCTGCGAAATGGGATAATAACACCTCATTGTATGTTGCTGTAGAGCTGTTGGTACAGCATTCCTCCACATTGAGAAAGCTTTCTGTTCCCTGACCCCGCCCCCCCACTTTGCTATTTTTCAGCCTTTACAGCTCAAGTGTATTTCTCCCCCAAACCATCTTGATTGCACCAAGAGCCCCACTTCTGTATCCTATACCTTTGTCTTAGATGTCACCTCATTCCTTTGAAATTCTCATATCTAATTATTTACCCCATCTGATGGTGGAGGACCATCTTTTGTATTGTTTTGTGTAATTTAGTTTTACCTGCAACCACCACTAAAATACTTGTTAGCACAGTGTCTAGCATATAGTATGGAGAAGGAAGTGGCAGCCCACTCCAGTCTTTCCTGGAGAATTCCATAGACAGAGGAGCCTGCTAGGCTACAGTCCATGGGGTCTCAAAAAGTCAGACACAACTGAGTGACCATTACTCACCCACTCACTAGCATATAGTAGGCACTTCATAATATTTGTCTTAAGCTGAAGAAAGCCATGGGCCTTAGGAACATTGAACCTAGAAAAATGCTAATCTTTCCACCCTTTCCCCAGTCACCCAGTTTTCAATCCTGAAGCAACTAGTGGTTGAAGATGTGTTTTTCTTCAGTTTATATAAACAAATACATATATATGTACATACTTATATATCTCTCCCTCTTTAAAACTAAAACAATATCATACTCTAAACATTGTTATGCACATTGTAGTCATCCCCAAAAAGAATGATGTTCGATTCTGTGCACACTTGACCCATATAAAATTGTAAGCATTGTTAGGTTTTCACTTAAGACTCATGCTGTAGTATCAGTAGCTGTGACTGGTGAGTCAACTGTCTAATTACAGTGAGATTATAAGAGCATGTTTTTCTGTCCAACAAAGAAGCTTTGTAAATAAAATTTTAACATCTTGAAAAAAATGAGAGGCACCATTTTTTTTTTAATTTTGATAATTGTAGATTCACATGTAGCTATAAGAATAATACAGAAGAATCCTGGCTACCCTTTACTCATATTTCCCTAGTAGTAACACCTTGCATAACTATAGAAAAAATATCCGAACCAGGAAATTGATACAATCCATCTACCTTATTCAAAAGCCACCAGTTTTTCGTGTAATTTTTGTATTTATTTCTGTACATTTTCATCACATGTATAGATTTGTGTGATTACTACAGTCAAGATAACAACAGTTACATCACAATCTTGCATGCTACCTCTTTCCCTCCCATCCTTTTAACCTCTGACAACTACTCTGTGTTCTCCTTCTCAATGATTTTTGTCACTTTAAGAGTTTTGTTTTTTTTTTAAATGGATGACTTTAATTTTAATAAGGGATTACTTTCACTGCATTAAATTCTCAAAGCCTTTAAGGTGAGAACCGTGTTTATATCGTGTGCTCAGTCATTCAGTGGTGTCTGACTTTGCGACCCCATGGATTGTAGCCCATCAGGCTCGTCTGACTGGAGTTTTCCAGGCAGGGATACTGGAGTGGGTTGCCATTTCCCACTCCAGGAATGCTGCTTCTTAAAGTGACTTCTGTGGACTTAGGGGACAGGGATTTGAACCCTGGTTGGAGAAGATTCCACATGCCTTGGGGCAACCAAGCCCCTGTGTCACAACTACTGATTCCAAGCTCTATAGCCCATGCTCTGCAAACAAGAGAAGCCACCACAGTGAGAAGCCTGAGCACTACAACTAGAGAGTAAACCTCTGTTTGCCACAACTAGAGAAAGCCTGAGAGCAGCAGCAGAGACCCAGTGCAGCCAAAAATTAAAAATAAGTAAATGTTAAAAAAAGAATGCTGTATAGGGAAGTCCCTGGCATCCAGTGGTTAGGACATAGCACTGTCACTGCTGGGAGCCCAATTTAGATTCCTAGTCAGGGAACTAGGATCCCACAAGCTGTGTGACATGCCCCTCCCCGCCTCAAACACACAAAAGAATGCTGTGTAAATTCTCTAGTTTGTAACCCTTGAGTTTGGTTTTTTTCATTTAGCATAATTCCTTGAAGATCCATCCAAGGTATTGCACATATCAGTAGACATTCTCTTGCATAGCCGTAGTATAGTTATCAGAGTTAGGAATTTAACATTGGTAAAATATTATTATCTATAATCCATATTCCAGTTACACCAGTTGTATTAAGTATATTTTTTCCCTAGTGGCTCAGACGGTAAAGAATCTGCCTGCAATGAGTGAGACCTGGGTTTGGTCCCTGGGTTAGGAAGATCCCCTGGAGAAGGGAATGACTGACTACCTACTCCCAGTATTGTTGCCTAGAGAATTCCGTCGACAGAGGAGCCTGGCAAGCTACTGTCCATGGGGTTGCAAAGATCAGATAGGACTAACTGACTGACATGTTCACTTCTTTCACTTTATATTGTCTCTTCCGTTGCCAAAGCCACTGTCACATTATGGTTGTCAGGTCTCAGTAGTTCCCTCAAATATGGAGCTTTTTTTTTTCTCCTTTAATAACTGATATATTTGGAAAGTATAGGTCAGTTTATATTGTAGAATGTTGCTCATTTGGGTTGGTTGTTCATCATGATTAGATCCATATTATGGATTATGGGTTTTTGGCAGGAGCACCATGTTTGATTACTTGATTAAAGTGATGTTGGCCTGATTTCTCCATATAAAGTTGTTAATTTTTGCTTTGGTTGTTAATAAATATTTTTGTGGGAGTCTAAGTAACGATTGTGTTTCTTATCAAACTGTCACCAATTTTAGCATCCCTTGAGGGTTTTTTTTCCCCCTGAATTATTATTATCAAGGTTACAAAATGGTGATAAACTTAAAGGTCAGCAAAAAGGCAAAGCTGACTTATACTTCAGCATCCAGTTAAGAAGTAGAAAAAACAATTCTTATATATATGTTAATAATATAAAGGCAAGCCTAAAAAGGCAAGGGTTAAATTGTATAGAAAAGGATAATAAATTTAGGCCCTCTCCAAAAGTGTAATTTATAAGAGAAAAATGTTGCAGTAAGGAATAATTCTTGAGAAGTTAAGATTTGATGGTGAATTACAAAATTATAAAAGCTTGTTTGAATATCTGAAGGTAGAGGTGGTTTAATAAAATTTCTTAGGACAGTGTTGCTGCTGCTGCTAAGTCGCTTCAGTCATGTCCGACTCTGTGCGACCCCATAGACGGCAGCTCACCAGGCCCCGCCGTCCCTGGGATTCTCCAGGCAAGAACACTGGAGTGGGTTGCCATTTCCTCCTCCAATACATGAAAGTGAAAAGTGAAAGTGAAGTCGCTCAGTCGTGTCAGACTCTTAGCGACCCCATGGACTGCAGCCTACCAGGCTCCTCCGTCCATGGGATTTTCCAGGCAAGAGTACTGAGTGGGGTGCCATTGCCTTCTCCAAGACAGTGTTAGATTTCCAAAAATTTACAAAGATTGCCCAGAGTTCCTATATACTCTGCATCCAGTTTCTCTTATTAACATTACCGTGGTACATTTGTTACATTGATAAACCAGTGTTGATAAATTGTTATTAATTGAAGTCCATGTTTTATTTGGATTTCTTTGGACTTTAATGTAGTTTTTCTGTTTTTGAATTCCACCCAAAATACCACATTGCATTTAGTTGCTGTATTTCCTGAAAGGTCCTTTTGCTTCCCTGGTGGCTCAGACAGTAAAGCGTCTGCCTGTAATGTGGGAGACCTGGGTTCGATCCATGGGTCAGGAAGATCCCCTGGAGAAGGAAATGGCACCCCACTCCAGTGCTCTTGCCTAGAAAATCCCATGGACAGAGGAGCCTGGTAGGCTACAGTCCATGGGGGTCGCAAAGAGTCAGACATGACTGAATGACTTAACTTTCCTTTTCCTTTCCTTTCTTTTAGCTGACAGTTTCTCAGATGTTCTTTATATTTGAAAACGTTGATAGTTCTGAGGAATACGGATCAGGTATTTTTGCCATGGTATCCTTTAATTGGATTTCTCTGATTTTTTTATGATTAGACTAGTGTTATGAAATTTTGGGAGGAAGACTTCAGAGATACAGTGCCATTTTCATCACATACTGTCAACATGCATTGTTTGGATTTTTTTTTTTTTTGATTGGGCGAAGTGGCTTTATTAGAGAAAGCCAAGATTACAGAGGACTTAAGAGTTGGCACTGGGGCTCTTCTTGCCAAAGGTGGGCACAACTTTGACAAAGCATGGGTTGTAGTAAGTACCCCTCTTGGCCTGGCCCCATCTTCTTTTTCTCTCATTTGTCCACCTTGGGAGTCTGACCTCTTACTTTGCCAGCACAGTCCAAGGAACCATGGACTTTACCTCCAAGCATGCGGCCAACTACTTCCAGAGTGCTCAGAGCCTCCACCTCACACTGGCCCAGGGTAACCTCATCCTCTAGGGGTGTGCCTGCCAGGAGCAGGACTTGATCTTCTGGAGGGAGCAATGCCCTCCAACGAGGCTACATGAGCCTTGATCTGAGCGACCATCTCCTGGCCGGTCACCTTGAGAGTGTGTAGCTCCTGGCTCTGAGCATGTTGGTGACTAGATTGTGGACAGCACTGCCAGTACCCCGAAGATGGAGTCAAGAAAGGAAAGAGAGAGGGCGCGCACGTGCTCTCCGCCTGCTATGTGCTGTGTCACTCAACATGACTTGTTGATGTGGCTGGTGATCACCTGGCTGAGAAGGTGCTTGTCAGGTTTCTCCCTTGTAAAGTTGTTTTCTTCCTCTTTTCATGTTATACTCTTTGAATGAACGAGTATACGCTTTGAATGAAAGATTATACGCTTTGAATGAAAGAACTGGGTGTGGCCCACTCTTAAGGAGAGGGGAGCTGTGCTCCATGTCTTTGAGGAGTGGGCTGATTGTACATAAATTCTTCCTCATGGTATATATGTCTCCTTCCCCACCCCCATTTATTAGCTTATTTGGTCATTTATATTATTATGGATTTGTGGATATTTATTTTATAGTTTAGGTTATAATCCAGTACTACTTGCTTTATTGTGTTGTTCAAAATGTTCCAGCTTGGCTACTGGGAATTTTTTGGTTGACTCCTATTTCCTTTTGACATTGTTGTTGTTTTAGCACTTTCTTACTTTCTTGTACCACAAGATGCTCAGGGCTTATCGTGTTTATTTTCTGCTACACTCCTAGGACCAGTCCTTTCTCCAAGGGACCTTGGTTCCTTTTTTTGGAGGCTGGTATTTAGAAACTAAGATGTGTCTCAAACTACTGCACAATTGCACTCATCTCACACGCTAGTAAAGTAATGCTCAAAATTCTCCAAGCCAGGCTTCAGCAATATGTGAACCGTGAACTGACTGATGTTCAAGCTGGTTTTAGAAAAGGCAGAGGAACCAGAGATCAAATTGCCAACATCCGCTGGATCATGGAAAAAGCAAGAGAGTTCCAGAAAAGCATTTATTTCTGCTTTATTGACTATGCCAAAGCCTTTGACTGTGTGCATCACAATAAACTGGAAAATTCTGAAAGAGCTGGGAATACCAGAACACCTGATCTGCCTCTTGAGAAATTTGTATGCAGGTCAGGAAGCAACAGTTAGAACTGGACATGGAACAACAGACTGGTTCCAAATAGGAAAAGGAGTTCGTCAAGGCTGTATATTGTCACCCTGTTTATTTAACTTATATGCAGAGTACATCATGAGAAACGCTGGACTGGAAGAAACACAAGTTGGAATCAAGATTGCCGGTAGAAATATCAATAACCTCAGATATGCAGATGACACCACCCTTATGGCAGAAAGTGAAGAGGAACTAAAAAGTCTCTTGATGAAAGTGAAAGTGGAGAGTGAAAAAGTTGGCTTAAAGCTCAACATTCAGAAAACGAAGATCATGGCATCTGGTCCCACCACTTCATGGGAAATAGAGGGGGAAACAGTGTCAGGCTTTATTTTTGGGGGCTCCAAAATCACTGCAGATGGTGACTGCAGCCATGAAATTAAAAGAGCTTACTCCTTGGAAGGAAAGTTATGACCAACCTAGATAGCATATTGAAAAGCAGAGACGTTACTTTGCCAACAAAAGTCCGTCTAGTCAAGGCTATGGTTTTTCCTGTGGTCATGTATGGATGTGAGAGTTGGACTGTGAAGAAGGCTGAGCGCCGAAGAATTGATGCTTTTGAAGTGTGGTGTTGGAGAAGACTGTTGAGAGTCCCTTGGACTGCAAGGAGATCCAACCAGTCCATTCTGAAGGAGATCAGTCCTGGGATTTCTTTGGAAGGAATGATGCTAAAGCTGAAACTCCAGTACTTGGCCACCTCATGCGAAGAGTTGACTCATTGGAAAAGACCCTGATGCTGGGAGGGATTGGGGGCAAGAGGAGAAGGGGATGACGGAGGATGAGATGGCTGGATGGCATCACTGACTCGATGGACATGAGTCTGAGTGAACTCCGGGAGTTGGTGATGGACAGGGAGGCCTGGCGTGCTGCGATTCATGGGGTCGCAAAGAGTCAGACATGACTGAGCGACTGATCTGATCTGATCTGATTAAGTGTACTTATTATTACTGGTTATCACTGCCCCTAGGCCTTCTTGGCTGACAAAGCAAGAAAATACTCAAGTATATGAACCTGTGAATAAATAATTTCTAAATAGATATTTCTGTTATTTTGTTCTTGAGTTTTAAAATTTTTTGGTTGTGCTGTGAAGCATGCAGGATATTTATTAGTTTCCCAACTAGGGATCAAACCCTTGCCTCCTGCATTGGAAGTGTGGAGTCTTAACCACTGCACCACCAGGGAAGTCCTGTATTTTTTATTTATTTCTTTATTTAAAAATTAAAAAATTTAATAAGGGTTTCTTATTTTAACCATCTCAACCCATTATTAAATTAAACATGAGTTTTTACTGATGTTTCCAACTCTAAATCATTCTAGCGTCTTGTTGCTTAGCTGCCCCACTGCGATGGTTAGAAATCTGGCTTTTGGTTTTCTTAGCAGTCTTTCAGTATCATATCTTTTTGCCTTTTTATGCTGTTCATGGATTTCTCACGGCAAGAATACCGAAGTGGTTTGCCATTCCCTTCTCCAGTGGAGTGCATTTCATCAGAGCTCCACTGTGACCTGTCCGTCTTGGGTGGCCCTGCATGGCATGGCACACTGTTTCATTGAGTTAGACAAGGAGGTGATCCATGTGATCAGTTTGGAGAGTTTTCTGTGATTGTGGTTTTCATTCTGTCTGTCCTCTGATAGATAAGGATAAGAGGCTTCCGGAAGCTCCTAATGGGAGGGACTGGCTGTGAGGGAATCTGGGTCTTGCTTTGATGGTCAGGGTTCAGTAATCTTTAATCCAATTTTCTGTTGATGGGTGGGGCTGTGTTCCCTCCTTGTAGTTTGGCCTGGCCAAACTATGATAGGGTAATGGTGACAATGGCTGCCTCCTTCAAAAGGGCTTATGTCACATACCACACCTCCCAGGTCTGCTGTAGCCAGAGCCCCTGTCCGTGCATCCGCAGGAGACACTCAGACACTCAAAGGCAGATCTGCCTCAGTGTCTTGTGGGGTCCCTTGGTCCTCGTGCAGACAAGGCTTTGTTTGAACCCTCCGAGTGTCTGGTGGGTTTGGGGTTTGATTGTAAACGTGATTTCACCTCTCCTGCCATCTTGTTGGGGCTTCTCTTTTGCCCTTGGACCTGGGGCATCTTTTTTTGATGGGAATCCAATGTTTTCCTGTATATGGTTGTTCAGTGGTTAGTTGCAATTTTGGAGTTCTTGCAGGAGAAGATGAGTGCACATCCTTCTAC
Source organism: Bos indicus x Bos taurus (assembly GCF_003369695.1). Lineage (NCBI taxonomy): Eukaryota > Metazoa > Chordata > Mammalia > Artiodactyla > Bovidae > Bos > Bos indicus x Bos taurus. Next base: position 129,742,788 of record NC_040076.1, read on the forward strand.
TCCACCATTCAGTACCTAAATTATGATGGTGATTAGACAGTGTAAAGGACAAACAGGTTCAAGGGATTAGATTTGATAGAGAGAGTGCCTGAAGAACTATGTAACACTGTACAGGAGGCAGTGATCAAAACCATCCCCAATAAAAAGAAATGCAAAAAGGCAAAATGGTTGTCTGAGGAGGCCTTGCAAATAGCTGAGAAAAGAAGAGAAGCGAAAGGCAAAGGGAAATATATCCATAAGAAAAGGAGAAATATATCCATCTGAATGCAAAGTTCCAAAGAATAGCAAGGAGAGATAAGAAAGCCTTCTTAAGTGCTCAATGCAAAAAAATAGAGGAAAGCAATAGAAAGGGAAAGACTAGAGATCTCTTCAAGAAAATTAGAGATACCAAGGGAACATTTCATGCAAAAATGGGCACAATAAAGGACAGAAATGGTATGGACCTAACAGAAGCAGAAGATACGAGGAAGAGGTGGCAGGAATACAGAGAAGAACTTACAAAAAAGATCTTAATGACCCAGATAACCACCCATCACACTAGATGGTGTGATCACTCTCCTAGAGCCAGGCATCCTGGAGTGTGAACTCAAGGGGGCCTTAGGAAGGATGACTATGAACAAAGCTGGTGGAGGTGATGGAATTCCAGCTGAGCTATTTCAAGTCCTAAAAGATGATGCCATTAAAGGGCTACACTCAATATGCCAGCAATGTACAGTGTAATGTATGTAATTGTGTTTTAAAAAACCCTAAAATTCTAAGGAGTCAGAAGTCAGTGTGAGCTGGACTAGTAAGGGACTGCGTCCTGGAAGTCAGACTTGAATTAAGTCTTGAAGGATTTGGTGATTAAATTTTCTTAATTGAGGGATGGGACAAAATCTAGATTGTTAGGCAGAAAGGGAGCTAGTGCCAGAGACAAGTGGAGATAATCTTATCTGATAAGGGAAGGAGGAAAAGGATTTAAGGAATGCCACCCCCCTCTGCCCCCCCCAACCCCTGCCAGTGTACCTCTACTTAATGTAATATGTCAACTCAGTCATTCCTGGGATGCTTCATTCTGGTGACCACATAACATAAGGTATCATGTGACTGACTTAGTGAATGTGATAGTGATGTTTCTTCTGAATGTTTTTTTTCAAGTCTCAAAAATAACTGAAGATTTTATAAGCAAACCATTGATGTGCTTATAATTGTGTTTTAACATACCTGTCTGTTAGTCTATATAGAAACTATTGCCCTGCCTATGTTAAGGAAATTCTGGTTCTGTTTATAAGGGGAAGAATCCTTTTGAAATGGAAAGTTGACTTCATAATGCTGATTTTAATACTTACTGAGTTTTCTAAAGGCTGATGCTTAAAGTATGCTGGGAAAGAAATTACAGAACTTAAGAATTCTTAAGGAATTGTATATCATGCATTCAATGACCAGACTTTAGCTGATTTTATAGAGATGTTCTTAAAAGTTCGTGAGAGTAATAAACACTTAAAGACCATATAAGGCTTTTTGAATAGTTGACATAAAAAACAAAAGTGAGAATGTAGTAAAATTTTAGTGAACATTATGGATAATTTTTGTGAACATCTCTACCCTTTAGAAGAAAAGCCTGTTTTTTTTTTTTTTTAAATCACAACCCATGGCTTTCAGGATCCTGGTTCCCAGACCAGGGATTGAACTTTGGCCCTGGGAGTGAATATGCTGAGTCCTAACCACTGGACGGCCAGGGAATTCCCAGAAAAGCCTGTTTTTTAAACTATGCCATTAATATAGTTCTGTGAACCTTGTTCTAAGGGTATGCCAAAGTGAATGTCTTTGTGTGGTGGCCATATTTACAGGTTGTGGTGCCAATGAAAAATATGTTGTGATTTTAACTACTGAAAGTTTAAGTAATCTACTTTTATAAAACATAATAGGAACTGGGAAATTATTTTAATGGCTGTTTTCTAAAATATTCACAGGGCTTTTTCTTTTCAAGAGGTCAAATAATTTGTCAGGTTATTTCTGTTATTTCTTTATCTAGAAAATGATAACAGTGTTAACCCATTTGTTGTTAAGTGATCTAACAGTAATTGAATGCTTTGCTAATACGATGTGGAATACTAATGAGCTGACTCTGGTTAAAATTCAGACCTTGGGAATGCCAGATTGTTCTTCAGAGAGGTTCGGGATTTCCTAGGCACACAAGTTAGAGATTTCATGAAAACTGTGGCAGGGAACCTCTGCATTTTAGAGCTTTATTTTAGTTGAGTAATAGGGACCTAGAGAAGGAGGCTACCAGCTCTAGGGTGTGCAGGCTGCAATGGATTCCCTAGGGCACATAGGGAAGCTCTTCATTGAATTTACCCTTCTCACGCCTGAGAATTGTTGCAAGAGCTTTTCTAATTACTTGGTTAGCCTGACATCCACCCTAACCCTGTTCCAGGCTTTACTGCAAAAGAATTTCTCTCTGGCACAGGTACTTCTTCAGATATCAGATATTGGAAGCTATTTTACTGTAGATATATTTTTAAATCTAAGGAGGTTAGAAAGATTGTGTTTTTGATTTTGTGTTGTTCAGTTCAGTTCACTCACTTAGTCGTGTCTGACTCTTTGCGACCCCATGAATCGCAGCACGCCAGGCCTCCCTGTCCATCACCATCTCCTGGAGTTTACCCAAACTCATGTCCATCGAGTTGGTGATGCCATCCAGCCATCTCATCTTCTCTCGTCCCCTTCTTTTCCTGCCCTCAATCCCTCCCAGCATCAGGGTCTTTTCCAATGAGTCAGCTCTTAGCATGAGGTGGCCAAAGTATTGGAGTTTCAGCTTTAGCATCAGTCCTTCCAATGAACACTCAGGACTGATCTCCTTTTGGATGTACTGGTTGGATCTCCTTGCAGTCCAAGGGACTCTCAAGAGTCTTCTCCAACACCACAGGTCAAAAGCATCAATTCTTCGGCGCTCAGCTTTCTTTACAGTCCAACTCTCACATCCATACATGACCACAGGAAAAACCATAGCCTTGACTAGACGGACCTTTGTTGGCAAAGTAATGTCTCTGCTTTTGAATATGCTGTCTAGGTTGGTCATAACTTTCCTTCCAAGGAGTAAGCGTCTTTTAATTTCATGGCTGCAGTCACCATCTGCAGTGATTTTGGAGCCCCCCAAAATAAAGTCTGATACTGTTTCCACTGTTTCCCCATCTATTTCCCATGAAGTGATGGGACCAGATGCCGTGATCTTCGTTTTCTGAATGTTGAGCTTTAAGCCAACTTTTTCACTCTCCTCTTTCACTTTCATCAAGAGGCTTTTTAGTTCCTCTTCACTTTCTGCCAGAAGGGTGGTGTCATCTGCGTATCTGAGGTTATTGATGTATCTCTAAGCAATCTTGATTCCAGCTTGTGCTTCTTCCAGCCCAGCGTTTCTCATGATGTACTCTGCATAGAAGTTAAATAAATGAAAATATGTAGCCTTGACATACTCCTTTTCCTATTTGGAACCAGTATGTTGTTCCATGTCCAGTTTTAACTCTTGCTTTCTGACCTGCATATAGGTTTCCCAAGAGGCAGGTCAGGTGGTCTGGTATTCCCATCTCTTTCAGAATTTTCCACTGTTCGTTGTGATCCACACAGTCAAGGGCTTTGGCATAGTCAATAAAGCAGAAATAGATGTTTTTCTGGAACTCTCTTGCTTTTTCCATGATCCAGTGGATTTTGCCAATTTGATCTCTGGTTCCTCTGCCTTTTCTAAAACCAACTTGAACATCTGGAAGTTCACGGTTCACATATTGCTGAAGCCTGGCTTGAAGAATTTTGAGCATTACTTTACTAGCATATGAGTGAGTGCAATTGTGCGGTAATTTGAGCTTTCTTTGGCATTGCCTTTCTTTGGTATTGGAATGGAAACTGACCTTTTCCAGTCCTGTGGCCACTGCTGAGTTTTCCAAATTTGCTGGCATATTGAGTGCAGCACTTTCACAGCATCATCTTTCAGGATTTGAAATAGCTCCACTGGAATTCCATCACCTCCACTAGCTTTGTTCATAGTGATGCTTTCTAAGGCCCACTTGACTTCACATTCCAGGATGTCTGGCTCTAGGTCAGTGATCACACCATTGTGATCATCTGGGTTGTGGAGATCTTTTTTGTACAGTTCTTCTGTGTATTTTTGCCACCTCTTCTTAATATCTTCTGCTTCTGTTAGGTCCATACCATTTCTGTCCATTATCGAGCCCGTTTTTGCATGAAATGTTCCCTTGGTATCTCTGATTTTCTTGAAGAGCTCTCTAGTCTTTCCCATTCTGTTGTTTTCCTCTATTTCCTTGCATTGATCGCTGAGGAAGGCTTTCTTATCTCTTCTTGCTATTCTTTGGAACTCTGCATTCAGATGTTGATATCTTTCCTTTTCTCCTTTGCTTTTCACTTCTCTTCTTTTCACAGCTATTTGTAAGGCCTCCCCAGACAGCCATTTTGCTTTTTTGAATTTCTTTTCCATTGGGATGGTCTTGATCCTTGTCTCCTGTAGGATGTCATGAACCTCCGTCCATAGTTCATCTGGCACTCTGTCTATCAGATCTAGTCCCTTAAATCTATTTCTCACTTCCAGTGTATAGTCATAAGGGATTTGATTTAGGTCATACCTGAATGGTCTAGTGGTTTTCCCTAACTTTCTTCAATTTAAGTCTGAATTGGGCAATAAGGAGTTCCTGATCTGAGCCATAGTCAGCTCCCGGTTTTGTTTTTGCTGACTGTATAGAGCTTCTCCATCTTTGGCTGCAAAGAATTATAATAATCAGTCTGATTTTGGTGTCGACCATCTGGTGATGTCCATGTGTAGAGTCTTCTCTTGTGTTGTTGGAAGAGGGTTTTTGCTATGACCAGTGTGTTCTCTTGGCAGAACTCTATTAGCCTTTGCTGTTCTTCATTCTGTACTCCAAGGCCAAATTTGCCTGTTACTCCAGGTGTTTCTTGACTTCCTACTTTTGCATTCCAGTCCCCTGTAATGAAAAGGACATCTTTTTTGGGTGTTAGTTCTAGAAGGTCTTGTAGGTCTTCATAGAACTGTTCAACTTCAGCTTCTTCAGCATTACTGGTCGGGACATAGACTTGGATTACTGTGATATTGAATGGTTTGCCTTGGAAACAAACAGAGATCATTGTGTTGTTTTTGAGATTGCATCCAAGTACTGCATTTTGGACTCTCTTGTCGACTATGATGGCTACTCCATTTCTTTTAAGAGATTCCTGATCACAGTAGTAGATATAATGATCATCTGAATTAAATTCACCAATTCTCATCCATCTTAGTTTGCTGATTCCTTGAATGTCGATGTTCACTCTTGTCATTTCCTGTTTGACCACTTCCAATTTGCCTTGATTCATGGACCTGACATTCCAGGTTCCTATGCAATATTGCTCTTTACAGCATCGGACCTTGCTTCTATCACCAGTCCCATCCACAACTGGGTGGTGTTTTTGCTTTGACTCCATCCCTTCATTCTTTCTGTAGTTATTTCTCCACTGATCTCCAGTAGCATATTGGGTACCTACTGACCTGGGGAGTTCCTCTTTCAGTATCCTATCTTTTTGCCTTTTCATACTGTTCATGGGGTTCTCAAGGCAAGAATACTGAAATGATTTGCCATTCCCTTCTCCAGTGGACCACATTCTGTCAGACCTCTCCACCATGACCCATCTGTCTTGGGTGGCCCCCTACCCCATGATTTAGCTTCACTGAGTTAGACAAGGCTGTGGTCCGTGTGATCAGATTGGCCTGTTGTCTGTTATTGTAGTTTCAGTCTGTCTGCCCTCTGATGCCCTCTCTCAGTGCCTGCCGTCTTACTTGGGTTTCTCTTACCTTGGATGTGGGGTATCTCTTCATGGCTGCTCCAGCAAAGCAGAATAGCCCATAAATGCTGATAATGGCTTAGACTGAGGCTGGGCCAGGGACAGTGGGAGTGTTGGTTGAATTTGGTATGTTTTGAGCTCAAAGCCCCTTTTTTTTGTTGTCCTTTCCTCTGAGATGTTGTTTGACAGGGGAGCAGACAGGAGGATATCAGTAGTTTACATTGTAAAAATATTGGAAACAATCTGTTGTTGTTTAGTGGCTAAGTCATGTCCAACTGTTTTGTGACCCCATAGACTGAAGCCCACCAGGCTCCCCTGCCCATGGAATTCTCCAGGCAAGAATACTCGAGTGGATTGCCATTCCTACACCAGGAGATCTCCCGACCCATGGATTAATCCCGTGTCTACTCCATTGGTAGGCAGATTCTTTACCACTGAGCCGCCTAACAGTGGTATATCCACAGAATGTTTATACCATTGGTATATCCAGATGTTGAAAAAAAGAATGAGGAATATGCCCATGAACTGATATAATGTGATTTACAGGATCTATTGCTAAAGGAAAAAAAGCCTAAAATCCAAGTACAGAGAAATGACTATTTTTATGTTAATTTGGTTAACTAAGATATATTTAAAAGGCATCTTTCAAGTTTGCATTTCTCCTTGTTTCCCAGTTTTTACCAGTGTTTGATAAAATTTGAAATCTCATCTTGAATTGTAAACACTTGTCACACAGTTCTTTGGTGTATGTGAGTAGTTAATTGTTCTCTTCTCTGTCCTTTTCCTTGGGTCACATGGAATAGCCCATGTGGGAATGCTTGTATAAGTTAGTGTTTGAGACTCTGGGAGAAATGCTTGGTTCCTATAACCCTCTCTACCTTCTTGCAAAATGTTGTATGTACTTATTTTTTGTTATCATTATATATTATAATTTCTTTAAAATAAGAGAAGAACAAAAGGTTGTGAAAATTTAGCACTGTACCATCAGCTATTTTTTACTTCATTATATTTTTTTGCCACTCTGCAGAGCATTTGGGATACTAATAATGATAATAATTACTTTTATTATTTTGGCCATGGGGCAAGCAGGATCTTAGTTCTCTGACCAGGAATCAAATGAACACACTCTCCCCTGCCCCCCAGTAATGGAAGCTCAGATTATTAACCACTGGACTGCTGGGGAAGTCACTTTATTTTATTACTGTTTAATAGACATACTTAATTTTTACATAGTTTTATGTAACACTTCTGAAGTGAGTGACATGTTTTCTAAATATTTTCATCAGCTTTATGTCTATAGAAGCCTTATATCTAAGATACTGATGATATTTCAGTAAGAAAAAGTGTTATTGGAGTTGTTGTTTTCTTCAAAACAGGGATGGAATGAAGTAAAATGCCTTTGGAGTGAAGCAGAACATTAAATGGGAGTTTAGCTACATGTGCAGTTTAATTCACTAAGTGAACATTTTTTTATTACCTGATGTAATTAGTCATTTTGCAGGTACTTGGATTGTAAATTTGAATGTTACTCTCTACTTGTCCTGCAAGGGATATAAGCAAAGTAGTTATTTGTAATGCACTGTGATAAATGAAATAGAAGCCACAGCAGGATCCCATGGGAGTGAGCCTTGGGGGCTCAGAAAGGGCTCTAGAGAGAATGTCACTGACCTGGGGCGGGTGTATAGGATCTGGCCTGCTGGACAGGGTGATGGAATGGGCACCATCTGCACCAGCACCAGAGGTTTATACTCCAAACTCTCATACTTAATCTTGTTGTTACCAGAATTTAGTCAAATTATGTCTTGTATTTTAGGTAAATGAGAGATGCACTGTGGAGGACAGTTCAAAATAGGGGTTATCTCATTGTTTTAGTTTAAGGAGGAGATACTATTCGTGTCCCTTAGTTCTGAGATAAGAATACTTACAGCTCAAACAGGCAGGATTTTATTAAGCAGGCAGTTTTTGTAACGACAGACTAGTTACAGCTCTGTTACAGCTCAAGCAGGGTGCAGGCAGTGAACCCTAGAAATGTGAGCGCAGGCAGACCTCTGAAGGAGTGCCCCAATCCCTCCTGGCTTTCCTTTCTATACTGTCTCCTCCCCCTGGAGCCTGATTGCTCAGCCCTATGCAAAATAAGGCTTGTACTTGCCAACAAAATGGGCATACACTCAAGGCCAATCAGGGAAGGGGGCATGTTTTCCTGCCAGAGGTTCTCATTCTGGTCCTCAGCCTCCTCTTTCCTGGGCTTTTTTTTTTTTTTTTCTTTTCTTTTGCGTGCCCTCTCAGTGGTTCTTCTAGCCATGCCCATCTTGGACTTCTTTTTATATTCCAGCTACCTAACATTGGTGTGTTTGTGTGTGTGTGTGTGTTCAGTCATGTTTGACTCTGCAACCCCAGGAACTGTAGCCCACCAGGCTTCTCTCTCCATGGAATTTTCCAAGCAAGAATACCCAAGGAGTGGGTTGCCATTTCTGACTCCAGTGAATCTTCCTGACTCGGGGATTGAACCTGAGTCTCTTGAGTTGACTGCATGGGCAGGTGGATTGTTAACCACTCTACCATCTGGGAAATAGAACTCTAAATGCTCCCTTTTGTATGTCCCTTTATTTATTAGACCATAATTTAGTTGTTAGGGTGAATTAATGGTGAGTAGAAATGACTAGCCCTTGGGCCTATAAGTGGGAGTGCAAGACCGTTTCAGTGAGTCTTTTGTTCAGAAGAGTCTTGAGGTTTTATGTAACTAGAGGAGAGGAGGTTGACCCGACTCCGAGAGAAGCAAAGTGGAATTTTGGGAGAAAATGTACTTTCTTAAGGAGGCTAGTGTTAGAGATGATGACAAGCCAGGTAGATGTGCTCACACTACAAGACTTCAGTGAGATGGATACTGCTGTTGCCTCAGTTACAGATACTGTAAAAGAATAGTTTCTGTCATCATATGTGTATGGTGGTAGTATTTGGACCCTAATTTGGTTTATTAATTTACTAATCTGCAGTCTATGGGATCGCGAAGAGTCGGACAGGACAGAGCGACTTCACTTTCACTTTTCACTTTCATGCATTGGAGAAGGAAATGGCAACCCACTCCAGTGCTCTTACATGGAGAATCCCAGGGACGGGGGAGCCTGGTGGGCTGCCATCTATGGGGTTGCACAGAGTTGGACACGACTGAAGCGACTTAGTATATATAGTATGTATAATCTATGTATAGACTGGGCCCCCAGGCGAAGAATTGCCTGCCAGTGCAGGAGATACATGAGACTCAGTTTCTATCACTGAGTCACGAAGATGCCCTGGAGAAGGAAATAGAAACCCACCCCAGTATTCTTGCCTGGAAATTCGCATGGACAGAGGAGCCTGGCGGGCTGTGGTCCATGGGGTCACAGAGTTGGACATAGCTTATTGACCACACCACCACCACCACCAATCTATATATATTGGTTTTCCCATGATCTTAAAAAACATTTCCAATATACAAACTATTCCGCCGCTAGCCCTCAGCCACCCTGTTCCTATTTATGACATTCCTCCAAAACTCCCTCTTTCCAGGAAAACTTGTTTATTAGCCTTTAATGTGGTCTTCTTGGAGAAGGCAATGGCACCCCACTCCAGTACTCTTGCCTGGAAAATCCCATGGATGGAGGAGCCTGGTAGGCTGCAGTCCATGGGGTCGCTAAGAGTCAGACACGACTGAGCAACTTCCCTTTCACTTTTCACTTTCATGCATTGGAGAAGGAAATGGCAACCCACTCCAGTGTTCTTGCCTGGAGAATCCCAGGGCGGGGGAGCCTGGTGGGCTGCCGTCTGTGGGGTCGCACAGAGTCGGATACGACTGAAGTGACTTAATCAGTTAGCAGTGTAGTCTTCTAGAATTTCTATATATAAATAAAGGCAATAAAAATAGAGACACTTTTTCCTGTCTACCCAAAAAGGTCACCGATTCCAAAAGTACGGTGTTACACCTATTGATCTGCAGATTGGTCTTCTTACCCTTCCCTTTGTATGTTGTGTTTTTTACTTAACAATGGAGATCTTTACAGAAGATCTTCCTGTAGAGTAGTTTTGTTTCATTTTCCAGTATATAGTTTTTGTTTTGTATGATTTCCCTTTGATAATTTATTTAACCAGTTCTCTGTTGACTTGTTTCTGTTTTTTCATTTTTGTAACAGTGTTACAATGAAGTACCTTGTACATCTGGCATTTTGCCTGTATGCAAGTAAATAATTATGGAATGAATTCAGATGTGGTATTACTAATAAACGGCCATATACCTTTGTAATTTTTATAGATATTGCTAGGTTGCCCTTATGTTTGCACCCTGACTCTCCCACCAGTGAAAAGGGATAATTTGTGTTTCTTTCCTCCTTCCCCAGCTTTATTGAGATTTAATTGACATAAAACATGTTTGAATTCAAGGTGTGCAGTGTGATAATTTGATATAGGTATATATTGCAAAAGATTTACCACAATAAGGTTCTTTAAAATATCCATCACATAATTTACATACTTACTGTTCTGTTCTTAAGGTGGGTGATGTGTATTTACTCACAGCCTTGCCATCAATGTACCATGACAAAGAGGTTGAAAATTGGGTCTAAGTATAGTCTTAATTTGCATTTTTCTAATGAGTGAGGTTAAGAGTCTGTCCATAGTTTCAAGACTCCTCCCCTTTCCCCCTGCTTTTTTCTGTGACTTTAACTATTTTACGGGTTTTGAAGCAGAAATTGTTTTATACATTTATACATTTTTTTTCCTCATTCAAGTTTAACAGGTACAGCAGAGTGTATAAATCTTAAGCATGTAGTAAGGTTTGATTTTTATAAGCCTCTGACACTCAATCTGGATTTTTTTTGGTGATTTTTTTACCAGAAGATGTCAACAAAAGTTTCAGACAACAGCCAAGATGGTTTTTTTTCCTTTTCGGATGGTCTTTCCGTGATTTGTGCACTGAAATGTTAAACGGTTGTAGTTGTCTCATTGGGCTATCAGGAAGAAGAACCAGGTTCACAGGAGGCATTCCTGCTACCTGGTAGTGACTGTAAGATGCATTCTGTGTCAGAGGTGTTCAAATGCAGAAAACACTTCATCTTAAAAATGATGAAATACATTAGATAATGTCAGATTGTTTTCCTTAGAGTTCATACTAATTTACACTGTCAACAGGAAGGTAAAATGTTTTGGTTGTTTCACATAATCTCAAATAAGTTGATACTGTCAGATCTTTTTTCTGTCTAACATGTAATATAGTGGTTCACTGTTTTTTTCCTCCTTTTAATTTTTTTTTCAGTGAAGTCTAACTCATACAGTAAATGGCAAAAAATCATCAATGTATAATATCATGATTTTATCTCAAAGTAAATAGATCCATGTAACCACCACCAAGAAGTAGAACATTGCCAAGAGCCTACTTGTGTGCCACCTCCCAGCCCACTTACTTCTGCTTGTTTCTTTCCCAAAGAAGTCACTATTCTGAAAGCTAACACCCTAGAATCAGTTTTGCCCATTTTTTCAATGTTTTGTACATGAATCATGCAGTAGGGGTACCTTTGTATCTGATGTCTTTTATTTAACAATATGCTGGTGACACCCGAAACTAATACTGTAAACAAACAAAACAAACCAATATGTCAGTGCCACCAGGGAAGGGAAAACGGAAATACTTTACATTTGAGAATGGCATTATTTTCAAAAGGAACCACTTTTTTCATGATCGAGGCCATAATGATGGGGAGGGGAATGGTCAGAAACCAGGAGCCCAAATTAGGATTCTCATACTGCCTTGCCCCAGCTGGATGACTTTGAGATCACATGAACTCAGTGACTATAATGATCCCTACTCCAGTTACATGAGAGGCTTTCTATGAGGATTCTCTGAAATAGTACATGTGAAAATGCTCAGCATTGAAACAATGGTGATGTTGTTACTTTAATTCCGATTGTGATGGTATTAAAAGGTGGGGGCCTTTAGAAGATAATCAGATCATAAGTTAAGAGCTCTCATTATGGCATTAAAAGTGTGTGTTAGTCTGTCAATCAGATCTGACTCTCTATGGACCCCATGGACTATATAGCCTGCGAGGCTCCTCTGTCCATGGAATTCTCCAGGCAAGAATACTAGAGTGGGTTGCCATTTCCATCTCCAGGGGATCTTCCTGATGCAGGGATTGAACCCGGGTCTCCCGTGTTGCAGGCAGATTCGTGACCATCTGAGCTACCGGGAAGCTCCATTACGGCATTAGTGTCCTTATAAAAAGAGTTGAGAGAGCTTGCCGCTTCTCTTCTGTTGTGGGCCATATGAAGATACAATGAGAAGATGGTGATCTGTAAACCATGAATAGGTCCCTCAGCTAGAACCTGACCATGATGGCAGCCTAATTTCAGACTTCCAGCTTCTGGAACTGATATTTTTTGTTTAAGTTGATCTCCCTCTTCTAAAAAAGAGAAAACTCCAATATATTTGTAACATTTATCCTTGTTAAGTGTCATTGTGAGTTGTTCCATGTGGCTTAGTAAAATGAACAAAAATATGTTCTCATTCCTACAGTGTCTAAGAGTGATTCCCACTATTTGTGTATGTTTGAATCACTTATGATTTTTATTTTATTGAGGAGTTTGCAAATCATTTTTATTGCTGAAATATCTTTTTGTAATTCAGATACTCATATCTGAATAGATTTAAAACATATACATCTGTGGTCTTTGAATCCTTTTTCTGAATTATTTATATTTGTAATATGTAATAGATTCCTGTGGTTCAAAGATTAAAAGTATAAAAAAAGTAAAGTCTCCCACTTCTACATGAACTGTCCAGTTCATGTCTACCCCAATTGCCTAACATCTGACTCTACCTAGGAAACTAATATTACTAGTTTCTGTATAATCTTCCATTGTCTTTTACTGTGGTGGTAGTGGTAATTGCTCAGTCGTGACACTCAGTCATGTCTAACTCTTTGGAGTTCCATGGAGTTTGGGCTGCCAGGCTCCTCTGTACTGGAGTGGGTTGTCATTCCCTTCTCTAGGGGGTCTTCCTGACCCAGGGATTGAACGCAGGTCTTCTGCACTGCAGGCAGATTCTTCACCATCTGAGCCACCAGGGAAGCCCAAAGAGAATATGAATATAGATTACATCTTTATCCCTCTGCCCAAAACACATTACAGCAACTATCTGTACATTTTTTTTTGCTTAGCATCTTGCATATTTTTCATGTGTCAGACCATATTTAATTATCTCTAAGGTACTTAATTCATTTTCATTGCAACATAGTATTATACTATGCTAATATATCATTTATCCATTCTGTTTTACATTTGTACTTTTTGGGTAGTCTGAAATAATGCTGCAGTGAGCATTCTAGTAAATATCTTTTGATGAAATGTATACACATTTCTTTTGGATTTATATCTAGGGTGGAATTTCTATGTCATAAAGTAATGTAGATTTCCGTTGCTGTACACTTTCAACAAGCCTGGGTATTATTATTTTCTTTAATTTTTACCCATTCTGATGGGTACACACATGGTATCTTATTGTGGTTTTAATTTTTATTTTCCAGAGTACTAATAAAATTGCCAATTTCCCCCTTTATATTTACTGACTGTATTGGTCCATTCAGAAACTGTATTTTTTAAAAAGCCAGAATATATAATCTCCATCTGTAAAAAGAAAGACTAACAAACTCATACACTAATAGTCTTAATCTGATTATTTCTTGGATAATCAAGAAGTATTCGATTTCATGGGTATCAAAGAAACTTTTTTTGGGAGGAGAGCTGGACCACTCAGCATGTGGGATACCAGCTCCCACGTGATCTCTCACTAGAATTGATTCTGTGCCTTCTGCAGTGGAAATGCAGAGTCCTAAGTTCTTGCCTGGAGAATCCCAGGGATGGGGGAGCCTCGTGGGCTGCTGTCTATGGGGTCGCACAGAGTCGGACACGACTGAAGTAACTTAGCAGCAGCAGCAACCACTGGACCACCAGGGAATTCCCTCAAAGAATATTCTGAGTGTTCTAATTGCATTTTATAAAAATAAGTGTTAGAATAGAGATTACATTCCTTTGATGTAGGGCTAGGACTTTTTGGTAGTATGTGAGGAATGCTCTTGGTCCAGTAGGGAAAGGAGAGAGATGAGCACCTCCACCATGAAGTGATTTTTAGAATTTAATTTTTAATTTTATCATTTTTATGGACTTCCCTGGTGATCTTGTGGTTAAGAATCCCCCTGCTAATGTGGGGGACATAGGTTTGATCACGGGTCCAGGAAGATTACCCATGTCAAAAAGCAACTAAGCCAAACTACTGAAGCCTGAGTGCCTAGAGCCTCTGCTCCTCAACAAGAGAAGCCAATGCAATGAGGAGCCTGTGCATTGCAGCAAAGAGTAGTCCCAGCTCTCCACAACTAGAGAAAGCCTGCACACAGCAATGAAGATCCAACGCAGCCAAAAATAAGTATTTTAAGAATTGTTATTTTTATTTTTTTCCAAAGTTAATAACTAACTTTATTTATTTTTTAAAATTTATTTATTTATTTTTTTACTTTACAATATTGTATTGGTTTTGCCATACATCAACATGCATCTGCCACGGGTGTACACGTGTTCCCCATCCTGAACCCCCCTACCAGCTCCCTCCCCATACCATCCCTCTGGGTCATCCCAGTGTACCAGCCCCAAGCTTCCTGTATCCTGCATCGAACCTGGACTGGTGATTCATTTCTTATATGATATTATACATGTTTTAATGCCATTCTCTCAAATCATCCCCCCCTCCCTCTCCCACAGAGTTATTTTTAAAATATCAACATTGTTTATTGGTTTATTTTATTGAGATAGTCAGTCTAAAATATTAGTTTGTATTAGTTTGCAGGTATATGTACAACATAATGATTCAAATATTTTATCATTTATACTCCATTTATAGTTCTTGTAAAATATTGACTAAACTCCCTGTGCTGTACAGTATATCCTTGTAGCTTATTTATTTTATGTATAATAGCAACGGTGAAGATCGCTCAGTCGTGTCCGACTCTTTGTGACCCCATGGACTGTAGCCTACCAGGCTCCTCTGTCCATGGGATTTTCCAGGCAATAGTACTGGAGTGGATTGCGATGTCCTTCTCCAGGGAACTTCCGACCCAGGGATTGAACCCAGGTCTCCCATATTGTAGACAGACGCTTAGTCTGAGCAACAGGTCAGTTTATTTCTCTCCCTGAGTTTTTGTGTCGTCATAACAAAGATTTTGCATCAAAGACTAATTATAATTACTATAGCTCAAGCAAGCAGGATTTCTCAGCTCTTGTCTTATTGTAGCAAGAATTTGAAACAACAGACTGGTTACAGCTCAGGCAGACAGAATTTTATTAAGGAGACAGTGGATAGTAAACACCGGAGACTTGGGAGACCTGAAACCCTGAAGGAGAAGCAGCAATCCCTCTTGGCTTTCTTTTTGTACTTCTTCTTGGTTCTACCCTGTGCAAAATAGGGCTTGTACCCGCCACCAGTCAGGAAAGGGAATGCAAATTGGGTGTACGTTCAAGGCCAGTCAGGGAAGGGGTTATGTCTGGGACCCAGCCAAATTGGGCTGTTACATGTTCATCTAGTTGGGCGTGGACTGTTTTGATTGACAGTTGCATGTGACATAACAACAAGCTCTACTATGTCTTTCCGATAATTCAGTCTGTTATAATCAGTTGTATGTATGTGTAGAATATTTATGAACCCATAATGGGTTCCTGGCTGCGTAAGGTTACTTGAGGACACAGCTTTGCATCAGTGGCTCTTGTGTCGGAGTTGGAGAAGCCCCTTTGGCTAGTTTGTATCCACATTGTGCCTGGGGCGCATGGGCGGACTTGGAATGATCTCTGTGGTTATTTTTTGTAGCATATCTGTGAGCTCTCCTGGGCGTGTCTTAGGTGGGGTTTAGAGATCAGCTTGCATCCTTTTCAATAGGCTACTTCTCTGTTGTTCATGCCTAACTTCCTGTGTGTGTTCAGTTCAGTTCAGTCTCTCAGTCGTGTCGGACTCTGCGACCCATGAATCGCAGCACGCCAGGCCTCCCTGTCCATTACCATCTCCCGGAGTTCACTCAAACTCACGTCCATCGAGTCGGTGATGCCATCTCATCCTCTGTCGTCCCCTTTTCCTCCTGCCCCCAATCCCTCCCAGCATCAGAGTCTTTTCCAGTGAGTTACCTCTTCGCATGAGGTGGCCAAAGTACTGGAGTTTCAGCTTTAGCATCATTCCTTCCAAAGAAATCCCAGGGCTGATCTCCTTCAGAATGGACTGGTGGGATCTCCTTGCAGTCCAAGGGACTCTCAAGAGTCTTCTCCAACACCACAGTTCAGAAGCATCAATTCTTCGGCACTCAGCCTTCTTCACAGTCCAACTCTCGCATCCATACATGACCACTGGAAAAACCACAGCCTTGACGAAACTCCGAAATCAGATTGATTATATTCTTTGCAGCCATCCATAGTTCATCAGGCACTCGATCTATTAGATCTAGTCCCTTAAATCTATTTCTCATTTCCACTGTATAATCATAAGGGATTTGATTTAGGTCATACCTGAATGGTCTCGTGGTTTTCCCTACTTTCTTCAATTTAAGTCTGAATTTGGCAATAAGGAGTTCATGATCTGAGCCACAGTCAGCTCCTGGTCTTGTTTTTGCTGACTGTATAGAGCTTCTCCATCTTTGGCTGCAAAGAATATAATCAATCTGATTTCGGTGTTGACCATCTGGTGATGTCCATGTATAGAGTCTTCTCTTGTGTTGTTGGAAGAGAGTGTTTGCTATGACCAGTGCATTCTCTTGGGAAAATTCTATTAGCCTTTGCCCTGCTTCATTCTTTATTCCAAGGCCAAATTTGCCTGTTATTCCAGGTGTTTCTTGACTTCCTACTTTTGCATTCCAGTCCCCTGTAATGAAAAGGACATCTTTTTTGGGTGTTAGTTCTAGAAGGTCTTGTAGGTCTTCATAGAACTGTTCAACTTCAGCTTCTTCAGCATTACTGGTTGGGAAATAGACTTGGATTACTGTGATATTGAATGGTTTGCCTTGGAAACAGAGATCATTCTGTCGTTTTTGAGATTGCATCCAAGTACTACATTTTGGACTCTCTTGTTGACCATGATGGCTACTCCATTTCTTCTGAGGGATTCCTGCCCGCAGTAGTAGATAATAATGGTCATCTGAGTTAAATTCACCCGTTCCAGTCCATTTTAGTTCTCTGATTCCTAGAATGTCGATGTTCACTCTTGCCATCTCCTGTTTGACCACTTCCAATTTGCCTTGATTCATGGACTTAACATTCCAGGTTCCTATGCATCAAACCTTGCTTCTATCACCAGTCACATCCACAACTGGGTATTGTTTTTGTTTTGGCTCCATCCTTTCGTTCTTTCTGGAGTTATTTCTCCACTGATCTCCAGTTGCATATTGGGCACTCACTGACCTGAGGAGTTCCTCTTTCAGTATCCTATCATTTTGCCTTTTCATATGTTCATGGGGTTCTCAAGGCAAGAATACGGAAGTGGTTTGCCATTCCCTTCTCCAGTGGACCACATTCTGTCAGACCTCTCCACCATGACCCGCCCATCTTGGGTGGCTCCACGGGCATGGCTTAGTTTCATTGAGTTAGACAAGGCTGTGGTCCTAGTGTTATTAGATTGACTAGTTTTCTGTGAGTATGGTTTCAGTGTGTCTGCCCTCTGATGCCCTCTTGCAACACCTACCATCTTACTTGAGTTTCTCTTACCTTGGACGTGGAGTATCTCTTCATGGCTGCTCCAGCAAAGCGCAGCTGCTGCTCCTTACCTTGGACGAGGGGTATCTCCTCACTGCCGTCCCTCCTGACCTTGAACGTAGAGTAGCTCCTATTGGTGTGTATTAGATGTTTCCAACTCTTTGCGTGTGTGTGTGTGTGTGTGTGTGTGTGTGTTACTCAATTGTGTCCGATTCTTTGCAACCCTATGGACTAGAGATCTCCATGCTCCTCTGTTCATGGAATTCTCCAGGCAAGAATATGGGGGAGTGGGTTGCCATTACCTTCTCTTGGGGATCTTCCCCCTTCTGGGGGCCTTCCACATAACAATAGTTTGTATTTCTTTATCCCTTGCGGCAGTCACCACCCCCCCATCGTTAGTTTGTATATGTGAGTTTGTTTCTTTTTTATGTTGGAATGTAGATTTTTTTTTTTTTTTTTTTAATTTTGACTGTGCTGGGTGTCATTGGGTCTTGCAGGCTTCTCTAGTTGTGGTGCTCTGTGTGGGGGTTTTGGTATCATCATGTGCCGTTCTCAGTGCTTTTGGATGAGCTTTTGAAATTCTCCCCCCCACCCCCACCCCTTTAAAATTTAGGGTTAGGGTTATAGTTAGGGTTAAAGGTTAGAAGTTCTCTTAGTAAGTTCTGTTTTGACAATAAAGTTTTGAGTGGATCTTCATGTGTTAGGTTATTAATAACATTGTTTAAATCTAAAGGATACTAGGAACTTTAAGAATAAATTGTATTTAATTCTGTGTTTGAGTAAGTCAGAGTAATTGACTGTTGAACAAGAGTAAGCAGTATACTTACATTCATTTATAGCCTGTATTAAATTATTTATTACTTTTTGCTTTCCTTTTCTCTTTTCCCTTTTAAATAGACTTTTTTTTTTTTTTTGGTTTGTGTTAAAGAGCAGTTTTAGTTTTACAGTAAAATTGAATGGGAAGTGCATAGTTCCCATATATGCAACCTTCCCCCACCCCCCTCCCCCTCACCCGGCCACATAGCCTCCCTCACTGTCAACATCCTGCACCAGCATGTTGGTAATTTTTGAGTTGACTAATTCCCTTACTTTTGGGAAAGTAAGCAGTTTGATATATGTTGACATTACTCTAAAATTATAACATTCCTTTCCTTTTAGAAAGCATATCATTGACCTTATTTCAAAAGCAAAGAAACCAAGACTGGAATTAAATTATTTGCTTCCTAGCCAAATTTTGTTTTGAAGTTTTCAAATGAAGATTTTCAAGTTTAATAGCAACAGTTATGCTCTCCTTTGATTCCTGCTAACATTCAGAAAACGAAGATCATGGCCTCTGGTCCCATCACTTCATGGCAGATAGATGGGGAAACAGTGGAAACAATGGCTGACTTTATTTTTCTGGGCTCCAAAATTACTGTAGATGGTGATTGTAGCCATGAAATTAAAAGACGATTGCTCCTTGGAAGGAGAGTTATTTATGACCAACCTAGACAGCATATTAAAAAGCAGAGACATTACTTTGTCAACAAAGGTCCGTCTAGTCAAGGCTATAGTTTTTCCAGTGGTCATGCATGGATGCGAGAGTTGGACTGTGAAGAAAGCTGAGTGCCAAAGAATTGATGCTTTTGAACTGTGGTGTTGGAGAAGACTCTTGAGAGTCCCTTGGACTGCAAGGAGATCCAACGAGTCCATCCTAACGGAGATCAGTCCTGCATGTTCATTGGAAGGACTGATGTTGAAGGTGAAACTCCAATACTTTGGCCACCTGATTCGAAGAGCTGACACATTCGAAAAGACCCTGATGCTGGGAAAGATTGAGGGCAGGAGGATAAGGGGACAACAGAGGATGAGACTGTTGGATTGTATCACTGACCTGATGGACATGGGTTTGGGTGGACTCTGGGAGTTGGTGATGGACAAGAAGGCGTGGCGTGCTGCGGTTTATGGGGTGCAAAGAGTTGGACATGACTGAGCAACTGAACTGACTGACTGGACTGACTGCTACAAATTATAAAATTTGATTTTACCTAGTATTGGAGAGGACATCTTCATATGCTGCTGGTGAATTGGTAAGGTGATCCAGTTGAAGGCACTTGGGCATTTTTGATAGATGAGAATTTGGATGCCCTGTGACCCACCAGTTTCCCACTTTGCATATCCCAAAGACAGTCTTGTAAAAATATACCTGGCGACTTGAATAGTAATGTTGATAAAAGCAAAAAAGTAAGGCATACATATATTTGTCAACAGAATACATAAATAGATTGTGGCATATTTATATTATGGAATACCATATAAGGCAGTGAAAATGTAACATGGATAAAACATAGAAAAATATTACGTGAAAAAATTCACATCCCCAAATATTTCATTCAGCATACCAGTTTATCAAGCTGAAAAAATGATGATGGGTTGGGGGAGGACACATACCTAAACAAAATACTATTTAAGGACATATGCATATGTGACAGTGTTATATTTTAAAAAATGATGGGATAATACATAATTAGGATGAAGGTTAGGAGGACAGAAGCACTTAGATTATGTTATTGGTGTTCTTATGTGACGTGGTGATTTACAATTTACTGTGTTCATTTTATGCTTGCTTACATTCATCTTTCCATATATTTTGTGTGTGTCAAAGATTACATTAAAGAAGTAAGGGGAAAGCTACTCGTGGTTAGCCACTTATGACGTAGATGGAGGGGTGGCTTGGGAAGTAGAAAGATAACTAGTATATTACAGAAAAGAGGTTTCAAGAAGTAGGAGGTGATCTACATAAGAGATCAGATAGGTGAATAGGATATGAACTTAATTCCCTTTCAGCTCTAACATTTTGTTAAATATTGTGGTTTATGTGTTTTCTTTGTTTTTCCCATATTTAAAATTACGGAGTTATAAGCAATTACGGAGTTATAAGCAATTATGTTATATAAGTGATATTATTATTTTTAATTTAGTCCATTTAGGTATTAATATTTTTTATCTTTACCCTTTTTTCTGTAGTGTATCTTCTAATCTGAAAAAGTCTTCCATGAAAACTTCACTTTCAAAAAAACAAGTAATACCGTCTATTTTTCTAAAACACTGAAATGGGAGCTCTTATTTCAAGGTAAGTATGAGTTTTACATCTTTATCAATTATTTTTTCAGTAGTTAAATATAGAAGGAAGATCTGAATATTGGTTACATTTTAAAATCATTTAGTTCTTCTAGGGTGGACATAGGAAGGAAATTGTAAGCTTTGTTTTAAGATTGATACTTAGGATTATGTTTACCACATATTTTAACACAGCTTCATGAAGGAGAGAGGAGGGGTCAGTGGTATTTAAAGATTTTTAGAGAGGTTAATTAAAAACTGAGAGCTTTTCGAATTTAGCAGTTAAGAGGTCATTGCTGGATGGTTAGAGGCCATTTTCCGTCTATGATTGTTGCTAAAAGTAAGTTTGCAGTAAATAGTGAAGAGAAGTTGAAAAAGTGAACATTTTACCTCTTAAGTGATTTATTAAACCAATATATGGTATGTACTTAGTATGTAGCAATCATTTCTCTAAGCACTGTAGTTATAGTGTATAACTATTAACATACATATATTATATATATGTATGTATAAACCAATATATATCTTGGTTCAAGCTTCTTATAAAGAATTTAATGCCCAAATATTTCCCTCCAGCTTTATTTAGATATAATTGACAGACAACATTGTGTATTTGCTGAACTATTTTTATGCCTTTTTTTTTTACTGTTTTGTGTGTTGATTTACATGGTCTACCCTAGTTATACCATTAACAGGGTCCAGATATTCCGTGCCTGGGTATAACTTGTTTGTTATACGGGGCTCGTAGTCTAGCAGGCAAGTTAGGTGTTTAACAGCACTCATCACTGTGATAAGTGCTGCTAAGTCACTTCAGTCGTGTCCGACTCTGTGCGACCCCATAGACAGCAGCCCACCAGGCTCCCCCGTCCCCGGGATTCTCCAGGCAAGAGCACTGGAGTGGGTTGCCATTGCCTTCTCTGTGATAAGTGCTACAAAAGTGAAATAATGATTACCTGAGTTGGGGGTGGGAGTGGATGTTGGTGGTTTGTGAGTTCATTGAGCAGTATAGATTTAAAAGGCAAGTTTGACAGGGCATATGGAAGAGAGAAATCATGTATATGAATGTAGGATTTTGAGTAGCATAAGAAAAGTAAGGAAACCAGAAAGAAAGACTGGTTATTATGGGGCAAGCAGATGGGACTGTAACATGAATTCTGTTAGACCTATTTTGATTTTGGAAGTACAGGTAGAACTTTCAGTGTTTCTCCCTAAATGTGGAAATACGAGACTAAAATTTAGAAAAATGATAATTTAGGGCCCAAAGATACAAACTTTGGAGTAATTCACATGGAGCTTAAGCTGTGGAAGTAGATAACATTTCTAGTATCCTAGCAGAGAGAAAAAGGTAAAGCACAGAACTTTTAGAAATGCTTATTGTAAATATTGGTGTTAAAAAGAATCAATAAAGGAAGAATAAGAAAAGTATGAAGAAGGATGAGATACTTAGAAAGATTATGGATTTTAATACCCTAGAAGGGCATTAAGATTAATTAAATTCAATAACCTATCTAAGGTATAAACATAACCTAATAATTAATAATTATTAGGTTAATTATATAATAAAGTAACATAGTAATTAGTATGAGATTCTTGATCTGCGAGAACAGATTGAATAGACCAAGATGAGTTATAAGAGGTTAAGCAAATGGTTTTACAAAATACAAAGAAGCATGAAGAATAAAATAGAATGTTTTTCAAGAAGTTTGTGCAGGAAATAAGACAGCAATCATTGGGAAAGTTAGCCACGTGGAAGATATTTTAGCATTTTGTGTGTGTGTGTGCACGCGCATGTTCAGTCATGTCCAACTCTCTGACCCCATGGACTGTACAGGCTCCTCTGTCCATTTTCCAGGTAGAATTTTCCAGGTAGAAACACTGGAGTGAGTTGCTATTTTCTACTCCAGGAGATAAGTTTAATACAATAACACAGATTTTTTTAATACCACAGGAAAGAAGGAAGTATAGAAAAAGGTGAATTGGATACATGGAGGGCTTGTAATTCCTGATGGATAAATTTATTTGGATTTTATTTTATTTTAAAAATATTTATTTATTTGGCTATGTTGAGTCCTAGGTGTGGCACACAAGGCCTTTCGTTGTGGCACACAGACATTCTCTACTTGGGGAGCGTGGGCCCCAGAGCATGGGGGTTTCAGTAGAGGCGCACACGGTTCTCAAGTTGTGGTATGGGCTCTGGAGTGTATAGACACAGTAGTTGTGGCTCACAGATTCAGCTGCTCCCTGAACAGGAATTGAACCTGTGTCCCTTGCATTGCAAGATAGATTCTTAACCACCGGACCACCAGGGAAGTCTCTGTTTAAATTGTAAAATGTGCATAACAAAATTGATCATTTGACTATTATTATTTTCATTTGGTATGGTAAGTTAAAATTTGCTATATATGAATTAGGTATGCTTCTTCATGTGTACAAAGCATCTGAATGTTCAGTTTCATCTGTACAGTCATTGCTCGCTTTTCTTTACTTAGAGCAGATACAGAGACTGAGAAATATTGAAAGAATTAATTGTTTCATTTCATATTGTCAAGGGTCCCTTCTCTTGCTGTTGCTTCTATCTATAAATTGAGAAAGAGTACTCCCTTTTTAAAAACTTTAATAAAAAGGAGATTTCCAAACCACATTGTGATTGACTAAGAGATGGTGTCAGAGTACAGAAGTAACAAAAAGGTCTTAAAGACCTTTTCCTGGGAATTTCCTGGCAGTCCAGCGGTTAGGACTCTGAGCTTTCATTTCTACGGGCCCATTTCTAGTTGGAAGTCCTAGTCATAGTAATTGGTCTTTCACTCAGGTATGTCTAGCTGTTTGTGACTCCGTGGACTATAGCCTGTCAGGCTCCTTTGTCCATGGGATTTTCCAGGCAAGAATACTGGAGTGGGTTGCCATTCCTTCTCCAGGGGAACTTCCTGACACAGGGATCGAACCTGGGCCTCCCACATTATAGGCAGATGCTTTACTGTCTGAGCCACAAGGGAAGCCCATTCCTATTTTTACCTTTTTACACTGTTCATGGGGTCCTCAAGGCAGGAATGTTGTAGTGGTTTGCCATTCCCTTCTCCAGTGGGGCAAGTTTTCAGATAAATGAGCTTAAATAAATGTTAAGCCATCCACAGCTCTATATGACTTTATTGTTCTTACTTTATCATCATATTTCATCCTATCAACACCTTCTCTCTAAAATGGAAGTTATCCACATTTTATAGATGAAGGGATCCTTAAACTTGGGATATGTACAAATATGGGCATTTGGAAAGAGCTCAACATGTTCTTCCTAAACATTGGCCATTTTAACTGTTTTTAAGTGTACAATTTCATGACATAAATATAGTCATGGTATTGTGCACCCATCAGCACTATCCATCTCCACAACTTATTGTATCACCCCCAAACCCAGATAACTCTTATTCTGTGAAGTTGTCTGTCTCTGAGAATTTGCCTGTTCTGTTTAGGGCTTGTAAGTGCAATCATACAGTGTTTGTCCTTTCATGGTTGGTTTATTTCACTTAGCATAGGTGTCCTCAAGGTTCTTCTGTTTAGCATGTATCACAATGTCTCTTTTAAGGCTGAATAAATATTCCATTGTATGTATTAATATGTACCACATTTTGTTTTTCCACCCATCTATTGAGTCAAATTTGACTTGTTTCCACCTTTGGCTATTGTTAATAATACTGCTGTAAACAATGGTAGGAGGCCGTCTATGGGGTTGCACAGAGTCGGACACGACTGAAGTGACTTAGCAGCAGCAAATATGAGTATACAGATATCCATGTGACTGCTTGCATTTCATTCTTTTGGGTTATATACCAAGAAAAGTAGAATTGCTGGATTATATGGTGAAGTGAGGAGAAGGCAATGGCACCCCACTCCAGTACTCTTGGCCGGAAAATCCCATGGACGGAGGAGCCTGGTGGGCTGCAGTCCATGGGGTTGCTAGGAGTCGGACACGACTGAGCGACTTCACTTTCATTTTTCACTTTCATGCATTGGAGAAGGAAATGGCAACCCACTCCAGTGTTCTTGCCTGGAGAATCCTAGGAACGGGGGAGCCTGGTGGGCTGCCGTCTATAGGGTCGCGCAGAGTCGGACACGACTGAAGCGACTTAGCAGCAGCAGCGTGGTGAAGTGAAGTGAAAGTTGCTCAGTTGTGTTCGACTCTTTGTGACCCCATGGACTATACAGTCCATGGAATTGTCCAGGCCAGAATACTAAGAGTGGGTAGTCTTTCCTTTCTCCAGGTGATTTTCCCAACCCAGGAATCGAGCCTAGGTCTCTTGCATTGGGGTCAAATTCTTTACCAGCTAAGCCACAAGGGAAGCCCTGGATCATATGGTAATTCTATTTAAATATTTTAGGAACTACCATATTCTTTCAGTGTTTGTACCATTTTTCATTCCCACCTGAAATATACAAGGGTTTACAGTTTCTTCACATCTTTGTCTGGTTTATAGTGTGTTTTTGATTTTGAGCAGTAGAACATTTTAAGTATATTTCCTTAAAAGAAGGTTTATCATAGATTGTTTTCTAGTAGTCTTAGAAGGAACACAAATCTTCATGCTCTGTTGCCAGGTCAGAACTGGTAAAGAAAGTTGTCACCTGCTGCTGCTGCTGCTGCTGAGTCGCTTCAGTCGTGTCAGACTCTCTGCGACCTCATAGATGGCAGCCCACCAGGCTCCCCTGTCCCTGGGATTCTCCAGGCAAGAACACCTAGTTATTAATAAATTTTAGTGAGAGATCCTCACAAAAATGAAAATTATGGGGCTTTGAAAAGAATGCATTGCCCAAAACTTATTCTGTGTAATCTGACTGTGATGTTTACTGTACTAAGGACCTTTACTTGGCTTAAGAGAAAGCTATGTGTTTTAATTTCTGAGTAGGAATAACTATGATCTCCAAGGATTGGACAGGATGATTAAATGAGTTAGAATGCTTCCCCTCCCCCAACAGATGTATTTGGAAATTGGAAATTTTATAAGGAGGTGGAGAGATTTTCATTGTGTTGTTGACTGACACATTGTCTGTTTAATAGTTGGGAAAGACATTCTTTGTTTAGATGGATAGAAGACCAATCAAAGTTATTAATAAGCAAAAAAAAGTGCTGATGGGATTATAGTTTCTGCAGAGAGGTTTTCAAAACTTTGTACCTTGTTTGCGGTTGTCATTAAGATTTGGAAATATTGAAATAGATCATATTCATTGGCTTCAATATTGTTATAATTTTGCATTTCCTAGGTAAATCTTATGTTTTAACTGCATCATATGGTAATAATAAACTTCAAAAAGTTTATTTTAGAAACTGCTTATCATGTTTTGTGAACATTATGAATAAACTGAATGGTTTAAACTTGTATTCTACTTTTTACTAGTTCCTCTTCTCCCAGTTCATTGCCTCAGGATTCTTTTTGTTTAACATGCACTGGATGTTTATGCATTAGAAAAATGTTCATAAAGATTATATTGTTGAGTGTCTACTGTTTCTGGTTCTTTGATAACATGCTTTTTGCTTTAACTCAGAAAATAACTGTGGTTAGATTGTCATATAGTCTGCCACAGACAGTAAGGATATTGTGATAGAAATTCTGCTCTCTGCGTAGCATGACCTTTCAAAACTGTTTTCTTTGCTGCAAGCATCTCACTTAGCCTTTTGACTGCCACATGACAGAGGAAGTAGTATATATAAAGCGATATAAATGACTGCCTTGTTCTTGTTTATGTTGAGGATGAACTAGTTTTATGCATTATACATAGAGTACATTTTAAGTGTAAGTTTAAAAAAAAATTCTTATTAGAGTATACTTGATTTGCAATACAGTGTTGTGTTAGTTTCAGGTGTACAATAAAATGAATCAATTATACATATATCCACTCTTGTTGTTGTTTTTTTTTTAAACATTCTTTTCCCATATGGGCCATCACATACTACTGAGTAGATAGGTTTTTATTAGTTACCTATTTTACGTAAAATATTTTATATAGGTATACAGGTAACTAATGAAGTAGTATGTATATGTCAATCTTAATCTCCCAATTTATCCCTCCCTCTTAAGTGTAAGTTTTAAAAGAAAATAATAGTAAATTATAATAGTAAAAATTGAAATGGGAAATCATTTATGTTACTTTGAAGAAAGGGTCTAACTTTTGTTTTCAGAGTTTTAAGAATTATTAATTAATGGAGGTTATAATATACAGGTGATGACTACAGATCTACTCTTTTTTGTGGCAAAGATTTTAAAGCAGCTTTGGAATTGTCTTTCTCTTGTTCTTGAAGATTCTGTTTTAGAATGTGAAAGGGTCTAGGGAACCTGAGAAAGCACCAAATTGATTTTAAACTTTAATCTTATTTTCCACTAGTAGCTTAGCTCTGTAATATAAGTATTTATTTATTCATCATTTAGGAAATAGTTACTGAGGTCCTGTATCAGACATGGTGGACAAAGAACTGCAAAGATGACAGAACATGTCTCTGTCATTCAGGAATTCACTGTTTAGATTTCAGCAAAAGAGTAGAGCTGAGCAGGATCACAACTCCTTGCTGCAGATGCTAATGTCACTTCCCTCCTGGAATCTAGAGATAAAGACAAAGCTGGTGAGGAGTAGTAGTTAGGGCCATGATGATAGTTAGGATTCTTAGGTAGGAATAATGCTGGAAAGGAAGCAACTGCTGGAGATAGAAAAAATCTAGAGCTTGGGTTTGATTATCATTAACCCTGAGGTCATAGGCACAGTAAAATGGGGAATGGGTTCCCATCAAATGGATTCTTCAGGGTAGGTGCTGCTGAGGAGCTTTACATCTGTTATTGCTGTTAATCCGTAAAAAGAGTGTGAAATTTAGCATCTATGCGGAATAGCACATGAGAACCTAAATTTATAATTTAAAGAATGATGAAAAGTGAACAACTCTGCATAACAGCCAGATGAATCATAGGTGTTTTCTTCTATCAGTCTCCCTTCCTCTCCCCAAGCTCTTCTTTACTGAATTTTTGTTATTTTCTTTCTTTTCTTTATAACCTTACTACCTCTGTTCATCTCTATCTCTGAATGATATAAGGCTTTGAGTAAATGGAATCATATTGTATATATTCTTTTTTATTTCTCTGAATATTATTTATACGATTCATTTATGGTACTATGTATAGCTTTAGTAATTTCCTATATTTTAAAATGTATAATTTATTGAACCATTCTGTTCTTTGAAATTTTAGTTGGTTTGGTTGCTCTAGGTGTTTATTGTTGCGCGTGGGCTTTCTCTAGCTGCAGTGAGTAGGGGCAGCTCTTCACTGCAGCATGAAGGCTTCTCATTGGGGCAGCTTCTCTAGTTGAGGACCACAGGCTGTAGGTGTGCAGGCTTTAGTAGTTGTGGCCTACGGGCTCTAGAGCACATGTTCAGTAGTTGTGGCAAACAGGCTTGGGTACTACGCAGCATGTGGAATCTTCCTGGGGCAAGGATCAAACCTGTGTCCCCTGCATTGGCAGGTGGACCCTCATCCACTGTGCCACCAGGGAAGTCCTGATCCATTCTATCAATGCACATTTAGTTTGTGTCTGCTGCTGCCGCTAAGTCACTTCAGTCGTGTCCGACTCTGTGTGACCCCAGAGACGGCAGCCCACCAGGCTCCCCCATACCTGGGATTCTCCAGGCAAGAACACTGGAGTGGGTTGCCATTTCCTTCTCCAGTGCAGGAAAGTGCAAAGTGAAAGTGAAGTCACTCAGTTGTGTTCGACTCTAGTTTTTGGATATTATGAAAAATTTTGCATTCCACACCCGTGTACATGTGACAACTTGGATAAGAGGTTTCCTGGCATGGATGCCTAGTAAAGGAATTTTTGATGCCAAAATTCTTGGAAGAGGTTGAATCAGTTTACTGTCCCTCCAGATCTATGAAATGGTATCTCATTGTGGTTTAATTCACTTTCCTTGGTGACTAATGATATTTATGGTACATACTCCTGATATGCTAATGGGACTTTTGGCTCCTGTGAAAATTTCTGTTTAATTATTTTGCCCATTTTTCTATTGGGTTTGTGTTATTTGTATATTCATTTTCTCACTGTGATGTATAAAAATTGTTTATTTGATCAATTTTTATTCACTTGCTTAACATTCATCATTGAGTCTCCTGTTGTTTTTTGCATAAAAATAGTACCTTAATGTGGCCTATCGGAACGTGGATTTGGCCAGCCGCTCCACTACCATTCTGAGTTTCCCTGGTGGCTCAGATGGTAAAGCGTCTGCCTGCAATGCAGGAGACCGGGGTTCGATCCCTGGGTTGGGAAGATCTCCTGGAGAAGGACATGGCAACCCACTCCAGTATTGTTGCCTGGAGAATCCCAGGGATGGGGGAGCCTGGTGGGCTGCCATCTATGGGGTCGCACACAGTCGGACACGACTGATGTGACTTAGCAGTAGCAGCAGGCCTTTACATATGTTCTTTTTCATTTTGGCTAGCCAATTTCCTCTCTTCAAGACTGTTCAAATATGCCTTTCTCTTGGAAACTACTCTTGGCTCTACCTGCCTCAAATTCATGTACTTTGTGTCTGTATACTTAGGAAAAATATGGTCATTTTAATCAGATGATTAGTCAAGAGGAGAAAGAAAGCTGTCAACATGTCCATTTTTACCAGGGGATTAAAAAGTGTATGTGCAGAGTGATAAACAAGGATGAAAGCTAAATGATGAATGATTTTGGAACATCACAATGGTAGCCTCATCGGTGTCCCCCACTCCTCTTCATAGTTCTGTTTTCTATTTGAATGAAGAAGGGTGATTCAAAAAACACAGTGGTAGAGTACACAGCATTGGACTGAATGTAACTGAGAGAGCACATGTGGGTTTTTTTTTTTTTTTAATAAATTGAAACAGTTGATGTACAATATTATGTTAGTTTCAGGTGGACTGCATATGATTTGATACATGCATACATTAGGAAAAGGGCTTCCCTGGTGGCTTAGATGGTAAGGAATCCACCTGCTATACAGGAGACTAGGTTTGACCCGTGGCTTGGGAAAGATCCCTCAGAGAAGGGAATGGCTACCCATTCCACTATTCTTGCTTGGAGAATCACATGAACAGAGGAACCTGGCAGGCTACAGTGTATAGGGTTGGACAGAGTTGGACATGCCTGAAGTGACTTAGCACACACACATATATTATGAAATGATCACCACGATTGGTCTAGTGCCCATCTATCCCTATACAAAGCTATTACAACTTATTATTGACCCTATTCCTTATGCTGTGTATTAGATACTTGTGGCTATTTTTTTAAAAATTATATAACTGGAGCTTTGCATGTTTTACTTCCCTTCACCTGTTTTGCTCACTCCTCACCCCTCTGTCTTGTGGCAAGAGCCTGTTTGTTCTCTACCTGTGAATCTGTTTTCATTTTGTTTATTTAATTTTTACACTCCACATGTGAGTGAGATGATGCATTTGTCTTTTTCTGTCTGACTTATTTTATTTAGCATAATACCCTCTAGATCCATCTGTGTTGTAAAAAATGGCAAGATCGCCTTCCCCCTTTATGGCTAAGTAATATTCCATTATAGATACAGATATTACATCTTTATCCAGTTGTCTATTGATGGACGCTTAGGTTGTTTCCATATCTTGACTGTTGTAAGTAATGCTGCAGTGGACATTGGAGTGCATATATGTTTCTGAATTCGAGTTTTGGTTTGTTCTAGGCAAATGCCCAGAAGTGAAATTGCTGGAAGTTCTATTTTTAACTTTTTGAGGAACCTCTGTACTGTTTTTCAATAATGGCTGCTCCAGTATAGTCCCACCAACAGTGCACAAGGGTTTCCTTTTTTCCACGTCCTTGCAACACTTGTTACTTGGTTTTTTGACAGCAGCCATTCTGACAGGTGGAGGTGGTATCTCATTGTTGTTTTGGTGTACATTTCTCTGATGGTTAGTGATGTTGAGCATCTTTTCAGTGTATCTGTTGGCCATCAGAATGTCTTTGGAAAAATGTCTATTCAGGTTCTCTGCCCATTTTGTAATTGGGCTGTTTGTTTTTTGATGTTAAGTTGTATGAGTTTATGGTTTGGATGTTAACCCCTTAATGGATATTGTTTTCAGATATTTTTTCTGACTCAGTGGGTTGCCTTTTCATTTTGTTGATACTTTGCTTTGCTGTGCAGGAAAAGTTTGATGTAATCCCACTTGTTTATTTTTGGTTTTGCTCCCTTTGTTTGAGGAGACATACCCCGCAAATATTGCTAAGGCCAATGTCAAAGAGTGTGCATCCTGTGTTTTCTTGTACAAGTTTTATGGTTTCAGACATTTAAGTCTTTAATCAACATTATGAATTAATTTTTGTATTCTGTGTGAGAAAGTAATTCAGTTTGATTCTTTTTCATGTAGCTGTCCAGTTTTTTGAACACCATCTATTGAAGAGGCTGTCTTTTCTTCATTGTTTGTTCTTACCTCCGCCTCCTTTGTCATAGATAAGTTGACATATAAGTGTGAATTCATTTCTGAGTTCTCTATTAGGTTCCTTTGATCTGTGTGTCTATTTTTGTGCTAGTACCATACTGTTTTGTTCTGTGTTTTGGCCACGTGGCATGGCTAGTGGGATCTTAATTCCCTGACTAGGGTTTGAATCTGGAACCTTGGCAGTAAAAGCACAGAGTCCTAACCACTTTTTCAAAAATATGTGTTTATTTGGCTGCACTGGGTCTTAGTTGCAGCATCCAAGATCTTTAGTTGTAGCATGAAGGGGCTATGAAAACTATACACAGAAGCATTTTGTTATTCATTGTTGGATAGGTTATGAGGAAAATTGGTTGACAGGGAAGTTTTATTTATTTTTGTTTGTTTTAATTAAGAACTTCTTTTGGTAGTTTAATTAATTCGTTTTTGACTTTCCTGGCTCTTTGTTGCTGTGTGGGCTTTTCTCTAGTTGTGATGAGCAGGGGCATCTCTAGTTGCAGTGTGTGGGCTTCTTAATTTGGTGGCTTCCCTTGTTGGAGAGCACAGGCTCTGGGGTGCGCGGGCTTCAGTAGTTGGGGCTCTTGGGCTCTAGAGCACAGGCTTAATAGTTGTGGTGCATAGGCTTAGTTCCTCTGCAGCATGTGCTATCTTCCCGGACCAGGGATCAAACCCATATCTCTTGCACTGGCAGGTGGATTCTTTACCACTGAGCCACCAGGGAAGCCCAAGGAAAAGTTTTAAAACAGACAAATTCTTGCATAGACCAAACTTAGACCAGTGTGGAGAAGGGTAATCCTGAAATGGTTTGGGAGAAATGCTAGCTTTTTAGGATTCTCATTTAATTTTTACATCCTACAATTTAATGTTGAAAATGACAGCAGATGGAAATAACTAAAAGGTTTGGCGCCTGTAACAGCGCTTTTTTCTACAGCTGTAAGCTATTTAAAATTCTTCTCGTGTTACTGTTTGCCATTCAGATGGCTTTCTGGCACTGAATCAGTTCCTAGATGCGAGGGCTGTTGGGTAGTTACTCACCGGCCTCCCTACACACTTGTACACTCTGGTTCATGACTCACCCTCACAGCACTTATATGTGGGTACCCTTTGCTATACAGTAATTTTTAATTGTTTGATGTCACTTGTTATAAACAAGTACTGTACTTGATTATGATTTCTCAAATCAAGATTTGTTGTCATGTAAAAGAAAAGAAAACCCACCCTAGTTAATCTGTTGGTTCCATTGCTACAGGACTGAAAAACAGAAGCAGTAGTTGTCCAGACTGTGAAACTTTTGTCTGAAGTATGTATCCCATAATAGGTACAAAGTATATCCACTAAGCCAGGATTATAATATTTGCTTCACTTTGCAGTTTGTACTATTATGTAAACTGAGTAAAATGCAAAGAAAGGGTTACCACAGAGTTGTGCTGAGAGATGAGGGAGGCAGTTGCTATTTGGACGGAATATCTATGGAGTCTCTGGGATGCTGGCAGTGTTCTAATTCTTGATATAGATGGTGTTTTTTAAATAGTTATTTGTAAAGTACTTTTCTGTTTATGTATTATTTTAAGCAAAAAAATATTTTGAAATAGAAAGTACTTGTACATCATGTTGGAGAATTCCATTAGCTGTATCTTTAATGGTTGGAGAAGATCCCCATATATTAGCAATTGGTAATGAGTCTTTGTCCGATTGATTTGATATATTTAGAAAAATAATCATATGTACTCTGAATCATGGTAATGGTCCACCAGTGACTGAAGCAAGGTTAATGGTTAGTTCTTGTGCCACTGGGCTTCCCTGGTGGCTCAGACGGTAAAGCGTCTGCCTGCAGTGCAGGAGACCTGGGTTCAATCCCTGGGTCACGAAGATCCCCTGGAGAAGGAAATGGCAACCCACTCCAGTATTCTTGCCGGGAGAATCCCATGGACAAAGGAGCCTGGTGGGCTACAGTCCACCGGGTCACAAAGAGTCGGACACAACTGAGCGACTTCACTTTCTTTCACTTTCTTGTGCCCCTAATACTATTCATTGGAAGTAGAAGAGAAGGGACAGGGTGAAGGGAGAACACTGTGAGGATGAAATACATCTTCTTGGTAATAAATATCCAATTAAAATAATTTTTTTCTTATTGGTAAGTATAATTGAACATTTAGATTAAAAGCCAGGAGAGCAGACTGAAATTAGGAACACTGGAAAAAATAAATAGCATTATTTAATAAAAAATGGAAATATTTCAGGACATCTCCTGCCTGGCAATTTCGGGGAATGCAGGTTTGATTCTTGTTCCAGGAACTGGGATCTTGCATGAGCCCTCGAGCTCTCCACAGCTGAAAAATCTGTGTACCACCAGTAAAGATCCCCAGTGCTGTGACTAACACCCAACACAGCCAAAATAAATTTAAAAGTATTTAAAACAAAACAAAAAATTAAATATTTGAATGAAAAATGTTTAAATAATTTTAAATTGAGTATCCTAAGAAGCTAACAGTTTGCAATGTTTTGGAAGAATGGAATGATGTGATTTTTATTTTTTTAAATTTTTGTAAGAAGATTAACATACTTTAGACCTGGTAATGTGCTGAACTAAATTTTTCATTAGCCCATTGAGTGTGAAGAAATAATACCAATAATGTACTGTCCCCACTCCCCATGGGAGTACCATTGTATTGGATTAGGTTTCTAAATTTCTGTTGATACTTTTATCTGACAGAGTTGTTGGGAATGTGGGAGTTATTTAAAATTTTCTACTGCTGTTTAAATAAAGAGTGCTAATTTATATGGCTTGTTTCAAACCTTATTCAAATGTTCAGAGAATGTCAGTGGAAGGAGCAAATAAAAGTTAAGGTGAAAGTATGAATTGTGGAGCTACCCTGTGGTTTGATGATCCCCAGGCTTTTGAGATGCTTTGCATTGCTGTATGTGTATGCTTGGTCTTTGCAACCCATGGACTGTAGCCTGCCAGGCTCCTCTGTCCATGGAGTTTTCCAGGCAAGAATACTGGAGTGGGTTGCCATTTCTTTCTTCAGGGGGATCGTCCCAACCTAGGGATCTAAACTGTGTCTCTTGCATCTCTGACACTGGCAGGTGAATTCTATACCACTATGCTATACCCTGTGTCCTAAAGCATAGAATACTGCTTAGATTCTGCTGCTCTATGTGATCTTCAAGATTGTACTTCTCAGACCTTAGGCCTCTGGGATTAGCTTTGACTATTTCTGATTTTGGAGAGGCCCAAATTCTTACCACATAAAAATTCTCAATAGAGAAAGATACCATACTAGTTAGAAATGAAGAACACTGACACTCCAAAATGGGCAGTGGATGACAACAGTTGGTTTAATTTGATTTATTTTAAAAACAGAACATCTTTTATTTGAATGCTGAATATATTATATTAGTACACAGAGTATGCTGAAAATAGAATTTTTTAAAAAAACTTAATTTTGGTTGCGTTGGGTCTTAGTCACGGCACATAAGCTCAACTCAATAGTTGCATTGCACAGGTTTATCTCTAGTTGAGGCGCACAAACTCAGTAGCTCTGTACCACGTGGGATCTTAGTTCTCAGACCAGGGATTGAACCCACGTCTCCTCTTCTGTAAGACAGATTCTTAATTACTGGACCACCAAGGAAGTCCCAAGAATGGAATTTTTTAAAGAAAAATTAACTTCAGTGATTCAATTAAAACAGACAAATATAATTCCTAATAATTTTTAATATAACATGAATGATAAGTAGATATGTCAGTATTTTGTGAAGTTCGCTTAGAGTGTTACAGTATTCGATAAATTGTTGTTGTTCAGCCGTTCTTTGAGACCCCGTAGACTGCAGCATGCCAGATTTCCCTGTGCACCACCATCTCCTAGAGTTTGCTCAAACTCATGTTCAGTGAGTTGGTGATGCCATCCCACCATTTCATCCTCTGGGTCTTAGTTGTGGCCTGCGAGATCTTTATCTTTATCGTCACATGTGGCATCTAGTTCCAGGACAGGGGATCGAATCCTGGTCCATTGTATTGGCAGTGTGAAGTCTTTGCCTCTAGACTACCGTGGAAGTCCCAAATCCTTTCTTGAAAGTACCTTTCTAGTTTGTTTTGCAATATATATAAAGAATCTTAAAGAAGTTTATAATAAAGATTCTAAACCCTGTCAGAGCCAACCCCCCTTTTGGTAGCATGTTTTATTTATTAAAAAAAAAAATGTATTTGGCTGCATCAGGTCTTGATTGCATCATGTGAGATCTTTCATTGAAGTCCGTGGGCTTAGCAGTTGTGGCACTCGGGCCTTCTAGTCATGGCACATGGGCTTATGCTCTGAGGCATGTGGGATCTTAGTTCCTCAACAGGGGATCAAAACTGTGTCCCCTGCATTGCAAGGTGAATTCTTAACCATTGAACCATCAGGGAAGGCACTGTGGTATGTTTTATAATACTTATTTTCCTATATTAAAAAAGAAATTTATAGGTAATATCTGCTTACATACATTAAGAAAAATGTGATTTAATTAAAAGAAAGGTCATTTGTGATAAAAAATATTGTGCTATTTATGTGCTAAAAAACAGTGTGCTATTTACATGCTAAAGACACTCAGGTACAATTGTAGTAGACCACAGTGTTAGTTGCTCATCTTATACCCCCTTCCTCTCTCTTCCCCTCCCAGACTCTGGTTTTCCAGCCTAAATTTCTGTGCATTAGGTTGTACTCATGATTTTTTCCTTTTTGCAGTTAAACAGAATTCTAATTGTACTTACTGTACTCCTTTATATTTTACTCTATATATATCCATAAAGATTTCTAATATACACATTTGACAAATAGCTGCTTAATATACCATCAGATAGGGGTATAACCATTGGTTTATTTGCAAGTTTGTCACTTGTGTATTTTGCTTTGTGTATGAAAATTCTTCTGAATTCAGGTTTTAAAACATAATTAATGAGTTAGTAGGTTTAAAAAATTTTCAAGACTCAATGCATATTTGCACATATTTCCTAAAAACTCTTTAGAATGCCTTTTTTTTTTTTTTTCTTCCCCAACCAAATGGAATTCAGGAGCTTGGTTTCCGACCAGGGTGGAACCTACGTCCTCTGCAGTGGAAGCTCAGATTCTTAGCTGCTGGACCTCCAGGGAAGCCCCCCAGCTTCTGTTTTTAGATGATAAATTTGAATATTTTATTTCAATACAAATGATAAGATTCAGTTCAGTTCAGTTCAGTCACTCAGTCGTGTCCGACTCTTTGCCACCCCATGAATCGCAGCACGCCAGGCCTCCCTGTCCATCACCAACTCCCAGAGTTCACTCAGACTCTCACGTCCATTGAGTCAGTGATGCCATCCAGCCATCTCATCCTCTGTCGTCCCCTTCTCCTCCTGCCCCCAATCCCTCCCAGCATCAGAGTCTTTTCCAATGAATCAACTCTTTGCATGAGGTGGCCAAAGTACTGGAGTTTTAGCTTTAGCATCATTTATTGAAATAACTGCTAAATGATTTAGCAATTATTCTTTAGTACTTTTTAGAACTACTTTAGAGAGATCTTTTACATGAAATGATAATGATTCAGATAAAATAACCGTCTTTAACAAATGGAGTGCTATACTGTTCAGTTTTTCAGTGTTCAGTATAATGGATACTTTATTGTAAGTCAGTCAATAAATAAGGCTGATAGACATGGGGGTACAGAAACCCAGATAAATCAAAATCCCGTCACTTGTCTGTGATTAGAACCTGCAGGTTTAGATAGTAAATGTGGTGTTATGGTAAGTGCACTGCCACTTCCAGTTTTTTTTTTTTAATGATCATTAAATAAACTTGTCTTCTAGCTATATCCTATAATAGTAAAGAAATAAATATTAAGTAAATGCTATTCCATTTAATATTTTTTAAAATTCCCTTTCAGTCACTACCAAATTTTTTCCCCATGATTTTCTAAGAAGTTTTTGTCTGAACTTCTTGTTCATCTGTATGAGGTCTTGTTCATCTGTATGTTGGTTTCTGCTTATCACTTTATTGAAAGAAGTAAAATCCAGTAGTTTTGCTGGCACATTGCTAGGGAAACTGAGAATGTTTAAACCCCTTCCTCTCTTTCTGCCAGTGAACAATTGACAGGATATGGGTTTGTAATTATAGTCTTAAGGGCTTCAGTTCAGTTCAGTCACTCAGTTGTGTCTGACTCTTTGCGACCTCATGGATTGCAGCACGCCAGGCCTCCCTGTCCATCACCAACTCCCGGAGTTCACTCAGACTCACGTCCATTGAGTCAGTGATGCCATCCAGCCATCTCATCCTCTGTCATCCCCTTTTCCTCCTGCCCCCAATCCCTCCCAGCATCAGAGTCTTTTCCAATGAATCAACTCTTCGCATGAGGTGGCCAAAGTACTGGAGTTTCAGCTTTAGCATCATTCCTTCCAAAGAAATCCCAGGGCTGATCATAAAGGACATACTATTTTTAATTTCAGCTCAGCACATTTTGAGAGTATACCCCCTCTCTCAGTACTTAGCTTAAAAGTATTGTGAAAGAAGCTCCTAAGTGCTGCAAGTTACCCTGTGATTTTAGGTAGACTACCCCATCAGTATGTTTACTAAGCGTCTTGAAAACTAAGAGCCACTTATACTCACCTTATATTCTTCTCATCAGATAAGGGGCTAAAGTCTTCTTGACTTAAGAGCTTCTTTTGCCTTCAAGAATTAGCTGAAAACAAAATAGAGAAGTATAAGATACACTATTGATTGACAAGTAGAAATGTATGAGAAATTTTATTCATTACTGTTCATTCAGTTCAGTTCAGTTCAGTTCAATCACTCAGTTGTGTCCGACTCTTTGTGACCCCATGGACCACAGCACGCCAGGCCTCCTTGTCCATCACCAACTCCTGGAGTTTACCCAAACTCATGTCCATCGGGTTGGTGATGCCATCCAACCATCTCATCCTCTGTTGTCCCCTTTTTCTCCTGCCCTCAATCTTTCCCAGCATCAGAGGTGTTTTAAATGAGTCAGGTCTTCGCATCAGGTGGCCACAGTATTGGAGTTTCAGCTTCAGCATCAGTCCTTCCAATGAGCACCTGGGACTGATCTCCTTTAGGATGGACTGGTTGGATCTCCTTGCAGTCCAAGGGACTCTCAAGAGTCTTCTCCAGTACCACACTTCAAAAGCATCAATTCTTTGGCATTCAGCTTTCTTTATAGTTCAACTCTCACATCCATACATGACTACTGGAAAAACCATATCCTTGACTAGATGAAGCTTTGCTGATAAAGTAATGTCTCTGCTTTTGAATATGCTATCTAGGTTGGTCATAACTTTCCTTCCAAAGGGTAAGCGTCTTTTAATTTCATTGCTGCAGTCACCACCTGCAGTGATTTTGGAGCCCGAAAAAGTAAAGTCAGCCTCGGTTTCCACTGTTTCCCCATCTATTTGCCATGAAGTGATGGGACCAGATGCCATGATCTTAGTTTTCTTTTTTTTTTTTTAATATTTATTTACGTGGCTGCACTGGGTCTTAGCGGCAGCATATGGGATCTAGTTTCCTGACCAGGAAATGAACCTGGACCCCCTGCACTGAGAGCACAGAGTCCTAGCCACTGGACCACCAGGGAAGTCCCTGATCTTAGTTTTCTGAATGTTGAGCTTTAAGCCAACTTTTTCACTCTCCTCTTTCACTTTCATCAAGAGGCTTTTTAGTTCCTCTTCACTTTCTGCCATAAGGGTGGTGTCATCTGCATTTCTGGGGTTATTGATATTTCTCCCGGCAGACTTGATTCCAGCTTTTGCTTCTTCCAGCCCAGTGTTTCTCATGATGTACTCTGCATAGAAGTTAAATAAGCAGGGTGACAATATACAGCCTTGACGTACTCCTTTTCTTATTTGGAACCAGTCTGTTGTTCCATGTCCAATTCTAACTGTTGCTTCATGACCTGAATACAGGTTTCTCAAGAGGCAGGTCAGGTGGTCTGGTATTCCCATCTCTTTCAGAAGTTTCCACAGTTTATTGTGATGCACACAGTCAAAGGCTTTGGCATATTCAATAAAGTAGAAATAGATGGTTTTCTGGAACTCTATTGCTTTTTCGACCATCCAGCGGATGTTGGCAATTTGACCTCTGGTTCCTCTGGCTTTTTAAAAACCAGCTTGAACATCTGGAAGTTCACGGTTCATGTATTGCTGAAGGCTGGCTTGGAGAATTTTGAGCATTACTTTACTAGCGTGTGAGATGAGTGCAATTGTGCAGTAGTTTGAGCATTCTTTGGCATTGCCTTTCTTTGGTATTGGAATGAAAACTGACCTTCTCCAGTCCTGTGGCCAGTTTTGAGTTTTCCAAATTTGCTGACATTTTGAGTGCAGCACTTCACAGCATTTTCTTTTAGGATTTGAAATAGCTCAACTGGGATTCCATCACCTCCACTAGCTTTGTTTGTAGTGATGCTTCCTAAAGCTCACTTGGCTTCACATTCCAGGATGTCTGGCTCTAGGTGAGTGATCAGAGCATCGTGATTTACTGGGTTGTGAAGATCTTTTTTGTATAGTTCTTTTGTACAGACTAGATAAATTGTGGAGATCCCATTAATCCTTTGAGAAATAGTAGGAATTATTGTAGAGCAGTGATTCTCAAACTGGGCAGTGTGAAATGCCCCCTATAAGATGCTTCTGAAATTTGTGGACATTGATTTTGTTGTTTTAGTGATTGGGGGAGGTACTACTATTATGTAATGGTTAAAAGTCTTATTATTATCTGATCCTAGATCTGAACTTTATTTACATAAAGAAATAATACAAAGTATTTTTGCATGATTTTAGTACATTAATTTTGGAAAATAGAGATTTTAAAAATCTCTGGCATCATTGGCTTTTGTGGCATTTAATTAGTCTGCATTTGTAGTTGTCACATCCATGGTGATTGTATGTAGAGATTCAAACCTCTGACTACTCTATTGTGCACATAATGGTTATATCCAGTTTTCACATACTGAAATATAGATTTTTATTTTGTTTTATTTATTCTTTGTATTATAATTAGAAGATTAAATGAGTTTATTTTGAAATCAAGTATATATGCAGCCATGAAATTAAAAGACACTTACTCCTTGGAAGGAAAGTTATGACCAACCTAGATAGCATATTCAAAAGCAGAGACATTACTTTGCCAACAAAGGTCCGTCTAGTCAGGGCTGTGGTTTTCCTGTGGTCATGTATGGATGTGAGAGTTGGACTGTGAAGAAGGCTGAGCGCCGAGGAATTGATGCTTTTGAAGTGTGGTGTTGGAGAAGACTCTTGAGAGTCCCTTGGACTGCAAGGAGATCCAACCAGTCCATTCTGAAGGAGATCAGCCCTGGGATTTCTTTGGAAGGAATGATGCTGAAGCTGAAACTCCAGTACTTTGGCCACCTCATGCTAAGGGTTGAATCATTGGAAAAGACTCTGATGCTGGGAGGGATTGGGGGCAGGAGGAGAAGGGGACGACAGAGGATGAGATGGCTGGATGGCATCACTGACTCAATGGACGTGAGAGTCTGAGTGAACTCTGGGAGTTGGTGATGGACAGGGAGGCCTGGTGTGCTGCGATTCCTGGGGTTGCAAAGAGTCGCACACGACTGAGCAACTGAACTGACCTGAACTGAAATTATATTAATAATTTCATTTCAGGTTTTTAAAATATTTGTAAATTATTTAAAAAGTTCTGAACATGAGGACCGAAAACCATTCTCTTAGGTAGTATTCAGCTTGAAGTACTTTGAAAACCTTGAGAACTGGTTTAATAAAAGTACTTTTATTAAAATGACACACAAGTACAGTGTTAGGCTGTAATTACATAGTGTCTTTATCTGGAATATTTACAAAGCGTGACAAGCATTCTAGCTCAGTTATTAGTAAATGATTAATATGAAAATATCAAGGTAGGAATTTATATACCTGAACGTAACTTTTCACTAGGGTTCACCTTCAGTGTCTGCAGAGGTTTGATTCCAGGAGCCTCACAAGTACCAAAATCTGCCAATGTTCAAGGCCCTCATACTATATTCAATATTGTATGGTAAACCATAAAGGCAAAGCATATGTAAAAGAATGTGTGTGTATATATATATTTATATGTATAACTGAATCATTTTGTTGAATGGTAGAATTTTGCACAACACTATAAATCAACTATACTTCAATAAGATATATTTTTAGAATAAGAAATTGAAGGTAGGGGAATTGATTTTGGAGACTGGTGTGATGTTGCTTTAGTAAGCAAGGACCATGGTGAACTGTAAAGCTAAAGGATTAAACTTTATAATGCATTTTGAGATGGCAGGAAAAAATATTTCATCATTGCAATTTATAATATTTTGCCAGTTTTTAAATATTTAAGGCATTATGATTGTTAAATATAGCATATTCTGAAGTAAAATTCTACTTTCTTTTCCTTTATATTAAAAATAGTGGTTGTCAGTTGACACCAGTTTGGGAGTTCCCCAATCTAAATTTAATAGAAGATGCCATTTTATGGAATAAACAGTTCTATAGTCAAACATTAGTTGAAAATACATCATTTTTGGTAATGGCTGTAACATTATTGGAAGTGCGGCACAGAGGGAATACAGTATTTGGTAAGACCTATTTCATGTTTCTCTTCACACGACAGGCATTTATGGACTGGAGACAAGATGGTATTAAGCAATCGGAATTCTGTATGTTGGGACTTCCCAGATGGTCTGGTGGTTGAGAATCTACCTTGTAATGCATGACACCCAGGTTTGATTCCTGGTTGGGGAACTAAGATCTCACATGTGGTAGAGCAAATAAGCCCACAGGCCACAAGTTACTGAGCCCATGTGCTCTAGAGCCTGTGCTTCACAACAAGATAAGCCTGTGTGCCTCAACAAAGAGCATATGTACTGCATGAAAGACCCAGGAAATACCTGCCCCCCCCCCCCCCCCCCCCCGGCCTGGTGAAAAAAGTTATATCTATTTGGAAACTGTTTTTGATATTCATTATACTAGGCACTGAAAGACCACACTGATGGCCACATAGTTCCTTTTTTCCTGTCAAGTATGATATAAATCACATTTTTAACGGGACTTCCCTGGCAGTTCACTGAGTAAGAGTCAGTGCTTCCACTGCAGGGGGAGCAGGTTCCATCCCTGCTCAGGGAACTAAGTTTCTGTATGCTGTGCTTTGGGGCAAAGAAAAACCAAAAAATATCACATTTTTAATGATAAAATATAATTGGTCTAGTAGTGATTTCCATAGAATTTGAATTCATTAATTCATTCAGCCAAAAGTAAGTGTTTATTGAACTGGAAATAGCAAGAGACTGGGAAACTATCCCATAGCAATGAATTTTAGTATAGTGTACTCCTTCGTTGACATGTATATGCCCTGGTACTTGGGTGCACAGAGGAGTATTAGGGACAGATTCTAATTCACAGCCTAGAAGTGTGAGAGTTGGTCAGGATGACATGCTAGGGAGAGGAATGACAGATTTAAGGTAGAAGGCAGGAAAGAGTATGAGACATGGTGATAAGTGTCAGCAGGATTAAGGATAGTACGTGTGGGAGTGTTGAATGACAGATCTAGAAGGAAGGGAAGGCAGGGGCCCATGAATTCATTCCTGTAATTCATTTTAGATATGACTTCATCATCAAGAAATTCTTAAATCTACCATGGTGATTTTCCCTTTAATACCTGAGAAGTTTAGAATTTTGAATCTGGGGAGTTGATGCTGTTGGGTAGTGAGGTACGGTTTCTTTGAAAAGATTACTACTCTAGACTCCAGAGGCTCAGAAATCCTCATCATTTCTAGTTGCTGGTAAGGGTGAGGTTTCAGAGTTTTTATTTTTATAGTTTTTTGCTCTTATATTACTGTTGATATTTATCAGGTGATTTGGTTTCAATTGTGAGAATCTTGCCAAAAATCTATGCTAAAGCAACCAGGGGACTGTACAGGTTTATCTTGATTATAATTCTGATGTTTCATAAACCCATCTCAATTTTAAATGCTAACTTGAGTTTGTCCTCTCAGTTTTTGTTGACAGCTCCTGACTCTCATATGTCTCCTGACTTTTGGTGTTCAGGAGACAGCTTTTTCCTGTTTGTCTTTGCATGGTGTTATTTGAATATAAGCAAAGCATGGTCTTTAAAATTTGATGTAGAATGTTTTTATTATGCAGATGTTTCTTGAATATCTAATACTTGCAAAGTTGAGAAGCTCCTCTACTGAAAATAGTTTCTAAGGCTGTTCTGCAGTGATTTGCGTAAAGCATTTCCAGGATCAGTGTCTGTTAAT
This sequence comes from Bos indicus x Bos taurus, assembly GCF_003369695.1. Lineage (NCBI taxonomy): Eukaryota > Metazoa > Chordata > Mammalia > Artiodactyla > Bovidae > Bos > Bos indicus x Bos taurus. The sequence continues at coordinate 129,786,167 of NC_040076.1, forward strand.
GACATCTTGTAGTAACTTTGTGTGGTTTTGTTCTTGTCTATGAAAGTTATCAGTTTAAAATTACTAAATATAGTGATTTCACTATATGCTGTGGTGAGAGACAAGTCTTTTAAAAAGCTTGGCACAAGATTTCAAGGAGCTTACAGTCAGGTAATGTGGTTTAATATGGTGAAATGTCTCACACTTCCTGGTGCTTTAGCAGTTATTATGGTATATTATAGTATCGTAGCTCAGTCGGTGAAGAATCTGCCTGCAATGCAGGAGACCCAGGTTCGATTCCTGAGTCAGGAAGATCTCCTGGAGAAGGAAACGACAACCCACTCAGTATTCTTACCTGGGGAATCCCTTGGACAGAGGAGCTTGGCAGGCCTGGAGAATCCCATAGACAGAGGAGCCTGGCAGGCTGCAGTCATTCCTTGGGGTCACTAAGGGTCGGACACGACTGAGCGACTTCACTTTCACTTTCATGCATTGGAGAAGGAAATGGCAACCCACTCCAGTGTTCTTGCTTGGAGAATCCCAGGGACGGAGGAGCCCGGTGGGCTGCCCTCTGTGGGGTCGCACAGAATCAGACAGGACTGAAATGACTTAGCAGCAGCAGCAGTTATTATGTAGAGTGTAGAGTTGGGCTCACTCTCCAGAGTTAGACCCAAGTTGATATCCCAAGACTGCTACTTTTTATCCATGAATGAGATCTCAAAGTATCTAAGTCTTAGGTACTTCCTTAAGGAGTAGTAATATTACCACAGGGTAGTAGTCAGGATAAGATATAGTAATGCATGTAAAGATTTTAGTAGATTCCTGATACATAGTAAGTACTTATCTTTAGTGTTATAAATTCCATTATCCCTTGAGCTTTTTAAAAAATTATTGTAGGAGTAGCAGCGTTTGGTCTTGAGTTCATTAAACAATTGCAAATGGCTACTATGTGTAATCACTTTTGGAGAAACAAAGTAGTTGAATATATATAACTCACAGCTCAAAAGAACTTTTGGTTTTTGAATAAAAATAAAAAATTGTAAGTAGCAGCAAACCTTGGGCCTATTATGGTTGGGCATTCTTTACTCAGTTTTCATAACCATGATATGATGTAGTTACTGTTGTTTTCATCATTTCATAGGTAAGGGAACTTAATTAGGAGGAAGATAATGTGATTTGCCCAAGACATCTTCATTAGTGAGTGATGGAGCCAGGTTTACAACTCAGGTGTTAGACTCTGAGAACACAATCTTTAATCATTGTCTGTTCTGTCTACAGAAATAAGGCTGGCATGTCTGAAAGATTCAAAACCTTTATCACAGTGGCAGTGTGCTGGACCTAGGCTATGAGGTGTAAGAGTTAAGGAGGGGTCAGTAATGACCAGGATGTTGAGGGGAGGCAGAAAGCTGTCATTGCAGTGTGTTAGCCACTCCATTTTAGCTCCTTCATTGTTACAGTGTTCCCAGGAGAAATACTTTAGTATGATTTTTTTTTAAAGCTATTGAAGTCTCAAGAAGTTTCATATCACATAACTGATAAATGGCGTAGGTGGAATTTAACAAAACCTTTTTGTTGTGAAAAATAGCAAACATACACAAAATCAGAGAAGTAGTGCAGTGTACTCCTCATGTCCCAACCTCAGTCAGTAACAATGTTTTGCCTCTCATTTTATCTATTTCTCTCATTTTTAAAAACGTGTTTATTGAGGTATGGGCTTCTCTGATGGCTCAGATGATAAAGAATCTGCCTGCACAATTCAGGAGACCCGGGTTCAATCCATGTGTCAGGAAGATCCTTTAGAGGAGGAAATTTGAACCCACTCCAGTATTCTTGCCTGGAGAATTCCATGGACAGAGGAGCCTGGTGAACTACAGTCCACGAGAGCACAGAGTTGGACATAGGACTAACACTTACTGAGGGATAATTGACTTAAACTACACATATTGAAAATGTGTAATTTGATATATTTTGACATATGTACATATCCCTGAAACCATCATCTGACAAGATAATGAACATATCCGTTACTCCCAAGAGTTTCCTTGTGTTCCTTGGTAATCCTCTTCTTTTACCTCTTCCTGCTTCCTGCCACCTCGTGCAAATAGTTGACTCATTGGAAAAGACTCTGATGCTGGGAGGGATTGGGGGCAGGAGGAGAAGGGGACGACAGAGGATGAGATGGCTGGATGGCATCACTGACTCAATGGACATGAGTCTCAGTGAACTCCGGGAGTTGGTGATGGCCAGGGAGGCCTGGCGTGCTGCAATTCATGGGGTTGCAATGAATCGGACACGGCTGAGCCACTGAACTGAACTGAACTGATACCTTCATATCATTTAGGTGCATATTTAGAAGTGGGATGACTGGATCATATGGTAAATATATGTTAAGAAACTGCCAAACTATTTTCCAAAGTAGCTCTGTTGTTTAACATTCCCATCAGCAGTGTAGAAAGTTCCAGCTCCTCTCCCTGTCTGCACTTGGTATGGTTGGTGTTTTTAATTTTACCCTGTAAGAGGTGTGTATCGCATTGTAATTTTAGTTTATGTAACTAATGTTATTAAGCCTTTTTGCCATCTCCTTTGATAGTTTCTGTTCAAATCTTTTGCCAATTCAAGTAAGCTGAGTTTTTTTCTTATGATTGTATATGGAGAGTTCTTTATGTATTCTGGATACCAGATCTTTATATGGTTTGCAAGCATTGTCTCCCTTCTGTGGCTCATCTTTTTATATTATAAACAGTATACTTACGGGCAGAAGGTTTTAGTTTTGGTGGTGTGCATTTTATCAGTTTTTTATTTTGTGAATTGCCTATGGTGTCATATTTAAGAACTGTTTGCCTAATCCAAGAGCACAATATTTTCTCTATGTTTTCTTCTAGAGGTTTTACCGTTTCAGTTTTTACATAACTATAATCCATTATTAGTGGTATGAGGTATGAATTGAGCTTCATTTTCTTAGCTTATGGATGTCTAAGTATTCCAAACTAGAATAACTAGTTGAAGCACCATTTGTTCAAGTGACTGTCCTTTTTCTCATGAAATTACCTTTATGTCTTTGTTGAAATCAGCTACCCTTTCACTTTTTAAAAAATGGACTAACCTAAAGCACATGCCAAGGATAATTTCATTTTATCCCGATGTATATTTATTATGCATCTGACTGATAAAGACTGATTTTTAGAAACATAACAAACATTCTATTATTATACCTCACACAATGAAGTTTCTTTAAAATCCTCTAATACTTAATTCATATTTTAATTTCCCAGACTGTTTCAAAGCAGGCTTTAAAGTTGACCAGTAAAGGGCCTTTCTCTATTATTATTGTCTCATATTTGATGTGTTTCAATCCGCGGATGTCATTATTGTTTTTGATGCCCCAAATGCTTTAAATTGGCTCTTGTCTCTTTTGACACAAGATTTAGATTTTTTGAATAAATGAGATTTGAGACTTTTTTTTTTCTTTTTTAACTTTATTGCCCATGTTCTTCTTAGGATTATTGTTGTGCTTTCTTGAAGAAAGCGCTTAAAACAGATGAGACTTAAATGGCCCACTTGGAGGGTGCATTTGTTGGAAAACTGGTTTGGTAAGGGGAGTGTCAACATATCTGTGAACACAAGTCTAGCAGCATGAGGCAAAACTTGTGGCATAAGAGCCTGGACTGTGAAATTGTTGGAGAAGCAAAGGAAAACAGGCCAGAGTCATAGGGCAAAAGGCCTTGCCAGCTGGTTTGTGGGATTTGATTTTTTTAATACTTTGATGATGGGTCATGGATCGAAGTTCATGACATTTCTTTCTCACATTGATTGATAGAAAATTATTTTTGAAAGAAAGCTCTCTTGATTCCCACTTTTCATGGAGTTTGCCAGGAAAAACTTGGCTGAAGAATCCAATATCAATCCTCTAGGATTCTCTGGAGAGAATCCTGTGTTGAGTGGTCATTAACTGAATTTCTCAGAACCCTGTGCTTCTTAAACCTTTCATCTTTTACATGTCATATAGTTATGTTGAATTTGAGTCAGTATGGTGTATATACATAATTCATGTAGTGATATCCAAAAGTATTTTAAGTAATGTGGCTGAGTCTTGCTTAATTTAATTGGCCTCCTGTTACAATGTTGGCTGTTTTGAAATCCAAGGACTAATTATGGATTGGTGGGCTTCATCACGTTTTAGTATAAAATCTGGCTTATTAATTCACTGAGTTTTACCTACTGATTTCTAGAGCCCCGTGGTTATGAATGTGCTTCTACTTCATGATGCCTCCTGCTATGGCAGACGTCCTTGACATCTGGGCAGTGGACTCACAGATAGCGTCTGATGGCTCCATACCCGTGGATTTTCTTTTGCCCACTGGGATTTATATCCAGTTGGAGGTGCCTCGTGAAGCTACCATTTCCTGTATTAAGCAGGTATGTTACTAGGTGAGCTTTCTATAAACCTAGCTTACTTACTTTATTACTTGGAGGATATATTCCTCCATTTTAGAATGGTATTAATGTAAATCATATGGCGAATTTATGAGAAGTTTATAAGTTACTATATTTTACAGATTTCAATTCATATTTTGTCTTGGATCTTCTTTTTGGTTTGTATGTATTTAGACACACACACACACACGTATGTGTATAGACACACACACACACACACACACACACACACATACACGGCTTCCCTGATAGCTCAGTTGGTAAAAAATCCAATGTAGGAGACCCTGGTTTGATTCCTGGGTTGGGAACATCCACTGGAGAAGGGATAGGCTACCCACTCCAGTATTCTTGGGCTTTCTTTGTGGCTTAGTGAGTAAAGAATCCACCTGCAATGCGGAAGGGTTCAATCCCTAGGTTGGAAAGATTGCTTGGAGAAGGGAAAGGCTTCACACTCCAGTATTCTGGCCTAGAGAATTCCATGGACAGTATAGTCCATGGGGTCTCAAAGAGTCGGACACAGCTGAGCCACTTTCAATTTCGTGTGTGTATGTGTGTATGTGTATGTATGTATATATATATACATACATACTCATTCTCACTCCTACTCACTTTTAATTAAAAAAAAATTCATGTGTGATACCTGAATTAAGACACACTAACTTATGTCAGCTAGTTTGAAAGATTTGTTCAGGTTATCAAAAGGAATTTGACATTGTCAGAGAAAGTTTTAAGGTAAGGTCTTTGTACTTACTGTCTTTGAATTTGTCACTTTTTTTTTTTTTTTTTAAATAAATATGACATGGTTCATCGTTTCTTTTCTCCTTTTCCTTCCCTTTCTGTTCCCCTTCTTCTGTCCCCATCCTCACTAGTTTTCATGGTCACTCTGGGGGAAGAAAAGGTTTTCTGCTGTTTACTAGATTCTGCCTCCCCACCCCCATAATGAATGGTATGTCCTCACTTGAAAGCAAATTCTTTCATATAACAAGGCTTGCCTGTTTGTTGGCTGATTTTTTTCAAGTGAACTGATGAGTGCTGTTTGATTTGTAAAGACTGTGACTTATAAATGAAATTATTTTTCTAGAACCCAATATGGAACCCCAGTATAGGATTGTGATCTTTTTAAGAAAAAAATATTTATGACAGAGTGCTAGAGTTGGAACAGCCTCTCAACTGTTTTCCAAGCTTCTTCACTGGGGAGCCATAAAAATTCTAGAACTGTATGATCCCTGAAGTGAAAAAAAAAATTAAAAATTGTTTTAGGCACCTTACAGGTGCAGAGAGTACATTTATTTTTCTAGTCACCAGTGACAGGTACGGATGACTGTGGCTATAGCTGAAGCTTAATTAACTATTGAAACCCATTTTAAAAAATTTAAAAAATGTATTGTTGTAAAATAAAATTCATCAGAGTCATTTTTAGGCACATAATTTCTTGGTATTAAGTATATTCACAGTGTTGTCCAATCCATTACCACTGTCCATTTCTAACACTTCTCATCATCCTAAACACAGACTGTGTACTTACTAAATAATAAACTTCTGCTTCCCTAACCCCTGGTAATCTCCATTGTAGTATTTATTCTAGCTACCTTGTGTAAGTAGAATCACACAACAGTCAGCCTGTGTCTTGCTTTTTTCACTTAGCCATAGTATTTTTCATTTCATTCATGTTGTCATATGTATTCAAATTTCTTTCCTTTTTAAGACTGAATATCATTGTTTTGTATGGATGTACCACATTTTGTTTATTCATTCATCTTTTGTTGGACATTTTTGGTTATAATCAACTTTTAGCTGTTGAGAATAATGCTGTTCTGAACATTGATGTTTAAGTTTCAACGTGAATCCTTGTTCTCCATGTGTTGGATCATATGGTAATTCTGTTTTAACTTTTTAAGAAACTGCCAAACTTATTTTTATAGTGGCTGTACCATTTTACATTCCCATCAGCAATGCTCAAGGGTTCCAGTTTCTCAAAATGCTGGCCAGAACTTGTTATTTTCCTTTTTTACAAAATAATAACCATTCTTCTGGTTGTGAAGTGGTACCTCATTTTTATTTTTATTTGCATTTCCCTGATGGCTAATAATGTCACGTTCTCTTCATGTTCTTGTGGACTTTTGTTTAGAATTTTTTGTTCAAGACCATTGCCCATTTTCCAATTCAGTTGTTTTTTTTGTTGTTGTCATAAGAGTTCTTTATGTATTCTGGATGGTAATCTCTTATGAAATATATATTTGAAAATATTTTCTCTATTCTGTGGGTTGCCTTTCTACTCTCAAAATAGTGTCCTTTGATACAGAAAAGTTTTAAATTTTGATGAAATCCAATTTACCTATTTTTTCTTTCTTTCTTTTTTGCCTAGCATTGATTTTTTCTGTTTTATGTAACTGAATTTGAGGTTTGGCCATGATTTTCATTTTTCAGCTGTAGGCTTTTGTCCTGGTTGCAGTTAAAATATGTAATCCACCTTGTATTTGTATAGTGACCTTTTTTATAGGATCTCATTTAGGAGAATTCAGGGGAGATGATGAGAGATTGATTGTGCTTGTCCTGACAGGGCAATCCTAGTTAATGGAGATAACTCTGGTGAATAGAAAAGAATTCAGGACAGAAACAATGTAAATTTTGTGTGAAGGTGATAGATGATACATACTTTAAATGTTCTTTTTTTATTAGAAGTTACTTATGTTTACAAGAATGCTAAATATGAAAGTCTTCATTGATTCTTGCTCTTCATAGATACTTACTTTTAATACCTTTGTTTTTATAAATGTATTTTTAAAATTATACCATTCTGTTATTTTACAAGAGGGGGTTAATACTATTCGTATTCTCTTCCAATTTGCTGTTTTAAAAGAAGCCAACTGTGATATACCTTGTACACTTTATGCATTACCATGTTTGTCTATCTTATTTTCATAGTTCTGTAATATTCTGTAATTCATTTAACCAAACCCGTATTGCTAAACATTTGGCTTGTCCTCAATTTCTGAGTTTTCCAACAAGTGCTACAGTGAGCATCTTTGTAGACATGTCTTTGTACATTTGAGCAAGTATTTCCATTTCATAAAATGTCTTATTGTTTTTTTCTGCAGATGTTATGGAAACAAGTTACCAATTACCCAATGTTTAACCTCCTTATGGAAATCGACTCCTATATGTTTGCATGTGTGAATCAAACTGCTGTATATGAGGAACTCGAAGATGAAACAAGAAGACTCTGTGATGTCAGACCTTTTCTTCCAGTTCTCAAATTAGTGACAAGAAGTTGTGACCCAGGGGAAAAATTAGACTCAAAAATTGGAGTCCTTATAGGAAGAGGTAATTTAAACAATTCTTAGTATGAATTTAACGTTTGTTGCCAGATATATCTATAAACATGTAGTAAGTGCGCTCTATAACATTGCTTTGCAAGGAGTGGTCTATAGTGTCTATGTTACCAGTTTTAGATAAAGTAAAAACAGAAATCAAAAATAAATCTTTAGAAACTTCTCTAACAATGTGATATTGCCATAACAAGGGCTTATAAATTTTTTATCTTTTTCTTTTCCAGTGACGTATTTTTTTAATTTATTTTATTGAAGTATAGTTGATTTACAATGTTGCATTAATTTCTGCTATACAAAGAATGACTCAGTTTTATATACACACATATATAATACATACATTCATTTGCATATTCTTTTCCATTATGATTTATCATAGGATATTTTATATAGTTCCCTGTGCTACACAGTAAGTAGGCTTTGTTGTGTATTCATTCTATATATAATAGTTTGCATTTGCTAACCCCAACCTTCCAATTCACCTGTCCTCCACCCCCATCCTCCTTGGCAACCATAAGTGTCTTCTCTATGAATCTATTTCTTTTTTGTATATAAGTTCATTTGTGTAAAATTTTAGATTCCACATATAAATGATAACATATGGTACTTGTCTTTTTCTTTCTACTTCACTTAGTATGATAGCCTTTAGGTCCATCCATGTTCTTGCAAATGGCATTATTCTTTTTTATGGCTGAGTGTTCCACTGTGTATATATACCTAATTTTCTTTATCCATTTATTGTTGATGGGCATTTAGGCTGTTTCTGTGTGAATAGTGCTGCTCTGAATACATAGGAAACCATCTATACTTTTGAATTACAGCTTTGTCTGGGTACATGCCCAGGTGTGGGATTGCTGCATCATGTGGCAACTCTGTTTTTATTGTTCTGAGGAACGTCTATACTATTTTTTTCATGGTAGCTACACCAGTTTACATTGCCACCAACAATGTAGGAGGGGTCCATTTTCTCCACATCTTCTCCAGCATTTATTATTTGTAGACTTCTTAATGAAGCCCATTCTGACTGATGTGAGGTGATACCTCATTGTACTTTTCATTTGTTTTTCTCTAATAATTAGAGATGTTGAGCATCTTTTCATGTGCCTTTGGCCATCTATATGTCTTTGACTTCTTTTTATTTTATAAAAGTATTGGTTTTTGTCAGATTGGAAATCAAAAAGTTGTTCCTTTGCCTCAGTTAGTTTGAGAAGCCCTTTTCTAAGAGATGCATCCTCAGTTTCTTGTGAACTACCCCTGAAGTATGAACATAATTTATACACAACTCTCTGTGATAATCGAGACTTTAAGGTAATTGATAAGTTTCCATAAATTTGACTTCATAAGTAAAATTCTCTTTTAAGTAGAAGTTATTTTTATAGCAAGTCAGGTCCATATTCTTTGCATATTAATTCCAGGGAAAATTGTGAATAACACAATTAATGTGGCGCAGTCACTCTTGCTTTAGTAATCTTAGGTGTTTACTGGACCAGTGGTATTCTGCCTTAGACAAGATATTAACTTGAATTACATACTACCAGGGATTACTGAGGTAATTTTGTTGGATAATCCAATTTGTTGGGTCTGGATTGGCTACCTATATTGATCAAATTCAGGGTTAGTTCAATTTAGTTGCTCAGTCGTGTCCAATTCTTTGCAACTTCATGGACTGCAGCACGCCAGGCCTCCCTGTCCATCACTAACTCCCGGAGTTCACCCAAACTCATGTGCATCGAGTCGGTAATGCCATCCAGCCATCTCATCCTTTGTCGTCCCCTTCTCCTCCTGCCCCCAATCCCTCCCAGCATCAGGGTCTTTTCCAGTGAGTCAGCTGTTCGCATGAGGTGGCCAAAGTGTTGGAGTTTCAGCTTTAGCATCAGTCCTTCCAGTGAACACCCAGGACTGGTCTCCTTTAGGATGGGTTGGTTGGATCTCCTTGCAGTCCAAGGGACTCTCAAGAGTCTTCTCCAACACCACACTTGAAAAGCATCAATTCTTCAGCGCTCAGCATTCTTCACAGTCCAACTCTCACATCCATACATGACCACTGGAAAAACCATAACCTTGACTAGACAGACCTTTGTTGGCAAAGTAATGTCTCTGCTTTTGAATATGCTATCTAGGTTGGTCATAACTTTTCTTCCAAGGAGTAAGCGTCTTTTAATTTCATGGCTGCAGTCACCATCTGCAGTGATTTTGGAGCCCCCCAAAATAAAGTCTGACACTGTTCCCACTGTTTCCCTATCTATTTCCCATGAAGTGATGGGACCAGATGCCATGATCTTAGTCCAAATTCAGGATACTATAGTACAATTCTCTGTAAGATACTTTTCTTTGATCTCACCCTGTAGTTAAAATTCTAATGATTACATTGGGGGACTAAATTCTCTGAGTGCTTAGAACAGAAGCTTATTGATTTATATGTGACACTCTGGTATTTAAAAACATTTGATTATTTCAGATGATAACTAGTTTGCTTTGGCAGTAACTTTTCCCCCCATTAAGTAGCTTTGTAATTGTATACCTTACAGATCTTTTAAAAATATATTAATAGCTTCAGTAGAAAGCATTCCTATTTTCTAGAGCTTCAAAGATTTTTTAAAAACTGCAGTCTCCATTAGTAGAAGTTTTTCCTTTGTTTGAGTTGAAGAGTATGTATAAAAGTAGAAAGAATAAAAAATCACTTACCAGAATAGGAATATCCCCTGATAATATTTTGATACAGTTATTTTTAAGGGTTTTATAGTTTATGAAAATACTGTTTTTCTGTATTTTTCTGCTGATTTTTAGACAAGCTGAAATATTTGATAATTCAAAAGGTTCACGTCACAGATAGACTTAACATTTATCAGTTAACGTATAGGTGTCTTTTTGAGACTAACCATCTTTTCAAAACTTAGATCATTGTGTTCTCTTTGGATTTTGATCTCCAAAGCATATGGATTCATGAGCCACCATTATGTTGATCTATGCTTGTCAGATTTACTGTATAAAAATACAGGAGATTCATGTTTTACTCTTACTGCTAAAAAGTCATTCACTATCTAAAATTCAAATCGAATGGACATAGTTTTTTTTTTTTTAATTTGAAAATTCTAACTTTAGCACAGGGATCTAATATATATTAGAATTGAATTTTTCTTTCTTTAAACAATGCACCATATTTTATCTGGTATAAAGCGTATTGTACAAAGGTTTTATTCAGTGTGTTCTGCAACTTGAATGACAAAGAAAATGTCAGGAGTGTTTTATTGCAATTAGTAGTTTATAAGCTTTTAAAATTTATAAATTTTATATACTTTAGATCCTCAGTAGTTTAGGATAGCTAGCATTATGATCGTATACACAAATTCAAATATTAACGTTCATTTATGAAGTTGAGTAAGTCTGTTTTGATGTTTTAGAGTGAATTTCCACATTAAATACCCAATAAGTCAAGTTTTGCAGTTGCTGATTTGTATGTGATGACTACAACCAGGACTTGGTGAGGTCATGCCTCCTGGGAAAACAATAAACAATTATTTCAGTTTAACTTGAGGAACAAGAGTTTGCTGCCTTCTCCTCCTCAAAGAAAAGAATAGACCCTTTACAGACATAACTGCCCTGTCGGGTCTAAAAATACCTTTTCCTGAAAAATGATATGACTAATCATTTTATTTTCTCTGTATTCTAAATAATTATTTATAGCATTGCTGCTGGGGCTGCTCTGATTATTCTCTGTAGTGAAGGTACTTGTCACTCTTTCCTTAATTTCTTCAAACACCCAGCAGTAAATCTTGATCAGAGAATTTTGTCAGCATTCTGATAAAAGTATTTGAACACTTCCCTTTTCCCCTTAATATTCCTTAAAATGATGGAAATATATAGTCCAAGGATTTTAAAGGTATCTGTAGTATGTAGAAATTGTTCATTCAGTACTTTTTAATATAAAAAATTCTATTTGATTGTAAACTATACAGTACTCTTAAGATTTAAGCTTTGCTATCAAATTTTCATACACAAGACACATAGGGAATTAACTAGGTTTGAAATTACTCAGCCTAACTTATTTTTGTCAAAGATTCTATTTTTAAGAAATCTTTGTAGGAGTTCCCAAATTCAGGCTTCTACAGTTTCTTCTTTTTTAAAAAAAGTTTATTAGAGCATAGTTGATTTATAATGTTGTGTTAGTTTCAGGTGTACAGTAAAGTGACTCAATTATACATCCACATATAGCCACTCTGTTTTAGATTCTTTTCCCATATAGGCCATTACACATTACTGAGTAGTGTTTCCTGTGTTATATAGCAGGTTCTAGTTACTTATATATTTTATATGTAGCAGTGTGTATATGTCAATCTTAACCTCTCAATTCCTACCCCCCTGCCCATCCCCTGGTGACCATTACCATAAACTTGTTTTCTACATCTCTAATTTTATTCCTTTACATACAGCTGTCTAGTTTTCCCACTTATTAAAGAGTCTGTCTTTTCTCCATTGAATATTCTCATCTCCTTTGTCATAGATTAGGTGACCAGTCATCAATTTCTTAAAATACGAATTCTCAGAGATTGGGATTTAGTGAGTCTGAAAGAAATGTGAACTTTTCAGTTGACTCTCATTATAGTTTTATGAAAACAGTCCCGCATTTGTAATAATGAAAAAAATGACCAAAATGATAGCAGTTGCAATTCAGCAGTTTATTTTCAGTGTTTTTACTTGAGAACCATAGCAGTGAACTTAGGTGATGTGGTCTTTCCTGCTCTGAGTCAAGGAGGGTCACTTCTCTCAGCTAGGTAAGACAGGAAGATCCTCTTAACCTGAGATTTCAGTGCTCATTAGGAGTTGAGCAGATGAATGGGGTTAGAAGAAGGAAAAGCAAATGAGAATGGCATATGTGAAAGATAGTCTATTCAAGGAATAAAAGAAATTGACTATGATTTGTTGACGGGGACAGCCAGGATAAGCAGGAAGTTCGGAAAGGCAACCAGCTTCAGAGTATGCTGGCCTATCCAAGTCATATAAAAAGTAGAGAACTCATAAGAGCAGTTGGGAAGCTATTGAAGGGATTTAAATAGGGGCATAACAGCATTACATTTTCAGTTTAGACACATTGGGGAATGGAAATGGATTGTGAGAAGATCTGACAAAAATCAAATGATCTACCCTTTATCTACTAAAAAAAAAAAAAAAAACCTCATGTCAAATCTACTTTATAAATGTCTCTACCTACTTCTTGTACATCCTGTAGCCATTAACTTAAATTATGGTTCCTTCATATCTGATTTAGAGTAATTTGTTTTATTCCAGATCTAAAGTATCCACAAAATTACATTTTACCCTCAGGATTTTACCTTTGTTGTATTATGCAACTTAAAACATTTTTTATATTTAATATCACAAATCAGTGCTAATATTTTAAAAATGATAACTTTTAATGTAAGTAGACAATGCTGATAAGTCTGCTATCGAGGTAATACTCATTGACATATGTATATTCAAATGATACAATATTTTTTTAAATATAATATTGGTTGTGTCTTGTGGAATCAAAAGTAACAACTTGCTTTACTGTGCTTCCCTCTCCAAAACTATAAAATGCTATTAATATTATCTCAAGTTTCTTTCCAAGGCAAAAATGTATACAAATTCTATATTCTTTCTTTTGAATTTGCATAAAAGGAATCTTGTGAGACCTATTTTGTCCCTGCTTTGTAAATTTAATATATCTGTGACCTTTCCCCCGAATAACAGAGAACATTTTATTCATTTTATCACTTGTACCATTCTGGCATGCTGTATGGGTATCAGTTCAGTTCAGTTCAGTTGCTCATTTCATGTCTGACTCTTTGCGACCCCATGAGTCGCAGCATGCCAGGCCTCCCTGTCCATCACCATCTCCCAGAGTTCATTCAAACTCACGTCCATCGAGTCGGTTATGCCATCCAGCCATCTCATCCTCTGTCATCCCCTTCTCCTCCTGCCCCCAATCCCTCCCAGCATCAGAATCTTTTCCAGTGAGTCAATTCTTCGCATGAGGCGGCCAAAGTACTGGAGTTTCAGCATTAGCATCACTCCTTCCAAAGAACACCCAGGACTGGTCTCCTTTAGGATGGGCTGGTTGGATCACCTTGTAGTCCAAGAGACTCTCAAGAGTCTTCTCCAACACCACAGTTCAAAAGCATCAATTCTTCGGCGCTCAGCTTTTTTCACAGTCCAAGTTTCGCATCCATACATGACCACTGGAAAAACCATAGCCTTGACTAAACGGACCTTTGTTGGCAAAGTAACGTCTCTGCTTTTCAATATGCTATCTAGGTTGGTCATAACTTTTCTTCCAAGGAGTAAGCGTCTTTTAATTTCATGGCTGCAGTCTCCATCTGCAGTGATTTTGGAGCCCCCAAAAATAAAGTCTGACACTGTTTCCCCATCTATTTCCCATGAAGTGAAGGGACTAGATGCCATGATCTTTGTTTTCTGAATGTTAGGTTTAAGCCAACTTTTTCACTCTCCTCTTTTACTTTCACCAAGAGGCTTTTTAGTTCCTCTTCACTTTCTGCTATAAGGGTGGTGTCATCTGAATATCTGAGGTTATTGATATTTCTCCCAGCAATCTTGATTCCAGCTTGTGCTTCTTCCAGCCCAGTGTTTCTCATGATGTACTCTGCATATAAGTTAAATAAGCAGGGTGACAATATACAGCCTTGACACACTCCTTTTCCTATTTGGAACCAATCTGTTGTTCCATGTCCAGTTCTAACTGTTGCTTCCTGACCTGCATACAGGTTTCTCAAGAAGCAGGTCAGGTGGTCTGGTAACTTTTTAAACCACGTCTTAATGATTATCTTTAGGTTATTTCCAATTTTTTATTTATAATAAAGAAAGCAACAGTGAACATTCTTGTACTTCTATCATGTTATTTGTACAATTATTTCCTTCAGTTCAGTTCAGTTGCTCAGTCATGTCCAACTCTTGGCTACCCCGTGGACTGCAGCACACCAGGCTTCCCTGTCCATCACCAAGTTCCAGAGCTTGCTCAAACTCATGTCCATCAAGTTGGTGATGCCATCCAACCATCTCATTCTCTGTCATCCCCTTCTCCTCCCACCTTCAATCTTTCCCAGCATCAGGGTCTTTTCAAGTGAGTCAGCTCTTCACATCAGGTGGCCAGAGTATTGGAGTTTCAACTTCAGCGTCAGTCCTTCCAATGAATATTTAGGATTGATTTCCTTTAGGATGGACGGGTTGGATCTCCTTGCAGTCCAAGTGACTCTCAAGAGTCTTCTCCAACACCACAGTTCAAAAGCATCAATTCTTCGATGCTTAGCTTTCTTTAAAGTCCAACTCTCACATCCATACATGACTACTGGAAAAACCATACATGACTATGGAAAAATTATTTCCATAGGTGTGTGGAAAGTAACCACTCAAATTTGAGAACATAATGTTTAATCACAGTTTGCCAAAATAAAGAAACTTTGTGTTTGGCAGTAACTCAAAGTCAGGCAGTGGAGTCATTAAGTTTCATTCTGGAGAAAGTGGTTGACTTTCTCTTTTGCCTGATTAGAAGTTGTTGGCAGGCGGAAGCTGGAGGTAGGCCCAGAAGAAGCTGGGCATCTTCCGTGATTGGTTTTGGGAGCATATTTGACTTTCAGTGGTTTGTCCTAAGTCTCCTGTTGGAATTCCAGGGTCAAAATGTGTGTTTGTATGTGTGTAATTTTTAATAAATTATTAAATATGCTAATGTCTTTTCTAACCCTTACAGCTCAAGGTTTTATCAAAGTGTTTGCCATTCTGATGTAAAAATTAATGTACATATAAAAATGTGTACATGTTCAATTTATTTTAAATTTCTAGAATTATTTATTAGAATAAGTATAAGCTTATGAAAAAGCTGTTATATGTCACTTCATGGCAGAAGTGAATCATAATTAAGTACAACAAAGAATAATTTCATATTTATGAGATTTTTGACTAATTGATATATACTGTAACCATTGTTGGAAAATCACAGTAAACTAAAAGTTTATAAAATTTAAGTTTACTGAGTTTTCAGTAATAGCTTGACTTTTAGGCTTATTTGTAGCATTTTCAGATTCTTAGCCTTTGTTAGATATTTTAAATGTATTTTGATTTGTAAAGAAAACATGTAGCTCTTTCAGGTGTAGTTTTAAAATGGTAGTGTGAGTTTCAGCGATCATCTTTTTTTCATTGGTAACCAACTATATTTCTTTTGTGGTTTCCAGTTTGTACTCTTTTGAAATCTAATTGTATGTTCATCTTCTATACCTGAAATTCATTATTTTATCTTCAGTATTCTTTTTTATCTTTCATAATATTTTCCTGCCCAGTTTTTTTTTTTTAATTTCATGAAAATCAAGCATCCAAATTAGCTTTCCTTAAGTATATTTTGTATTCTGTTTATTATTAGGTACTCAAAATGACACCTTTAAAATTTTTGTTTAGGTCTGCATGAATTTGATGCCTTGAAGGATCCTGAAGTGAATGAATTCCGAATAAAAATGCGCAGATTCAGTGAGGAAAAGATTCAGTCGCTTGTGGGATTATCTTGGATGGATTGGCTAAAGCATACCTATCCACCTGAGCTTGAACCATCCATCCCTGAAAATTTAGAAGATAAACTTTATGGAGGAAAGCTCATTGTGGCTGTTCATTTTGAAAATTGTCAGGTAGTATTA
This sequence comes from Bos indicus x Bos taurus, assembly GCF_003369695.1. Taxonomy (NCBI): domain Eukaryota; kingdom Metazoa; phylum Chordata; class Mammalia; order Artiodactyla; family Bovidae; genus Bos; species Bos indicus x Bos taurus. Next base: position 129,802,584 of record NC_040076.1, read on the forward strand.
TATTAAGAAATGCTTTATAATAAACTTGTGAATTTTCCCAGAATGCAGCACCAATCTTAGAGGAGGCTGTTGCTCACCTAGTAAACACTGATGAAGATCATTTTAGATTCAAGATGGAAATATATTTTAGGATTAGCTATGACATCTAAAGTGACATATCCTTTGCACACATACAGTTTTTTGATGCATTTTTGTCTATATCAGGTTCCAAAAACTACAGTGTTTTTGAATGGTTTTTGTATTTTTAAGGTTATGTAAAAAACTGAAAACAATTTTGAAGGGATGTTAAAAAGAAAGGAAAGGAAGAATATGCAATAGAGACTCATTTTTTGTCAGTTCTTTAGAGAAAAAGTTTGCCAAACCTGGTTGTAAATAATGTAGATATAATTTATTTTCTCATGTTGTTTATAAAATGAAAGATTTGATCAAAAGAGCTCTTTTTTCTGTTTCTTAATTTTGCATTCTATGAATACGTGATCTAAGTGCTGATATGGAATTGGGCATTATAACAGAGAGTATATACAGTTAATCTGTATCTGAATGTTCATAGCATTTTACAAGCTAAATTCTGCTTCTCCTTTTGTTTCAAGTATACTCATTTTATCATTTAGGCTCTGGCCTTAGAATTAGGGTATGAAAGTAGGGATACTTTGTTTTGTCCTTCAGTTACTATGATAAAAATGACGAAACCTTTATCAGTAACCATTCTATATTGGGGTTTTAAATTTTTTAAATACAATATTTAAATGTGTTCTTGCTCCCAATGTGACTCAGTGGTAAAGAATCGTGCATTGTTGAACGAGCTGAAATAGGAATTTCACTGTTAAAGGTGATTAGAATCCAGCTTTAAAATATTGACTGTGGGCAATTTGTGAAATCTCAGTCAGTCTGAATTTCATCACATATGCGTCAAATCTCTACTAGATATATAAATTTGAATGTGATTGTTATTATGCACGTGTGTGTTAGTCACTCAGTGGTGTCTGAATGCGATGCTGTGAACTAACTGTAGCCTTGCAGGCTCCTCTGTCTGTGGAATTCTTCAGGCAAGATTACTGGAGTGGGTAGCCATTGCATTCTCCAGGGGAATCTTCCTAACCCAGGGATCGAATCTCCTACATTGCAGGCAGATTCTTTACTGTCTGAGGTACCAGGGAAACCCTGTGATCCATCATTGTAACAGATTACATGTGAAAAGAAGTGTTTTAAAGTCAGAAAAATATTGACATTGTGAAATGTTACTGGATTCCAAGCAGTCATAGAATTTAATGGTAAAAGGAGTTTGGAGATCATCTTGGCAGGCTCTTTATATAATATAATAATTCTTTTCACCATTCTTTATAGCCTGTGTCCCTAACCCGATGTATCCATTAGCTATGGGGAGTGTCCAGCTTACTAAAATATTGATAGCATATTTTCATTGGGAGCAAGAACACATTTAAATATTGTATTTAAAAAATTAAAAAAAATTCAAACTGGCTTTCTGTGATTTCTGGTATTTTGGTTATACTTTCTTATTTGAATAAGTATCCATTCAGTCTCCCTTTATTCTACATGCTATATATTCAGCTAATTGAAATATATCTATATCTCTCCTTAGTCTCCTTTTCTTCTGGCTACCTATTTCCCAGAGATTAAACCAAAAGAGTTTTGGATCATATAGAATAGTAAATTTTAAAGTTTTTAAATCAATTTGGCAGGTCACATAGAGTTTATAGCTTTTTATTTAGGCTGTTATTCCTTTAAAAATACCCTATACCATGATTTATTACCAACACTATTTCATAATTGAATAAACATTTCATGTTACCATCAAAAAATAGGAATGGCAAAATTTCAGAGTAAGGTATGTTTGGTAACCATCACGCATGTATTCCCTCCCTGCCCAGTTCTGTAAAATCCTTATTTGGCCATTTCAGCATCACTGCTGATGACCAGCATTGGGAACCAGCATGTGGGGACACTATAGTAAACATGAGATGAATTGTAACAAAGTCTTCATTTAGGTTAAAAAATGATTTTCCAAGATTGGTAGGAGTGAAGAAAATGTACTGAAACACTAAATGTAAAGGATGTATATGTGTAAGCATTGTGTCTTGTTGGATACAATGTGGTATATAAATAATACTACTAATAAGTACAAATGTAAAGAGTGATATTTTCACTGTAAATATAAAATTGCTTTCTTTTTTTTACCCTCCTTTTTAGGATGTGTTTAGTTTTCAGGTATCTCCTAATATGAATCCTATCAAAATAAATGAATTGGCAATCCAAAAACGTCTGACTATTCATGGGAAAGAAGATGAAGTTAGCCCTTATGACTATGTGTTGCAAGTCAGTGGGAGAGTAGAATATGTGTTTGGTGATCACTCACTAATTCAGTTCCAGGTATGTGTTTTAACTGTCAATTTACCATTTATGAATTCTTTGAGTAGATGTCTTATGCAGAGTATTCAAGTGCCTCAGATTATTTTTGGAGTATAGTGGAGTTTAAGATACAATGTAGTGACACATCCCTCCCCCAATCATAAGGTACGCTATTTAAAGAGGAGAATCCTGATTTTGCCTTCAAGGAACTTGAAGATATTTTTGTTGAAATTACATTTGGAGACTGAAAATAGTTGTTACATAAAGAATAATAGACTAAGTGACAAGTTAGAGGTAAATAGTAATTGAATTTTAGAAAAGTATTTGATTACTCTTATTTGTGATTTTTGGTGTTTGTATGAAGAAAGAGGGATAATGGCCTGCTAATTATGAAGTGATGTCTCTTTTGAGAAGGAGCTCTGATTTATTAGCCAGGTACCAGGGGATTTTATATCTCCCTTCTCTTTTTTTCAGATATTTAGTGTAGCCTTTAGTTCTTGGTTTAGTAGGTATAACCTTCATGCACAGCTTTGGGATCTGTGGCATTCTGACAGTTTGAACTCGAACCCTGAGAGGAAGAAGATGAAAAGTGCTTGGTGGTAACATAAAAGTATTGACTTCTTCCCTTCATGTTCTGCCATCTTTAAAGTAGCCTTCTGCTTCTTTAATACTTTTTTTAAAAAACCTTAGCAAGGGGAAAGTATATTGTTTTGCCCAAACTGGAATTTGTTATTACAAAGAAAACTAAAAGCATGTATGCGTTTTGTGTGTGTGTGTGTGTGCGCGCGCAAGTTTGTGTGAGAAATAAAATATAGAATGTAGGTGAAGGACTTTGAAAGAAATGGAATGATACATCTTTCATAGTGAAAAGTTTTTGAATGAATATATTTATCATAGTATCATGTTAACTCCCACTTGTAGGCCATTCTTGACATTTTTTTTTAATATCAGAAATGTATTTTCAGTGGTTCTGAATTGAATGCAGTATACTGTATACCTTATACTATCTAAACTGAATCACACTTTATATCTGTATAGGAAAGTTATTCTGGTGAGGAATGCATTGTATTTTTATTCATTTTGTTAGAATCATTGGTATTGTAAACAATCACCCTTTTCCTTATATGCCTCTGGAGAGTTATTTTGGTTTCATGGAAATAAAACAGAGCATCACACTTGGATAGCCAGTAGGTTTTTGATATAAAGACAGTAATGGTTGACTTGAGGCCTGTGCTAATAAGGTACCATGATCTACCTCAGGACTTTAAAAAAATGGCTACTCATGTACTGCATATTCACCTTTTTTGACTTACTGGACAGAGCTGGCACTGTAGCATCACAGTCTATGATCAAGTTCTACCCCTGGAAAAGTGTGCCAGTTGGTCATCCTGTCAAGTATGGAGTGCAGAAAAGAGGAAAAAAAACAAAACAACATATATACTATGACACATATTTCTCTAAGGTTTAGCAAACAAAAAAATTCAGTCAGGTGGATTTAATTCCACGTCTTAGAGATACTAAATGTGTAACTTAGCCTTTGGGTTTTCAGTTCTTTAATCTATTAAAGGGGGAGAATCTGTCTTTTAGAGTTAAGAAGATTAGCTCTGACCTTGAAGAAGGTGTTCACTTAATGATAGCTATTTTATGTTCTGATTTTATATGTTTTTTTTCCTCCACCTGGGCCTGCCCTATGCAAATTGGGCTTAGCCAGGAGTGCTGTTTGTTCTGCCTGAAGTCTTAACTCTGGCCCTTGGACCTTCCTTGTCTTTTAGCCACTGCCATTTTGGACTCCTTTTCCCTATTCTACCTACCTAACATTCCCCCCTCAAGAGATGGGAGGCCCAATTCTTTGGGAATAGGGGCGTCGAGGTCTTTCTGGCTACTCCCTGCTGAACTGGGGTGGCGAGGGGTATTGGGCCTCCCCCTCTTGCTAGTCTCAAGCCTCAGAGTCCTTATAGCGGTGTCCAAGGGTGTGTGATATTTTTCGTGGTCAGCTGTAGTTTTATATCTTTGTTAAACTGGCACTGCATGTTGTAGCTGGTTGACAGGTGTGTTGAGTGTCCTCTTCTGTTTTCTTCCATGGCTTGACTCGTGAGTAGTGAATCTAGGAGTCATGTCCTGGTACCTTGACTGCCGGCTCTTCTTTTTCCATCCAAGACAAAGCTGCTTCCATCAGTGTACCAGATTTCCTCAGGATTGGTCAGAGTATCTTCTGAAAACCCCTCTCGGGGTTTTGTCCAGTGGTCCAAGGTTTCTTAACCGGAGGTCTTCTGGAATCTGAGACTGGGCCGCGTGAGCTTTCTGTTGAGTTCGTTTTTCGCTGTCCCGGTTTCCAGCACGATGGGCCTTCCCCGGCTCTGGGTTTCTTCGCCTTCCGCTTCTAGCCCGGGAGCTTCGCTGAGTTGGGCTCCTGTTGTGCTTGGCCTCTTCTACGTAGAGGTTGTTTCAGCCAGGTTAAATCCGAGTCACGGCACCATAAATGTCACGCGAGTGTATGTCCCTCGGTTCTTTGTCTCGTCACAACAAAGATTTGGAGCAACGGACATTAAAGCTCTCGGTGCATCACAGCTCTCAGGTCTTGGACAAACCGTGCTACAGCTCTTATGTTCTGATTTTAATTTCTCATATTTTTGACATTGAATTGTTAATATAGACTTTAAATATTGTTTTAATGTTGTTTAGCTTAATTTTATTTTTCTCTTGATTTAAGTTTTGTTTGAAAATCCTTGCCTTACTCTCCCTTGCCACTGTAGTATATCCGGAACTGTGTAATGAACAGAACATTGCCCCATTTTATACTTGTGGAATGTTGCAAGATCAAGAAGCTGTATGAACAGGAGATGGTTGCCATAGAGGCTGCCATAAATCGAAATTCATCTAACCTTCCTCTTCCTTTACCACCAAAGAAAACTCGAATTATTTCTGTAAGTTTCACATAAGAACTTCTGGTGACCTTAAAAGCCATGTGATTTTTTTATTGTTGCTATTGTTAGGTTGTATGTTTGAGCCTCCCACACATATTCTTTGCTCAGTTCTCCTATGGAAGCTAATTCATGTTTTCTAAAGATGCATCACCATTTATTAATAGTAACCTTTTAAGCTACTATTATTTTTCCATACCCAAGCTACATATGATTCTAAATAGGTCATTTATGTTTTTGTTTATCTTTAGGTGCTAAAGAAAAATGCCCTCAAATTGAGTATATTTTGAGACTAGAGCTAAATGTGAGACTTCAGAGAGCAAGTTGAGGTATACCAGTAGAAAAGTTAGGTGTGCTGAGATAGTTGATTTTCTGGTATATCTCATTTGTATTAGCTTATAATAGTGTTTTGGTGTAATTTGTCTGTTTTCTTCTTATTGAACTTTTAGACTTTAAATGTAACAAAGACATTTCTTCTAGCATATACTATTTTTATAAAGCAGACCTTTAGATTTGGGTTCATTTAACTATTTAACAGTTTTTAAATAGTTCTTCCATCTTAAGAAAAACTATGCCTTGATAATTAAGATATTACCTGTATATTAACTTATATAGCCAATTCTTTATTTATCCAAAGCTTTTAATACCATTTGTTTATGGTGTCTAGTGAATTTTGTAGCAGTATTGTTTTGCCTTGAGAACTAAGGGCTAGTGGTTGTGATGCTTAATGTAATATATGTGGTTTTCAGTTGTTAGTTCAGAGTTGTATTTTCATTATTTTACCAATGCACATGCAAACTGATAAGACAGTTTCATTGTTAGCCTCAAATATTCATTTCTTAATTAAATATTAAAAAATGAGTAATTAAATGAATTCTTAATTAAAATTAAACATTAATACCCTCTATTTTTTCATTTTTTACCAGCATGTTTGGGAAAATAACAATCCTTTCCAAATTGTCTTGGTTAAAGGAAATAAACTTAACACAGAAGAAACTGTAAAAGTGAGTACTTGTTTAGATTTGAATTTGTCTTCTGCTCTGTTATTTGAATTCACTAATATGCTCAGTTAATGACAGATTGGAGACTACATTTTATCCATTTTGGTCTGTTATAGGATATAGAATATGGCAGTTATTATAGAACAATTATAAATTTTTGTTTTAAAATATTCTTTGAAAAAAAAAATATTCTTTGCATAGTTGGAGATGTACTGGATAGATTGACATTTCCCCAGTGTATGTTATGGAAAAGAAATTGGTTTAGATCAAGAATTCAGCAAGTGAAATTTAAGCCAAAACTGTAGGTCACATGTTTCTGTGCAGGCTTATTCTTCTTTCTCAGCTTTGGTCAGAGCTTCCCTCAGCCTCTTTTAGGCGCCGCCCCCTCCTTTTTTTTCCCTTTTAAACTTGCTGAACAGACAGAAAATGTAATGCCATTCCTGAAATAAAATAGATGACTACATTGTAGACCACAACTTGTTAACACATGGGGATTTATTGCACCACCCCTACAATTAAGTAAAGACTTAACAAGGCATTTTGCTTCAAAGTGTAAAGCATGCATTTTCCTCTATTTTGCTTGGCAGGAAATGAAGTGAATAGTTTTTTGATCCAAGAAAGAGATTCAGTTAGTTTGAGATGTTTGCTGGCATGAGGATATATTCAGGAGTACCTTGCCAAAGATTACCAATTGCTTGTTTTTCTGTGTGGACATTAAAGATTCTTTGGGTAGCTGTCATTAAAATAAGGGTATTTTCTCTTATATTCTTAGCTAGATTTTAATTTTTAATGAGTATGCTTAAGACCAACTAGCCTTGTTTTCTATTTTAATGGTAATTTAATTTTCCTCTTGAATTTAAACTTTCTTTCTTAATCTTTTCCAGTTGTAAAAGTATAACATGATTGTTGCAGCAGTTAAAAAAAGTCCAAATATGATTTAAGAAAGAAGTTGCTGATCTCTCCTCCTCATCTCTTTACCATCACATGGGATTCAAGGTCAATAAGCCTTGAGTGACCTCCATGTTTATACAAATATATATAAACTTATGGTTGTGTTTATTTTATTGATCGGTTGGTTTGTTAAAGAAAAGGGATGATGTTATATATATTAATCTATGATTTGTTCATTTTATATCTTGGATGATTCTCTGGATTATTAAATATTCAGTAGAGTTCCTTGAATATTATGTTTCTAAAGGCAGAAGTCATATATTGGCAAATATACCCTCAATATACCTACCTATACATATGGAGTGTTTTTTTTAAACATATATGTATCATTTTGCTCAGTGGTTTGTATGAATCCATGGATAATTTGCATTCTAAAAATGGGAATTACTATTCTTCCCATTTGTTAGGTTATTGTTATTAGCTATTGAATTCTTTTTGAATAGTTATTGAATTAGCTATTGTTTCTCTGAAGCCTTTCATCCGTACTCAGTTTCTTCCTAAAGAAGACCAAAGAAGCGTTTACTATATGCCTTTATTTTTCTTGGGCATTATGCTTTATTTTTGTCTTTGACAGATTACTTGTGAGTAACATTTTATTTCTATAGGTTTTACCAACTTCCATCAGATATTCCAAGCTGGATTGATTTTATTGTTTGTGGTCATACATTTTTAGGACTAGTGGGTTTAATATAGTATTTAAAGTACCCTCTCCCTCCCCACTCCATCTGCTTCTCTGATTCTCCCTCCTCTACCCTTTTTCTCTTTTCAGAGAGGTTACATAGATGAATTGAAGTACGTTAATGCAATTATGGCATCACTTTCTTCTACGTACATCTCATTTTTTTTTTTTTTAATTGCTATTCAGATTAGCAGTTCCAGTATAATGTTGAAGAGAAATCTGGAGGGGAAAAAAAAGATTAGGGATAGATGGGGAGCAGGGAACTTTACTTCTTTCCTTCCAAACTTTTCTTGATGTACTGAGTAGGACCTTCGGTGTGGTACTGAATAAAAATGATGAGAGCAAACATATCACTCAGGTTTCTCCCAAGAAAAATAATAATAGGGTGTTTGTGTATGTGTGTGTGTGTATATATATGCATACACACAGAGATTTATTTAATTTTTGTCTGTGCTTGGTCTTTGTTGCTGCATGGGCTTTCTCTAGTTGCTTCGAGCAGGGGCTGTTCTCTAGTTATGCTTTGCAGGCTTAGCAGTGCACAGATTCTAGAGCCTGCGGGCTTCTGTAATAGTGGCACATGTGGAATCTTCCTGGGCCACGGATAGAACCCATGTCCCCTGAATTTTCAGGCAGATTCTTAACCACTGAATCACCAAGAAAGTCCACCACACATAGATTTATTTAAGGAATCAGCTCATATAATTATGGAGTTGTTTAAGTTCCACAGTCTGTGAAGTTTGTTTGCGAACTGGGAAACCAGAAGACCCCATAGTTTAGTTCCAGTCTGAGTCTGTTTGTATGTAGTCGCTCAGTTGTGTCTGACTCTATAGCCTGCCAGGCTCTTCTGTCAATGGGATTTCCCAAGCCACAGTACTGGAGCACATTGCCATTTCCTACTCTAGCGGATCTTCCAGGCCAAGGGATTGAACTGGCATTTCTTGCATCCTCTCATTGGCAGGCTAGTGCCACCTGGAATGCCTGAGAAACAGGAGGCACCTATGGTGTAGTTCCTGTGGAAGTTCTATATGCTCAAGACCCAGGAAGAGCTGATGTTAGTCAGGCAAGAATTCTGTCTCAGGAGGGCCAAGCTTTTTGTTCTGTTCATTTCTTCCACTGAGTGGATTGGAGCCACCTACTCTAAGGAAGGTAATCTGCTTTAGTCAGTCTACCATTTAAATGTTAATCTTATCAAAAAGAAAACACTGTCACAGAAATAACCAGAATATCTGGACACCCCAAGATCCAGTCAATGGATTAATGAAATTAACCATCACAGTAGATGTTTCTGTTTTGTTCTTTATTGTAAAGAAAAGCATTTAGTCTTTCAGCTTTAAGTATAATATTACCTGTAGGTTTTTCACACATGCCCTTTATTCAAGAATTTTTCTTCTCTTTTTACTTAGCTGAGAGTTTTTATACTAAAAGGGATAGAAAAAGTTTCACTTTGTCCAGTGCTTTTTCTGTATTTATTGAGGTGATTTTGTAGCTTTTATATTTTAGTCTGTTAATTGGATTTCCTTTTCTTTTTTTTTAAATTAATCACTTTTTTTGACTGTGTGCAGTCTTCGTTGCTGCATGGGCTTTTCTTTAATTGTGCGTGGGGGCTTCCAATTGCGGTGTGCTGGCTTCTCATTGCCTTGACTTCTCTTGTTGCAGAGCACTGGCTCTAGGGCACGCAGGCTTCTGTAGTAGCGGCATGTGGACTCAGTAGTGGCTCTCCGGCTCTAGAGTACAGGCTGAATAGTTGTGGCACAAGGGCTTTGTTGCTCCCTGGCAAGTGGGATCTTTACAGATCATGGATCAAACCTGCGTCTCCTGCATTGGCAGGCAGATTCTTTACCACTGAGCTACCAGGGAAGCCCCAGTTTGATTGATTTTCAAAAGTTTTATGCGCTACACGTTGAGGATGTACTAGCCTTTTTATATATTGCTGATATTGACTTATTAATATTTTGGTATACATTTTTATGTCTGTGCTCATGGGGAATACTGGTCTGTATTTTCCATATAATATCTTTCTCTGATTTTAGAATTGGGATAGTGTTGACCTTATAAATTGAGGTAAGAAGCCTTTCTGTCCTCAGTTTTCTGAATAAGTTTAAGTAGGATTGGTGTTGTTTCTTCCGTAAATGTTTGGTAGAATTTACTCCAAGCACCTGAAAGTAGGGTTTTTTTAGTGGGAATGTTTTTAATTAGAAATTTAATTTCTTTACTGGATAGATAGATAGTCATAATTTCTATTTCTTTTGTGTCAGCTCTGATTATTTTTGTCTTTTGAAGAATTTAAAATTTATTTAAATCTATTGGCATTAAGTTCATTACAGCCCCTTAAATTAGTTTTTTTCTTGCACAAACCTAGCAGCTTAAAACAACACATATTTGTTAGTTCATATTTCTGTTGTTCAGAAGTCTGGGCATGGTGTGGCTGGGTTTTCTGCTTATAATCTTACAGGGATGAAATCCAGATGTTAATTGGGCTACATTACTTACTGAAGCTCTTGGGAAGAATCTGCTTCCAAGATGATTCAAGTTATTGGCCAAACTCAGTTCCTTGCAGTTATATAGGACTGAAGTTCTCATTTCCTTGATGGCTTTTGCCTGAGAATTGCTCTCAGAATCTTTCAGGTTCTTGTTCTTGGCTCTATTTTCAATTCTTGAAACAGAGTATTTCTCAAGCATTAAATCCTTTTCTGGCTTTGAATCTCCTGCCAGAAGAAGCTGGTCCCTTTAAGGGCTCACCAATGGGTCAGGCCCATGAGGGATAATCTCCCGCCCTTTTGTTTCGTTTGGGCATGCTATGTGGGATGCGCAGCCTTGGTTCCCCAGCCAGGGATTGAATCTGCACTCCCTGCAGTGGAAGCACAGACCTTAACCATACCATTGCCAGAGAAGCTCCTCCCTTTCTTAAGTAACTTTCTTAAGTTTCTTAAGTACTTTCTTAAAGTAACTTTCTTAAGTTTCTTAAGTACTTTCTTAAAGTAACTTTCTTAAGTTTCTTAAGTACTTTCTTAAAGTAACCTGTGTTTTATAGTAAAACCTAATCATGGGAGTGAAATCCATTGTAATCACAGTCCCAGAGATCTTACTGGAGTAAGATCACATGATTCTATGGAGTCTATAATGAAATCCTAGGTGTTCAGTGAAGATTCATTATTCTGCCTGTTTGGCACTTGAATGGCTTTCACTGTGAAAGCACTTAGAATTCTGTATCATAGAGCTTTCTGGTGGATCTTTTACCAGCCTTGTGGCATTTCCCTTTTCATGTCCATCTTAATATTCAGCAGAATCCTGAAATCAATGCTGCTTAAAATCTAGAAGATGGTATTTGTGTAGACAGAGAGCTCAGATTGCCCTCTAGTTATACCACTATTTGAAATGGTTTCTTCTGACTCTTGGAAAAGACAGTAGGGATCTCCCCATTTTTGGCCTCTCTAATTTGTTTTCTATTCTCATTTGCCCCAGTCTCCCTAGAAGTCCTGAGGCAGCAGTAGCAGAGCGCTAGTGGTAGCAGAACAGCAGTGGTTGCTAAAAATGCAGAGTTGAACATCCCTGTTTGATTAGAGGAGTTGTCGTTCGTCCTAAGGGAAATGTGAATATCCTGATACCCACTCGCCCACCCCCCCCACACCCCGCCCCCAACCGCCTTCTCTGTTCAGCATTGTTTTAGGAAATATGGGTGAATGAAGCCTTAGTTTTCTCTCTGGGTGACAATAAAACAGGGGCCCTAGGCAGCCACAAAATATACTTGGATGATTTCAGAGTGGGATGAGCTCAGAAAACTTCTAGGTTTATTCCTGAGCTGTACGTATATGGATCAGAATCACAACTGCGTATATACTTTGAGAACTGTGGCATAAACCATCACCAGCATCTCAGACTAGTCACTGTATTTTGTTGCACACACTGGACAGTTCCAAATAGCCCTACAAAGAATTTGAAAACTGAACTGGTATTGGAACCACACCTCACAGAAGTTTTGTTGAAACTTGCAGTTTGAAACTAACTATTATCTCCTAAAACAAATCATCAGCAGTCTCTATAGAATATAAATAAAACCCAGAGACTTATAATAGTCAAAATGTATAGGATAGGACTTCCTATGTGGTGCAATGGATAAGAATTTGCCTGCCAAAGCAGGGACATGGGTTCATTCCCTGGTCTGGGAAAATTCCACAGACAGCTAAGCCGGTGCACCACAACTACTGAGCCCAGCCCCCTAGAGCCTGTGCGCCACAACGAGAGAAGCCACCATAATGAGAAGCTCCTGCGCCACAACTACAGAAAGTCCCTGAGCAGCAACGAAGACCCAGTGCTGCCAAAAATAAATAAATATAAAAAATGTGCAGGGTACGATTCAGAATTACTTGGCATAAAAAGAACGAGGAAAATCTTAAGCCCTATGGACTATGAGAATTAACAGACAGCAATGCTGAGATGACATGAATGTTGGAAGTCTTCACAAAGATGTTAAAGAAATTGTTATAAAAATGCTCCAGCAACTAAGGGCAAAACAAACACAGTGGAAAATAATGGGAAAAAATGAGAAAGTCTTAGCCACAATATACAGTTGTACTTTAGTATCTGCAGGGGTTTGCTTCCAGGATTCTCAGAGGAAGTTCAAATTACTATATAAAATGATATGGTAGTTTTATAAAACCTATGCACAACCTATACTTTAAACCATGCTTTAATTACTTATTGCAACCCCATGGACTGTAGCCTAATAGGCTCCTCCGTCCATGGAATTTTCCAGGCAAGAATACTGGAGTGGGTTGCCATGTCCTTCTCCAGGAGATCTTCCCAACCCAGGGATTGAACCCAGGTCTCCCTCATTGTAGGCAGACGCTTTACCATCTGAGCCACCAGGGAACTCTTGATTACTTATAATACCTAATAAAATGTAAATGCTATATAAATTGTTACTGGAATGCAGCAAATTCAAATATGCTTATTATAACTTTTTGGAATTTTTTTCCAAAACAGTTTTCATATTTGATAGGTTTAATCTGAGGATGTGTTACCTGTGAATATGGAGGGAGAATAAAGGACGAACTAAGTGAAAAACAAATAATGAATTAAAAAACTCTGAATGGCCTCAATAATGGAAATAGTGTGAAAAGAAAGAGTGAACTTGAAGATTAATCAATAAAATTTTCCATTTTGAACAATAGTTTGAAAGAAAATGGAGAAAAAACTCTACAGAGCCTCAGATACCTGAGTAACAATATCAGAAGCTCTAACACTTGTCTAATCTGAGTCTCTGAAAGAAAAGAGAAAGAGTGTGGCTGAGAAAAACTAAAGTAAATATTACTGGAAACTTTCCAAAGTTGGCAAAAGACATAAATATAACAGATTTAAGAAACTCAGTGAACCCTAAACATGATAAACTCAGACAATTCCAAGCCCAGATACTTTCTCTTTCAAAATCATAATTTGATTCTTATTAGTCAAAAATCTTAACACCTTATAAGCCTAATTTTGTGGCTGTTAGCACTCCTATCATGTTAAAATAGATAGAAGCTCAGGAAAGAAAAAACTATCTTAATCCTTTTATCTTCTTATTTCAGTACCTGTAACACTAGATAAATATTTGTGCAATGAATTAATACATCTTAATGTAACTGCCTCTGACATCTGTAAATCCTTAGTTAAGTGTAAGACAGGGCTTCTCCCACTAAGTCAGAGCAAACATGCCTTTTTATTAAGTGGTTCTCCAGTGGCTGAGTGGTAAAGAATCCTCTGCATTGTAGGAGATGAGGGTTTGATCCTTAAGTTGGGATGATCCCTTGGAGGAGGAAATGGCCACCCACTCCAGAATTCTTGCCTGGAAAATTCCATGGACAGAGGAGCCTGGCAGTCTACAAGTCCGTGGGGTCACAAAGAGTTGGACATGACTAAAGTGACTGAACACACACCCATACTTCTCGAAGATTTCCCAGCTGCGTTAGTGGTAAAAAATCCACCAGACAATGCAAGAGACACAGGAGACGTGGGTTTGACTCCTGGGTCAGAAAGATACACTGGAGAAGGAAATGGCAACCCATTCCAGTATTCTTGCCTAGAAAATTCCATGGACACAGGAACCTGGTGGGCAGCAGTCCCTGGGGTCGCAAAGAGTCAGACACAACTGCGCATGCATGCGCACACTCGTATTTCATGATACTGTGGGAATTTCAGCCTGTTTGGACTCAGTTCAGTTCAGTTCACTTCAGTCGCTCAGTCGTGTCTGACTCTCTGCGACCCCATGGACCGCAGCGCGCCAGGCCTCCCTGTCCATCACCAACTCCCGGAGTCCACCCAAACCCATGTTCATCCAGTAGGTGATGCCATCCAACCATCTCATCCTCCATCGTCCCCTTCTCCTCTTGCCCTCAATCTTTCCCAGCATTAGGGTCTTTTCAAATGAGTCAGCTCTTCACATCAGGTGGCCTAAGTATTGGGGTTTCAGCTTCAACATCAGTCCTTCCAACGAACACCCAGGACTGATCTGCTTTAGGATGGACTCGTTGGATCTCCTTGCAGTCCAAGAGACTCTCAAGAGTCTGCTCCAACACCACAGTTCAAAAGCATCAATTCTTCTCCGCTCAGCTTTCTTTATAGTCCAACTTTCACATCCATACATGACCACGGGAAGAACCATAGCCTTGACTAGTTCTTTGTTGGCAAAGTAATGTCTCTGCTTTTTAATATGCTGTCTAGGTTGGTCATAACTTTCTTCTAAGGAGTAAGTGTCTTTTAATTTCATGGCTGCAATCACCATCTGCAGTGATTTTGGAGCCCCCAAAAATCACTGCAGATGGTGATTCCCCATCTATTGATTCCCCAGCTATTTGCATAAAGTGATGGGACCAGATGCCATGATACTAGTTTTCTGAATGTTGAGCTTTAAGCCAACTTTTTCACTCTCCTCTTTCAATTTCATCAAGAGGCTCTTTAGTTCTTCTTCACTTTCTGCCATAAGGGTGGTGTCATCTGCATATCTGAGGTTATTGATATTTATCCTGGCAATCTTGATGGCAGCTTGTGGTTCTTCCAGCCCAGCGTTTCCTCATGATGTACTCTGTATATAAGTTAAATAAGCAGAGTGACAATATACAGCCTTGACATACTCCTTTTCCTATTTGGAACCAGTCTGTTGTTCCATGTCCAGTTTTAACTCTTGCTTCCTGACCTGCATACAGGTTTCTCAAGAGGCAGGTCAGGTGGTCTGTATTCCCATCTCTCAGAATTTTCCACAGTTAATTGTGATCCACACAGTCAAACGCTTTGGCTCTGTTCGGACTACTGATCATTTTTCAGTTGTCTTAAATAAAAAGGGAACATATAGTGGAACAAAAACGAAGTTAGGTGTTGATATTGGGAAAAAGTTTGATTTCTTCCCCAACACAGTATTCTTAATTGGTGAGTTCAGAAATGTAGGCTATGTGTAGGCTTGACGCATCCTGGCTGTACCACAGTGGAAAGTCATTTCCATGACCAAGCCTGCCTTCTCTTGATCTCCAGATATTCTGCGATTTGTGAAAATGTGTCTAGAAGTTTACTGAGTTGGCCAATAAAATGTGTGATTGTAATTAAACAAGATGGTGCTTTAAAATCCTCAACTTTTCAGAGCCTGATGGTGATTCAGACAAAGCATCAGGAAATGTGGCGATTTTGACAAAATTTCACATGATGTAAACTTAGAGAATAATTTTTAACTGCTTTTTCTGAAAACAAAAACCATCAGGAGATTCTAAGTTCAGAAAGCACAAAGTTTTTCATTTCAAATGTAGATAAGTTTTTCTCCTCTTGTTTATTTTTAACCATGTATGAACTTCAGTTATATTAGTGGATTACTAGGAGATTTCTCAGTCAGACTTAGTTCTAATGATTTGGTCTTAAATGATCACAGTTTGACTATTAGACAGTGATTGGTATTTCAGCAGTTTTCTTCAGAATGTGCTGGGTCTCTTTTTGTTTATTGTTACCACACCCAAGTTAGAGTCATTCTTTATAGTTACTCTTTTACACACAGCAGACTTGGCTGTTGCTGTTTACAGCTAGGGTAACTGAATGAACTTTTCTAGTTCATTCTACTTGAGTTCTTTTTTGAGTTTTTATATTCACCTGACCTAGGCATTCCTCTCCAGTATTCTATCCTGTATTCTGTCTGAAGTCCATGGACAGAGGAGCCCATGGAGCTACAGTCCACAGGGTGGCAAAGAGTTGGACTCTACTGAGAGAGTAACACTTTCACTTTTTCCATATATCTGCATTTTGCCAATAGTTGGTTGATTCAGTGATAGCCACATTTTTTTTTTTGTTTTTGTTTTTAAAGTATTAAATAACATTTATTGAGTACTTTTTATATAGTGGGCTCATTTATTTTTATTTCTCAAAAATTGTCAAAAACCAAGAGATGCAAATGTTTTTAAGCATAGCAGTTTATTTTTAGTATCTTGTCTTTATCAAAAAAACATTGAAGAATATTTATTTTTAAACTTATGATTTTTCTGAATAAACTATATATTCTGTATACAAAAGGTGATAGTTTCATAAGCCTTTAATGTCACTGAGAGTAAGAACTGAATATCATTTTTTTCCTGAAATTCCTATCTTCCATTCTATCATACAAAGGATGCAAAATATGGTTTATTTATATTTTGTTTTATTTATAATTTCCCTAATCTCATTTCACAAATGGTTTGAGGTAAGCATGCCTCGCCCTACCCACACATGCCCTTGTACTCACACACAGTCTCATATATACACAAAGAATATATAAAATATGACTTCTTAAAAAATAATTGAGATGTTTAATAGTTTAAAAAGCCAGGAGCAAGATTTGCAGTAGATATTTATATAGTAAAATCCTATGTAACTACTTGATGTGTACTACAGGATTTACTCTCTCCTTGCAATATGGACAGCATCCAAAGCAAGGCAAACATGCTCAGTTATAATACCCAGAATCTCTTAAGGTAAAAACAGTCTAGTTAGTCGTGTGTTTGTAGTTCATCCTTTTATTTTAATGGAGAGATGTTTAGCAGTTTCTTCTGAAGGAGACACCGTGGGTGATGCACACCAAAACCCCTGCCACCATCACTGTAGTAGGTAGAATAATGTTACACATATATATTCTTTATCATGTCTTTCATTGGATAGATTTACAGTGTTGACAGTGCAATTCAGAAAAAGTCATTCTGTATATTTCAGTCTGTACTATACTTGGCCATGTGAGTATTTAATTGAATAGTAATATTTGGACTTTCCAAAGTCAAAGACTTTCTGAAAGTTCCATATGTGTGTTTTTACTCAAAGCTGAGTTTTGTATAAATTCTTCTTTTGGCTGTGCTGTGTGACATGTTGGACCTTAGTTCCCCAACCAGGAATTGAACCCTTATTCCCTACAGTAGAGGTAAAGAATGCTAATCACTAGACCATCAGGAAAGTCCTAGGCTCTGTGTTTTAGTACTCATTCTACTTTTACCACTCACTTTTAAATTGGAGATAATCATGTCATGTTGTTTTATAAAACAATGTAAATGACTAAGTAAAATTTCCTGGGACATGTTGCACATGTCCTACATCACTCTGAACCCGAGTCTTTCACAAATGAAAGACAGTGGTGTGTAGGATAATCGTAAATATGGATAGAATATCTTTAAGTTGACTTTTATAATGACTGATTCATAAATTATTTGTAAGTAGAGATTTTGGAGACATTTTATCCACCCTTTCCTTCCCAGCTGTACAGAAGACTAAGACAAGGCCCTTAGTAAATGAATTCATTGGAAATAAGCATATAGTAGTAGTTGGCACCCCACTCCAGTACTCTTGCCTGGAAAATCCCATGGATGGAGGAGCCTGGTAGGCTGCAGTCCATGGGGTCGCTAAGAGTCAGACACGACTGAGCAACTTCACTTTCCCTTTTCACTTTCATGCATTGGAGAAGGAAATGGCAACCCACTCCAGTGTTCTTGCCTGGAGAATCCCAGGGACGGCGGGGCCTGTTGGGCTGCCATCTATGGGGTCGCATAGAGTCAGACATGACTGAAGCGACTTAGCAGCAGCAGCAGTAGGTTTTATACTTATGGTCTTGGTTTCTTTAGATCCATTTACACCATTGAGACATGTTTTAGCTAGTCTGCTTAGTACGTGAAAAATAGGTTTTAGCTAACAGTTTTGTGAATTACATGTGGTTCTGTGGACTAATAGACTTTCCTAGAGTTTGTCTGCTTCTTCTGCCAGTATGTGTTTCTCCATTCTTCAAATATGTTTTACTGGTGCAGTATTCATGACTCTCTGTTTGTTTTTGTCTCCGTCATTACAGGTTCATGTCAGGGCCGGCCTTTTTCATGGTACCGAACTCCTGTGTAAAACTGTCGTAAGCTCAGAGATATCAGGGAAGAATGATCATATTTGGAATGAACCACTGGAATTTGATATCAACACTTGTGACCTGCCACGAATGACTCGATTATGTTTTGCTGTTTATGCAGTTTTGGATAAAGTGAAAACTAAGAAATCAACTAAAACCATGAATCCCTCTAAGTATCAGACCATCAGGAAATCTGGAAAAGTGGTAGTTATATACTCATTTCTGAAAAAGTTTTATAATGGAATAATAATAACATAATGGGATAATTTTAAACTTTAAAATAATGGATTAATATAAATGAAATTATATCATATAATTTTTGTCCCTAAGAATTGATTTTTGAAAAGACAGTAAGTCTCCCTTATGTCGTTTTCATTTTTGTTTTGGCAAATTTAGTAAATATCATAAATATAAGTGTTCTATTATAAATGTTTGCTTTTTAGAAAATATAGTTAAGAATGAAGAGAGTTAAAATATTACAGGTTAACTAAAACTTCAGATGTCAAATATATTTAAGAATTCAAACTTTTATGTATTTTAGAAAGATAGTAGATCACTCAACACCCCATGTAGGGTCTGGGACAACTCAGTAATCAAACACATCAGTTCTAGAAGTGAAATATATGAATATTCACACTAAATGAGACAAATGAAGGCTGTCAGTTAGCTTCATGTCATTTCTGGTCATGTTTTATTGTCAAATGAGTTATAAATGAACCTTTGCTTTTTAAGAGTTTCTTAGACTTTGAAATTGTGGATAAAGGATGGTGAACCTGATCTCATCTTCCATTTCACATTTTCAAGTCTTTTTTGTTTTCTTCTTACTTTATGGAAAGGGTTTTTTTTTTTTTTGAAGATGGGTATATGAATTTTATATATTAAAAAATGTGGTTACTATATTTATCTATAAGAATTTGTATCCTTTTATTCTTAACATGAAAATGTAAGCATTTCCTGTAGTTATTATCATGTAGTTTTTTTTGTTTGATTCTTTTGTTTTTTTTTTTTCCAAGTTTTTTGTTGATATTCTTTTTTTTTTTTTTAATTTTATTTTGTTTCTTAACTTTACAATATTGTATTGGTTTTGCCATATATCAACATGAATCCGCCACAGGTATACATGTGTTCCCCATCCTAAACCCTCCTCCCTCCTGCCTTATCATATAGTTTTTAAAAATGAATATTATTGTTTAAAAGTCAGATAAGAGTTATTTCCTTAGTATTTTTTTCCTCCACAGATACATATTTTTTGTCAAAGTGTTCAAGCTTTTATAGCCTTTCTGTTCTGTACTGTGCTGCACTGTATGTGCTTAGTCGTGTCCGACTCTTGCGACCCCATAGACTGTGGCCCTCCAGGCTTCTCTGTCCATGGGATTCTCCAGGCAAGAGTACTGCAGTGGGTATCCATTTCCTGGGACTAGGTTAATTAGTCTAATTGTCTACATAAAAGTTCTGTTAGCTTGATGTTTCCTTTTTAGAAATGTAAATAAATTCTACAATACCTAGAGACATTGCCTTTTGCCAAATTAAGATTTATGTAGACTGAAAGCTCTTAAGACACATAATCTGACATTATATCAGACATATTTTCTTGAATTATTAAAAATTCCTCATCACTTGCAACAGATGCAGAATAAATGTTCTATTTTTTGCATATTCTATTGTGAGAGACATTAATTAGCTTTTAGAATTTTCGTAAACCATTATAAAGATGTTGAGCATCTTTCCATGTACATCTTGTTTTTATATTGGGTGATTTGTGGGGAAATCATCTAGAACTCTAGAAACAATATTGAAGCAAAAGGCATGTGCCTGTTCATACATTAAAGTTCATTCTTAGCATATTTATGCAATGGTATCTTTCTCAACAGCATTATCCTGTAGCCTGGGTAAATACGATGGTTTTTGACTTTAAAGGACAGTTGAGATCTGGAGATATAATATTACACAGCTGGTCTTCATTTCCTGGTAAGATTTACATTCTAATCCTTAGTGTTAAAGAGTAATTTTTGGCATGTGGGGACTAGTTAACATGTTTTTATCACTCACTCTCTTTTCAGTCCAGTAAAGAAACCATCTTTTCATATTTTTATTATTTATTCTAAAATAGATTTTCCCAAAGATTATATTGGGAAATATTATATATTATATAAATATAAATATATTTACAAGTGGTTTGTATCTGAATATATTTACTTTGATGAGTATACTCACATTAACTATTTTATTTTTTATAGGTTTCTGAGAAATTCTTAAAAACAATGTCTTTTTATAACAACCTCTGTTGTTGCTAGTTGTTCTAAACTTCTAGACTAGAAGAAACATTAACTAACATTGGAAGGATAGTAAAAACACTTATTCCTTAGTTAGCTTTAGCCTGAAACTTGAGCTAGGAGAGGAGCATCTTCCATACGCCTGTATTTCTTAAATAGTACTCCTGTGAGATGGCTTAAATAGTACTCCTAAAATTATGTGTCAGTGGAGGAAAAAAATACTAAGGAAATAACTCTTATCTGACTTTTAAACAATAATATTCATTTTTAAAAACTGCATGATAATAACTAGAGGAAATGCTTACATTCTCATGTTAAGAGATGAGATGGCTTTTTATGGATGAAAAAGGGAAGTCAGTCTTAACATAATTGGTTCAAACCTAGGATTTGTGCAAAAGATTACTTGACTCTTTCCATTCTTCTTATATCTTTTCCAAATGTTGGAGATTTTATTTTGTGTTAAAATACTGGCTTTTTCCCCCCGTCTTCATCATTGGTTAATCTGTTTCATAAAATTGTGAACCTTCTTGCTTTTAAAAATTATTTTGTGGGTGACAAACATTTTTAAATGTTCTATCTTAGTAGTTGCTACCCTTGAAACTGTATTTGAATAATCAGTTATCCACAGACATATTTATAAACTGCTCACATTCTAGTATTTTATTTGTGTATGTTCTTTTATTCCTACCCTTTCCTGCATACACCTCCATTAATTTTCACTTACCACGTTATTCCCTAAATATAGGCGAGTGGTATGCATTTACACATTTCTTAAGAGGTGCTGTAGTTTCAGAGTAAATATTATTCCATTCAGTGGTATACTTTTCTGAAAATTTTAATTTAGACTCACACACATTCTCCAAAATCAGTAAGTAACTTGACTGATATTTTTAGAAAAATTGACAAGTTTTGCAATTAACTTGTCATCCCATGGACCTGAATTTATCTCTAACAAAATGTTGGAGATATTTGTTCTGCTTGTTGTGTTTCTAGAATTCACATTTATGCCAGTAGGTACAAGCTAGAAACACAGGATCTATAAATACTCTAATATCTAGAGTTCATAGTTTCTCATTAGAAGGTTTATAATCACGTTAACTCCTTATGCATATAGCAGGAAATACAAACACCAATTTCTAGTTTTCTCCCTATTTTAAGGCAAAATAGCATATTTTGTGCAGTGTTCTCTTCATATGTTTGGGGCTGATAATACTAAATTGCTACACTGGACTTTAGATAGGTTGCAATTGATAGGACAAAATAACACTATTATGTAGATAACACAAATAGAGGATATTATTAATTTGCTGAGAAGTCAGTTTTAGAAGTATGGAAATTATGAGAATTCCTTCAATCTAGGTCAAAATGGAATCTGTGAGATTTGAGAGTATTAAACTTGATAAGCAAAGGACTGATTAAAGAGCTGAAACTTTTAAGTATTTTGGAAAGATTTTCTAGCTTTGAGAGACAATTCTGGGTTTGCATACTACCTGGACATCAGGACTGGACAGAATATAGTTTTATCTTTTATTTCCTTACTAAAGTACAAAAGAATGTGCGAAAAATCTGTTATGAGAGAAATAGTTTGGAGAGGGGAGACTTTAGTTTGTACTGCTAACTCTGTTTCCTCAGAGTTTAATGTCTCTTCAACAGTTTACTTCTCTGTGAAGTGAGAAAGTTATATGATCTCCAGAGTTTAAGATAATGTTGACTTTTGATTACCATGCATTATCTGTGAATGGACTATACTTAGAGTGATAGAGAACATGAAGGAGTGTCTTGAAGAAGAACCACTTGGATGGAATGTTTCAGAAGCTACCAAAGAAGGTGTTTATATCAGCAGCTTTGAGATTACAGAGAAATATTACCAACATTAGGTTTGTTAAAAGGAATGTCATTGATGACACTCAAATTACCAGTTTGGGTACTGTGATGACTATGAAAATCAGAGCATATGTGACTAAGAAATTAATTTTGTTGAAATAATAAAAATTCCTATGGACCACCTAATTTTGAGCAAGTGAAAGTAGTTCCACCTTTTTTTATTTGTTGATTGAGAATGCTTGAACAAATTTGAAGAAAGTTGTGAGGTAGCTATTAATTTTTATTAATTTTTTTCATTTTAAAGATGTTTTTAAATAAACATTCAAATTTTGTGCCAAGTATGAAGAAGATTAGAGGCTTAGTGATATCATCTATCAAACTTCCATAGGTGACACAGTTGTTGTCCTCCAGCCCCCACCCCTCTAACCCCTCCAAATATTTATTTATTTGACTGTGCTGGGTCTTAATTGTGGCGTGAAGGATCTTTAGTTGCAGCATGCGGCATCTAGTTCCCTGACCAGGGATCAGACTGGGGCCCTCTGCATTGGTAGCAGGGAGTCTTAGCCACTGGACCACCAGAGTGGTCTTGATGACACACTTTTAAGGTAATTTTCATGATAGGAATCCATTAAGGTTTTGTTTTAGTTTTCAAAACATTTTCCTAAGAATCAAAATTATTTGCATATTTTAGATGAACTTGAAGAAATGTTGAATCCAATGGGAACTGTTCAAACAAATCCATATACAGAAAATGCAACAGCTTTGCACATAAAATTCCCAGAGAATAAAAAACAACCTTATTACTATCCTCCCTTCGATAAGGTAAGCTAATTATTTAACGTGGCACTGTGTATGAAATAATTCAGTTATTAGTTCTTGGCTCTGTATCTTTATCACTTAAGCTAGATATGTTTGCTTCTCTTTGAAGATGTTATATACATTTATAACTTGGTTCAGTGGAAAGACCACTGAGCCGGATGCCAGCTCTGTTTAGTACTGGCTTTATCAGTGAGCAAGTGAGACATGGCATCTCTGGAGTTCAGATTGCTTATTTATAAAATGAGGAAATCATAATTGTTCTCTGAGGTTCTTTCCAATTTAAAAGGGCTATAAGTGCATTCATGTATAGCTCTACACATGTGAAATATTCAGTGAAACATGCCGGTGTGTCAGTTCAGTTTAAAGATAATCACTAGCATGATTAGAGTTGGTATGCAAAGAACAGATTATTTATGTTGAATATGGTGTTAGTAGGACTTATTTTGTAAAAGCTACAGCAAGGGCTTCTGTTTCTTAACATAACTTTTTAGTGTAAAAGCTGCATGTCTTCGGGATATGGAGAGTGTCTGGTGGAGGTTGAAAATTAGGCTGTGAGCATTTACATGCTAAGAGAGTTAAGCTGTCATAGGTTTTATCTTCAGGTTTGGCATCTTTGTTTCAGGTATGATTGATGCTGATCTTTGTGAGGAAATCTTTGAGCAAATTCTCAGATAATAAATAAGAAGTTTATTGTATTTACTTAAGTCATTTGAGTCCAAGCTGTCTTTAAACATTTATGCTATAGTACAGTTTCAATTAATATATTATACACTTAATTGTATTTTAACATTCTGTACCAACAAATATTTCTTCCTTTACTTTCATTTTAATTGAATTTTATCCACATAGACATAATTTTTCATTTTCTTCTTGAATCTTTTTCTGTTCAGTAATATACAACCAAATTAAAATTTGTGATTATTACAGTAGAAATCTCAAATATGTCAAGAACCATATACTTTAGTGTACACTGGGTAGAAGGTATGTTTTGATGCATTTATTTTGTGGCTTTATTCTTTAGATTAGGAATTTATACATAAGCTATAGCTACTTGTGATACAGTTAATAGTCCAAGCTCAGACTTTTTTTGTCTTCAGTTATTGTATGTGTTCAGCAGTCACTTATAATTTCTTTTGGATCAAAAGAAATGCTTTTTGAAGTGGTTTTACAAATCTAACATCTTGTGTAATTTTAAGTATTTTTAATCTAATATTTTAAGAGAAGTCCAGTTTTTTTAAATGTTCTATTTCAGCATTGTTGTCAACAGAATTGTCTGCACCTGGTTATTAAACTGTACTTTTGCCTTTTTGATCCCTTTGAGAGTCTGTCTTTGAAGATCTACGTAGGATGGAAAGTTTAGTCTTTAAATGTGTATAATATATTTATATTTTTTAGTTTTCTTTTAATTGTACAATTGCATATATGATCATTTAAAAAACATAATGCAGATATAAAAAGTGAAAATTTCTTACGTTTTTATTTAATGTTTTCTGCTTTACCCACTTGTATACATTTTATGTTTCAACTTACTTTTATGATTATTGCTTAATATTAATAACTGATATAACTTTATCACATAACAACCTTATGAAATAGGATGGAAATTACCAGTGTACTTTATACATATGGATGCAATTAAATTATTTGCAGAGAATTAGTTAACTCAGTAACTAGATATGGGTTTTCAGGTTTTTTTTACCTGCTGAGCCTTTCCAGTAGAACAGTGGGTTCCCCATCTTTTCAAGAATCAGAGCCTCTTTTGAACTTACTAAATTCAGAAAATATTTTTATGTTTTCTCTTGACATTACTTCTGCTTTTGTTATCTGCTAATTCAGAAGAAAACGAGAGAAATGATAAAAACTTATTCTGTGTTTGGTAAATATTACATCATTTAGTTGCTAAATCGTTCCCAACTCTTTGAGACACCATGGACTGTAGCCCACCAGGGTCCTGCATTCATGGAAATCTCCAGGCAAGAATACTGGAGTGGGTTGCCATTTCCCAACTATTACATACTTTTGCATTTTCTTAACCAGAAAATATTTACTTATATTAAAAATTTGTTCGTATATGCTAGGCACTGCTTATTTTATCTATAGAGAATCCTAGTATACTCTGGGAGTCAATAGTCCTTTATAGTAAAGAGTTTGTCAAGTGTTTCAAGATAATACCACTTTGCATTTAAAATTCATGCTTAGGTTATAAACCATAGAAATTCCATATCATATGTAGCCTCTGTACATGTGGATGTATAAGTCTATGTACAAGTCTAGATATTTACACTTATAATTTTACAAATACAAGAGCCAAATTTTAATTTTTTCAATTTTTTTTGACAGATTATTGAAAAAGCAGCTGAGATTGCAAGCAGTGATAGTGCTAATGTATCAGTAAGTATCAAGGTTTTAAAGTAGCCTATGTTACAAAGTTGTGCTTATTATTATTCACTTTCATGTCATTTATGGTAATGTGCTTATGGAAGACCATACTCATATGGAAGAATAGTCTGAGTGTACATGAGTATGTACATGCTAATATTTTGTTAAATGGCTGCTGTTTCAGGTTGGTCTGTGTTTCGTTAGTAAGCACTTTGCTGGTTCAAGCACAGGTTCAGCAGCTGGTCTGTGATGGATGCTCTGACACTTCATAAATTAACAATACCATCTTTTGAATGTTATTCAGTTGAATGAGGAGGTTATATTTTCTTAACTTCTCTGACATAATAGAGCAGATATATTTAAGGCAGGTTTTGCACTGCTGGAGACCCAGGTTTCTTGCATTTTGGTGATCTTTTATGTTAATATGTAGTTTTATCTCGTTTATTATTGGTGCTTCAACTTTCTACATTACTACCTTCCGGACCGCAGGAACAGGAAAAGTTAGACTAGAGGCCGTACCTAACGATAAGTGAGACTGAGAAATGTAGTCTTTGGCAGACAGTCATGTACTTGGCTAAGAATAAGAGATTATAGTTAATAAAGCTAGAAGGGGACAGTGCATATTGACAGATAAATAGCAGTCTCTGCTACGCACAACATTCCCATTGTTTCTGCCCAAAGACTTCAAAATAGATTATTTTGTTTACAATATGTGTAATATTTCTACCATCTATATTTTTTAATAATAATTTTTTCTGCTTTAACCTTAAGACTTTTCTGAGTTTTAATCTGATATTTTCTTTTCATGTCATCAGTTTATAGTTTTCAAGTGACTATAGTAATGCCACTTTATATAGAATGGTCATTAGTTAGAAGCCAGGAGGCAAATGGAGATAATGTATATGCTTTTATTATTTGTACAGAATGAATGCAATATTTAATGTTGTAGTTAGAGAAACGTCTGGCCCAGGGTGTCTTCTTCATTTCTCTTTCTTCTTCTTTTTTTCTTTAATTAAAAAATTTTTTTTAATTGTTTTTAAAATTTTGGTTGCCTTGGTCTTCCTTGCTGTGCACTGCCTTTCTCTAGTTGCAATGAGCAGGGTCTACTCTGTACTTGCAGCGCATGGGTTTCTCATTGTTGCAGAACAGGGGCTATAGGGCGTATGGGTTTCAACAGTTCTACTTGTGGGCTCTAGAGCCTAGGCTCAGTAGTGGTGATGTATGGGCTTAGTTGCTCTGTGCCATGTGGAATCTACCTAGACCAGGGATTGGAACACGTATTGCCTGTATGGGCAGGCATATTCTTAACCACTGGACTACCAAGGAAGCCCTTTTTAAATTGAGGTACAATTGCTTTACAGTGTTTCAGATGTCAGCAGAGTGATTCAGTTTATATATATGTTTCAGATTCTTTTCCATTATTGATTATTATAAGATACTGCATATAGTTCCCTTTGCTATACAATAGATCTTTATTATGTTTTATATATAGTTGTGTGTATCTGTTAATTCCAAACTCCCAATTTATTCCCCTTAACTTTCTTCTGTGGTAACTGTAAAGTTTGTTTTTTGGTGTTTGTATCTATTTCTGTTTTGTAGATAAAACTTCACTTAGTGTGATAATCTAAGTGAATTATACTTCAGTTAGTGTGATAAGCTCTAGGTCCATTCCTTTTCCTGTAAGTGGCAATGTTTCATTCTGTTTTTAAATGTTATTTTATTGAAGTATAGTTATAATTTTGTGGTAATTTCTACTGTATAGCATAGTGATTCAGTTACACATATATGTACATATTCTTTTGCATTATGTTTTATCACAGGATATTGAATAGTTCCATGTGCTATACAGTAGGAAATACTTCATTCTTTTATGACTAATATTCCATTGTAAGATGTGTATATATGTGTGTATACATACCACATCTTCTTTATCCATTCATCAGTCAGTGAACATTTACATTGCTTCCATGTCTTGGCTATTGTAAATAGTGCTGCTGTGAACATTGGTGTGCAGGGATCTTTTTAAGTTAGAGTTTTCATCTTGTCTGGATATATGTCCAGGGCTGGAATAGTAGGATCATATAGCCACTCTATTTTTAGGTCTTTTAAGGAACCTCCATACTGTCTTTTATAGTGGTTGCAGCAGTTTACATTCCCACCAACAGTGTAGTAGGGTTGTTTTTTCCTTACACCCTTTCCAGCATTTATGAATTATAGGCTTTTTGATGATTACCATTTTGACTGGTGTGAAGTGCTACCTCATTTTTGTCTTGATTTGTATTTCTCTAATAATTAGAAATGTTGAGAATCTTTTCTTGTGCCTGTTGGCTATCTGTATGTCTTCTTTGGAGAAACAGCTATTAATATTTAGGTGTTCTGCACATTTAAAATTTTTTTGTTTGTATTTTTTTTATTGAGCTGTATAAGCTGTTTGTATATTTTGGAAATTAATCTCTTGTTGGTTGCATTGTTTGTAAATATTTTCTCCCATTCTGTAAATTCTTTTCATTTTGTTTATGATTTCCTTTACTGTGCATAAGCTGTTAAGTTTAACTGGCTCCCATTTGTTTACTTTTGCTTTTGTTTCCATTACTGTAGGAGACAGATTAAAAAATGTTGCTGCAATTTATGTTAGAGTATTTTGCTTATGTTTCCCTCTAGGAGTTTTATAGTACCATTTTGAGTTTATTTTTGTACGTAGTGTTAGAGAATGTTCTGATTTCATTCTTTTACATATAGCTGTCCATGTTTTCTCAAGGCTACTTACTGAAGAGACTGTCTTTTCTCTGTTGTATATTCTTGCCTCCTTTCTTGTAGATTAGTTGACAATAAGTGTATGGATATATTCCTGGGCTTTCTGTTCATTTCCATTGATCTGTGTGTCTTGTTTTTGTGCCAGTACCATACTGTTTGATTACTGTAGCTTTGTAATATAGTCTGAAGTCAGGGAGTGTGATTGCTCCAGTTTTGTTCTTCTTTCTTAAGATTGTTTTGGATATTTCCCAGGCTGTCTTATGCTTTTTATAGAGTTCTCCAAAATGTCCATAGCTCTGCAGTGCAAGTAACTCCTACTACAAATACTTTCAAAGTACAGTTGACCCTTGAAGAACACGGTTACTGCATAGGTCCTTTTACACACAGATTTCTCATTAAATACATACTACAGTACCGCGTGACCTTCAAGTTGATTGAATTTGTGGATACAGAACCTCAGATGCAGAGTATCAACTGTAAAATTATACATGGTTTTTGACTGTGCTGAGAGTCTGCATCCCTAATCCTCATGTTGTTTAATGGTCAATTGTAGTTCTCTTCAATGAAATAAAATAATTTTATTACAAGTATACACTTTTCAGCTTGTCTGGAAATTATGGAAGCATACAATTGCAGTCTAAGAGATAACATGTATATACACCTGTCTTCATTCTCATGCCTGTTTTTAGTTACCCTTTATTAGTCTTAATATTGCTCTTTGAATATCAGAAGCCTAAATTAATTTGTGTTTTTTCTCCTATGATCTGCTGCTATCTTACATAAATCAGAGGTTCTTTGCTTAATGATGATGCAATATTCTTGTCCAGGTTTGCTGTATTTTTTTGTTTTTAGTGGGAACATAGTTGTTGTTTGTCACTCAGTCACGTTGACTCTTTGCGACCTCATGGACTGTAGCACGACAGGCTTCCCTGTCCTTCACCATCTCTTGGAGTTTGCTCAAAACTCATGTCCATCGAGTCAGTGATGCCATCCAACCATCTCATCCTCTGTCGTCCCCTTCTCCTCCTGCCTTCAGTTGTTCCCAGCATTAGGGTCTTTTCCAGTGAGTCAGCTCTTCACATCAGGTGGCCAAAGTACTGGAACTTCAGCTTCAGCATCAGTCCTTCCAATAAATATTCAGGGTCAATTTCCTTTAGGATTGACTGGTTTGATCACCTTGGTGTCCAAGAGACGTTCGAAAGTCTTCTCCAGCACCACAGTTCAAAGGCATCAATTCTTTAGCACTCAGCCCTTTTTATTGTTTAGCTCTCACATCCATAATATGACTATTGGAAAAACCAGAGCTTTGACTGTACGTACCATTGTAGGCAAAGTAATGTCTCTGCTTTTTAATACACTGTCTAGGTTTGTCATAGTACAATGAATAAACTATATGGAACCAAAATGTAAGTTTTTTTACTAACTGCTACTTACCTTTCTCTCCTAGAGATAAGTGTATAAACAGTTTAGCTTTGTGTGTACATATCTGTATATTTTTTTAAAAGTTCGAGATCTTTTTATTTTCTTCCTTTTCATGCAATGCATTTTATGGATCTTGTAATGTTTGTAGGAAGAGTTCCACTTCTCTCTTTATGAAAGCCTTGTTAATATTTCATGACATTAATTACTGATACAATTAGTTATTAAATATTCATACCTCCACTGATGTATGTTTGCTCATTTCCATTTATTCTCTACTAAAGCTTTGTTGCAGTAAATGTTTCATATGTCTTTATACATGTTTGTGTTTTGTAGGATAAATTTATACAAATAAAATTATAGGTTGAAAGGTTTGTCTCCTTTTAGTAAGAATTCTATCAAGTTGCATAACCTAAAAGAGTTAAAATACACTGTGGGAGAGTTTCTATCCTTTTGCATTTCTGCCAGCCCTTTTAATTTATTGATTCAGTGAACATAAACTGATGTCACATTATTTTAACTTGCAGTTTCTTATGATTAGTCAGGTAGGAGTTTGTTTCTTTATCTTTTAAAAGATTTTTATCTTTTAAAAGATTTCTGTTTATTCCTTTTTCATGGTTATTCTGTCACATTAATTCTCTCTGAGGAATAAAACAATCTTTAACTTTAAAGTGGTCTTGCTTCTTCTTTTGGCATCTGTCTTTTCTTCTTATTTTGGCTTTTCTCAGTGTTTGGTGATTCTTAGTTTAGCTCTTTTGTAGTTGTGGCTCCCTGGTTGTTTGCTTATTCACAGTAACCTGCATTCAGTGTCTGTAGGATTTGGGGTAGGCTGTGCTGAAAATGAGTTTCCTGTATGTGAAGATTTCCTCCCTTCTGAGATCAAGTGTCTCCCAAGTACTCTGTACCCTGCTCCTCACCTCAGTTTTGGGCTGATCCCATTGCTGTTTCAGCTCAGCACAAACAGAGCAAGGGGCATATGTGACCATAGCAGCTGCTCCACCTGCAGATCGGTTACAACTAACTTCCCTGATGATTCCCCCTGGCCACCTCTCATTCCTTGAATCCTCTGATTCTAACCTGGAACTGTGTTTCTCACTACCGCTTCAATCTTAGCAGATCTGATCCCTGGTCCTATCTGCTTTCTCTCAGTAAAGGATTCCTATGTTAGGCACTTTCTTTTATATCCCAGAACTGTTACTGCTGAGTATTTTAAAATACATAAAATACTTCATCTTTTTGAATGAAAGGAATAGAGAGAACTATGTTCTCGTTCCACTGTTTTAATCCTCTCTTCGTGTATATGTCAAGAGCATGTTACATTCTTTAATAAGATCATGGTAAGTTCACTTGTTGAATTGTGTGTGTGTGTATATATGTGTGTGTGTATATTCAGTCACTCCATCATGTCAGACTCTAAGTGACCCCATGGATTGCAGCCCGCCAGGCTCCTCTGCCCGTGGAATTTTCCAGGCAAGAGCACTGGAGTAGGGTGCCATTTCCTCCTCCACGGGATCTTCCCATCCAGGGATCCAGCCCACGTCTCTTGCATTGGCAAGCAGATTCTTTACCACTAGTGCCACTAATACCCAGTTTATTTAGTACATTTTGTTTATCCACTTGTTTGCTTCCACATTTTAGCTATTGTGAATAACACTGCTATGAACATGAGTGTGCAAATATATTTTTGAGATGTTGCTGTCAGTTCTTTTGGCTATGTACCCATAAGTAGAATTACTAGATCACATGGTAATTTTGTTTTTTATCTTTTGAGGAACTACCATTGTTTTCTAAAATAACTGTTTCATATTACATTCCCACCTGCAAAATCCAACTGCAAAAGGATTCTTGATTTTTCATATCCTTCTCAACAGCACTTCTGTTCTTTTGAAAGTGTTAAGCCTAATAGCTATTTGCATTTTTAAAAACATATAGTTGCCAAAGATTGTGGGATATCTGTAGAACAGAAAAAAATGGGATCTTTGTGAATTATGATTCTTGAATTGGCAGCTTTTGATCTTCCTAGCCAGTAGTTCCCAACCTGCGGCTTTTTTTTTTGCCTCAAGTGGGGCATTTAGTACTTCTAGAAGTTTTCTTATTTGTCTCAGCTCACTGGAGGTTGTTTCTGACAGGTAGTGAATGGAGTTCAGGTGCTACTCAACTTCCTACAAGGCACAGGACCATCCTCCTATGAGACAGCATGGGGGTTAGAAACCCTGCTCTAATCTAAAACATGTGTGTTAAAAAGTTTTCTTATTGCTGAATCTCAGGCACAAAATCTTAACGACTGGCTTCTGTGAATGCAGATAGTGACTCAGCCTTTAGTTCAGAGGTTCTGGGGATCTACCTAGAATGTTTTCTTAATAGAATGATTTGGAATCTTTAATGCCCTCCATTTGATGGAAGAAAGGAGCAAACATTAAAAAAAAAATCTCAGACTTTCTGAAAACCTGAGATAAGAATATGAAGAATTCCCGTACAGCTTTCTCCAACTTCCCCAACTATTAACACTTTGCCATATTTGTTCTATCATTCCATGTGTATGTGTGCCTTTCTTTCAGAATCATTTGAGATGAAGTGGCATGCATTATGCCATTTATCCTTTAATTCTTCAGTGTATATTTCCTAAAAATGAGGACATTCTCATAGTTAACCAGAATCAATTCATGAAAATCAAGAAAATAATGTTGATACAGTTCTATTGTCTGTTCCCCACATTCCATTCCGTGTTTAGCCAGTTGTCTCAGTAGTGTTCTTTGGGCCCAGGATTCAACCCAGGATTACTTGTTGTATTTCTTTGACGTGTGTCTTTAGTTTCCTTCATTCTAGAACAGTTCCTCAGTCTTTCCTTATCTTTAATGACTGATTTTTTTTTAAGGATACAGATCAGTTACTTTGTAGAATGTCACTCAGTTTGGATTTGCCTAATGTTTTGTCATGATTGGATTCTAGCGATGCATTTTTAGCATGAATACATTGAAGTGGTGGGGGCTTCCCTGATAACTCAGTGGTAAAGAATCTGCTGCCAATGCAGGATACACACAAGAGGACGGTTTGATCCCTGGGTTGGGAAGGTCCTCTGGAGGAGGAAATGGCAACCCGATCCAGTATTCTTGTCGGGATAATCCTACGGACAGAGGAGCCTGGCGGGCTACAGTCCATGGGGTTGCAAAGAGTCAGACACAACTGAGCAAATTTAAGTGGTGATGTGTCCTTACTGTGTTTTACTCACAGGCAAACAATGTCAGTTTGTCATTTTGGCTCTTTTTGTTGTTGTTGTTGTTGTTGTTTTTCTGTTGCGGTTGATATTAATTATTATTGCTTGGTTAGGATAGTGTCCACTAGGTTTTTCTACTACGAAGTTAATAAAGTGAGTAATTTGTGGACTTATTTTGCAACTTCGGAAACATACTGTTTCACAGCTAACTTTCACCCACTTGTTTTAGTATTTATTAATACAGATTGTCTGAACCAGTATTAATTACAATGGTATCCAAAGTGTGATTTTCAAATTTATTTTCCTTTTGGGTTTGTTAGTTCACGTATACTGTAAGGTAGATGTTTTTCTCACACCCCCACCCCCCATTTATTTACTTAAAAAAATTATAGTAGTTTGAATTTGTGATTTCTTTTTCATTTAATGACATAGTTAATTTTAATGTGCAGATTTGACCCAGATTTTGCCTGTGGCAACTCAAGTTCTATCTTGTGTCTGTTTGATCTGTCGACATCATTCTTTGAGCATCTACTTCTTTCTGGCACAAGAAAGTGTTCCAGCCTCATCTGGTGGTTTCTTTATCCCACTTTGGTTTTCTGACAGAATGTGGTCCACTGGAGAAGGGAATGGCAAACCACTTCAGTATTCTTGCCTTGAGAACCCCATGAACAGTATGAAAAGGCAAAATGATAGGATATTGAAAGAGGAACTCCCCAGGTTAGTAGGTGCCCAATATGCTACTGGAGATCAGTGGAGAAATAATTCCAGAAAGAATGAAGGGATGGAGCCAAAGCAAAAACAATACCCAGTTGTGGATGTGACGGGTGATAGAAGCATCTGATGCTGTAAAGAGCAATATTGAAGAGGAACCTGGAGTGTTAGGTCCATGAATCAAGGCAAATTGGAAGTGGTCAAACAGGAGATGGCAAGAGTGAACATTGACATTCTAGGAATCAGCGAACTAAAATGGACTGGAACGGGTGAATTTAACTCAGATGACCATTACATCTACTACTGTGGGCAGGAATCCCTTAGAAGAAATGGAGTAGCCATCATGGTCAACAGAAGAGTCCGAAAAGCAGTGCTTGGATACAATCTCAAAAACGACCAAATGATCTCTGTTTGTTTCCAAGGCAAACCATTCAATATCACAGTAATCCAAGTCTGTTCCCCAACCAGTAACGCTGAAGAAGCTGAAGTTGAACAGTTCTATGAAGACCTATAAGACCTTTTAGAACTAACACCCAAAAAAGATGTCCTTTTCATTATAGGGGACTGGAATGCAAAAGTAGGAAGTCAAGAAACACCTGGAGTAACAGGCAAATTTGGCCTTGGAATATAGAATGCAGCAGGGCAAAGGCGAATAGAGTTTTGCCAAGAGAACACACTGGTCATAGCAAACACTCTCTTCCAACAACACAAAAGAAGACTCTACTCATGGACATCACCAGATGGTCAACACCAAAATCAGATTGATTATATTCTTTGCAGCCAAAGACAGAGAAGCTCTATACAGTCAGCAAAAACAAGACCAGGAGCTGACTGTGGCTCAGATCATGAACTCGCTATTGCCAAATTCAGACTTAAATTGAAGAAAGTTAGGGAAAACCACTAGACCATTCAGATATGACCTAAATCAAATCCCTTATGATTATACAGTGGAAGTAAGAAATAGATTAAGGAACTAGATCTGATAGAGTGCCTGATGAACTATGGAATGAGGTTCATGACATCCTACAGGAGACAGGGATCAAGACCATCCCCATGGAAAAGAAATGCAGAAAAGCAAAATGGCTGTCTGGGGAGGGCTTACAAATAGCTGTGAAAAGAAGAGAAGCAAAAAGCAAAGGAGCAAAGGAAAGATATCAACATCTGAATGCAGAGTTCCAAAGAATAGCAAGGAGAGATAAGAAAGCCTTCCTCAGCGATCAATGCAAAGAAATAGAGGCAAACAACAGAATGGGAAAGACTAGAGATCTCTTCAAGAGAATTAGAGATACCAAGGGAACATTTCATGCAAAGATGGGCTCGATAAAGGACAGAAATGGTATGGACCTAACAGAAGAAGAAGATATTAAGAAGAGGTGGCAAGAATACACAGAAGAACTGTATAAAAAAGATCTTCAGAACCAAGATAGTCACAATGGTGTGATCACTGACCTAGAGCCAGACATCCTAGAATGTGAAGTCCAGTGGGCCTTAGAAAGCATCACTATGAACAAAGCTAGTGGAGGTGATGGAATTCCAGTGGAGCCATTTCCAATCCTGGAAGAATATGCTATGAAAGTGCTGCACTCAATATGCCAGCAAATTTGGAAAACTCAGCAGTGGCCACAGGACTGGAAAAGGTCAGTTTTCATTCCAATCCCAAAGAAAGGCAATGCCAGAGAATGCTCAAACTACCACACAATTGCACTCATCTCACACGCTAGTAAAGTAATGCTCAAAATTCTCCAAGCCAGGCTTCAGCAGTAAGTGAACCGTGAACTTCCAGATGTTCAAGCTGGTTTTAGAAAAGGCAGAGGAACCAGAGATCAAATTGCCAACATCCGCTGGATCATCAAAAAAGCAAGAGTTCCAGAAAAACATCTATTTCTGCTTTCTTGACTATGCCAAAGCCTTTGATTGTGTGGATCACAATCAACTGTGGAAAATTCTGAAAGAGATGGGAATACCAGACCACCAGACTTGTCTCTTGAGAAACCTATATGCAGGTCAGGAAGCAACAGTTAGAACTGGACATGAGCAACAGACTGGTTCCAAATAGGAAAAGGAGTACATCAAGGCTGTATATTGTCACCTTGCTTAGTTAACTTATATGCACAGTACATCATGAGAAATGCTGAGCTGGAAGAAACACAAGCTGGAATCAAGATTGCCGGGAGAAATATCAATAACCTCAGAGATGCAGATGATACCACCCTTATGGCAGTAAGTGAAGAGGAACTAAAAAGCCTCTTGATGAAAGTGAAAGTGGAGAGTGAAAAAGTTGGCCTAAAGCTCAACATTCAGAAAACGAAGATCATGGCATCTGGTCCCATTACTTCATGGGAAATAGATGGGGAAACAGTGGCAGTGTCACACTTTATTTTTGGGGGTTCCAAAATCACTACAGATGGTGATTGCAACCATGAAATTAAAAGATGCTTCCTCCTTGGAAGGAAAGTTATGACCAACCTAGATAGCATATTAAAAAACAGAGACATTACTTTGCCAAAAAAGGGTCCATCTAGTCAAGGCTATGGTTTTTCCTGTGGTCATGTATGGATGTGAGAGTTGGACTGTGAAGAAAGCTGAGCGCCGAAGAATTGATGCTTTTGAAGTGTGGTGTTGGAGAAGACTCCTGAGAGTCCCATGGACTGCAAGGAGATCCGACCAGTCCATTCTAAAGGAGATCAGTCCTGGGTGTTCTTTGGAAGGAATGATGCTAAAGCTGAAACTCCAGTCCTTTGGCCACCTCATGCGAAGAGTTGACTCACTGGGAAAGACTCTGATGCTAGGAGGGATTGGGGGCAGGAGGAAAAGGGGACGACAGAGGATGAGATGGCTGGATGGTATCGCAGACTCGATGGACGTGAGTTTGAGTGAACTCCGGGGGTTGGTGATGGACAGGGAGCCTGGCGTGCTGTGATTCATGAGGTCACATAGAGTCGGACATGACTGAGCGACTGCACTGAACTGAACTGATCTGAACTGAAATTTGATTTCAGTCATTCCTCCTAGAAATCCTGATTCCTTTTGTTTGTCAAAAGTATTTAGATTCCAAATTCTGGGCACTCAGTATTCTCATTGTCCTTGCCATGCAATTGCATTAGGTCGTTTCATGAAACAAAGCTAGGTAGTATGTGTTCGGCTGCATATTTGAGCGTCCCTGGTGACTCAGTGGTGAAGAACTCACTTGCCAATATAGGAGATGGAAGTTTGATTCCTGGGTCAGGAAGATACCCTGGGGAACTAAATGACAGTCCACTCTAGTATTCTTGCCTGGGAAATCCAGTGGACAAAGAAGCCTGATTGGCTACACTCCATTTGGTCGCAGAAGAATCAGACATGACTTAGTGACTAAGCGACAACAAAAAGCACCGAGACATGGTTTTTTTGCTTTATCTATCTACTGAAAACCGAGAGTTCTTATCACTGCCTCTTATTTGGATTCACTACCACAGGATTTCTTTTTAGTCTGTGCCTTAATATATTTTAATTTACCTTTTCTGACAGTGAGTAATCTTGATTCCTATCAACCTTAACATACTTATTTGCTCAATCTCTGTTTGTAATTAATCTCCCAGTCATTTAACTGTCTTGTCACTCTCTATCCCACCAGCCATGACTGCATGGGCTGTCTCATCCTCAGCTGTGTGTTTGTCAGGTCCCCAGTCTGGCCATTGCATAGTTAATTCTGTCCTTTAATAGCATATTGCTAACATGTTTTGAGTTTCTAGCCTCTCTGAATATGACAGATGAATTTTCCAGGCCCCTGACCCCTTAGCTCCAGTGAGCAAGGGGAAAGAGCCATAGTCTTTTTTTATATGCTCATGGCAGGATACATATGATGTGTTTTATTTTGGTCAATAATTCATAATATGTATATGAGTTGAAAAATATAAACATAAAAACTAAGAGAATATGGTTGTTAATTTTCATTTTTTTCCCATCATAACTTAAATTCAAGCATCTTAACATGAGTATAAGTTCTTCAATTGCACTGCAATATAATTTTTCATTGCTGATTGTTTTGTAAAAGAATGTAATGTTCTTAGTTTTTTTGCTTACTGCAACATTTCTGGTAGTTGTTTGTTTTTACCTTGGGCTTATTCAGTACTGTGCTTTTCATTCACAGTGAATTTACACAGCTAAACATTCACAGTGAAATTACACAGCTAACTCATTGCTCTTCCTTCTTCCTTTACTACTGTGTCTTCAGGATATTTACTTGTAGCAGGTCTGTAAAGTCTTATTTTGATCCATGAGATTATAGTAGGTCTGCTAGCTTTTTTCACTATTTAATTCAACAGCAGTCTGCCTTTCTCTCACATGAACAATTTATATTCTTCGTTGTTTGCAATATCAGCTTTCACTTTTATATGTAAGTGTAGGAGTTTCATTTTCAAATTCTGATTATTTATCATGATCATTTTT
This sequence comes from Bos indicus x Bos taurus, assembly GCF_003369695.1. Classification (NCBI taxonomy): domain Eukaryota; kingdom Metazoa; phylum Chordata; class Mammalia; order Artiodactyla; family Bovidae; genus Bos; species Bos indicus x Bos taurus. The sequence goes on from NC_040076.1 coordinate 129,840,684, forward strand.
CAAAGAAACTCAGTCACTTTCATGAAATAAAGCATACCTTTTTTAGATTGAGGCTCTGAATATAACCCACTGTAATTCATACATGGGAGGAGATAGAGAGTTTGTGTATGTATGGATACATGTGTATAAAAAGAGGTTATTTTTGCTAAGAGCAGTTTTAGACTAGAAACAGATTTAGGAGGACTGAACAGAGATTTTCCATATATCTCTGCCCCTTCACATATCACATATATAGGCCTCCTCTTTATCAGCATCACTCATCAGAATGGTACATTATTACTAGGGAAGAATCTACGTTAATATATCATTATCACTCAACAGCCATAGTTTGCCTTAGATTTCCTTCCTGCTGTTGTGTATTCTGTGGGTTTGGACAAATGTATAATGACATATAGGAGTTCCAAGGTAGTGCAGTCATAAACAAAACACCTGCCAATGCAAGAGACGCAGGAGACGTGGGTTGCATCCCTGGGACAGGAAGATTCCCTGGAGGAGGAATTGGCAACCCAATCCAGTATTCTTGCCTAGAAAATTCCGTGGACAGAGCCTGGTGGCTACAATCTATGTGGTATCAGAGTCAGACACACTGAGCATGCATGCACACATGCATAATGACATATCTATCCCTGGCAACCACTGATCTTTTTAATGTCTCCATAGTTTTGCTTTTTTTCAGAATGTTGTAGTTGGAGCCATTTCACATATAGCCTTTTCCGATTGTCTTCTGTTAGTCATATGCATTTAAGGTTTCTCTGTGTCTTTTTTGTGACATGATAGCTAAATTCTTTCAGTGCTAAATAGTTTTCCTTTCTGTGTATTCCAGTTTATCCATTCAGTTACCCATTCACCTATTGAAAAACATCTTGGTTGCTTCCAAAGTTTTGGCAACTTTAAATAAAGCTGCTATAAACATCCATGTGCAGGTTTTTGTGTGGACATAAGCTTTTGATTCCTTTTGGTAAATATAAATAACCAAGGAGCGTGATACTGGATTGCTAAGAGTGTTTAGTTTTGTAGGAAATTGCCAAACTGTCTTCCTAAGTGATTGTAGTATTTTGCATTCCCATCAGCATTGAATAAGAGTAGCTCCACATCCTTAGCAGCTTTTGATATGGTCAGTGTTTTGGATTTGGGCCATTCTAATAGGAGAAGGCGAAGGCAACCCACTCCAATACTCTTGCCTGGAAAATCGCATGGACGGAGGAGCCTGGTAGGCTGCAGTCCATGAGGTCACTAAGAGTCGGACACGACTGAGCGACTTCACTTTCAATTTTCACTTTCATGCATTGGAGAAGGAAATGGCAGCCCACTCCAGTGTTCTTGCCTGAAGAATCTCAGGGATGGGGGAGCCTGGTGGGCTGCCATCTATGGGGTCCCACAGAGTCAGACACGACTGAAGTGACTTAGCAGTAGCAGTAGCAATAGGTATGTAGTCATATTTCATTTTTGCTTTAATTTTCATTTCCATGTTGACATGTGATGTTAAACATCTTTTCATATATCAGTTCAGTTCAGTCTCTCAGTTGTGTCTGACTCTTCGTGACCCCATGGACTGCAGCACACCGGGCTTCCTGGTCCATCTTCAACACCTGGAGCTTGCTCAAACTGATATCTATAGAGTCGTTGATGCCATCCAACCATTCTCTGTCGTCCCCTTCTCCTCCTGCCTTCAATCTTTCCTAGCATCAGGGTCTTTGCCAGTTCGTCAGTTCTTTGCATCAGGTGGCCAAAGTACTGGAGTTTCAGCTTCAGCATCAGTCCTTCCAATAAATATTCAGAACTGATTTCCTTATATATATGTATATATTTTACCATCTGCATTTATTATTTGATGAGGTATCTGTTCAGGTCTTTGATCTGTATTCTTGTCTATTGTTTGTTTTCTTGCTGTTGAGTTTTAAGAGTTCTTTGTATACTTTGGATACCAGTCCTTTATTTTAAGATATGTGCACATATTTTCCCCCAGTCTGTGGATTGTGTTTTCATTCCATTGACAGCTTCTTTTGGAGAGCAGATAATTTAAAATTTCATGGAAATTTAGCTTATCAATTCTTTTGAGTGATGGATCATGCATTTGGTGTTATATGTTTAAAGTTATCACCAAACCCAAGGTCATTTAGATTTTCTCCTGTTTTCTTCTAGGAGTTTTATAGTTTTGCATTTCACATTTATTTTTACCTAAGTCATGTTGACCCTAAGGGTCATGTTGACCTTAACCTTGTTCTTTCTTCTTTGATAACGTGTTGACTCTTCTGAGTCTTTTGCCTTTCCATATAAACTTTAGAATCAGTTTTTTGATAGCCACATAATAGCTTACTGAGATTTTAATTGGGTTTGAATTGAATCTATTGATATTAAGTTGAGGAAAACTGACAGTATTGAGTCTTCTTATCCATGAACATAGAATATAACTCCATTTATTTAATTCTTTGATAGCTTTCATCAGAGTTCTGTAGTTTTCTGTATATAGATCTTGTATTTAATTTGTTGACTTTATACCTGTTGACTTATTTTGGGGTAATAATGTAAATGGTATTGTGTTGTTTAATTTCAAATTCCACTTGTGTATTGCTAATACATAAGAAGATGATTTACTTTTATGTATTAACCTTGTATCCCACACTTGGTGTAATTGCTTATTGGTTCCAATGGTGGTTTGGTTGACTGTTTCAGATTTTCTGTATGGGCAATTATGTTATCCTAATTCTTTTTAACATATACATATACTATTTTGAATCTCAGTACTTTAGAAAGTTAGTAGTTTGATTTATTCAGTTTAATGTTGATATGAAATCCCAGCTAAAGTAATTTCGAGTACCAAATAGCATAGTAATAGAATATATTAATAACTCCTTACACAGTTTTATCAGATAGTTCTGTAGATTTTTTGAGGGGGTGGGGTAACGGAGATACATTTTTGCCTAAATTTTATAGTTTTTCTTTATATTTGGGAAATTTTGTATCTCTTTCTTTCATGTTAGTCTTAATTCAGAGTCTGGATTGAATAAACAGTGTGGTCCATTTTCTTTATTTTAATATATTCTTAAAAGGATTAGGAAAGAAAATGGGATAACTGATTTTTTTTTAATGTTTGATTTTAGCCAAGATTCAATTCTTAATCTAAATGGTTTAGTGCCTCAGAGCTAAGAAGGCACCCATTACTTTTTTCTAAAAAAACTTCATATATTTGGTTCATCTTTGATTTTGTTTTTTTTTTTTATAGCAATTAAAAATTTCAAAAGATGAGAAACTCAGTTCAAATATGACTTCTTTTTAATCCAAATTGCAATTCTGCCACCTAGTGTTTGTACATGGACTTTAAAAGAGGATTCTTTTTAATTCTTTCTTTTAAAAAACTAAAAATAATTTTTCCTTCATCTTTAGTTTACAAATTTAATACTCAGCTTAATAAAACTTTTAAAGGAAGCTCCAAGTTTTTAATGAATTAGATTGTTAGTATCTCACATTTTAAAGTTCATTAATTATTTAAAAAATTCCTGGTATAATTAACCCTTGAACATCACGGGTTTGAGCTGTGCACATCAAGTGAATTTTTTTTAATATACACATTCTACAGTACCACATTATTCGTGGTTTGGTTAAATGCACGGATTTAGGGATTTTCTACTGCTTGGGAGTTGGTGCCCCTAACCCCTGTGTTCAAGGTTTCAGTTCAGTTCAGTCGCTCAGTCGTGTCCGACTCTTTGCGATGTTTACACGATTTAGTTTTCTAACGAGTAATTTTGCTCTCTTAGAGTCGAGGTGGAAAGAAGTTTCTTGCTGTACTGAAAGAAATCTTGGACAGGGATCCTTTGTCTCAACTGTGTGAGAATGAAATGGATCTTATTTGGACTTTGCGACAAGACTGCAGAGAGAATTTCCCACACGCGTTGCCGAAATTGCTGCTGTCGATCAAGTGGAATAAACTTGAGGATGTTGCTCAGGTAACAAGAGATCATTTTTGTAACTCCATTTGGTGGTTATATTACTTTATTGATTTCATGTAAATTGTCCTTTCCTACAAAGGTATGTTTCTATAGGTTGTATAATTTTCTGTAGAAGTTTACAGGTTTTAAACTCTTAGACCTTCTGATCTAAATGGTAGTCCAGAAAGTTTTAAGATTTCAAAATCCCAAATTCTGAATAGGTTTTCTATGTCCTTTACTAAAGATAATTAAAACTTAGGTCTTGGAATAATCATCCATAATTTCTACCAGCATATGGTAGATCCTGGGTTACTTTTACCAGCTTTATCAATGAACTTGTAGGTTTTCATCTTAAGACCCTTTGCAATGAATGTCTAAAATGCATATGTATTGTTTGAAATTAACCTCTATTTTTAGAAGTTAACATTTTATATCATAAATGATATAAAACATCACTTTTATTATTTATTTAAAGTTGGGCAGTGTTGATGACATTTGCCTTTATGCAGTATAGAGAAAAGGGGAAAAAAATTCGGGTACAGAAGAAGCCACCAAATTTTAGCTACTTGATTTTGTTTTTAAGAACGTATGAAAAAACAGTGGCATTACGAAATTCATTTGGTTATCAATGTTCTCCAGAAAATTTCTTGAAATGATTTTTTAATCAGAATGAATACATTTGGTATATTAAGAGAACTGCATTTATTCACCTTACTTACTTAAATTCAGTTGGTCTTTAAAATTTTTTCTTGTTTTGTTAAATCTATAATGAGTTAAATTTAGTTGAGAAATACATATTTCTTTTAATCTTGTATTTTTAAAATCTTTACTTTATTGTTTTATTTCTCAAATTAAGTTTAGAAAGGATTTCTTTTGAGTTTATTCCTAGTGTCTAACAGTTTTTTTTGGAATCATGTTACAAAATTATATGATGTGCCTTATTTGAACTGTTTATACAGTTAGGCCACATGACCATTACTTACTTTGAAAAGGGGCTATTTTTGTCAGGATATCTTTTTTTTAAAGCTAGATTTTAATTATTCCGATATAGTTGTCATCTAACCAGTTATTTCTTTAAATTCAAGGTTAGTTTTCTGTGAACGCCCATAATGGTTGAATGTAAGATATAAGAATTTTTTAGTTGGCACATTTGCCTACTTCTCATGAATGGCATTCATTTCTAAGTGCCTAGCCAAGAAATGCATCATTTTATTATTTTGTATAGATTAGAATAGAAAAAAAATTCTTACTATACTCTAAGTTATCTGAAAAAGAGGTTTTGTATTTTATCTGTAAGAAAATAGAGTAAGAGAGTCCAAGCTTAGTATTTTTTTATTTGAAACCCAGGGACACAGATTTTTATACTGAAGAGTTTAGTATACTTGTCTCATTTCCATGAGTGAATCTGAAATTTGTTGTTTTCAGATACAAGTTAATTTCCTCCATTGTGTAGAAAAAGTCAGTAGTGTAACTGGATACTCTAATAGAAAAACCTAAACATGTATAAGCAAGTACAGGAAGACATGAATTTCATGATCCTAAGCCACCCTTTTAGTAGTCTAGAAAGGAAGAGCAACAGAATAAAAAATAGTGTGTTTTGGCACCTCCCCAGTCCTATACCATTGCCAGTTACACTGAACTGGTAGAAGAGAATATAAACCATATTTTCAATAAATTGATTACTAAACTTCCCTAGTGTTCAAGTGGTTAAGAATCCACCTGATGATGTAGGGGACATGGGTTTGATACCTGGGCCGGCAAGATTCGACATGCCATGGGTCAGCTGAGCCCATTCATAGCTACTGAGCCTGTGCTCTCTAGTGCCTGCGAGTCGTTAAGTACTGAAGCTCACATGCCCTAGAGCCCATGCCCTACAACTAGAGAGTAGCCCCTGCTCGCCGAAACTAGAGAAAGTACTTGTGCAGCAACTAAGACCCAGTGCAGTCAAAAATAAATAAGTGAATAAATAAAAATTTTTTAAAAATTGACTGCCTAAGACAAGTAGAGAGTCAGAACCTGGTGCAAATTTGTACTGTGATTCTGAAGGTATAAGCCATGGGTGAAAATTCTATAAAAGATTAGCCTCCCATTAATCCACAGGAAAGTATTCTTTTAGCATACTGCAGAAGGGATTTCAATAGCCATATAAATAGTGAAATTAATTCAGTTGTCTCTGCAGGAGATGAGCAATTAATTACATGTTAATTGCACTATTTATAGTGAAAAACAGTGAAAATAGTGACACTAATTTCACTATTTATTTGGCTAAGTCAGATTTGCCTTCCCTATTTGCTTCCATAGCTTTCATTAAACTGAAGTGATGAGTGTTTGTAATTTAATGTTTATATTTCAATTTAATAATTATAAATAACATACTAAAAGAATTACTTTTTAGTAGTAGGGCTATTTTCAATACCAGTTGAACCTCTGTTATTATATAACATTATCTATCCCAGTATTGTGTTTGTGGAGCAGTGTATTCCATGTGTTAACTGGGAATGCTAGGAGTTTTTTTAAACTATTGTGTCAGTTCCTTAGAAAACGATCCCCCTTACCTATATAAGGAGTACTGGTCCATTAGAGTTTTGGAGGACTTGTGTGATAAAACCTGGGATTAGGTAGGCGTTTCATATCATTAAACCAGTATTCCTCAATCTTTTTTCATTATTACACTCCTGAGGAGCATTTTTACATAATTTTCCCATAATAGCCCTATCCCCATGGGATTTCGATACCACAGGTAAGTGTATGTAAGTCTGCCTATGTACTGTATGCATGCACGTACTGTATACATTAAAAGAACAAGTATAAGAGGTAATCATTTTCTTCAGTAGTTTAAGAATAATTGAATCAAGATTTAAGGTAAAAGTTAAAATGTAAAAATTAACATTTCACTCTATTTGTTGAATAAGTTTGATATAATTTATTATGTAAATTGCAGAATATCACATTTCATATCCAAGTTAGTAATTTATGTAAATGTATATTAATAATAGTAATGTAATCAACCTCTAAAATTTACTCAAAAGGGTTATTTTTTCTAATGCAAAGCAATTTAAAGTTAATTTTTTATAAATTATCATTCAGTTGAGTTCATTTCAGTTGCTCAGTCGTGTCTGACTCTTTGCGACCCTATGAATCGCAACACACCAGGCCTCCCTTTCCATCACCAACTCCTAGAGTTCACTCAAACTCACGTCCATCGAGTCAGTGATGCCATCCAGCCATCTCATCCTCTGTCGTCCCCTTCTCCTCCTGCCCCCAATCCCTCCCAGCATCAGAGTCTTTTCCAGTGAGTCAACTCTTCGCTTGAGGTGGCCAAAGTACTGGAGTTTCAGCTTTAGCATCATTCCTTCCAAAGAAATCCCAGGGCTGATCTCCTTCAGAATGGACTGGTTGGATCTCCTTGCAGTCCAAGGGACTCTCAAGAGTCTTCTCCAACACCACACTTCAAAAGCATCAGTTCTTCGACACTCAGCCTTCTTCACAGTCCAACTCTCACATCCATACATGACCACAGGAAAAACCATAGCCTTGACTAGACGAACCTTTGTTGGCAAAGTAATGTCTCTGCTTTTCAATATGCTGTCTAGGTCGGTCATAACTTTCCTTCCAAGGAGTAAGCGTCTTTTAATTTCATGGCTGCAGTCACCATCTGCAGTGATTTTGGAGCCCAAAAAAATAAAGTCTGCCACTGTTTCCACTGTTTCCCCATCTATTTCCCATGAAGTGATGGGACCAGATGCCATGATCTTCGTTTTCTGAATGTTGAGCTTTAAGCCAACTTTTTCACTCTCCACTTTCACTATCATCAAGAGGCTTTTTAGTTCCTCTTCATTTTCTGCCATAAGGGTGGTGTCCTCTGCATATCTGAGGTTATTGATATTTCTCCCGGCAATCTTGATTCCAGCTTGTGTTTCTTCCAGCTCAGCGTTTCTCATGATGTACTCTGTATATAAGTTAAATAAGCAGGGTGACAGTATACACCCTTGACATAGCCCTTTTCCTATTTGGAACCAGTCTGTTGTTCCATGTCCAGTTCTAACTGTTGCTTCCTGCCCTGCATACAAATTTCTCAAGAGGCAGATCAGGTGGTCTGGTATTCCCATCCTTTCAGAATTTTCCACAGTTGATTGTGATCCACAGAGTCAAAGACTTTGGCATCGTCAAGAAAGCAGAAATCGATGTTTTTCTGGAGCTCTCCCACTTTTTCCATGATCCAGCGGATGTTGGCAATTTGATCTCTGGTTCCTCTGCCTTTTCTAAAACCAGCTTGAACATCTGGAAGTTGACAGTTCACGTATTGCTGAAGCCTGGCTTGGAGAATTTTGAGCATCACTTTACTAGCGTGTGAGATGAGTACAATTATGTGGTAGTTTGAGCATTCTCTGGCATTGCCTTTCTTTGGGATTGGAATGAAAACTGACCTTTTCCAGTCCTGTGGCTACTGCTGAGTTTTCCAAATTTGCTGGCATATTGAGTGCAGCACTTTCACAGCATCATCTTTCAGGATTTGAAAGACCTCAACTGGAATTCCATCACTTCCACTAGCTTTGTTTGTAGTGATGCTTTCTAAGACCCACTTGACTTGACATTCCAGGATGTCTGGCTCTAGGTCAGTGATCACACCATCGTGGTTATCTGGGTCGTGAAGATCTTTTTTGTACAGTTCTTCTGTGTATTCCTGCCATCTCTTCTTAATATCTTCTGCTTCTGTTAGGTCCATACCATTTCTGTCCTTTATCGAGCCCATCTTTGCATGAAATATTCCCTTAGTATCTCTGATTTTCTTGAAGAGATCTCTAGTCTTTCCCATTCTGTTGTTTTCCTCTGTTTCTTTGCATTGATCACTGAGGAAGGCTTTCTTATCTCTTCTTGCTATTCTTTGAAACTCTGCATTCAGATGCTTATATCTTTCCTTTGGTCCTTTGCTTTAACTTAAATTTTAAATTTGTTTTGTATGAGAAAATACCTTAACTACTAGTTACTCATTTAGATGTTGACTTTTTTTGGGCACTTGAGAAATTAATGAGAAGTTTTGTAATTTTCATAATTAAAACAATAAATTTAAATTATTTTTAGGTAATTGTCAAAGCCCAAGTTTCTCACAAATGCTCAAATGACAAATGACAAGGAAGACAGCAGGTTCCACAGGCCACCTCCTGCAACACGACTTTGAGGTTGAACATGCAATTGAGAGAAGCCTTCAGCCATTGCCATCTATTTGCCGTATTCTTGTATCTCTGGTCTTGCATACATTTTGTGCTTCTTCCTTGATCTTGATGTCAGTGCTGTTTAAGTAATACCTAAGAAAACCCAGCGACATAAATTAGAAATTAAGGAATAAGACTTTGTCAGATAGGGTTGAGCTGTGGACAGCCACAACTCATAATTGTCAAAAAAGTGTTTCATTCTCCTCCATAACCACTTTTCTTCCCACTTCCCTTCTGCAATAAGAATGTAAGCTATAAAGATACCAAAATCATGAAGAGGAAGGGACTGTTTCCAATATCAGCCCTTCATAAAAGGAAGTCAACTCTGATGAGTCTCACTCATTCTGTTGGGAGGCAAATGAAATCCTTTCTAGAAATTTGGGTTTTCTGGAACTTAGGTTTCCATGTCCATCTGAACCCAACCTTCATGGGTAATCCCAAGTCATCCCCCCATGGGATGCTTTCTTATCCTATGTCTTGATAATTTCTAAGTGGCATCTGTAAGTGGAAAACTGGCTGTATTTAATAAACTAGGTACTGTTTATTTCCTGTGGGTAACTTACTATGATTTAAAGGATTTAAATGTATTCTAGTCAATAAAGTTTTATAAAGTGATACATATAAACTCTGTTAAACTCTCTCAAGATAATTTTATGTTGATATATTAATGTACTTTTTCAGCTTATATTTGTAATTTGAATTTTAAGTATTTCTTTTTATTTTTTATTTTATTTTTTTAAGTATTTCTTTTAAAAAAATTTATTTTTAATTGGAGGATATTTGCTTTACAGTGTTGTGTTGATTTCTGTACAACAAGGTGAATCAGCTATAGGTATACATACATCCCTCCCTCTTTAGTCTCCCTCAAAGGCCTTTAAGTATTTCTTAGTCATTTCTCTCTCCTCCCCTTCCTCTCACCTTCTCCTCTCCTCTTGCCCTGCCTTTATTTCCTTTTTTAAAAAAAAATTTAATGGTTAATGATTGTAGAATTCATATATTCAGTGTATCATTCTACTTCTAGCTAAGTATATAATCGCTTTTTTGCCTGCTTACCTATAGAATACCTCAGCAGAGACCATCTTTTGTTAACCTATATTAGCAATAATAGATTTTTGAGGCCTTAGTAATTGCACGTATACTTCTCCTTTCTTTTGACCATCTCTTTTCCTGTGTACCGAGAAAAAACGGATAAGTGGTTCAGAAGTTATAGGAGAGAAAAGTAATCTTTTTTTTCCTTTCAACTTTTAAACAGCTTCAAGCACTGCTTCAGATTTGGCCTAAACTGCCCCCCCGGGAGGCCCTTGAGCTTCTAGATTTCAACTATCCAGATCAGTATGTGCGAGAATATGCTGTGGGCTGCCTGCAACAGATGAGGTATCTCCTGCAGGAGGCTTTTTGGGGTCAAGGAATACTTGTGGGTGAGAAGAGAAGTTGAGATCTGCTTGAATGTTCTGTAAGAAAGGAACAGGCTAGGAATGATTCCGTTCAAAGCATTTGTTCTCTTCCTCCCTATTATTCTCTCATACTCTCAAGTCTCTCCTATCCAACACACACACATACACACATACACACACGATACAGATGTTTTTCTTTTTGGCCATACCACATGGCGTATAGTATCTTAGATCCCTGACCAAGGATTAAACCCACACCCCTGCAGTGGAAACATGGTATCTTAACCACTGAACCATTAGGGAAGTCCCCTCTCTATAACAAAAAAACAATCAAAAACTGCTTCTGGTGGTCCCCAAGATCACTCTCCAGTTCCATGACTCTTGGCTAAGATTTATTATAGCAAAAGAATACAGAGCAGAATTGGCAAAGGAAAAATTCATGGGGCAGAATCCAGAGGAAACCAGAGAGATGCTTCTAAGAGTTCTTTCCAAAAGGAGTCACACTGACTACACTTAATTCCCCCAGCAACAATTCGTGACAGCATGCCTGAATACTATCTACCAGAAAGCTTGTTAGAGACTTGGTTGTAGTTTGTTTGTTCATTAGTTTGATTTTTATTAAGACCTAGTCATTTAAGTACCTCTGTTTAGCATATTCCCACATCCTAGACTCCCAGAATGAAAATGGGTGTTGGGCATAAGCAGTACTGTTTGCAGAACAGTTTAAGCAGTGACCTAGTCTTATTTGTTAGGGTGGTGAGAAGCCTTCCCTGTCTACATTCCCAGATGCCAGCCAAGGGCTAACCTTGTATGCTTACTTTTTCAAAGGATAGCAATCTCGCTTGCTATTCTATTAACTCTTTTCTGTCCACTACCCAGAACTAAGAAATATTAATTTCTTAATTTGTATTTTTAAAGTTTTTACTTTTAAGTATTTTTTAAGCAATTAACATTACAGTTAGAGTCTTCATAGTTTGCTTATTTAGTCCTGATTACTTTCACTTCTCAGAGACAACTGTTAACACAAATTTGGTGTGTATTTTCTATACATCATTTTTCTGTTTTTATCAGTTTTATATATCTATACAGTATAGGTATGAGGTAATATTGTACATTTAAAAATTACATAAATGTGTCTTGTCACATATATATTGTTTTACATAGTTTTTTTTTCCTTTATCAAACATTATGTTTTTGAGGGTAGTCTTCTCCTGTTATGTATAAATGTAGTTTATTCCTTCCACTAGTGTGTAATATTCTGTCATAGATATTTATTACATTTCTCCATTTCTCTATTGAAGAACATTTTAGATTTCTCAAAATTTCCCATTATTAACAATGCAGTGAACATGTTTGTATAGTCCCTTTAGGGTAATACATGTGTGAGAATCTGTGGGATTTATTTGATAAAATATCATTTCTGAGACAATCTCAGACAATGAGCATTTAAAATTTTTTCCATTTTCCTTCTAGCCTCAAAAGGAGGGGTTATACTGTATGGTTTGCTTTTTTTTTTTTCTTTTGGCTGTGACGCACAGCATGTGGGATCTTAGTTCTCAGACCAAGGGTCAGACCTGCACCTCCTGCATTGGCAGTCCAGAATCTTAACCATTGGACCACCAGGGAAGTCTCTGTATGATTATTTAAAAAGCAAAACTTCTCAGAAAATTAAGGATATAGTGATTTTTTTTTTCTTTTTAAAATAAATCATTTATGTTTTAAATTGTGTGATATTCAAAGCAAATTATACAAAATATTTTTTCAGGTATGTCTTTGAGACGTCTTTTTAAGTATTAGGAAAGAGGAAGCCCCTTCTATACTTCTGTCACACTATTTATAGGTTTTATAATGGGCATGGATTTTACAGTAAGCTTAAAATTGTTGTATAGATAGTTTTTAAAAATGAGGCTCCCCATTGTTCCTCAGCCTCCCTAAGTTTGCATTGGATACCTGAGGGGCAGGCTACCTGCCGCCACCTTGGAATGAGCCAATTGTTGTTTTCAAATATATTGACCCCTAGGCAGAGATTGCTGTGATCTCATGTTCCATATAGGTAATTCTAATGTGTCTTCCTCTGTTAAATTTTCTGCTTGTGAGTTTTTTTTTTTTTTTTCAGATGAATAATGTTCTAGATTTAGGTTCCACATCTGATTTAGACTACATTCTTAACCGTTTATTGTCCAAGACTAGTCACCAAGTAGAGGACTTGAGATAACATATCTTAGCCTGACTACAGGAATTGCCTCTAATGAGACTGTTTACATGTGAATGGTTTGGAGATAGATACAAAATAGAGAGCCACAATCTTAATTAATTCAGCTCATTTAATTATAGTGTTTTGTTAATTCCTTGAGTCCTTCCAACTTATAAATGTACTCTTTATTCTTCAAAGTATTTGAAAATTTTAATTGTTCGTTCATTATCTGGGATCAAAAATTACTTAACCCTTTGATAGGAAAGGAAAATTAAGTTGCTGAAGTACTGATGGAATTTGTATTTAAAAAAACTGATTGAGTGAGTATGTAAACTTCTTCAGCATGATCAGAAAACTATTTTTATTATAACTCTGGGCTGATTGTAAATACAGTCATCATTTGTGTCAACCTCGTTAACTTACTGAAAGTGCCCCATATAGCTGTTCTTTGCTCCTTTTCATATACTCTTCTGTCCACCGAAATCCTCAGCTTATTTTGTGTTATTATAGTCATGAAAGTGAATATAAGCATGCAACAGGCTTGACCCAAAAGAACCACTGTTTCAAAGTTAGTATTTGAAGTTTTATAAGTAAGAGGGGTCTTTTTCCAGCTCTGATTGTTGAGTGACTTACTCTGTGTTTTGTTTCTTTCAGTGATGAAGAACTCTCTCAATATCTTTTACAGTTGGTGCAAGTTTTAAAATATGAGCCTTTTCTTGATTGTGCCTTGTCTAGGTTCTTACTAGAAAGAGCACTTGCTAATCGGAGGATAGGGCAGTTTTTATTTTGGCACCTCAGGTAAGTCTTTTATATTTCAAATTGAGTCCACTATATGCTTTTGTGAGTATTAATCAACATAATATAGGACGTTTAGCAGAACAGTCCAGCTGCTTTGTTTCTGAGTCATCCATAACATTTATGCTTTCCTGGTGTCTTCTCCTATTTCTCAATACCCAGATTCTCAATTTTCATGATTTGGCAATGTAACTCAGATAAATAAGTGTCCCTCTATGCCTCCTTGATTTTTAACTATAATTAATAACTTTTCATCATAGTAATTTTTATTACTACTACTGATGGTTATAAGTATTGCTGTTTTCCAGTAAAGTATACTTACTGTGTTGACATATTTGGATTAAGAAATAGACTTACTTATTCCTACAAAAGGTTGTGGATAGTTGTATCATCATTGCTACTATTGCGTAAGTAAAGATTTTAGGAATTCCCTGGTGGCTCAGAGGTAAAGAATCCACCTGCCAACGAAAGAGACACAGGTTCAGTCCCTGATAGAAGAAGATCCGACACACCGTGGAGCAACTAAACCCGTACACTATAGTTATTGAGCCTGTGCTGTAGAGCCTGGGAGTAGCAGCTACTGAAGTGCGTGTGCCCTAGAACTTGAGGTCTGAAACAAAGGAAGCCACCACAATGAGAAACCAATGCACCACAACTGGAGAAAAGCCCATCCAGCAACATAGACCCAAGGCAGCCAAAAAATAAATAAAATTATGTATGTATACACACACACACACACACACACACACACACACACAAAAGATTTTAGGTTTTCCTATATCAGCAACTTTATTTTTAGCTTCTTTATTGACAAGGTCATTTTCAGAAATATATCAGTGTTAGTAAACCAGTTTATATGGGAGTAAAATTGAGAAAGAGAGCTAAAGATCTTTTGTTTCCTAGGAAAATTGTCAGTTCTTTGTTTCTGACTCTACTCAGACATTTGTGATTTTTTTCCACCTGGGCTTCGTGTTTTTGAAGCTAATCAGTAACAGAAAGATAACTTTTCTCCTCTTTGGCTTAGCTTCTTAAAGAAAATAAGCTGTATAGTATTTTGATGTAATTTTAGGGATTATAGTTATGAATCTTGATTTCTTTATTATTAACATTTTAACTTACCTTCTTTCTCATCTAGTTCAATCTTCTTATTTTTAAATCCTCAAATGAATAACAGAGTAAGCTATTCCTTCCTTTCAAATGTGTTTACCATTCTTTAAATGAGAAAAAATATCAAATAGAAGTCAATTGAGAGATTTGTTAATTGTGTGATATGAGTCAGATCTATTTCATCTTCAGTTCAGTTCAGTTCAATCGCTCAGTTGTGTCCGACTCTTTGCAACCCCATGTATCGCAGCACGCCAGGCCTCCCTGTCCATCACCAACTCCCAGAGTTCACTCGGACTCACGTCCATCGAGTCGGTGATGCCATCCAGCCATCTCATCCTCTGTCGTCCCCTTTTCCTTCTGCCCCCAATCCCTCCCAGCATCAGAGTCTTTTCCAATGAGTCAACTCTTCGCATGAGGTGGCCAAAGTACTGAGTTTCAGCTTCAGCATCATTCCTTCCAAAGAAATCCCAGGACTGATCTCCTTTAGAATGGACTGGTTGGATCTCCTTGCAGTCCATGGGACTCCTTGCAGTCCATGAGACTCTTAGGAGTCTTCTCCAACACCACACTTCGAAAGCATCAATTCTTCAGCGCTCAGCTTTCTTCACCATCCAACTCTCACATCCATACATGACTACTGGAAAAACCATAGCCTTGACTAGATGGACCTTTTTTGGCAAAGTTATGTCTCTGCTTTTTAATATGCTATGTAGGCGGGTCATAGCTTTCCTTCCAAGGACTAAGTGTCTTTTAATTTCATGGCTGCAATCACCATCATCTTAATTGTCTATAAATTGGTAATATTATCATTTCACTCCAAAAAACAAGATGTAAAAACTTCAGATTTCATGGAATAAACCATTAACTAATGTTAATATCACATTTCTTTTCAAACTACAGTGTTTAAAGAATTAAAAGTTTAGCATCCAACCAGTGACTGTATATGTGATATGATCTTCCTTTCTTTGATAAGCATCATCAGTTAATTTCATTAAAAAGTATTTTCATTTGGGGACCTGAAGTATTTGATAAATCTTTACTGTTACCTTTTTGCAGATCTGAAGTACACATTCCTGCTGTTTCAGTACAATTTGGTGTTATCCTTGAAGCGTACTGCCGGGGAAGCGTAGGTCACATGAAGGCGCTTTCTAAGCAGGTATCAGCTTGCTTTAATCTTCATGTTCACTTTGCCACATGATATATGATAAATTGTGTCATATGCTATTTCTCCCATCACATTGTTTCATAAGAGATTTCCATATCTAAATTCAATTAATACATTTTTTAATAAACAATGTAAGCTTAGAAATTAAGTTTTGGCAAATTTAGCAGAATGTTATAGAATGCTATTTGAAAAATTAGGATTCCTCATAGTATTAGTACCATGACTTAACTTTTAGTAGCAAATACCTATTTAGACATGCTTAACAATGGGTTTGATGGTAACTGTTGTGAAATCTTTAGACTCTGTTTTTTCATACCACTGAGATACTCTTTCCAATAAGAATAGTGTATATGATTCATATGCTCTGTCATTTGTTTTAGATTGACATATTTTGACACCTTAGTTCGTAGGTGTTATAACTTCTAGAATTCAATATACTCAAGCTGCTTTTTCAAACTGTGTATACATGCCTGAAACTGTGATATTTCAGGCATGAAATATCTCTCATATTCTGTCATTTTCTTCCTAGGTCTTCATTTTCTAATCATTGCAGATAATGAGGTATTAGTCATTTTTAATAGATCAGATATTAAATGCTTACTATATGCCAGGAACCAAAATAAGTGTTTTAAGTATGCTATTTTACTCTCCTAATAATGTGCCACAGTAGTCACTGATACTGCCTGGATTTGACAAGGTGAAAAACAAGGTTTTAAGAGATTAAATAAGTTGCCTAAAAATTCACAGTTATTAAGTAAAAGAATAAGTTTCAGACTTAGTTCTGTCCAACTATAAAACTAAATCTCTTTTTTTTTATTATTATACTGGGAGTTTTCACACTTTTTAGCAATAGTCCTCTTTTTTAAATCAAAATAAAATAGACAACAATTTCATTTTTTCAGTATAAATGTATCTTTGAAGCTAAAGTAAAACATAAGCCAATAAACAGATGCTGTTTTACTGAATACAGAATTCCATCAAGGGTTATTGTTGACAGTTGTCTCAGTATCCAGTTATTTGTGTATTTTTGTTTT
Source organism: Bos indicus x Bos taurus (assembly GCF_003369695.1). Classification (NCBI taxonomy): domain Eukaryota; kingdom Metazoa; phylum Chordata; class Mammalia; order Artiodactyla; family Bovidae; genus Bos; species Bos indicus x Bos taurus. The sequence continues at coordinate 129,857,512 of NC_040076.1, forward strand.
GGAGATAGTCTTGACTCATACAGCTAAGTAATTGCAAATAGCAATGGTTTTTCAAGAGCTTTCGTCCAAATGAGATGCATAACCATGGCCCAGGCTTGATTGTTGGTGGCTTCTTGGTGCCCTGAAGGATGAAATGAGAGCATTTCTGCCATCAAGGGAAGCAGCCCTGTATTAGCTTCTTCATGCTGAAATTGTTCATTGACAGATAGCAATGACATGCTCTTGTTCTTTAGCAATAATTTTTCATGAATTGAATGTTATCTAGCCTACCACTAGAAGTTTTTTTTTTTTTTTTCACTTTAGAAATCCATTTATTCACAAATGATTTGTGCTGTTACAAGGGTAACAAATCTGAGTGTTACATACAGTCTTAACCAGTTAGTGGCCTTATTAACACATGGGGTTCAGAATCAGACTTCTCAAACAGAAAATAATAATCAGGATGCGACTAAGTGGTGAAGGAAAGACAGAGGCCACGGAGGGAGGAAAGCTGTAGGGGGGCAGGGATGAGAGGTGACAGTGAGGCTGGGGCTCCCTAGCAGAGAAAGTGGCAGGGCTGACGGGTGGGGCTGAGCAGAAGAGCCCCCACCCTCTGCCGGTCTGCAGCAAAGGAGTGCCTTCTGTTGCTGACATTCTCCTGGGAAACTGCACAGTCCTGCTGATATCACCATTTCAATTGCTGCTGCCCTGGGAAGTAAACAGAAAAGAGCCAAATACTGCAGCTCCGTCAGTGGTATGGGAAGGCAAGGGCTGGGGTAGGGTGAAGAGACAGGAACTGAGAGAGCACAAAAGGGACCAACTTCAGAAGAAAAAGGACAGATCAAAGTAGAGGTTGAAACCTTTACCAGTTATTTTGCTTAAGTTAAAGTTCTAAGTAGTAAAGGAACTGAAAGCAGGGTCTCAGATATTGGTACACCGACGTTCATAGGGCATTATTCACAACAGCCAAAAGGTGGAAGGAACCCAAGTGTCCATCGATGAAAGACTGGATAAACAAAATGCGGTACAATCAGCCCTCAACACATCCATGGATCCCACATCTGTGGAGTCAGTCAACTGTGGACCAAAAATATTCAGAAAGTTACAGAAAGGAAAACTTGAACTTACTGTGTGCTGGCAACTATTTACATGGCATTGTATTTGGTCATTATAAGTAATTTAGAAATGATTTAAAGTATCCAGGATGGTATGTATAAGTTATATGCAAATACTATACCATTTTATATAAGGGACTTGAGAATCCACAGATACAGAGGGAGGTCCTGGAACCAAAGAAACTGAGGGATGACTGTATCATCCAGTGGAATATTACTCATTCTTACCAAGGAAGGAAGTCCTGTAACATGCTACACATTGATAAACCCTGAGGGCATTATGTTAAGGAGAATAAGCCAGTCACAAAAAGATGAACAGTGTATGATTCCACTTATACAAGGTAGTCAAATGCATAGGAGTAGAAAGTAAAATGGTGGTTGCTGGGGGGCAGGGGGAAAAGAAGAGTTTTTTAATGAGTCCAGAGTTTCAGATTTGCAAGACGAAAAGGTTCTGGAGATATTTCACAAGATGAATATAATTAACATCACTGAACTGTACACTTTTAAGTGGTTTAAGACTAAAGTTTATGTTCTGTGTTTTTTTACCACAATGAAAAAGAAATTCTGGGTACTGATTAAAAATTAGAGTGTAAGAGGAAGGGAAAAATACAAACCTTCTAGAATTTGTTGATATTTTATCTAGATGGAGAGATTAATAAGATCACACATCTGTAATTCTCTTAAAGTATTAATATTAATACAAAAAAGTTTAAAGGCTGGGGCAAAATCAGTAGGTATGTAAGAAATACTATGAGTCTGAGCTCCAATGGGCTTCAGAGGTACATTTCCAGAGAAGAGCTTTGGAAAGAGAGGTAGATTATGAGAAAGATGAAGAGGCATATGTTACAGGCACATGTTCTCCCCACGCCCAAAACCATCCCGGCTGACTGCGGTGACTGTGGACAACCACGAGGCACTGTGGCATCCTCGGGGAGCCGCCCAGGGAAGTTATCCCCAGTTTCCCACATCCCTCCTTGGCGCTTAAAGTGATGAGACTTCTCCCTCAGCACCTTGTGAGGATTTTAACTTCAGTGCTTCCCAAGATCCACCTCAGGAGAAGTCAATCTGTCCACAGGAGGCATAGTTTCCAAAGCTGTCCACTGTGAACCTCTGAGAGATGTGAATTGAATTGAGCTTTAGGGTACCAAAGTAGAAGTTTTCAAATAGCATTGGGGTCTTTCCTGAACAGAGTATTCATGACTGTAGCATGGAGTTTCACACTATTCCACTCTTTCACTATTAGTCCAGATGCCTAAAAACGTTCCAGCACTCGATCAACCAATTCCTGCAGCCTGTTGGAGCCATCTTTCATATGGACTTTGGCATAAAGAACATCCACCATGCCAGGATCATCATTCATGTATTCTATCCCTGACATCTCTACTTCCAGGGGTTTGCCCCCTGAAATGTCATCAATGAATTCCTCTTTACACTGCTGTAGCATCTCACATGTCTGCTGGATCTCTTGCTCACTCAAAAGCACCAACATCCCAATAGTTAGGTGAAGCTTTTTAGGATTCTGGAAAATGCTGCTATCAACCCCATGATCCATGGAGCACTTCTCCAGTACTTCCTCCTGGAATTTCAGAAATCGTTCCTGAACTTCAGCTTCATTGAGGAAAAAGGCAAAGAAGTGAGTGAAGGGCTGCTTTCTTCTAAAAGTGAGCAGAAGAACATCAATCCGAGTTCAGGCTGAAATTACACCACTTCGATGCTGACCAGTGATTACAATTTCTCCTTCTTGTCCAGGCTTAGGAATGCTAATAGAAGTTTTGGTCTCCACTTCTAGTTTCTTTTTAGTGTCCCCTCTCTTTCCAACAATATGCTTGTAGAGTAGGCTGGGGGCCTTCACGGTACATCGGAAACCTTGTGGGGTCTGCACCACCTCGTAGGTTTCACAGGGCTCTTCTGCACACTCCACGAGGCCTTGGTAATAGTCATCATCTTCTTTTTCATGTTGATAAGTCTGTTCTTGGATGGGATTCTTCCTATAAACCCGTCCACCAATTTTTATAAGCTGTGGACACAGAACTTCCATGATTATGTGGATCTTTATACAGGCCTGAAGGGACTAGTGAAGTGGAGAAAGGAGGAGGAGGAACTGGAGCCTGCCGCAGAGGGCGTGTAAGAGGCAGAAGTTTTTTAAAAAATGACTTTATATATTAAGAACCTTATTCAGAACCTGCTATATGCCAGGGTTTGTGTTAGGTATTGGTGATCTGAAGCCACATTAGCTATGTTGCTGCCATCAAGTATTTTATATTCAATAGAATAGGTAGGAAGCATCACTATGAACAAAGCTAATGCATGTGATGGAATTCCAGCTGAGCTATTTCAAATGATAAAAGATGATGCTGTGAAAGTGCTGCACTCAATATGCCAGCAAATTTGGAAATTTGGTCACAGCTCATGAATTGCACACATGGCCATTTCACCTTCAAAATAAAATGAACAGCCAGGTACACTTTTCAAAGTTCTGCACACTGGGAGTATTTCCCTTCACTGCTGTCCTTTAGATATATTCCTGAAAGTGGCTGTCGTACCACAGTTGTATCCTGCCTACGTATTGTAATCCAGTCATCTGTAAACCATGATTAAGTCTTCTCTCTCTGTATCTATTCGTCATAAAGAACTTCCCATGAGGCCATGTTGTAGGCTAGGAGAAGGAAGATAGTGTAACAGGAGTGGGAAATCATGGATATGTCGGCTACTCCTTCATGTAACTTGAGCCTTCAGGGCCAGATTGGGCTCAGATCAGATCAGTCGCTCAGTCGTGTCCGACTCTTTGCCACCCCATGAATCGCAGCACGCCAGGCCTCCCTGTCCAACACCAACTCCCGGACTTCACTCAGACTCACGTCCATCGACTCAGTGATGCCATCCAGCCATCTCATCCTCTGCCGTCCCCTTCTCCTCCTGCCCCTAATTCCTCCCAGCATCAGTCTTTTCCGATGAGTCAACTCTTCGCATGAGGTGACCAAAGTACTGGAGTTTCAGCTTTAGCATCATTCCTTCCAAAGAAATCCCAGGGCTGATCTCCTTGCAGTCCAAGGGACTCTCAAGAGTCTTCTCCAACACCACAGTTCAAAAGCATCAATTCTTCGGCGCTCAGACTTCTTCACAGTCCAACTCTCACATCCATACATGACCACAGTCTTACATATAACCACTTTCACTGGATCATGAAGTGCCACTGTGCTCGCCCATCTTTATGTGTGCTGGGTTAGATAAAACCTGGTTCTTGACAGGCAGCTCAGGTTGCGTGATTACATTCACTCTCCTCTCAAACCTAGAAGCAAACTCGAAGAGCTATTTCTCAAAAAGAGAGTAGCTGTCAGAAGGGGATGGTAGGTTTTTGTTTCTCTGCCAAATCCTAAGGACTTGTGCTATGGTTCAGCTCTATGAGCCTGCCAAAGGCCGTTCAAGCTCCATTAGGTCTGTTGGATCATGTGGCCACAACGTGTGTGGCAGTTTGGGCTTGCTGCAGAGCCTTCTCTTGTTCTGGACTTCATTCAAAACCTGCACCTTTTCAGGTGCTGGATCACTCAATACATAGGCCAAGGTACAAGAGGAATATGTTGTCTCCAAAATCCAAAGAGGTTCACTAGGTTGTGCCTTATTTTGCTTGTAAAGAGGGTCCTGAGCACCAGATTATTTTTTACCTTAGAAGGGACATCTTGACATGCTCTACACTCTTTGAGCTCTAGAAATTTCACTGAGTTTGAAGGCCTCAAATTTTTTGCTGAATTTATTTCCCACTTTCTGAAATACAAATTTAAGTCCAGAGAAGTTGCTGCATGTTACTCACTGGGTTCAGTCAGCATAATGTTATCACTGTAATGGACCAGCATGATATCTTATTGAAGGGAAAGTCGATCAGGATTCCTTCAAATGAACTATGACATAGAGCTGGAGAGTTAATATACTCCTGAGTTAGGACAATGGAAGTGTGTTGTTGGCATTGCTAACTTAAGCAGATTGCTTATGGTGGTCCTTATTGACACGTGTGGAAAATAAAGCATTTGTCTAATCAGTAGTTGCATACCAGATACCAGGAGATAAGTTACTTTATTTATGCAGTGAAACTGCCTCTGGTATATACCACCTGGTTAAGGCGGTAACAATCCCCTGTAATTCTCTAAGAGTCATCTATCTTTTGCATTGGCCAAGTAGGCAGGATGAATGAGGATGTGATGGGAATCACCACCTTGCATCTTTCAAGTCCTTGATGATAACACTAACCTATACAGTTATTCCAGGAATGTATTTACTGTTTTCTTAGGTAGAAATGGGTTTCCCTTGTAGCTCAGTCGGTAAAGAATCTGCCTGCAGTGCAGGAGACCCAGGTTCATTCCCTGGGTAGGGACGATCCCCTGGAGAAGGAAATAGCAAGCCATTCGAGTATCCTTGCCTGGAAAATCTCATGGACAGAGGAGCCTGGTGGGCTGCAGTCCATGGGCTCGCAAAGAGTCGGGCATGACTGAGCGACTAACACTAGGTAGAAACAGTTGTAATAACTTCCACCCAGCCTTTCCGACCATAGTAGCCCTCACTCCAGAGATCAGGGAACCAACATGGGAATTCTGCCAGCTTCTGAGTATTATCTGTTTCAGTTATACATTCTGGAACTACAGAAATAACCACAAGATGTATTTGGAACTAACTGTGCCCTTTGCAAGAAAGATCTATGCTAAAACTCTTTTGTTAACTTGACCTCCATAAGCCCCCCCTTCGTTTGGTGAACGTCAGTGACGTTTTGAGTCACTTTGCATTAGTGCCATTTTAAAGACAAGTGTCCAAAAATCCCTGAAAAGCCTGATTATTTCCTTTCTCCCAGTGTGTAGTTACTGTGGCAAAAGGCCACAGTCTCTTTGGGTAAAGTCAGTTTCAGCTTGGTTGATACTGTAGAGTTCACAGGCGTCATTTGATGTTGATGAAAGTATCGGGGGATTTATCAACTTTTCAGTTTTTCTATGTATATGAGTCCATGTTAGAAAAATGAGTCCTGAAGGTTTACTACTTAATGCTGTTGTATAAATTTAGACCATAAGCAGTATGTGATTGTAATTATTACAGTATGTAAGCTGTAAATATTAGCAGGGTAGTTTCATCTCAGTTCAGTTCAGTCACTCAGTTGTGTCCTACTCTTTGCGACCCCATGAACCGCAGCATTCCAGTACAGCATGCCTCCCTGTACATCACCAGCTCCCAGAGTTTACTCAAACTCATGTCCATTGAGTTGGTGATGCCATCCAACCATTTCATCCTCTGTCGTCCCCTTCTCCTCCTGCCCTCAATCTTTCCCAGCATCAGGGTCTTTTCAAATGAGTCAGCTCTTCGCATCAGGTGGCCAAAGTATTGGAGTTTCAGCTTCAACATCAGTCCTTCCAATGAACACTCAAGACTGTCCAATGAACACTCAAGACCTGTCCATCCTAAAGGATGGACAGGTTGGATCTCCTTGCAGTCCAAGTTTCATCTAGGTAATGTAAACTGAAAGTAGTATATTCACCTCACGTAACTGACATTTTATGTAGTATTAAATATGCTCTCCCAGACTATGTTTTTTGATACTACATTGTATTTTCCTTGTGACAAAGACTCCTCTCCCTTTTTACCTTTTCTAAAATCTCTCACTTGAACGCCATTTGTTTCCCAACTCCTAACCTTCTGTTCAGGGTTTCCCTGCTGGCTCAGAGGTATAGAATCCATGTATCAGTACAAGAGATATGGGTTCAATCCCTGGGTGCAGAAGATCCCCTGGAGAAGGAAATGGCAACCCATTCCCGTATTGTTGCCTGGGATATCCCATGGACAGAGGAGTCCGGCACGCTATACTCCATGGGGTTACTAAAGAGTTGAACACAACTTAGCGACTAAACAACAATAATTCCCTTTTCAAAATCCCTGCAGTAATTTTCATTGCATGAATAATAAAATTCAGCTTTTCACAAAGTCAATTAAGACACCACCATTCCCCCGCACCTTGATAAAGTCCCTACTTCTTTGGACTCATTCATATGATCAAACTACACTGGGCATTTTCTTGTTTCTCTGAGAACCCCAGTTTGATTTTTACAACACCAAAAATATGGCATATGTCGGATCACATTATTCTTACTCTTTCTTACTAATGAACAGTCAGGGGAAGATTGTACCCTTTACATGGCAATTCTTGTTATCACTGTAAACTTACAGTGTGACAAGGTGTTGAAACACTTAAAAGTATTTGGTTAATGGCCATGTGGCTATTCAGAACACTGTTCCAGGAAATGTGTATCAACATAATTATCTATAGGCCCTGAACATTTGCAACTGTACAAATGTGGAAGAAATTAAAATTTGAAATACTACAAAAAGTTCTTATTTGCATAGTCCACTTTTCAGCTAGTTCCCTTCTCAGAAGTGTTTGTACAGCTCCTGAAATTGTTGAGAAATGGGCTGTCTGTGGTTTTGACAGATGGCTAACTTGGCAAGCTTCAGCAATCTTGATTTTATCTTCCAACTACATAGAACCTTTCCAGTTTCCTGTGAGCAAGCCCTCAGCCTGTCTGTAGAAACAACATGCTGAATTCACTTCCCTGTAGAGTCTTAGTGGTTTCTTTGTATAGAAGCAAAATTCAGAAATGAAAACATGGTGTAAAATAAATCTGTTCATGGAAATGCAAACCATAGTGTTCATGTTTGTTGCATACATATTCTATATGCTTGTTATATGCAGTTTACATGTTGATGTATGTATTTAATATTTGTCAGTTGTTTCCAGTTTTAATGACATAATAATAGAATGAAATATTCCTTTCTATGTTTTATGGCTGGCCAAGGCTAGGTCTTAAAGAATTTGACTAATATGACCTGGACAGTTCTTAAGTTGGTAAAAATAAGATTGACTTTTAAACACATGATTTTGATTCAGTTGGCCCTTGTTGATTCCCCTTGTACTACTTGCGTAAGTTTTCTTTTATTTGCTTAAGTTTTGATAGAGGCTTCTCTGGTACCTCAGCTAGCAAAGAATTCACCTGCAATGTAAGAAATTTGACCCAGTTCAATTCCTGGGTCAGGAAGATCTGCTGGAGAAAGGATAGGCTACCCACTCCAGTATTGTTGGGCTTCCCTTATGGCTCAGCCGGTAAAGAATCAACCTGCAATGCGGGAGACCTGGGTTCGATCCCTGGGTTGTGAAGATCTCCTGGAGAAGGGAAAGGCTACCCACTCCAGTATTCTGGCCTGGAGAATTCCAGGACTGTATAGTCCATCACGTTGCAAAAAGAGTTGGACACATCTGAGCAACTTTCACTTTCAAGTTTTGATAGCTAGAGTTTACCTCATTATAAAAACCAGTAATTTAGACTTGAACAACAGCTATTGTTGTCTGTATTCATATTTATTTTATTGAACAGTTATTTATGTTATACCCTTAGTGGAAAGAGAATATACTGAGAAGATGTTAAACAAGAGTGTTAAAGAAAATGTTAAACGAAGATAGTAATGTCAATCCCAGGGTTACTTGTAAATACAGATTTTCCTTTCATACTATAGAGTTGCCCAGTTAGAGTGTGGTTCAGATTCGTTGTGTTTCAAATTCTATTTGAACTCAGTTAGTTACAGAGTTCTGAGTAAAGTTTCATACTTACTGTCTCACCTGCAATCTAGGTCTTTTTACTTTTCTCTAATTTATAAGATTTTATTTAAGAAAAGGATTTGTGAACATTTGAAAAATGATGCTTTAAGTGACAAGTGTTCACAATAAATTTATTTCCTTGTATGTAATATATTTGTCATAAAGCGAGTACTATTTTTACTTTAGCTGATTACCCTGCCTGTATGTTGTAGCGAGGAGAGTTAATAGGGAATGGTTATTGATTAATAGTACCACGTGATATTATTTTTAACAGAAATGAATTTTGGTGCTGTGGAAACTTATTTTTCAGGTTGAAGCACTCAATAAACTAAAAACTTTAAATAGTTTAATCAAACTGAATGCAATGAAGCTAAATAGAGCCAAAGGGAAAGAAGCAATGCACACTTGTTTAAAACAGAATGCTTACCGTGAAGCCCTCTCTGACCTGCAGTCACCTCTCAACCCATGTGTTATCCTCTCAGAACTCTAGTAAGTGACCTTCTGTACTCTGCTTGGTGAACTTCCCTTTAAATAACATTGTAGGAGGGATTTCCGAGTGACTGCTTTAGGGGAGCAGTGAAGACAGCTGTTGGTAATTGGAATAAAATTAAAGAAGGAAAATATTAAAGTTCTCAAAAGTTATTCTTATGTTAATAGGATGTTTGCCTTCTAGCTAAATTTACCAGTGGGGTAAGTGGAAGTTAATTTCCTTTCAATTATATGCAATTAAATTTGTTTTCTGTATTACTGGTTTCTTACGTAGAGTTGAAAGTCTTATGTAAGCAAAATGTTTGCAGCCATCATAGATTATTTACTAATTAAACTTTCCTTCAAAATGAAATTTTTGAATAAACTTAGAAAATGATTTCTTATTTTTACTTTTCCTGTAAAAGTAACAATGGGAAAGTAATTATTATGTTCAGTATATCAGGATTCAGAGTTGATCCCTCTTTAGGAAATCACGAATGAACTCACAATCCAGTGTTATATTCTGATTGTTATTGTCCATGTATGATAACAAAAGTTAAAGAAGAATAAGGAAAGAAAAGGAGGAGTTTTAAATATAGCGGTGAGAAGGGTGAGAAGGGCAAATCTGGATTTTCAATTCAGTTCATCTGTCATCACTGCATGCTGACCAAGGCTAGTGTCACAGTTGCTTTTCTGCCAAGAAGAAATGTTATGGTTTTGACTTCTGTAGACCTGAATGGAACAGGTGAGGGATTTTCCCAGGCCTAGTATATCATAGCAACATTACAGTCTTGCCATATGTTTTGACTGAAGTGGGCTAATTTTTCCCTTTCTTCCTTTCAGTGTTGAGAAGTGTAAATACATGGATTCCAAAATGAAGCCTTTGTGGCTTGTGTACAACAACAAGGTGTTTGGTGAGGATTCAGTTGGAGTGATTTTTAAAAATGGTGATGGTATGTATTGAGTTCTTCACAGTGCCAAATTCCTTAGTATTTTTCATTTATTGTCTCTTTGCTTTCTCTGAAAGGTGATGTGAAAATGTAGAACAAACAGATGGCAGCCAGTAGGTAGCTGTTAATGGTCATTAAGTTGAATTTGACCTATCATAAACCCTCTTTTTTTCTCCTTTTGGAAAGTGATTTGTATAGCGTACTTAACATGCATTGTTCTAATAAGCCTTCCCTTTTCCCTACAAAATACAATGCTGTGTATTCCTTTGGTTAAAAGCTTATAAAGTATAAGAGTATTTTCAATATGTTCATAACATTGTTTCAATGACAGCAATTTTTATATTGCTGCCATAGTTTTATATTTTAATTAAAACATTTTACCCATATTTTATAAAAGAAATGCCTCTGAAGTAATCACACCAACCAGAAGGTAGTCATGATTGCTACCATTCATTACTTATGTGATTGCAGGCAAATCATGTAAAATTCATAGAGCTTCAGGTTCTTCTGTACATGAAGATTATATCATCTCTGTGTTGGGTCTGTTAAATGGAATTAAGCGAACCTAAGTGTATGTGCTTACAACTATTTTTAAAAGAAATTTAAAATTCCGGGAAAAAAATTAACAGAGGAGTTATTTTTCAGTGTTTATTTTCCAGCCAGTTAATTCTGGCTGAATTAGTTAATCTTAAATTAATGTTATTAAGCATAAAGTATAGAGCACTTACATACGGGCTTTTCCCGCTTAGATTTACGGCAGGATATGTTGACACTCCAAATGCTGCGCTTGATGGATTTACTCTGGAAAGAAGCTGGTCTGGACCTTCGGTAAAATTTCTAGTGAATTTCTTTTTATCTCATGTTGTATTCCTTCCACAATAGAGTTTTAAAAACTTCTTGTTGATTTCTTCCTGATATTATTATTGGTTGTTGTTCATAATCATATCCATATAATACTTTATAGTTTACAACAATCTCTCAATACATTATCTTACTGAGACCTCATCAAGTGTAAAACTACACTTGTGACAGCAAGAGTCACATCCCAATCTGCGGTTTTGGAGCTGGTCTCAGGAAAGATGCACTGGTGGTTGTGAGAGTGATAAGCCAGAGAAGGGCCTGCGCCTCTTCTTTTTCAGCCTAGTAACCATGATTCTTTTAACCTTCCTGAAAGGGAAGTCTTTAGGTGGACTTCCAGGGTTTTTTGCTTGCCACCATTGTTAGGGGTAGACAGTGAGAAGAACAGGTGTATGGTAACAAAGAAAAAGGAAACATAATGGATTTTTAAAGTTTAATTATTATAAATCTTTTAAGATAAAGAGCAATAATTGGAAACACTGTTGATATATTTAATTATATAAAAATATAAGGTTCAAGTGTCAACAAACCAAAGTCGAGCCTCACCCCAGGTGTTATATTCATAATGAACAGGACAAGGGGATAAAAATTCTAAATATTAAGAGTTCATAGAAATATATAGGGAGAAGATGTGAAAAGGCCATTCAAGTTATAAAATAAATAAGCTAATAATTATGCAAATACCATTTGTTCTAAGGTAGAAGTTCAAATTAAAAGAACAATTAGATACCATTGATTTCTTACCAAAAATTTTGTTAAATGAAATACAGTCTGGAGCACTGTTGCAGTAACAGAAACACAGATATTGTCGTATACCATTATAAATTAGTATAAACCTCTGTATCATTTATTTATACTCTATATCCAATATTTCCATAATTTAATTTAAAATTAAAAATGTGAAGAGATATATGCACAAAGGTGCTCATTCTTGCTTTATTTACAGTAAAAAGGAAAAATTGGGCCATGCTTTTCAACGTTTGCTCAGTAGTATAATGGTTAAAAAATTATGAGCTTTCACATATGATGAAACATCTCAGGTATTTAAAAGTATTGTTTATAGAGAATTGCTATCAGTTTGGAGATGCAAACCAGTGAGATGCAAAAAATATTTTGATAGAATGCTTTCAACCATTTAAAAAACTTGCTGAAAAATGACACACATTTTAAAATGTTTACAGAAACTAAAATGGTATAATAGACATTACTTATGGGTGGTAGGATTAAAGATGATACAATCCCCTCTGCCCTTGGTATACCTGGTTCTCTAGTTTTCTACAGTTTACTCCTTTTAAGGAGAGAAAAACATTAAACATATTTCATGATATAGGGCCATACAGTTAAAAACATTTCTCCATGCTAGTTATTAATAACTTCATCTTTTACTTTATTCTTTGTTTTTTTAAACTGTGAAATATTTTAAACATGAAATATAGATGATAATTTACAATATTTTTGTGCTCTTAAACCCAGATTTGTGTAGATATTTAATAGTTTAATGACAGATGTTAACATGTTTTCAAAGAGGAATTAAATATGCAGATAAAATTAATGCAATCGTACGATCTCCTTTCTCACAACTCAGGATTTACCATCATTCTAAACTGTAATATGTGTATGTTTGTGCTTAAACTATATGTTATATATCCATTGAATGTTTTGAACTTCCAATAAATAACTGTCGTATCACATGTAATTTTTTGAAGTTTACTTTTATTACATGTTTCGAGATTTATCAAGATGAATATGTGAAGTTCTAATTTGTTATTTTCACTTCTGTATTAATGTTTTGAGTAAATGCACAAGTTTATCCATTCCCCTATTAGTAGCTATTTGTGTTTATTTGTTTGTACACTTCTCTTTACTTATATTTGGAAGAGTTCTTTACTTTATATAGCCAGAAGTGGAATTGCTGGGTCATAAAGCATGTATACTTTCAACCTTACCACTGTTGCCCAAGTGGCTTCCAGAATGTTTATACCAGTGTTATGTTTCTCCCCAGAAATATCTCCTTGCCAATCAGACTTGTTAGTTTTTTGCAAATCTAGTGGATATAACATGGTATCTCATAGAGTTTTAATTGGCATTTCTTTGGTTGAATAATTTTTCAGTGTTTATAATTAGTGTGTCTTCTTTCTGCTGTGAATTACCTAGGTTTCTTTGAGGTTTATGCTTTTTGTATTATTTTTTAAAAATCCTTCACTGTACAATTATCTTAAAGATGCTGTCTTTTATTTTCCGAATTTTAAAATTGACTTCTTTTCTATCTCTGTGAAAGTTTAGTCCTAGTATTGACTCTTTTGGGATTTAGGTTTTTTTTGATTACTCTTCTTGAGTCCCTTTTGAGGCTAAAAATTGTCTATTTCTTCATTGCTTTTTAATTTATTACCATACTATTTATAATGTCTTCTTGTAATTTTACAACTTCTGCTATGTTTAATTTTTTTCTCCTTTTACATTTGTAAAATTATTTTGTATGCAGTATGTTTTCCATATTAGTCTTCTCTAGATTAGTCTTAGAGGTTTGCATCTTAGTATTTTAAAAGAATGGGCTTCTAATTTTTCTGTTTTTATCATTGATTTCATCTTTATAGTTTCCTTCCTTTTACTTGTGTTAATTCTGTTTCTGATTTTTTGAAACAGAACATTGTATGTGTATGTGTGTTAGTCGCTCAGTCATGTCTGACTCTTTGTGACCTCATGGACTTCAGCACGCCAGGCTTCTCTGTCCATGGAATTCTCCAGGCAAGAATACTGGAGTGGATTGCCATTCCTTTCTCCAGAGGATCTTCCCGACCAAAGGATCGAACCCTGGTCTCCTGCATCACCAGCGATTCTTTACCATTTGAGCTATAGGGACATTAATTTCCATTTTTTAAAACCATACATATATTTCTTCTAGCTACATTAACTGCTTCCCATAAATTTTTTTCCCTTAAGTTTTAAAATGTACTTGTTTGTCCTTTTTTATAATACATCACACTATATAGAATTTACTTCTAAATGTTTTATTATTTCCATTATTATTTCTTCAAGTCCTGAGCTAGTTTAGATTATTTTGACTCCCAAATTACATTGAACTTTTTTGTTGGTGGTGTCTCTATGATGTCTTAATTTTATTGTATCTGACTACTGTCAGATTTTGTGGTCTGTGTAAGATCAATGTCATGTTTATTAAGATTTTTTATGCATTACCATATGCCCAGTTTTTCTATCACATTGATTGTGATGTTCATTGATTTAAAATATTTCAGATGCTGTAGTTAATAACTGTAAGGTCATAAACTGGTCTGTTATATCAAATTTGTTGATTATTCCCAGATCTTTCTTCTCATTAAAGTTTTACTTGTCACTTCAGAGTTATGTTAAAACCTCCTATTATAATTGGTATTTTTCAGTTTCTAGCTTGCAATTTTGTTAATCTTGTCATTGTGATTTTAATTTGCATTTTCTTAATGAGTAATAATGTCAGCCAGATTTTCATGTGCTTGATAGTCATTTGTATATCTTATTTGGAGAAATACCTATTCAAGTTTTTTGCTCATTTTTGAATTGGGTTATTATATTTGTCTTTTGAGTTATGAGTTCCTTACATATTTTGGATACTAGACTCCTAGTGAATACATTATTGGCAAATATTTTCTCCCATTCTGTGGGTTTGTTCACTTTCATGATAGTGTCCTTAGATGCACAAAATATTTCCTTTGATGAAGTTCAGTTTATCTATTTTTTCCTCTAGCTTCTTGTGTTTTTGGTGTAAGGTCTGAGAAACCATTATCTAATCCACTATCATTAAGATTTACACCTATGCTTTCTTCTGAAAATTTTAGTTTAGCCCTTATTTAGGAGGTCATTAATGCACTTTTAGTTAATATTTTTGTATGGTACGTGGTAGGAGTCCACAGTTTCGTTTTTTTAGTGTGTTGGTATCCAGTTGTCACAGCACCATTGTTGAAAAGATTGTTCTTTCTTCATTGAATTATCTTGGTACTTGTGTCAAACATGAAATGACTATAAATGTGAGGGAATTTTCCTAGAGTCTAAATTCTGTTTCATTGACCTATATATTTTATTTCTATGCATAGTCTTGATTAATTTGTAGTAAGTTTTGAATTTGGGAATTGTCTGCCTCTATTGCCTTGTAGGAGTTCTGTGGTTTCAGGTCTTACATTTAGATCTTTAATCCATTTTGAGTTTTTTTTGTATATGGTGTTAGAAGATACTGTTTACATTCTTTATATGTAGCCGTCCAGTTTTCCCAGTGACACTTATTGACGGGACTGTCCTTTCTCAATTGTATAGCTTTGCTTCCCTTGTCGTAGACTCATTGATCCATTGAATGAGTTTACTTTTGGACTCTGTTCTGTTTTGGACATTGATTTTTGTGCTGGTTACATGTTGTTTTGATTATTGTAGCGCATTCTGAAATCTTGGTATGTGATAAGATTTAGGATTATTCTTGTTCTTTGAAAAATGTCATGGTATTTGGTTCATTTAAATAATTTCTATTTAAATATAGTCTCTGGTGATTCATCATATTTTCCCCCTAACTTTTAAAATTTATTTTTGGCTATGCTAAGTCTCAGTTGCTTCATGTGGGCTTTCTCCAGTTGTGGCGAGTGTGAGCCACTCTCCAGTTGTGATGCATGGGCTTCTCGTTGTGGTGGTTTCTCGCTGTGGAGAATGGGCTCCAGGGTACACAGCCTTCAGTAGGGATCTAAAGCCAAGGTACATGGGCTTAGTTGGCCTGCAGCATGTAGAATCTTCCCAGACCAGGGATTGAACCCATGTCCTTTGCATTGGCAGGTGGATTCTTAACCACTGGACCACTAACAAAATCTGATTTGTCATTCTTATACTTCTCTTTTGTTCTTTAGACATGGCTCCTTTTATTTCTTTGAACATGCTTAATATAGGGTTTTAATCTTGTGAACCTTGAAAATCAGGTTCTCTCCCTTGTTCAGGATTTTTTTTGTTAATTGCTGTTTGTTGTTTATTTCATGACTTCTCAACTAATTTTGTAAAGTTTGTGTTCTTTGTCATGCATGGTCACTGATTTCTCTGCTTGGTTAGTTTATTGGTCAGCTAATGATTAACCACAGATTCCTTAAATGCCTGGAATTCTTAAGTCTTCCAATCTTTACTGAGGTTTCTTTGTGCATGTTAGGACATATCTTGAGGAGTCAGCCAGGTAATTTAGAGTTGTGACCCCTAATTTGTGTAAGCCTCAAAGTTAGTAAGAAGTGAGTGCTAGGGCCTTCTCAACTCTTTTCTATCCCTTTGCACAACCCCAGAAATGTATACAACCATGCAGCTTCTAGATTCCTTTGAATGTGTTGCAGTCTTTCATATCCTTTATGAACATCTCATTCCACAGGTTTTCCTTTAAGTTTTTTGTTAAAGTTTTTCTTTATTGTTTGACCCAACTCTTATTTACCCTTAAGACAGCCTCAGTGTTAAACACCTTATTCCTGGTTATTTTTGAGAAACACCCTTAGCTAAAAGGCAGTTCACAGTAGGCAAGGTTTCAGTCAGGTCAAAGAAACACAGAATTGTTAGTGGGATCTTCCTAGAAATTGCAAGAGTTCAAAGAATGACAGTTATGTAGAAATGAGGCTTTGAAGGTGCTCCAACCCCTTTTTTGTCCCCTTTAGAGGCTACCAGATTTCTGTAATCACAGTGATTATGGGACATTTGTTGCCATGTCTACTGAAGAACTGGAAAGTAGATGGGATTAGAATAAGTAACAGTAAAACACAACTGAGATTGAGCCAAAAAATACTCCCCAGATCAGTGCAAACCATTTTTATATTTCCGTATTACTGAAATAGTTGATTCTTGACAGTTTTTTTGCCAGTGTTCTTGTTGTTCTAGAAGGGGGGATTTTCAAAGGTCCTTAACTTCCTGGTTTTGCTTATATTACCTGGTTATAGAATTTGGAAATACAGATTGACAGCTGCTTTCCTTAGAAATCTTGAAGATTTTATTCCATAGTATCCTGACCTCTGTTGTCATTTTCTAAAGTCTTCTGTCAATCTAAATAAGCTTTTTTAATTCCCATTGCAGCAAAAAAGTTTTATTTGCCTTTTGTTTCTACAGTTTTACTATAATTTGTCTGTGTTTGGATTTCTTTTGATTTATTTTTACTTGCACGTTTTCTTTTTATCTTTTTAAGAAAATCACATCTTTTATTTTCTGCAGAATGAATCCGTATTTTTTGTCATTGCAGTTTTCTTCATTTTCTTTTGAAACTTTAGTAGATGTATTTTGGTCTTTCCTGTTTTGTCCTACATGTCTTCTTAATATCTTTGCTATTTCTCTCCTTTTAATCTTTATTGTAGTTTCTTTCATTCTGTCTCCCAGTTCATTAATTATCTCTTCAGTATCATCTAATCTCTTGTGTATCAACATAGTGTGTTTGTTTTGGTAATTGTTTATTTAGCTCTTGTATTTGATTTGATTTTTGTATACCTCTTCTCCCATTAATACTGTACTTTTCTCTTTTTATACTTGGTATTCCTTTTCATATCTTTATCATCTTAGCATCTCTTTCATACTGTTCTCTCTTAGGGTATCACCTTTTCAATTATATGCTTAATATTATTCATTTCCTTGTGTAGTTACTAATATTTAGTTTGAATTCATTATTGGTGAATATTGTGTTTTCTGTGATGGTCCTTTGCCCCCTAGGGTGTGAAAGTTCCTCCCAAAATGAGTTTTGGTTTAGTTTGTGCGTTTGCCCAAGATCTTTATGCATGAGCAACCAGTTTTTATGTTAACTCTTTGCCTTCAGCCTCTCATATTTCAGATTATATTTGAGGCTCATAAGCATATGGGAAGTCTTCAGTTTTTTGCACTTTCACGAATCTCTCCTTTTTTTATTGCCCACCCCAGGCCCAGGTTAGATCTAAGGCAAACTCTCATGGTATATCCTGTTATTAACGAGCAGACGTTTTCTAGTTCTCTTCATACACTTGATAGCCCTTTTGTAGCCCCAGCTTTGTGTAGGATTTCAAGTCCAGATCCTGGTTCTCGTGGGCTGGATACCATGTCTCTTTGCTCATGCAGATTAAAATGTCAGCCAAGTCAGTAACTTCCTGAGCCACTACTATGAATAATCTATATATCTGGAATATAGACATCTCCTTTTCTTTCTTACTAATTGTAACTTTTAAAAGCTTTTTTCCTTTATTATTTTTTATGTGTTTTAGTATGTGTAGCAACTTTGTCCGCAAGGTAGCTAGCAACAGTTACACTTGTGCTTTATCCCTGCAAGATTAGGAGTATTTCTTTATTTCTTTTTAACTTTAATTTATTAAAAACTTAAAACAGTTGATATTTATTGATTGAACAAGGTATTGTATTAGGTTCTTCACATGTATAATGTCATGTAATTTACAAGAAAATGAGAAAATTCCTTTTCAGCAGATGAGAAAATTAAAGTTTAAGGGATTATAAACAGTTTGTCAAAAATTACAGAAATAGTGAGTGGTGGAGCTAGATCCAAATTGAGGTCTGTCAGACTCTAAATTTGATTTCAGTTGTTTTGTTATTTGGCAGTTAGGAAAAATTATGGTAAGACTTACCTAGTAACTCTTTGTTTATAAAAGTATTCTGGTGGCCCAAGTATGTAATTGTCCATTGTTTTGTTTTTTTTTTTTTTTAAGAGTTCTCTGGTCTTTGAATTTTTCCATTGGAAACTTTTCCAGTACTGTTGAGGTAGAGTGAACAATTTGCCATAGGTTTTGATCCATAAATATGCCTTGTAGGTGTGATTGGAATACAGAAGTAAGATTATAGTACATCTAAAAAGGACCTTTGAGTACTGTCATATTAAAAGATGTTTGCTTTTCAATTAGCAGAAATGTCTAATACATATGTGTAAAAATAGAACAGGTAGTTTTGAATAGGTAGCAAACTTTTGGTCAATAACTTAGTCATAAGAAATAATATGTAGATAAGAGGGGAATGGTTGACTGTAAGAAATTGTTCCTGAGGAACACAAACTCAGAGGGGTCTGACCTACCTTTTTTTTTTTTCCCTTCTTTTTTTTTTATGACCACTTTTGTGCTGTAGGTACAAAATGATTTAATTACCTACAGCACCTAAAATATTTACTATCTGGTTCAGTTCAGTAAAAGTTTATTAATTATTCTTATAAAGTAAACCCCAATGAAAATGATTTTATTTTATTTGTCCATAAAAAATGGGGAAAACTTTTCAAGCTTTGGCTGGTAACTTGTCACTTGTTTCCATGGTCAGCACATAAAGCTCCACAGTGGGCTGCTATACTAAAGTAGAGAAGATTCTAGCCATATAATGAGCCTTTTTAATTGCAAAAGGCTGAGCTAAAGACTATCCTGAGTTTAATCAGACTAATTGAAAGCCCCAACTAAATTCTTTTCTCCTAGTTTTTTGTTTTTTGGCCATTCTGTTTAGCTGTAAAGCACAGTTAGCATCAAATGAAGTTCATTGTGACCTCAGGCAAAGGGAGGCAGCCACAGGTGGAAGTGCTAGAAATAAACTTGGTGTCAGTCTCAGGGGAAACTGTGTGTCTAACAAGAAGAGGAACTTGTCTGTTCAGTTGAGTACTTTGCTGACTTTTTGTACTCTGATCCCATGTTTTAAAAAATATGCAGGATTTTAATTCTTTTGAGTTCATTTTCAAACCAATAGCTGTTTTTTTCAGCAAACATTTTTTTTTGACTGTTTCTATAAATATACATGCCCCAGTGTTGGTGTTATGTTTGTTTTTCTTTTGGCCAGCTGTTGAGGTTAAATTGGTTCATGTAGCACACACTAATTTTTTTAATACTTTTATTTATTAATTAATTTTGGCTCTGTTGGGTCTTTATGCTGTGCTGGCTTTTCTTTTCTTTTTTTTCTGGCTTTTCTTTAGTTGCGATGAAAGGTGGCTACTCTCTGGTTGTGGTAGAATGAACTTCTCATTCCAGTGCCTTCTCTTGTTGTGGAGCATGGTCTCTAGGGTGCACGGACTTCAGTAGTTACAGCACATGGGCTCGGTAGTTTCGGCTCCCAGGCTCTCTAGAGCAAGGGCTCGATAGCTGTGGCCCACGGGCTTAGTTGCTCCATGGTATATGGGATCTTCCCAGAACATGGATAGAACCCGTGTTTCCTGCATTGGCAGGCAGATTCTTTACCACTGAGCCTCTAGTGAAGTTACAGGCATTCAAGTTTAATGTCAGATCTTCAGATACCTTCTACACATTACTATTTTGATCAGAATATTTTAGCTCCTGAAAAGTGCTACAAAAGCATGAATTAAAGTACATATTTTTCTCTGATGTCTCAAAATACTCTTGATAGCTTTCCTGCCAAATTAGAACTTTTGAAAGCCGTCAGTATTAGAACACTCTGACCACTGGGTGTCAAATAGGTACTGAATTTTGGAGAGTTGTCTTCATTGTGACTTTATATCTGAGTTGTACTAATGGGGGTTTACTTCCCTTTGAGAGAGCTACACGGCAGTTCTAATGACACTGGTATCAGTGGTTAGAAGGATGAAGGAAGAAGATGGAAGCAATGCAAGCCTTAGGTAAAAGAATTATACTTGCCTCCTTTTGAGGCAATGGGCTAAAGTACCACCAAGACTTGGGTCCGTGTGTCAGAGTCAAGGCCAGAGAAAACTTTCTACATACCCATTCAGAGTAGGGTGATGGGGCTGCCATCCCTGCTGCTTTAGAATTTATCTCATTTTACAATTCTTGCTTTAATGGAAAGATAACAAATTGCGCCTTGAGTCAGAGAGTCTGAGAAAGGAAGATAAACTTTACTAAGTATTGTCATAGCCTGAATGAGAAGTTGAGTGCTAAGGGGGCCCCTGTAAGGTGGTCAGGGCTCCAAGAGTTTGTCCCCAGCTTGACTTCTGTCAAACTGTCTTTATGACAAGGATGTTTTTTCCTACCCATTGTGAGCGTTTTATCCTCAAGACACTAAATGCTTTCATCAGTGTCTGCTTGTGAAGAGGAAGTTGTTGGAGTTTTGCCCAGTTTGGCTACAAGTAGGGTAGGAAGAGATGTCGGAAAGTGAGCCAAAGCGCACTTGACCGGACCGTGTTTACCTCACATGTGCTGTGTCATGATAAGGATGGGGGGATTGGTAAAAACTGTCATGCTCCGTAGGTGCCTTTTCTGGTGAAGGGTAAACTGTAGAAAAGGGAAATTGATCAATAATGCAGATGTAAAGGCAGGCTATTTGTTTATCATCAGGCTGTCAGCATGTAGTTTCACAATTTTGCTCCCAACCATATTTTGTTGGAAATAGGAAATAGCTTAAAGAACCATAAAATTGAATTGTTGGTTAGAAGGAAATTTAAAAACTTTAAAATGAAACTCTCTTTTATCTGATTATTATTCACACTAACACATTCATTCATTCCCCCAACACACACACACATATATTTTTCTCTTTGGTAAAGCCCTTACATGACAGATAAAGCTCCACCTGGTCTTTCAACACTGACCATTTCCTCTCCTGATCCGGCATTTATTCTCTACCTTGTACTTGCCTCTGTCCCTTGTGTCCTTCCTCCGCACAGAGCTCTTTCTTAGTCCTTGACAGGTTCTAGTGGCACTTCTCATTCATCCAACAGTCACATTCATCCAACATACATATAGCTGCACTTGTATGTATTGAATCAGTGAATTCTATATACTTTGCATTTTCTGTAGACACCAGCCTTATATTTGAAATTTACAAGGTATCTTATTCCATTTTGTATTTGTTCTAGTGATAATACAGTTTTTAGAAAACCAAAGAAAACGTTAACAACCAAAATGAGAGGATAATACTAATATATAAAGAATTCACATAAATCTCTAAGAACAATGTTTAAAACTGTAATAAATAGACCAAATATCTGATTAACTAATTCACAAAAGAAACTCTACTTGAAATGTCTAAAAGAGACCTGAGAAAGTGTTGATTTTTATTAGGGATCATATAAATGCAAATTTAAGCAAAATGCTACGTATGAATTTAGCTAAAATTTTTTTGTACAGGAAGCAGCCTGAGAGATCTTTTATATAGTCAGTGACTCTAGACTGTATCAGTTAAAAAGATTGCTTTAGAGCCACTCAGACCTAGTTTTAAGTCTTGGATCTTCTACTTAAATGGATGACTTTTTTGCAAATTGAAGGTTACATTGTGCTTGTAAAATTGTTAAGTAAGGAACTCACCTTACTTGTAGGAATTTTGTTGTTAACTTTGTTTAATTCATTCAGAAATACTTACTGAGTGCCTGTTTTGTACACCCTCTCAGGTACTGAAGATACACAGTGAACAAATTATCCCTGTCTGATGAAATTTACATCCTAATGGTAGAGACAGACAGTAAACAAACACATAAAAAAATGTACAGGATTTTGGAGTGTTGAGGGCTATCGAGGAAAATAAAGCAGGGAAGAGACCACAGGTAGTTTGTTGGCATATAAGATGATTCGGTAATTCTTTACTGAGACGGGGCCATTTCAGGAAAGATTTCAAAGTGGTAAGGGAATAAGCCATGTAGATGTCTTGGGGAAGAATGGTCCAGGCAGAGAAAATAACACAGATAAAGGAATGAAAGACTGTTGTACCTAATATGTATGAGGAGTTGCAAGTGAGTCAGTGTAGTAAAAACAAGTGAGCAAGGGAAAGATACTAAGAGAGGGGAAGCAGGACTAGATTTAAGGTCTTGGGAGTTCCAAGAAGCATGTTGGCTTACACTCAGGTGGGAAGCGATTGCCGAAAATTGCAGTCAGGGGAATGACATGAATGGCTGTTTGTTTTTTAAAATCTTTTGGCCACAAAGTGCAGCATGTGGGATCTTGGTTCCCCAACCAGGGATCAAACCCACACCCCCTGCATTAGCAGCGTGGAGTCTTAACCACTGGACTGCCAGAGAAGTCCTATGAATGTATTTTAAATGGAGGCACAGTGGTAAAGAATTTCTCCTGCCAGTGCAGAGAGATGCAGGAGACGTGGGTTCAATTCCTTGGTCAGGAAGATCCCCTGTGGAAGGCAATAGCAACCCACTCCAGTATTCTTGCCTTGATAGAGGAGACTGGTGGGCTCCAGTCCATGGGGTTGCAAAGAGTTGGACACGACTGAGCATACAGCATATATTGCTCTTGCGTTTAGAACAGACTATACTATGGGAGCAGGGAGACTAGTTAGGAAATTTGAGTAATTGAATAGGGGTGGTGGTGACATGAACTAGGGTGGTAGGTTAAGGAAGGGTGGAGACAAAGAACTTCTTAGCCTGTATGCATTTTCAAGATAGGTAAATATTGGGAATGGGAGGAAGAATCATAGATTACCTTAAGTTTGTGGGCTTGAACAGTGGAACGATAGGTTGCTGTTAACCAAGGTAATGTATAAAGTGCTTATTAGCTTGCAGTGTGGCACCTAGATGCTCTGTAAAGGGTGATTCTCTTCTCCAAAATTTAGGGTAAAAATGAAAGACTTTTCTTTTCTCTAATATGCTTCTACCTGCATAAGTGAGTAGAATATTGCACCAAATAATCAGGTAATAAATTACACATTTAGCTGGCACTTTGGAGTTCTATAAAGTACTCTATTTGTTGGCCGAGATATTTATCCTCTAACTGGAGGTGGAACTAATACTTTTTTATATGACCGATACAATAGTGACAAGAGTATCAATGGTAATAAAACTTTTTTTAAAATTCAAAGAAAAAATAATTCTGTCAATCTTTCATTTAATGGATGCATAGATCTGTGACTCTATATCCCTTTTCTTCTTTTCAGGATGCTACCTTACGGCTGCTTAGCAACAGGAGACCGCTCTGGCCTCATTGAAGTTGTGAGCACCTCTGAAACAATTGCTGACATTCAGCTGAACAGTAGCAATGTTGCTGCAGCAGCAGCCTTCAACAAAGATGCCCTTCTGAACTGGCTTAAAGAATACAATTCTGGGTTCGTGTGTTTTTGTTTGTCTTCTGAACAAACTGTCAAACAAATAACTATTCTCTCAGCTAGACTCATCAGTGTCCTAGAGGAAATATTAATATTATCTATTGCTTCATTTCTGGTTAGATCAAAATGATAAACAGGCCTTCCTCGAGTCTAACAGATTAGCATTGAATTGTACTTCATCGAGATAAAATTTCAGAGCCGAGCAGTAGTTTAACAAACCTAAGAGTTTAAGTGTTTAACAAGTAACATATAACTTTTTAAGTGCATGAACTTCTGTAATTATGGGAATGTATGAACTTAAGTAAATTTTCAGTAGATTTTTACAGTAGAAATAAATGAGTTTGTCAAGTGGTCTCTCCAAACTGAAAAATACAGTGCTAGAAATTCTGTTGTGCTGTGTGTGCTTAGTCATTCAGTCGTGTCCAACTCTTTGTAACTCCAGAGAACTGCCAGGCTCCTCTGTTCATGAGATTCTCCAGGCAAGAATACTGGAGTGAGTTGCCATTCCCTCCTCCAGGGGATCTTCCCAGCCCACGGATCGAACCCAGGTCTCCCACATTGCAGGCATATGCTTTTTACCACCCGCGCCACCAGGGAAGCCGAGGAATTGTGTTATTTGTGTTATTGTGTTGTACAATCCCTAATACATAGGAAATTAACGAATTTTCAATGAGAAGGAAACACTAAAAGTATTACTGGCTTAAGACTTTGAAGTCAGACTTAAATGTTTATCATTGGCAAAATCCAGGAACTTGTATATGAGAATCAATGTTCAAATTCTGATTTAGGGCCTTGTCCCTAAAGGGTCTATATTAGTTGTTTCTGATTTAAATCAGTGACTTAAATGATTGGAACCTCAATACTTAACTCTTAAATATGGATTTTAGTCTTTGTTCAAAACTACAAAAGTGTTCCAAAGCCCAGTATCACCCAGCAAAGCTGATGGTCTCCTCTCATTACTATTCATATGAAACTACCCCCCATCCCCACTGAAACATGAGCCCTAGGACACAGCAGTTTGAACAGTTGATTTCTAGTTATCTGGTATCTGAGCCAGCCTGCTGACTCCTCTCTGCCCTGCTCCTCTGAAAGGAAACAGAAATGTGGATTGGCTCCATCCCATACCTTTGGAGACTAAAATCTTTTCTTCTGTTTTTTTCTCTCATTCAGGGATGACCTGGACCGAGCCATTGAGGAGTTTACCCTATCCTGTGCCGGCTACTGTGTAGCTTCTTATGTCCTTGGGATTGGTGACAGACATAGTGATAACATCATGGTCAAAAAAACTGGCCAGGTAAGCAGCCAGAGTCTGCAAGGACCTCAGTGATGCTGTTATATGCAGCACGGTCTCTTAATGAAACTCAGATTCTTTATGATTCTCTGAGTCATGTCTTTGGCTTTTCTTTTATTTCCCACCCCTTGTTTCATATACCATCTGCTTCATTTATATTGGTTTGTTTGCTTAAAGTTAGGTGATAACATTTATTTAAATGCTTACAAATTATTGAGGTTATTTATAAGTGACCTCGTCCTTCAATATAAGAAATTGTATTTGGGGGACACATGTACCTGCAGATAGAGGAAGCAGGTATTATGTAGGGTGTAAAGAAAGAAAAGATTAGGAAAAGAAACAGTTGAGACAAATCCCACTTTATTTTTTCTTTTAGAATATCACATATAATCATCTGTGGGAGTAATGAGAAAGGGAGTGTGAGTAATATCATTTTGGCGTAGCTTAGTAACTATACCAGGTTATTTATTATAAAGAAACTTAGTTTTGAAATAAAAGATTTCTAAATGTTCAGAGTGACTTTTATTTGTAAATCTTATATTTTAAGCAAAGAGGGATAAAATAATTTGAGATATTTTTCAGTTTAGCCATAATTCCCTGACACTAGAGGAATTCCAGAATAAAAATCTCTGGGTCACTATGTGAACTCTGACTCTCAGAGGGACCCAGAATTTTATACCTCCTTGGAGATCTGAGTAGATGTGGTTTTGGCTTTGAGAGATGAACCTTGTGTTCACACTTAAAAAAAATCCCCTCAGACTTCTGGTTAATCAGATTGAAACACAGGTTTTTCTCCATTCTTTCTTGACTCCCTTCTAATAAGATATTGAAGAATAAGAAATATGTTAGGGTCACAAATCAAACCTCAGTAAATTTCAGAAAATTGAAATTGTATCGAGCATCTTCTCCAACCACAACGCTATGAGACTATGAGACTAGATATCAATTACAAGAAAAAACCTGTAAGAAACACAAACACATAGAGATTAAACAACACATTTCTAAATTAACAACAGTTTACTGAAGAGGTCAAAAGGGAAATAAGAAAATTTCTAGAAACAAATGACAAAGAAACCATGACAACTCAAAGCAGCAAAAGGAATTCTAAGAGGGAAGTTTATAGCAATATGATCCTACCTCAAGAAACAAGGAAAACATCGAAGAGAGTAAACCTAAATTTACACCTAAAACAACTGGGAAAAGAAAAAGAAAAAAACTCCAAAATTAGTAGAAAGAAAGAAATCATAAAGATCCGAGCAGAAATAAATGAAATTGAAATGAAAAAAATAATAGTAAAGATTAATAAAACTAAAAGCAGGTTCTTTGAGAAGATAAACAATATTGACAAACCCTTAGCCAGACTCATCAATAAAAAAGAATAAAATAAAAAATAAAAAAGAGAAGAATCAAATCAACAAACTTAGAAATGAAAAAGGAGAGGTTGCAACAGACTGCAGAAATACAAAGGATTATAAGAGATTATTATGAATAACTATAGGCAATAAAGTACATAACCTGGAAGAAATGGACAGGTTCTGAGAAAGTTCAGTTTTCCATGACCGAACCAGGAAGCAATAGAAATTATGAACAACCAAGTTACAAGCCCTGAAATTAAAGCTGTGATAAAAAAAATCTCCCAGAACAGAAAAGCCAAGGACACGATGGCTTCACAGGAGAATTCTATCAAACATTTAGAGAAGAGCTAATGCCTGTCCTTCTAGAACTCTCTCAAAAAAATTGCAGAGGAAGGAACACTTCCAGACTCATTCTAGGAGGACACCATAACCCTGATACCAAAAGCAGACAAAGACAAAACAGAAAAAGAAAACTACAGGCCAATATCACTGATGAACACAGATGCAAAAATCCTCAATAAAAGTTTAGCAAACAGAATTCAGCAACACATCAAAAAGCTCATACACCATGATCAAGTTGGGTTTACTCCAGGGATGCAAGGATTCTTCAACATATGCAAATCAATCAATATGATACACCATGTTAACAAATTGAGAGATAAAAACCATATGATCATCTCAGTAGATGCAGGAAAAGCCTTTGACAAAATTCAGCACCCATTTATGATTAAAACTCTTCAAAAAATGGGCATAGAAGGAACCTGCCTCAACATAGTAAAAGGCCATATATGATAAGCCTACAGCAAACATTATTCTTAGTGGTGAAAAACTGAAAGCCTTCCCCCATGATCAGGAACAGGACAAGGTGTCCACTTTCACCACTATTATTCAACATAGTTCTGGAAGTCCTAGCTACAGCAATCAGAGAAGAGAAAGAAATAAAAGGAATCCAGATTGGAAAAGAAAATGCAAAGCTCTCACTGTTTACTGATGACATGATACTGTACATAGAACCCTAAAGATAGTATAAGAAAATTACTAGAGCTGATCAGTGAATTTAGCAAAATTGCAGGATACAAAATCAATACACAGAAGTCACTTGCATTTCTATATATTAATGATGAAAAATCCGAAAGAGAAATTAAGGATTCATTCCCGTTCACCATTACAACAAAAAGAATGAAATATCTAGGAATAAACTAGTTACCTAAGGAGATGGAAGAACTGTATACAGAAATGACAATTAATTTCCAAAATATACAAGCAGTTCAAACAACTCAATACCAGAAAAACAAACAACCCAATCAAAAAGTAGGAAAAAGACCTAAACAGACATTTCTCCAAAGAAGACATAGAGATGGCAAACAAACACATGAAAAGATGCTCAACATAGCTCATTATTAGAGAAATGCAAATCAAAACTACAATGAGATATCTCCTAACACCAGTCAGAATGGCCCTCATCCAGAAGTCTACAAACAATAAATACTAGAGAGGCTGTGGAGAAAAGGGAACACTCTTGCACTGTTGGTGGGAATGTAAATTGATACAGCCATTATTTGGAAGTTGGTATGGAGATTCCTTAAAAGGACTAGGAATAAAACCACCATATAACCTAGCAATCCCACTCCTATGCATATACACTGAGGAAACCAAAATTGAAAGAGACACATGTATACCATTGTTCATTGCAGCACTATTTACAACAGCTAGAACATGGAAACAACCTAGATGTCCATCGACAGATGAATGGATAAAGTTGTGGTACATATACACAATGGAATGTTACTCAGCCATAAAAAGGTACACATTTGAGTCAGTTCTAATGAGGTGGATGAACCTAGAACCTATTATGGAGGGTGAAGTGAGTCAGAAAGAGAAAGATAAATACCATATTCTAACACATATATACAGAATTTAGAAAAATGGTACTGAAGAATTTATTTACAGGGCAGCGGTGCAGAAGCAGACACAGAGAATAAACTTCTGGACATGGGGAGGGGGTAGAGGGTGAGATGTGTGGAAAGAATAACATGGAAACTTACATTGCCATATGTGAAATAGATAGCCAATGGGAATTTGCTGTTTGGCTCAGGAAAGGGCTCTGTATCAACCTAGAGGGGTAGGATGGGGAGGGAGTTTCAATATGGAGGGGATATAGGTATACCTATGGCTGATTCATGTTGAGGATTGACAGAAAACAGCAAAATTTATAAAGCAATTATCCTTCAATAAAAAATAAATTAAAAAATATGTAAATCCAAGATATCAAAGATAATAGAGGCCACAAAGGGTGAAAGACATCAGCAGATTTGGGGATGAGCAACAGCAAAATGGAGAAATAGCAGTGACTTAGCATAGCTGAGAAAATGGCTACTTGTAGGTGGATGTGTCACCCTCAGGAATTAGAGGCAGTGGGTGCTGCTAGAGATGGGGAGAGGAGAAGAAGCTAAAAACAGGATTGACTGGTAGCGTATATATGGAGCAGTTAGGTACTCACATCTCCTTCCTAACTCTAAGAAGGGCTAGACGGTTCTCCGAAGAAACCAATTCCTCTGACTCAAGGACACACAGGTTCTACAGAAGCTTAAGAGTAAGTTGCCATATTAAAAATGGGGATGAAGTGATTGTTGTCATGAAAAACAGTATGACTCCCAGCCACTTCTGCTTGCTTTGCTCCAGGAACATAGCAACCAGGTG
The DNA here is from genome assembly GCF_003369695.1 of Bos indicus x Bos taurus. Taxonomy (NCBI): domain Eukaryota; kingdom Metazoa; phylum Chordata; class Mammalia; order Artiodactyla; family Bovidae; genus Bos; species Bos indicus x Bos taurus. The sequence continues at coordinate 129,886,788 of NC_040076.1, forward strand.
TATATTCCCACTCTCCCGAGAGACTAGATGGTTCATCTCAAGAGAATCTCTTCTGTTCCAGTGAAGCTCACAGGTCCTGACTGTTGAGGTCTTTCCCCAGTCATTCTGCAAGGAAGCCCAGTGATCAGGAATCCTACCACATCCTTAGATTTTTCATTCATCTTTTTAGTGACTCATTCTTAAACATGAATGGTCAGCCAAAGATTATTAGACATTTGTAGAAACAGATGGAGATAGAGACCAAAAAGAAGCAAAATGGGGGGAAAAGAACTCTGGGAAAACAGAGTAACTACAGTAAACAGAAGATGATTTAAAAAGTGAAAAAAGAAAAGACACTGTATCTATGAAGTAATAAGATTCTATTTTTAAAAATCAGAAAATGGAATTTTTGGAAGTTAAGAAGAACAAATAAAATTAGAATAATATAGGTTAAAGATGAACTAAGATTTTTTGAAGTCTTGTAGAAAGCATAGTTCTTTAAATTCTTTATATGTTAACTCCTTGAATCATCATTATGACAACTTTACAGATTAAGTAGTATTATCCTCATTTACAGATGAGAAGATGGATAAACAGAGAATGACTACCAGGATTTAAATCCTGGCAGTTTGGCCCCGATTCTGTTTTTGAGGCACCGTGGTATATATTGTCCTTTAATGTCCCGAAAAGGAACAAAATGCCTAATATGTAGAATAAAGATTTTGATGACAGAGAATTAGTCCAGGGAGGTTTACTGTCTATCCTAACGTTACAGAAGAATGTAGCTCATAAGAGGAAGGGAAGGAACTTAGCCAGAAAATAAAGATGGTTCCTAAAGCTGATGTTCATGAATATTCAGCCAAATGGCCACAAAAGATCCTTTATAGTGGATGAAAAGACCCTTAGTGAGGCCATCCACCCTCATATTGCAGTGCATCAGGCATAAAGTGAAGGTCTTAAAACCTTCCCAGAGACACACCAGGCCGCATACTAGGGTTCATAAGTCAGAAAGATTTGACTTCTCAATAGCAACGTTGGAAAGTATAAAACAGTGGAAATTATCCTTCATAATTTTGAGTGAAAATGATTTCTAACCTAGAATTAATTCTATACCAGACTTTCAGTATAAAAGTAGAAAAATGGTTCTAAAAGTTGTATCACCTCTGTGCCTTTTTTTCAGGAGGATGTCAGAACGAAGGTCTAAACCAGTAGTTCTCAACTGGGGGTGCTTTTGCCTCTAGGGAACATTTGTCAGTGCCTGAAGACGTTTCTGGTTGTCGTGATGGAAATAGGGGTATTCTTCAGGCATCTCTCAGTAGAGGCTAGAGATGCTGCCAGATATAGTGTATATGATAAACACTCATATACAAGAATTACAGGGCCCAGATGTCAGTGGTGCCAATATTGAGAAAGTCTGGTGTATACCAAAAGAGACAGTGATGTGGGGCCTGGGAATCAGGGACTCCAAATAGGAGAAGAGTGAAGGGTGAGCACAGGGTGACAGTTCTGTGGCAGGCGTGGAGAACAGCCAAGCAGAGACAGGAACTGACAGACTACCTGACCCGGTGGACAACTGTTTTATAATGATTTTTAGAATTTTAAGATTTTGTGAAAAATTAATGACCAGATCGTAGAACACTAAGAAAACAACAAAACAAAAGTTTTGTCAAGGAAAAAGATGAGCAGAAAAGGAAATGTACAGCTTCCCTGGTGGCTCAGTGGTAAAGAATCTGCCTGCCAGTGCAGGAGAGACGGGCTTGACCTGGGAAGATCACATGTGCTGTGGAGCAGCGAAGCCCATGAGCGACAACTGTTGAGCCCGTACTCTAGAGCTCAGAAGCTGCAGCTACTGAGCCCACATGCTATAACCACTGAAGCCGGCATGCCCCAGAGCCCGTTCTCCGCAACAAGAGAATCCACTGCAGTGAGAAAGAAGCCCACCACTGCAACTAGAGAAAAGCCTGTGCATCAAAGACCCGGCACAGCCAAAAATAAATAAAATTGAAAAAAAAAAAGGAAATGTAATCATAGTATATACCATTACCACATGACTTAACTTTGAAATATATTTACACAGTTTGAACAATATAAAGACTAGATAATGGAGCACAGAGGAGCTTGGCGTGCAACAGTCCATGGGGTCAAAAAGAGTCACACACGACTTAGCAATGGAACATCAACATTGATTTAACCATAAATTATTCTATAGTTGTGCTGCATTATGAGGCATCACATCATCACAAGACTACTAAATCTTTACCTTTCACAGTAATCTAAAATTAGGAAGTAAAAATAACTATAAACATATTAATACTATCACATCATCACAACAAACATCATCACAAGACCACTAAATCTTTACCTTTCACAGTAATCTAAAATTAGGAAGTAAAAAATAAGAATAAACATATTTAGGAAACTATTTCCTAAATAAACTATTTAGGAAAATGGAGGCACATATCAGGAAAGACATGTGAAAGTGTGGGAAGAAGTTACCTCTAAGTAGTAGCACTTAAGGTAGTGAAGGAACCGGTGGGGCAAGGATATACTGTCTTTTGGTTTGGTTCTGTATATAAAACTATTTGACTTTTTAAAATCAGACATGTTTATGATTTGCATATATTTTTCTTTTTAAAGATTGATCTTTCCCAGTGGGTATATGCAGTTTAATATCAGGGTCATTGTTAAATATAAAAGACCTATGAATATCAGAAGCACTGTTTTCTCAAATGATCCAAGAGTCTATGAAAAGTGAGAAAGGGGTCTGATGACTTTGGATGTAGTACTTCAGGGTCTAAGACTGCTGAGACCTTGCCTTTTTATTCAGAACCCACCCGAAAAAAACGGGGGTGGAAATTAAATCCCATTTGTTTTCTAGCTCTTCCACATTGACTTTGGACATATTCTTGGAAATTTCAAGTCTAAATTTGGCATTAAAAGGGAGCGAGTGCCTTTTATTCTTACTTATGATTTCATTCATGTGATTCAACAAGGAAAAACAGGAAACACAGAAAAATTTGGCCGGTGAGTATCGCCCTTGTGTCAAAGTAAACACATCTACTGTTTTCTCAGTTAGGCTAGCATTTCTTAGCTGAGAGAGATTTAATTGGGGAGATAGTCAGTCTGCCAACAGGAGGTTTCGGGGAATTTGGCTGTGAGATCCATGTTCTGATTCAGAGAATGAAAAATAATGCTAGGAATTTGAGATAAATTGCTGTTTTATTCCAATAGAATGCTGCCTTTTACCTGCATTGGAAAATTCTCTGAAACTGTTAAGACATTTGATAGACATTTGAAATGCTGAAAGGGACTGGCATTTTGCTGTCATTCAATGTGAAGTATGATAAAAGAGAGTCAGGGTTCACAGAATGACTTTGTAATCTCATATCTATTCTTTGGTGTTTGATGTTTCCAAACACATTACTTATCATCTCAGATTTGTTTCTTCATTTTCAATGGTGACAAAAATAACTAAGCTTCAGGGGTATTTTGATAATAAACGATATGTTATATGATGTGACCAACTCATATGATAGGCTTAACAAATGATTTCTAGTATTATTTCCAGATCTTTCTGGGCTTCTGCAGAATATATTCGGGGGACATTAAAGAAATTAAGTCTCTGGAGTCAGACCACAAATCTAAAGTCTAGAAATGTGGTTACAAATCCTTATGGAGTATAATTGCCACTTTTTTACAATTAATTGTTTATGTCTCACAGAATTAAAAAGTGTAGTTTAAGTATGACTTTGCGTTTTATATATTTCTGTTTAGTTTTGTTTCTGGAAAAGATATATGTGGTTTTCGAGAGCTTGATTTATTTTATGTAAATTTTCATCCTCAGACAATTTTCAAAGAAGTAAAAATTTCAGCTTTAGGGAAAGTTTCACTATATGTCTCATTTTCATTTATGAAATATCTTGTTTTCGTTCTGATATAATATTCCTGTGATTTGCTTGAATCAACTGAAGGTTCCGCCAGTGTTGTGAGGATGCATATCTGATTTTACGCCGGCATGGGAATCTCTTCATCACGCTCTTTGCACTGATGTTGACTGCAGGGCTTCCTGAGCTCACCTCAGTCAAGGATATACAGTATCTTAAGGTATAAACCTCTTTCCTTTGTAATTTGGGCCTTGTAAACATAGAGCTCAGTTGTATCTACCTGTTTTATCTAGACGTTCAAAGGAAATGGAATAAAATCATTTAACCTTGAGTGGTGGCAGCAAGAACCTAAATAGTTGTCTTGCAGTAATTGTAAATTCATTTCATCTACAAAAACCCTTTGGCAGAGGTCATATTGTCACCATACCTTGGTGTTCATTCTCTCTCCTGTAAATGGTATTTGAATAAGAACATGGAGTGTGCACTGTATGGCCGAGCCAGCCTTCTACAGACTTTGAGGTTTGCGCCTCACTATGGAGAATATATAAAATCACATTTTTCTCTTTCATTGCCAGGACTCTCTTGCCTTAGGGAAGACTGAAGAAGAAGCACTCAAGCAATTCAAGCAAAAATTTGATGAGGCACTCAGGGAAAGTTGGACTACTAAAGTCAATTGGATGGCCCACACAGTTCGCAAAGACTACAGATCTTAACAATCAGCCTTTGCTCCTAATGTGTTTGTTGGTTTCGTTTAGTTTTCATTTTGCACTTGCACTAAATTGAACATGACCCTGCCAGAGATGTTATAAAGGGAATGAAATCCTGGAACTGAGAGATAAATTAAGAATGGGACATCCCACAGTAACGTAATCTGAATAATCCCTGACAACACCCTCTGCTTTTTGAATGCTTCCAAGATTCATCATGAAAACTCAACATTATGGATAATCATTTCCTGCTGACTTTGCACGCCAAGGAATGCTACTAGAGATTATTTTTTGTCTTTTTTTTTTTTTAAGTATTTGGTACTTTTCTGGAAAGATGTAAATACTTCTTTTTCATATTGTGACCAAGTGTTATCACTCAGCCAACTTATCCATACCTGGGGACTAGTAGCTGTTCTTACTTTCCAAATGAGGCTTAAAAGAAAGCTTTCTTTCCTCCCTTTTTAAATTGTGTGAACTACAAATTATAATATAATTTGAAATTATGATTGTTTTTCAAGAGAAATCTTTTAAACCTGTGGAAACATTAATTCTTTTGTTGATATTTATCTACCATGATAGCATCATCCCAGCCAGAATTGCTGAAAATCTGCTTGGTGAGGCAAATATAATTTATGCTGCATATATATTTATAAAATTTCTAGTGGGAGTTCTATATAAAAAGATATTATTTTGATTTTCTTCAGCCTGTGTTTTAAAGTTTTACAAAAGCAGAGCTTTTTCCTAAGTTACTTTTTACTTAATATGTGATCCAGTTCTTCCAGCTGCTTCTATAATGAGGCACATATTAATACAGTTTTTACATGGTATCTATGAAAGAGTTCACTTCATAGAGCATAATACTTGAGCAAATGTATCCCAGACAGAAAGCAAATGAACAGGAAACTATTTATGGAATAAACTCCAGACCTAAAATTCAGTGTTTTAGTCAAATGCCAGCTGTTCTTACTGTATTTATTAAAACTTGTAATAATGTGATTTTTCAGAAATATTAGTTCAAATTGAAATGTTTCATGCTACATGGAACTCTTTAATTTATTTGTTGAGGTACCATATATTTAGGGTGCTAGATTGCAGATAATGTTAATATGTGCAATAGGAACTACTGGTTTGAATGTGTAAATGGAGGCTCTTTCTGAGTACTGGCAACATCCAGCAAAACTACTGCTTATTCTCCAAAGACTCTTGGGAGCTCTCAGTCCTCAATGACATGGAAAAGAGAACTGAATGTTTGCCCTGAGACTGAGTTTTCTATAGGAATTTTATTAAAAATTGTTTAATTTTGTTGTCTTCCTTAATGTTCTCAGTCAAATAAATGGGTGAGCTGGTTTTGGTTGCTCTTGGGATGTGTGGACCTCTTCTTTATGGGCAGCACAGGCCTTTGAACTTTGGTGCTGAGACTGTCAGAAATGGTCAAATCAGCAGACAAAGCAGCCTCAGGAGTAAGCTGAGGATCATGGTCTCTTCGGTGACTGCTCTCCTTGTTTCCCAGCCCATCAGGCAGTATGGGAGGCCTCTTGGACTTTGGGAGCCTGAGACATGAGGGTGTCCTCACAGAGTTTCCATGCCTTTGGGAAGGTTCCTGAGGTCTGGAAAAATGTCCTTTCAGTTAAACTTGGTACCCAAGGCCAGGCTAGTCACTCTATAGCTCTCTTCCATTAGGCAGATGATCAGAGCACAGTTTCTTGGAAGTAACTCAGCTGATGGTGGGGGTGGAGCTCTGAACTGACTGACCATTCAGTTCAGTGCTCGATGAACAAGGACTGTTCTAGCTCAATGAGAGTGCCAGGAGTAGAACTGAAGAAGGACAGGTTTGTTTGAGGAGTCTCTGTCCTATAGCAGTCCACCGTTACATACACCAGGATACGGGTCAGGGATTTAGAAAGTGGTGAGCATTGCCATGCAGAAGTGGGTACCACTGTTTCCAAACACATCTCAGTGCATGGGTTCCTTGGTAAACATATGTTTAATCAGTGAATGTCTTCATGAGTAAGAAATGGAAATGAAGTTGCCCAGCCAGTGCTGGACCTGAGGCTGGCATGGCTCTTGACTGTCCTGCCCGCTGCCATAGGCCCCCATAGATAGCAATGGTAGCATTCCGTAGCTGCTCAGCACTCCGAGCAGCTACTCTGTACACACTTGCTGACTTGCATGTCTGATTCTTAGGGGCTTCTCCTGAGTCAGAAAGATGAATGATAGCCACTGTCCACGGTGCGCTAGGGGACTGGGTTGCAGGAACAGTTCCCTGCCTGGGGGCTGAATACTCATTGCCTTGGCTCCCTGCCTTTGGTTCTTTCCCAAAACAAGGTTTGGAAACCCTATACATTTCCATACTTGAGGACAGCATCTGTATCTACCCAGGTCTGGGATGACAAAAGATGACTTTGTTATTTCCTGTGTATTCTCCTCATGTCTATAGTCAGACTGTGAGCTACAGGGCTAGGATTTGCAATCCAGCTATGCCTCTCTGACCTTGGAATAAGGTGTTTATTTTCTTTCTCAGGGTCTGAGCTTCCTGTTTGTAGTGTGGGGTTGGTAATAACTGATGTACTCAATTCTGTGGAACAGGCTAGTTTAAGACTGAATGGAAACATGTGCTGAGTCCCAACTCAAAGGCAATCTCATTTATTTCTCTGCTTCCCCCTCCTGAAGGCCACTGAAGGGAGGAATCTCATGGAAGGGTCCAGAGCACTGTGTCCGTCTTCAGTCTTACAGTGTTTTCTCAGTTCTGCCTTGTCCAGCCTATAGCCCTGACCGTCAGCACCAGATCTTGGCCTGAAATGCAGGGATCACTTGCCTGTAGAGGTGAAAGATTGGTCTACAAGGTGAAGAGCAGAGAGGTACTGTGCCATGTGACCCTGACTGTTGGGGGCAAGCAGCTTTTAGGAGGGAGGGACCAGGGGCTGCAGTTTCCTGGAGAAGTGGGCCTCTAAGCTGAGTTCTTCAGGGACAGATAGAAGCTAGGTGAAGGGGTAGTGGGGAGAGCATAGTAGGCAGGGAGGTACAGTATATCTAAAGCATGATTCATGGTCAATAACCGGATCAACAATTGCTTATTTCTACCTCCCTGTTCCCCTTTCTGCACACCAGAATGCTGCATCTCTTCCGTAGGATCATGTCATCCCAGAGCTTTGTTCTCTTTCAGTATCAGTAATGGTTTTATTCCCTGCCAGGGTCCAGCCCTGGTGGATCCAGGGAAATCTGAAGGAGAGACGGTGTCGGTGAATACACTGGCTTTAATTAAATATTAATTAGAGATATAAAGAGTAATATAATGAGGATAGCTCAGCAGGAAAATTCAGTGGAGAAAAGAGGCTGAGTTAGCTTGGTTTACGTGGAAAACCAATAAAACGTCAAGCCAAGAAGTTTGTGCCACTTACGTAGGCCACAGGCGTCCTTCTGTTCTCCCATGGAAGAGGAGACACTGAGGCCTCCCCGGTCGGATCTTAGAAGCCCAGGCAAAATTAGTAAGCTTGGCAGGCCTCTGCCCTCCAGATGGAAACTCAGCCAGAGGTTGAGAGAGAGAGTGACGTGAGGAGACCAGTATTTCGAGGAGCTGATCCCATTTTTTATTTTTCCAGGGTCTGTTTTTATACACTGAGATGTTATACAAAAGTCACACGGGGTCAGCAGTCCTGACTTTTATTAAAGTCAGGTGCTTCATACAAATGTATACAGAGGTCTTAGGGGTGTTACATCATCTTCTGGCCAGGGGGCCTGCTGACAATTTATGACCCTCTCCTTGTGACAGCGGTCAGTCAACCAGGGCACTTATTTCTCCAGGGGTGATTATTCTTAAAACAGACACCACCTTTCGAAGGTACCAGATAAAGTTACATTCCTATAGGGTGAGGGTGTAGTGGGTTTTAATTAAGGAAAGAATTTGTTTAGCCTAAGGTCTAATGTGATTAATATCAAGGTTAATACTTATTTTTTGTATATATTCATCAATGTGTATAAGGGCAGGGGATGTGGAGACTTAGCAGTAAACATTGGCTCAACAAATAAAAAACCCTTCACCAATACAATTTCTAATCAGCCCACTATACTATACTAATAGTTTTATAACTTCTCTAAAGAACCTGTTTTTAGAAGGTTTAAAGCATCTCGTGCCTCTCACGGTTGGGAGGCTGTGAACAATCACATGTGGCCGGACAAGCCTGTCAGGCAGGCTAGAGAACCTTCAGAGGAGTCTGTAGGTTGAAACACTGCTATCATGCCCAGAAATTATTATTAACGAGCTCTAAGTTAACTCCTTCTCCGAAAGAGGTGGTGGGGGATAGCCCCCCATAAAGTCAGAGGTGTAGGTGAGAGCACAAAGTAGTAAAGTAGGCAGACTCTGGTTTTTAGGATAGATGCTCGAGAATTTCCAGGGGGACTCCTGAGGCTCGATCCCGCCTTTGCGTATGTCCAGCCTCCTTCCTCATGACCTTTGCCACGGATGGATTTCCTCATGCTGGCTCCCGGCAATTCCCTTTTCCAATGAAGAAGAAAATGTGTGACATCACTTTCTGGGTTATTACTATATGAAAATATATAATGGATTTTTGGAACTTCTGATTCCCCTTTACTTTTTTTTTAAATTTTATTTTATTTTTAAACTTTACAATATTGTATTAGTTTTGCCAAATATCGAAATGAATCTGCCACAGGTATACCTGTGTTCCCCATCCTGAACCCTCCTCCCTCCTCCCACCCAGGTTTAATACTTACAAGTCTGGCCTTTCAGATATTCTCCACCTTCTCTTCTACCATTTTTATTGTGGAAAAGGCACCTACTGAAAAGAACATAAAACAATAATACATATAAATACTATTACCATATAGAGCAAATATCCAGGTCACCACCACTCAGATCAAGAAACAACATTGTCAAAATCTGAGAAAACGTTCAAGTTTCCCTTCCTTGTAAAGGTTCTGCCAAGGTAATCACCATATCTTCTTTTATGGCAATCATCAGGATTCTTTCCGTCAGCACTGTTTAAGATTCAGCCATTTAATTGCATGTATCTCCATCCTTTATCATCATTGTATAGTATTCCATGTTATGGATACCCTATAATTTATATATCCTGTCTACTCTTGGGCACATACAGGTTGTTTTTAGTTTGAGGCTATTACAAATGATGCTGCTGTGATTATCAGAATTTATCTCCTATTTCACATGTGTATGTATTTCTTTGGATGTATATACTTAAGGTTAAAATTGATGGGTCACAGAATTATATACATCTTTATTTTTACCAAGTAATGCTAAAATGAGTGCTTATAACAATTTATTAAACAATTTATTAAACTATCTGGCTTCCCTGTTGGCTCAGACGGTAAAGTGCCTGTCTACAATGTGGGAGACCCGGGTTTGATCCCTGGGTTGGGAAGATCCCCTGGAGAAGGAAATGGCAATTCACTCCAGTACTATTGCCTGGAAAATCCCATGGACAGAGGAGCCTAGTCCATGGGGTCGCAAAGAGTTGGACACGACTGAGCGACTTCACTTTCACTTTCATTTGGAAATATAATCCTCTTTCCCCACTGTTCTATATCACCCTTGGTCATAAACTTATCTGTCCACATATGCATGAGTCTGCATCTGAACTCTAGAAGATATCCAGTAGATTTCATTTTCCTATTTTTTTATTTTATTTTACTTAATCATTAAACTCATGCATAGTACTTAATGTGTGCTGGGCATACATCTAAACTATATATATTTAATCTTTTTAACAATCATGTGATAGTTCTTTCCTGTTTTACAAGTGACAGAACGCACAGTCACTAAGTAGGAGGCAGTATTCAAATTCAGGGAGTCTGTCTTAAGCACCCATGCCCTTTACTCACAGTTATCTGTGATGCCTCAGTATACATTTCAGAATCTACTTGCTGAGATGCCCCAAATATGAAAATTTTAAATGATGTTGCACTACCTTAGGTTGAGGTAAATAGATACCTTCAGAATGTTGACTCTTATAATCCATGACAATGGAGTATCTATCCACAGTGATTTGACTAGAGGTAATATCATCACCTTGGAACTGAGCAGAATGCAAATTCTTGACCCCCACCCCAAAACTTAATCAGAAATTTGAGAGTTGGAATCCAGCAACCTGTGTTTTAATAGTTTTAACTAAAGTTTCAGAGCAATCAGTAGATATTGATGTTTCTATTTAGCAGACATAAACATTCTTATTAACCATTTATAGAAATCATTTTGATTTTGCATATGTCATGTGCAATGATTAGTCCCTTTATTTCTTCTTTTCCATTCCCTTCAGCATTTTATTTCTTTTTCTTGCCCTTCTGCACTGGTTAGGAATTCCAACAAAAGATGAATAGAAGCAGTATTTAACCTTTTGCTGATCTCAAAGGGAAAATCTTCAATAGGTATGGTGTTTACTTTGGAATCTGGATCTTTTATCAGGTTAAGGAAGCATGTTTCAGTTCCCACAGGACTTGTTTCAAAAATCATGAAGAATGCTGAATACTATCAAGTTATTTTTCTACATTTTACAAAAATGATCAAATAATTGTTCTCATTTGGTGAGTTACATCACTGTGTGCCAGCTAGTTGCTCAGTTGTGTCCAACTCTTTGAAACCCCAAGAACTGTAGCCTGCCAGGTTCTTCTGTCCATGAGATTTCCCAGACACGAATAACGGAGTGAGTTGCCATTTCCTCCTCCAGAGGATTTTCCCAACAGAGATCAAACCCATATCTCCTACTTTTTACAACTGAGCCACTTGAGAAACACTCAGTTATATTGACTGATGTTCATATATTTAACCAAATACTTACATTTCTGGAATGAGCCCGAATTGATTGTGATGTAATATTTTTTAAATTATATTCCTGGATTTTATTTGCTAATAATTCATTTGAGATTTCTGTATCTATTTTCATCAGTTGGATTGGTCCATAAATTTTTTTTAAGGTCTGTTTCAGCTTTTGTCATTAACTTTTTGGTGACCTTACAACACAGGTAAGGTTTGCGTTATTTCTTAAATGTTTAATAGAACCTTGGTAGTGACCTTATGTCTGATGTTTCTTTGAGGTATGGATTTAGTTTCCTTAATAGCTACAGGAATATTCAGATTATAAAAATATGCTTTGAAGAGTTGTGATTTTCTAGGTATGTGTCCATTTCACCTACCATTTCAAACTTATTTTTATAAAATAATCCATATGTTAAGAGTGTATTAATGTTGCAGGATTGATAGTGATATCCTCTTTTCATTCTTGATTTTGGTTAGTGCCTTCTCTGTATTCTCAGTTACTGTCACTAGAAGTTTTTCAGTTGTCTTACAAAAATCAGTTTTTGGCTTTTTTTGATCCTCTGTTGTACATTTGTTTTCTACTGTCCTTTTATCCTTATTATTTCCTTCTTTGTACTTTATTTAGGTTTATTTTGCTATTATTCCTCTCCTACATCTTTATAAGAAGGTTGCTTAGCTGATCAGTTTTAGCTTTTATGATAACAATCTTTATCTGCATCCTATAAATTTTGATAATGAAGACTTTTCGTCACAATTCAATAGAAAATATTTCCAAAATTATCATTTTGTTGTCTTTGTGACCTGCAGGTTACTTTGAAGTATATTTATTTCCAAATACACATGGATTTTATTATTATTATTTTGTTACTGATATCTAGATTGTATGGAATTCATAGAACATGAGTTTAAATTCTTTCAAAATTATGGAACCTACTTTTTATGATACAATATTGTCATTATGACATTTCAAGTTTCATAAATGTTCAGTGTGCACATGAAAAAAATCCCTATTTAAGTTATTAGATCAACATTTTTACATATGTTCATTAGATTAAGTTATTAGATCAACGTTTTACATATGTTCATTAGAACTATTCTGCTATTAAATTATTTAAATTTATTTATTATTACTGAATTTTTGCCTGGCATTTATAAAAGTGGTAAGTTAAAATATCCTACTATAATTTTGAATTTGCCTATACTGGTTACAATAAACTGTAACCAGAGATGGGAATACCAGACCACCTGACCTGCCTCTTGAGAAATTTGTATGCAGGGCAGGAAGCAACAGTTAGAACTGGACATGGAAAAACAGACTGGTTCCAGATAGGAAAAGGAGTACCTCAAGGCTGTATATTGTCACCCTGCTTATTTAACTTATATGCAGAGTACATCATGAGAAACGCTGGATTGGAAGAAATACAAGCTGGAATCAAGATTGCCGAGAGAAATATCTATAACCTCAGATATGCAGATGACACCACCCTTATGGCAGAAAGTGAAGAGGAACTGAAGAGCCTCTTGATGAAAGTGAAAGTGGAGAGTGAAAAAGTTGGCTTAAAGCTCAACATTCAGAAAACGAAGATCATGGCATCCAGTCCCATCACTTCATGGGAAATAGATGGGGAACCAGTGGGAACAGTGTCAGACTTTATTTTTCTGGTCTCCAAAATCACTGCAGATGGTGACTGCAGCCATGAAATTAAAAGATGCTTACTCCTTGGAAGGAAAGTTATGACCAAGCTAGATAGCATATTCAAAAGCAGAGACGTTACTTTGCCAACAAAGGTCCGTCTAGTCAAGGCTATGGTTTTTCCAGTAGTCATGTATGGATGTGAGAGTTGGACTGTGAAGAAAGCTGAGCGCCGAAGAATTGATGCTTTTGAAGTGTGGTGTTGGAGAAGACTCTTGAGAGTCCCTTGGACTGCAAGGAGATCAGCCCTGGGATTTCTTTGGAAGGAATGATGCTAAAGCTGAAACTCCAGTGCTTTGGGCACCTCATGCGAAGAGTTGACTCACTGGAAAAGACTTTCATGCTGGGAGGGATTGGGGGCAGGAGGAGAAGGGGACAACAGAGGATGAGATGGATGGATGGCATCACTGATTCGATGGACGTGAGTCTGAGTGAACTCCGGGAGTTTGATGATGGACAGGGAGGCCTAGCGTGCTGCGATTCATGGGGTCGCAAAGAGTCGGACATGACTGAGCAACTGATCTGATCTGATCTAATCTGAGACAACACAAGAACCTAGAACTCTTTAAATCTGTTTAAGTTTCTACCAACCTATATGCTGTTATTATTGGATTTTAAACATATATCAGTCTTAAATCCCACAAGAAAGTATTATTTTATACAGCCATTGTTCATTAAATAAACAATTAACCCTTGAACAACATGGAGGCTGTGGGGGCTAATATCCCACACAATCAGAAATCTGAATGTAACTTTAGACACCCCTCCCTCTATGTGGTTCTATATCCACAGATTCAGTTAACTGTGGATCATTTAGTATACTTCAGTCCAAGGGCAGAATGGCGCAACTGGTAAAGAATCTGTCTGCAATATAAGAGACCTGGGTTCAGTCTGTGAGTCAGGAAGATCCTCTGGAGAAGGGAATGGCAACCCACTCCAGTATTCTTGCCTGGAGAATTCCATGGACAGAGGAGCCTTGCAGGCTATAGTCCATGGGCTCGCCAAGAATTGGACATGATTGAGTGACTAACACTTTCACTTTCCCTATATATGGTTCTATATCCACAGATTCAGTCAACTGTGGATCATTAGTATACTTTAGTATGTATTTACTGGGGAAAAGAAAGTTTATTGTAAGTGGACCTGTGTAAGTCCAACCCATTTTGTTCAAGGGTCAACTGTATATTTTTACTATTGCTTTTTATTTTTTTTTCCCCTGTATTTTCAAGTTTTCATCTGGGATGATTTTTTTCTTAGACCAAAGAAGACCCTTTCATAATTCCTAAATTTTTCTACTTTTTTAAAAATTTATTTTACTTTCTGCTGCACTGGGTCTTCATTGCTTTGCATGGACTTTCTCCAGTTGTGGTGAGTAGGCACTGCTCTTCCTTGTGGTATGAGGGCTTCTCATTGTGGCGGCTTCTCTTTTTTGAGGAGCACAGGCTCTAGGCACTTGGGCTTCAGTAGTTGCAGCAAGTGGGTTCAGTAGTTGTGACTAGCAGGCTTTAGGGTGTGGGCTCAGCAGCCGCAGCACATGGACCTAGTTGCTCTGTGACATGGGAAATCTTCCTGGACCAGGGATCAAACCTGTGTGCCCTGCATTGGCAGTAGGATTCTTATTCACTGCACTACCAGGGAAATGCTAAGTTGTTCTCCACTTGGTTAATTTGTTCAGCTTTTATTTGCCTTATTAGTAAATGGTACTTTTTCTGGGTACAGAAATTTAGCTTGGTGTTACTTATTTCAGCACTTTGGAGGATTATTTCCAGTGTTCTCTTATTTCTATCATTTCTGTTAAGAAATTAACTATATTTTAATATGCATTTTTTTCCCACTAGGCAATGGCACCCCACTCCAGTACTCTTGCCTGGAAAATCCCATGGACAGAGGAGCCTGGTGGGCTGCAGTCCATGGGGTCACTGGAGTCGGACACGACTGGGCGTCTTCACTTTCACTTTTCGCTTTCATGTATTGGAGAAGGAAATGGCAACCCACTCCAGTGTTCTTGCCTGGAGAGTCCCGGGGATGGGGGGAGCCTAGTGGGCTGCTGTCTATGAGGTCACACAGAGTCTGACACGACTGAAGCAACTTAGCAGCAGCAGCAGACACTTTAAAATTTTTTTATGTTTTTCTTTGATTCTTAGCAATTTTCCTATAATATACCGAGGGCTGGTTTTCTTCCTACTTGGTGTCTGCAGATCTTCCTCAGTCTATTGCTTGCTACCTTTTTTCATTTGGAAAATTCTCTTCAAATCTACTTTTTCATAATTCTCTGTCTTTTTAGAACTCTGTTTACATGTATTTGACCTTTAACTGTATAGTCTATATTTTAATTACTCTTCTCTATAATCTCTTTGTATTTTTCTCCTAGATATTTTCTTCTCACCTGTTTCCCAATTTATTATTTTTCTGATTCTGAGTTATTAATGTCATACTTTTCAGTTCTACAGTTTCCATATGGTTCTTTTCAAATTTTCCTCTGCCTTTTAATATTTTTTTGTTCTCTGTGAAATTTTCAGAGTTGTCTTTTTATTACCTTGAACATTTTAAACATAATCATTTTGAGCTTTATAGCTAATGAATTCTTAATCTACAAATCATATGGGTCTCTTTCTATTGTTGGTTATTTCTGTTGATGCCCATTCATATATTTTGAACAATTTTTCAGTTATTAGCAAGAGATTTGTCAGCATTACCCTTTCCACTTTTATTCCATCCTCTGCTAATTATTTCTCCATTTTCATGTAGCTTCTGCCTCATTTCATTGAGGCTTATTTTATTAATTTTGTCACCAAAGTGTGAGGGGGTACCCTTTCTTCCACATTTCAGTCATTGTTCTTTTCAAATATCTTTTCCTGTTTTCATTTTTAAAATAATACTCCTAAACATAAATTAATTTGAGCATTAAAAAATATATTTATTTGCTATTTGGATTTCCTTTTCTGTGAATAGGCTATTAATATCCTTTATCCAATTTACAGTTAACCCGACTTTTCTTATAAGTTTTTAAGAGCTTTTACATATATCTTGACTCTTGTCATCTCCATTATAAGTTTCTTCCCCTTGTCTATTGTTTGTATGTTGGATTTGCTTATGGTATCCTTTACTATGCAACATTTAGATTTCTAGATAATCAAAGTTTGTCTTTTGCTTGATAGCTTTAGAATTTCCTTCCTCATTGAAGATCTCCCTTGCCTAAATGCTATAGCCCTTCAGGATTTAATCTTCCTTTTTCATTTCTCTACAACCTTCCTAGTTGATGTTACTCGTTTCCATTGCATTAAATCTCTTCTATATGCTAATGATGCTCATTATATATCTCCATTCCAGATCTCTCCTCTGAGCTGGCTACTTTAATACAAATCTCACTGCCCTTCATCTGTGAGGGGGTGTGCTAGATCCCAGGGGTTACAGCAGTACAT